>NC_081407.1:45590476-46263601 GCF_030272615.1 Cryptomeria japonica | reverse complement strand
TAATAGTTCTCCCTCAATTTGTGTAGTTGAATATTTGACTGCTCTTTATTAGATTTTAAAAATATAGTATGCAAGGCTAAAACAATACCTTCTAGCTACAAAGAACCTTAGGACTATAAAAAAGAGAAGGCACATTTATATTACAAGTAATTATAGATGAATTTAATTAAAGTTTAGAAGTTAGATGTGATTTTCTTCGTACAAATTTGGAGGGGTAAAATCTATTTTAGATGAACTTTGTATTAATTAGGATGTAAAGAAAATAAATAAATAAATAATTTAGCAATGGAAAATAGAAAAAAAAATTGTATATCTTTTCACGAGATGTTATCTTGAGTAATCTTAATCTTAGTACTCATCCTTTGTGAATATTTAATGAAACTTATCCTTGATGATGAAGTAAGTTATAATTGGATTCCCACCTTAATATGAGTTTCATGAAATCTATCCTTTGGCCACTTAGGCAATTAAATTGAAGTAAAGAAATTGAAAATTATAAGGTTATTATTTTTGTAGAAAATATCTAAGGGTAAAACGTTACTTCAAGTGGAATAATTAGTTAGTTATCTCTTATAATATTGCAAAGGAATTGACACTGGTCGTAGAACAACTAGAAGAAGATTGATTCGAATTTTCTTAGGGTCTCTATTTTATGTTAGTTGATTAGGAAGTATTAGACTCTCTTCTAATCTTATTTTTGAACAATTAGTGATTAAAATATTGCAGTTATTAAAGCTTATCGTTAGTAGTTCTTTTCTTTTTCCTTCAAACAAGTGAATATTAAATTTATTTTCAAAGTATTAGTATTAGATAATTTAATCTTCTTTAAGCAAATTAGTGTCTTTCAAGCATTAAGATTCATATTTAAAGGTTATCATTTGTGGGAAATAATTAAAAATAGAATTTATGTGGGAGAATCAGATGGTTATCAATAATGTGGTTACTTTCAAGCTTATTAATATTAAGTTTTTCCTTCAATCAAGTGTTAAAATTCATTTCTAAGGCCTTCTACCTAGGTATTGGATTTTCTTTAAGCAATTTAGTACCTTCCATGAATTTTTTCATAAGTTATAATTTTACAAGTTTTCAAGCAAAAATTTTTTGTATACTATAATTCTTTTTCATTATTGTATTAGTATATTGCTTTACATAAGATTAATGATTTCAAAATTAGAATTCTTAGTTAGACAACTAAACAAGAGGAGACGAAACCAAAACCTTAGCAGTGTTGGGTATTTATGGTGCCTCTAGGTCAAGCTTATTGGTAATATCATCGTGTTGAACTACTGCACTTAACGCCTAATAAAGCTACACTAACGGCGTCTATGGCATCGTCCCTATAAATCGCTAGGGAGAAATAAGGGTCATATGGAAGTTAAAAATCCAAGGGTTGGGTAATCCACCTTGGATCACTAATCTAAAAAGATAATCTTTTAAAATGAATTTACATATCCGCTCAATTAAACCTTAGAAAACCCCATCAGGGCTTGGTGGTGTGTGATGATTTGGAATTTATCTATCTTGATGATTTTTAGAGTATGATAACGATTTAAGGGTAACGTTTTTAATAAGAATTAGGACTTAGTTATTTTAGGCCACAAGCAGAAGGCCACCTTTTGCCATTTTTCTATAGAGCTACCATCATGGGTAGCAATCGCAAAGGAACTGTCTGGGACATTGACCCTAGAAAGGGTTGCCTACCCACCGAACAGTTTACATTAAACCATAGTTAGAAACCAGAACTACATACTTTATGGCTTGATCCTGTGCCGAAATGGGTATGTAGGCAGTCTAGGGACGAAGTTGTCCCTTGTACTCAGGCGTTCGGGGATGGGGATTAGGATTGGTTATGGGTGAATAGTTGGTTATTGAAGCTCATTGGTCTTTAATCAAATGGTGCAAATAATAATTGAAAGGTTAAAATTAATTCAATGCATACTGAGAAGGAATCCCGTATGGATTCGCTTGACTTCTCGATGCTTTAGGTTGAATTCTGAGGCAGAACTCAAGCTTGTTTATGTAATTATTTTAATACTCCTAAAGATGGCGACCTCGGTGCACTCCTAGTAGGGGAGTGCAGTCTTTAGAGAGTGGCTCAAGACCCGGATGGTCCCGATGAGTCTAAAGTCTCTGGCTAGAGCATATCCTATTCTTATGAATAGATGCCTACCCTGTTTGGGTAGATGCCTATCCCGGATTGGATAGATGAAACCTCCTATCCCGTATGGACAGATTCCTAACCCATATGGTTAGACGCCTAGTCCCATATGGATAGATGCCTAACCTGTATGGTTAGATGCCCATCTCGGTTGGATGGATGCCTATCTCGTTTGGATATATGCGCTTGACTATGTGATTGAGGAAAAAATAAATAAGAATAAGTAAGAATAAGAAATGAATATTTATATATATATATATAAAAACAAAATCAATTGAGTTTTGTGATTAAGTTTAGTGGGTTATTATAAATTAGCTTAGAAACCTATTATGGATAGCCCTTGGGAGGTTTCATCATTAGATGTGTCATTTGATGGAGATAGTGTAGATTTCTCTTGTGAAACTTTAGGGGATGAGGAAATGGTGGGAGATATGGAGGCTACTTAAGAGTAAATTTCTTGATGGGAAGATGATCATGTTCATAAATAGTCTTTTATGTACAACCTATTTGATGAAGCAAACTATCAAGAAGTTTAGGTTGGCATTTTTGTTGTTTGGGTGACCTTGTTTGTGATATCATTCCAATGTTTGTGTTCTGCAAGGAAGGTTTTGATTGTCCTTGTTGTGTGATGGGTGACACATTGATTACATTTGGTTAATGTACAAAGGGTGGCATATTTGTAACTACACTTCTGTTTGTTTGAGACACCCTCAATAATGCATTTGATGACATGAAAGGATATTCACTGACATGCGATGCAATCAAAGGAAATGTTTGTTGTGTAATTGTATGTGACCTCAGTAGGGGTTGAATTGTTTGCACAATTACTTATGGCACTAGGAGTTGTGTTAATGCTTGAGGAACACTTGGTTGCATTGGAAGAAAGATTGGTTCAATCTTTGGTGGTGACCCTTTTTGAATTATACCAAACTCTAGTTGTGTTGGGTTAAACAAGTTTTGATTTGAGATATGGTTGAATGGAGTTTGATATCAAAATTGGTCCAATGAGGTATGATTTGGGACTTGATTGAGTGAGCTTGATTTGGAACATGATTGTGTGATGTTTGATTTGGAATTTGGTCAAATGAGACATGATTTTAAATTTGGTCAAATAAGATTTGATTTGGAATTTTATCAAATGAGATTCGATTTGTGTTCATTGTTTGAAATTGGTTTCTCATGTTTATTTATGAGAGGAGAGTTCTAGTATGTCTAATTTTGCAATGAGATATTGTATGTCAACTAGCTCTAAGTTTGTATTTGGACTAAATTTTCAAAATAGTTTGGGCATCTGCAATCTAGTCTCTTCACTTGTTTTTAACATTGTAATCCAAGCTCTCTATTTATTGAGCTAGTTTTTACTCAAGTGATGGAGAAATAAGGATGGCATTTGTTGGGTCATGATAAGTTTGAAGCACATTTTAGGACAAGTATAAGTTTTATTGACATGATTGATTGTTTGATTACAATGACGTGGTCCCATTAGAGTAGGAAGATTGATATGGGGATGATACTATTTCCATTGGAATGTTGCCTCCTCTACGATATTGGTAATATTGAGTCATTATGCTTGTTTTTAACTAAGGGACGGGATGTTTGGTGATGAGATTGGGCTAATGCTTTTATTTTTTCTTTTTTTATTGAATTTTCTTGGAATCTTTGACATGAAATGCACCTAAGGATGAAAAATGCAACCCTATTGTTTTTGGAATTCTTGAGATTTTTTCATATGGACAAATGTAATCTATGTAAGATTATGCACCTATGTTTTTGTTTTGATTTTTGAGATTTTGGAAAAAATGGACAAATGCAAGCTAAGAAAGACTATGCACCTATGTTTTTGGACTTTTTTCAAGATTTTTGGAAATCTTTGAGACTACAAGTCTTAAGGTGTAACCCTAAGACATTGTAATTAAGTCAAGACCTCTGAAGGAAAAAAGGAAAAGATAATGAAAATGGATAAAGTTGTTCTCATCACTAGACTAATGAGCTAGGGTTTGACTTGATAGTGTTGATAATGGATGCTAGAATTCTAATGAGGTTTTTAATTCTTAACAATAACACAAGGTTTGGCCCTAATATTTGATATTCTTTTGGATTTTCAAAATTTTGATTTAAGGATCTAAGTGCAATGTGAAAATTGACACTACGGAAACAATATGACCTGAAATGAGGATAGTAATGATATGTGCTAAATGGGAAAGTGAATGAACTAATGTGACAACTTTTAATTTGGACTAGGGAAGACTCTAATTTTGAAGATGATGTAAAATGGAGATAATGATTTGACCCTATGACTTATGAGGGTAAACACTTTGTGAGATCTTATCCTAAGACAATATGGGATTTATATTAACAATGAAATCTGAACAATACTAGGATGAACCTAGAGACTAGGGAGGATAATGATTACTCAAAAGATTATCCTAAAATGATATGGATAAATACAAAGATGAATCTTAGACTTAGGATAATGGTAATTAAATTCAATCATAAGATGATTTTGATGTAGTGTGAAACTGAGCCTAAGACCTAGGATAATGACAATTATATGAAAATAAACCCAACTAAGGATAACAACAATGATATGAACCTAAAATAAGGATAATGACAGTGATATAAAAGTGAACCTAGACTGGGGATAATGATAATGATATGGAAATGAGCCTAAACCAAGGATAATGACAATGATATGAAAATGAACCCAAACTAAGGGTAATGATAATGACATGAAAGTAAACCTAAACTAGGGATAATAACAATAATATGAAAATTTAAGATGAAACCTATGCTTGGTTGAGACAGTTTCAATTTCCCATGTGGTGTTTGACACTGCTTGAATTTGTTGGATAAGTTCTTGTTTAATTGTTAGGAATGTTTGAAGTGTTTTGGACAAGTGTTGAATTTTTTTAAGCTCCCGACAAGTTTCAATGACAATGTTTAACAAGAACAATCAGAGAAGACACAATAGACAAAAATAGTTGTTTGACTTTACTTAACTCTAATTATAGAGTTATGACTAAAAGGAGCCTAGATTAGCCCATATTTTTGCAATACTAGAACGAACAAATAAATAACTTTGAAGCATGCACTGCCTAGGCTAAAAAGAGGATACTACTTGTTGAGTCCCCACTTGGATAAATCCAAATACTAAAACAATAGGACAACTAGAGATATTGGTGACACTGGCTCCCCTCCACGACAGGGGCACACTAAATCTCTTTTCCCTGAAGATCTAAAGATCTTATGAACTAAGGAAAATTATCTCTATAATGAATAGTAGCAATGTGGAGCAGCTTTCAATGTCCAACCTCTTGCACCAACAAGCAAAGGTATTTGGGTTACTAAAACATTAGCTAATAGTAATTCTTTGAGGAACAAACCTGGTATGTAGATCTCACAAAGCAAGATACTTAAATCTCTGAAAATCCTTATTAGAAGACCCAACTTCTAATCACACTCCAACCACAAGCAACCTTTTAGAAAACCCTTTTATATAGCAGCCTAAAGAGAGATACTCCTCAAAAACTGCTAAGACGTGATGAAATCCCCAGAGCTATTCGTATTTTGAAATACCCCTATGAAGTGATGTAATCCACACAAAAATATTCCTCTACTAAAAAAGAAAAGCAGATGTTGTTCTCACCTTTCTCTTCCTCCCAAGACCCCAAAGGTGGGTGTAAAAGTTACTTGATGCAATAGTGGGTCCACCCTATAGAATGAGAAAGCACTCAAAACACAAAAGACACACATTTATTTCCTTTAAGCAAAGCAGTTGTAAGCTAAGCTAATGAAATAAATCAAACACATAGATTTGTTTGGGTTTTAAGTCATTGACAATCGTCCTATACCAAGCAAATTAGTAGTTTGATTTTGTTTTGATCTTCACTCATAGATGCCAAATTGCTACACAATCTAATTAGTGCCCCTGGAAATATTATGTCAAAACTAAATTGAAACCATTAAAATCCAATTGGAAAAACCTACTCTACAAATCACCTATACCTGCCAACTACATAGGTATAGAGACCAACTACACTCCTATGCTAACCAAGTGCATTGCAAGATGAGCCAAATGCATTGTTCTATTTACCAAATGCGTAGCTTTACTAACCAAATGTATTATTTTATTGACCAAATAAGTAGCTTTATTGACTAAATGCATTGTTCTATTGACCAATTGTGTAGCTCTATTGACCAACTATGCAACTCTTAACTCCTGCAAATCAAAAAGAAATTCAAGTCAATTTGACAAATTGGTGTTGTAAAATAACAAATTAAGCACAAAATGTTTTAAATTGATGAAAAATAATGTGAAATATTATTGACAAGGTTCGTGAGATGCTTGAAAATCTTATTGGTGTTCTTGTTATCTTTGTCTTTGTTGTTTTTGTTCTTGTTCACATTCTCTATGTAGGGTTTCTTTGAGATTTTGCACTTGTTCTTCCTCTCTGTCTAACAAAAAGTTTGTACACATGTACTCTCTGAAGCTATTTTTTGTGTTCCAAGATTGGGTTGGACTATAGGTGTAACATTCTCACCAAGGAGAACCATTTTGGATCTCTTTCAATTAAAACCCTCATATTTAAGCTATGTGAGATTGCAACTGAAATGAAAAGAGTGGATTGACTTCCTAATTTGATTTAGATTAAGATTGTGAACTTGAAATGAAACTCAATTAGCCTCCTAATTAGGACTAAAATGAATATTGTGATTGAAATTGAAAGTTCATTGACCCCTAATTAGGACTAGATGAAGATTGTAACTAAATTTGAAAGTTCATTAAACCTTAATTAGGACTAGATGAATATTGTTACTAAAATTAAAAGTTTATTAACCCCTAACTAGGACTAGATGAAAGTTGTGGTTTGTTTTAAGTCCTTAATTAAGAAATTTGATTAAAACAAGACATTCAAAATTTCATCAAATCCTGCAAATGCACATTATATTTTCTAAGAAACTACAAAATGAAAACCATAATTAATTAAATTCATGGATGTGACCTATAAAACTAGCAAACTCCCTACATGTTAGGGATCAACAATGAAAATAAATTAGTTTGACCAAATGTCCAACTTTATAGACCAACTGCACAAGTCTATAGACCAACTACACAACTTATAGACCAACTATGTAACTTTACAATCCAATTGTGCAATAACTACTATCCTACTTAAGAATATCACAATGACAAGGGTGATTAGATAAAATTTATTAATATAAGTATTGGTGGAAGAGATGAGGATAAATCTTAAAAGGTAGAATTTTTTTGCATGAGACATCAAGATGTGGAAACACAATATACTATTCATTATCTCTTTTCTTCTAGGTTGTCATATGAAGAAGAGGTTGAATATTGGGAGTGTTGAGTATCCTAAGGAATGGATTTCTTAATACAAAATTTGAGTTGAAAAGAGCTCAACTTGCCATCTACAGAAATTTAAATATCCTCTCAGTAAAACGAAGAGGATGGATTTCCTTATGAGGATAAATATTTTAGTACTATGGCAATGAGGATGATAATCTTGATTCATTTAGATGTGACTCCATGAGAGGAGAAGAGGAACATAATAATTGTTATGCAAATGATTTAGTATTTTAAGAGGATCATAGGGTATGTGCCTGGATCTGGGGGACCAAAAGGGCATCTTATGTTTTTTTTTAAATTGTAGAAATTGAGGAGTTCTAATAGGGGCAACACACAAAGTTCTATTTCTGTCAGAAAAATATAACATAGTAGTTGATGTGTGGCCCCTAAGATTTCAACTTTTTTTAGTATTTCAAAAATTGCTTTAGTGAAAAATTAGCTCAGACTGTGTAGTTTATGTCCAATTTTTCCACCAATTTTTTAATGAATGTATGATGTTTTATTGATTTTCAAAGTGGATACAATTAAAAAAACCAAATTTGAGCATGCAAACACCTATTTTTTTTATGAAAACTAATAAAAAATAAAAAACAATTGACTATGTATGGTCTTGAAACATGCTTTTTAAATAGTGGTTTTATGAAATCCCATTTGAAAGGTAATTTCTATTATTTGGGTATTAAAATAAAATGCATATTTCAAAACTAGATTCTAAGTGCTACATTTCATATTCATAACTTTTTTAGGAATTCAATCTCTATGTGCTTCAAATATTTAGGTCAAATGTGACAAAATCTAAAATTTAGGGAAAACACTTCCACATTTCGGCCAAAAAGTGGACTCAAATTTTTGCAACCAACTTGCATTAAGATCTTCTTCACACACTCCACAATCACCACACAAACAAACCAAGTACAAAAAAATAATCTTCTATTTATATTCTCTGTAAGCCTTTAAAACACTAATTAGGTTGATGCTAAGTGGCATATAGATAAAACATGTAGCATCACACCAATTGACCTCAAAACACTTAAGCCAAGAAAAATAACACATTGTGGTTGAAATGAATCCAAAAAAATCTCAATGCAACCTCTCATAGTGGTATGGGAAAAAAAAACATGGTGCAAGCTCAAATAATCTTCTCCTAATTGACCAAGATGAAATGTGTAGACATGAAATGTACAATGTCCATAAGGTCATCCCAATACCTTCAATGATGGAGAGGAAGTAACTACAAACTAAATCAGAAGATAAATAAGTGGTCCAAATCTCCTTAACATGCATCTCATGCTAGTGAAAACCTCAAAGAATAGGTGTAAATATTTAACCTCAAGTTGACCAAATAACCACTTAACCTTCCATACATTCACTGCAGACCATAAATGGTTCTAAAATGATTACGAACCAAAGTGAAAATAACAAATAAGCATGTTATGATATTGAACTTCAGTCCTATACACACCATTCACACAATCAAATTCAATTAAGTTGGCGCAACTAAACAGATATAGAAACCAACCATCGCAAAGTTTATTTCCTCTCCAAAATTTAAAAATGTGTTTTTTTTCCCAAAGTTTGACATCAATGTCAAAAAAAAAAATCGGATCATAGTGTCAACTTCAAATCACCATATCTCACCTGATACTAGTTCAAATTCTAGTTTAACTACATTTTGGAAAGCTCTTGAAGTTCTAATTTAAATTTTAAAAAAATGCCATTTTTCAAGTTATATGCAAGCCACACAATCCTTTAAAAAAATGTTATCTTTGATTAGAAAATATCAACAACACAGAATCTCACTTTTCTTTAGAAAGAGATTTAATACTAGATCTTAAAAAACTCTAAACATTCAAAAAATACATCAACCCTATGACAGTCAAAAACATCACATGATGATATTTATTTGGAAGGAGGTCACTTTGTAATCTCTACCAATTTATGAAATGCAGATAATACTCATGACATATTTCATATGAGTTCCTTGTCTTTATATAACACTTATCCAAATATAAAGCCTTAAAAGTATCTTAAGTAAAATTAAATAAAAAGATACCAAAAAAACCTATAATAAAACTAATTAAATAATAATCCTATTGAAACTAATAGTAAAAAATATTTAATAACCTTACTCTCTCTATATATAAAATAAAATAAAATAAACTAGCAATCGCACCTTAGTGTGCAATGGCTACGTTGAAAAGGTGTGGATTGTCGATTAGGAAAATAATTGGTCTATTTCTTGCCTACATTTGTGCGATACATGAGGTCAATTGGTAAGATATTTAGAAAATGATGTTGTTTGTGCAAAAAATGTATCAATGGAGAAATGATAGCTTCAAATCAACTATGTATCCACTATCGAGAGTCTCATGTTTGTTCAAAATAGGGAGATAGGAGGAGATAGAGGGGGGATGAGCAAGAGAGGGAGGGCATGGGTAAGGAGATGCAGTTAGTGATGGAGATGAAGAAGGGAAATGATACGTAGATAAGGAGAGAGAGAGAGAGAGAGAGAGAGAGAGAGAGAGAGAGAGAGAGAGAGAGAGAGAGAGATAAATAGATAACGAGATAAAGAGAGGTAGATGGAGAAGCAAGGATAGAGATAGGTGGATCAAGAACTATAGCCACCATTCCATCCTGAACCGGGGGTGCCATCAACCTAGAATTCCCAGGAGAATTAAGCCATCCGGGGGGGAGTGAGGGCGGGGCTCCTCAATTAAATGGATGGGACTAGCCAACAGTGCCAACAACCCTAAAATTCTATGGGCCCCTAAGATGTTTCTCACTAAAAAACTATTTCGTTTACTGGGTTTCTCTAAAACCTGTTGCCTGCTCATTGGCTCAGGTGAACAATAACTATCTCGACCTCGGAAGAACACATTGCCTTCGATGAGAACCATCCTTCCTAACTTTCTAGCAGTTGGACCAAATGAAGCTTCCTTTGGAGTAATCATATATATATATATGGTGAAATAGAGTGATAGAGAGATATAGATATAAGGAGATACAAAGAGGGGGAGAGTGAGAGAGATAAACAAAAGTACAAATAGACAAATATAGATGCAGAGAGGGAGAGAGAAATAGGTGGAGATAGAGTAGAGAGAAAGAGGGAGAGATACAAGGGAAGAGGAAAGGAGAGATAAATTGACTTTTGACAAATCATTTTGTGCCAACAATCTAAGAATAACATGTCCTCGAGCAGGTAAGCGTAAGGTTGTATGTTATTTGATTGAGTATATGATAATTCACTTTTAAGACCTCTTCAATGTACCCATTGCACATTTAAGGAGGAAAATATATAGATAGAGAGATAAATAATTATAAATTAAATTAATTCTAATAACTTTTAATTATTATTTTTCAATTTCATAAAAGAATAAATAATTAAATAAATTTCAAACATAATTTTTTAATTTATATAAATTTCATTTTTTATTTAATATTAAAATTATTATACAACTAAATTTTTGTTTCCTATTTTAATACTAAAAATATTAGACAATTAATTATAAAAACACATTTATATTCATCAATTTTTTATTTTTTTTGTAAATTCAAAATATAACTAATCTATAACTAGTATACTTATATTTAAAAAAAAAAAAAAACGTAAAATAATGTCAAGAGATATCACATAATTGTCTTGCATGTTTATTAGTTGTCAAGAAGGACATGGAGCTGAATAATGATGCACTCTTTCACTCTCATTAAAGATGCAACAATTTCATATACTTAGAGACAAGTTGCAATGAAACATGCATGCATTTACCTATCATCTACACATCAAATTTATTCAAAATCAATTTTTTGTTTACGAATATTTGTATGTCATTGTAGATGCCTCTCAACATAATAAATAAAATTTTAATTATGCCGAGAGGCATCTACAATGACATCAAAATGTTTGTAAACAAAAATTCATTTTTGAAACAATTTGACATGCAAATGACAACTAAATGCATGAAATATGCCATGTGTTCAGCTTTTGTGGAGGTGTTATTTTATTACTCCAAATAAACTAGAACCTTTGCCACTTGTCTCCAACTAGATTCATGACTTTTTGCATACAGGACTTTAATGGATTTGTATTCTTGGCATTTCGTATTTTAGAAGAACATTTATTTTACACATGATTCTCTTCTATTATAAGGTATCTCTCAGCATATTTAATATATATTTAAAAATAAAAGTAAAATACTAAGATAAATAAATTAAATTGATTTTAAATTTTCTAATTATTATCAAAATGTTCTTTTATTATTATGTCGAGAGGCATCTACAATGACATCAAAATGTTCGTAAACAAAAATTCAATTTTGAAACAATTTGACATGCAAATGACAAGTAAATGCATGAAATATGCCATCTTTGGTTTTTGTGGAGGTGTTATTTTATTAGTCCAAATAAAATAGAACCCTCGCCACTTGTCATACTTAAGCAACTCAATTATTATCCATATTTTTGAAACTTTTATATACTACTAATATTCTTGCAATCGTTAGATTTCTTTCTATTATAAGATATCTCTCGACATAATTTACTTATATTTTTTAAATATAAATTAAATTGATTTTACATTTTTTAATTATTATTTACAAATTCATTAAAATAAATTTCAAATTAAATCTTTTTAATATAAATAATTTTTGTTTTCTATTAAAAAAAGTGTGGGGAAAGTAGTTGACATGACGCTTGAGAACGAAAAATAAAACGGGAGAGTAAAAATGCGGAACGAACATGTGAAAACAGTGACGGCAGAAAAAATATCATGATGAACGGTGAAGGAAAGTCAGGGTGTTCGTTTTCGGCGTAAAAATTATAACAATTTCATACCTAAAACCTTCCAAAAAGTGGTAAGTAACCATTCAGCTGTAGGCAAACTGATCAAAATCACGAGATTGGGAAGCATCCTGCAGTTGAAGCATGTTGCAATTTTCTTTGCGCTAACAAATACTTGCCAGGAAACTTTAGGGAAGGCCAGTTTTCTTGCATAACCATTCAGCTACAGGCAAAGTGGTCAAAATTTTGACTTAGAAATTAATTGATATTTGGAAGTATCCTGCAGCTTTCTTTGCGGGGCCAAATATTTACCAAGAAACTTCAGGGAAGAGCAATATATTTTCCCCCAATAAACAGAAACTTGTTCTCAACCGGTAAAGATAGATGATTAACCAGCCTGTGAAAAGGTAGTGGAGTGATCACTCAATAACATTCTCAGAATATGCTAATGCTAATTTCCACTATCTGCGTTTTAGTTGTTGTATATCAACTCATCGTTGCTCATCGAATGTGGACATTCGTTAAGCCAATTTACTCCAGGAATGTGGTGTATTACAGCATATTTTGCCCCCAAAAACTGAAATTGTAGTGGAGTGATCACTCAATAACATTCTCAGAATATGCTAATGCTAATTTCCACTATCTGCGTTTTAGTTGTTGTATATCAACTCATCGTTGCTCATCGAACGTTACAGAAAATACCTTTGACCGGTGTAAGTTATAATTAGTCGTAAATTCAAAATGAGACGAATTAGGGGTTATTTTTGTCTGGTTGATTGTTTTTCTGTTATTCACTCATCCTTCTCTTTAAAATGTCACAGGAGTGGAGACCACCTACTGATGTAAGTTAAATCTTTTTTATTTAAAATGAGACGAACTTAAACTGTACGGCTTAATTTTAAATGATTCATGGCTTTCCTCTACAAATGTTCTGCAGACAACACTAGAGGATTGGAGTCCTTTTAGCCTTGTAACTTATAATTATGAGTAGCATTCAAAAAAAAGTAAAATTCTAAATTTAGCATTCAAAATGAGTACTTAAATTTTAAATTGAAATTGTGGGGATTGTTTTTATCTTGTTAGCATTCATTATGATTCCGTTAGCTCTCTTTATTCTGATGATGGATCATAGAGTATGATCTGAAACGTTGATTCAAAAATTGGAGAAACACTTTTCGATCTATCCTATGGATTGTGAAAATCTCTTATCATTAAAAGATTGTTTTATTTGATTGATTGTTTTTATGTTATTCATTCGTTCTTCTCTTTCATATGTGATAGGAAAGGAGAAGCAAGACCAGCGATGTAAGTTATTGTTACACAGTTCAAATAATCAGAAAACAACCCAAAACTTCTCTTTCGTGTGGTATAATCTTTCTATATTTTAGAGCAAAAATCTTAAGTAAGGGCAACCTATTCAAAACAGCTGTAGGAAAACTCTTCAAAATGTTGACTCAAGGATATGGACATAGGGAAGCATCCTGCAGTTTTCCAAATACTTACCAAGAAATTTCAGGGAAGGGAAACATAAACATATGCAGCTATCAAAAACTAAAGGTTGTCCTTGACTAGCAAAGGCAGATAATAACGAGGCTTATGAACATGGTAGTGGAGTGATGAGGTAAACTGGTCAAAATCTTGACTCAGAAATTGGAAATGGGAAGCATCCTGCAGTTTTCCAAATACTTACCAAGAAATTTCAGGGAAGGGAAACATAAACATATGCAGCTATCAAAAACTAAAGGTTGTCCTTGACTAGCAAAGGCAGATAATAATGAGGCTTATGAACATGGTGGTGGAGTGATGAGGTAAACTGGTCAAAATCTTGACTCAGAAATTGGACATGGGAAGCATCCTGCAGTTTTCCAAATACTTACCAAGAAATTTCAGGGAAGGGAAACATAAACATATGCAGATATCAAAAACTAAAGGTTGTCCTTGACTAGCAAAGGCAGATAATAACGAGGCTTATGGACATGGTAGTGGAGTGATGAGGTAAACTGGTCAAAATCTTGACTCAGAAATTGGACATGGGAAGCATCCTGCAGTTTTCTTTCCGGGCCCAAATACTTACCAAGAAACTTCAGAAAATGATAGCTAGATATTGCCACCAAAAACTGAAAAGGACGTAGATATTGCCACCAAAAACTGAAAAGGACGTTTTCAAATTATAAAGATCAATGATTAATGAGCCTTGTGGAGTGATCCGGTAAAATGGTCAAAATCTTGACTCAGAAATTGGACATTGGGACAACGGGAAGCATCCTACAGTTTTCTTATCGGGCCCGAATACTTCCCAAGAAATTTCTGGGAAGCGCAACTAGATATTGCCACCAAAAACTGAAAAGGATGTTTTCAACTTATAAAGGTCAATGATTAACGAGCTTTGTGGAGTGGTCACTGAATCCATTATCAAAGAAGATGCAGATATCAAAGAAAATAGAGCTGCAACTTTCCATTATCTGTGTTTTAGTTGTTATAAATCTATATCCTCTCAATGACAATGTTAATAGAGAAGTGGTTGAAAGTGTTGTAGAATCAACACCATATGGACTAGGGCTTGGCATAAAGAGGTTGCAGAAGGCGCGACTGAGCGAAAACACTTGTTCTGGTAATTAAAATAATTTCCACCTTTCAAATGTATGACAAGTTAACTTTCAAATGGACTGATATGTGCAATAAATTGTTCAGGAAAAAATAAGATTGTTTCGTTGGAAGTTAAGGAAAAAGAGATTTTCTAGAAATATCTTAAAAGCTCCTCAAGTTAGAGGGAAAATCAGAGATTTCCTTAGACTACTATATAAAGTTGTTCCTCGTTCAAAAAATGAAAATAAGATTGCAAAAAATGGCAGTCTTTAGACTGTTTTAAATTTGAATATTCTCTCAGCCATATATTCTGTTTTCTAGTGCTCTGTTTTGCTGTTTGCAACCTTCTGTTTTTTTTGGTTTGTATCTCCCTGTTGCTCTGTTTTGGGCCATTTTACAGAAATAATAGAAATCGAACAATAGCGATCTAGATATTTAATAAAACTGAGTTTGTTTTGCAATCAAAATGTGCCCTCAGTTGATAATCAATCAGATAAGGCTAAAAATATTCTGTCTCCCATATATTTCAGATCTAGTTCAGGGTTTTAATGTTGAGATTGACATATGGAGTAATAACAAAAACCGACTTGAGATCACAGCCATGTAGTTCGGTATTCATGTACATCAATTGCAGAGTTAATAGTTGAGTTTAGTGATTGTACGGATTTCTGAGGCAATTTATTCTGATAATTTGTTTTGTGGTGAATGCAGTGGTTGATAATTTGGACTTGAGAGGATCAAAAGTCCAAGGAAGAAATGGAAATGCTCTCATGGTCAGGAGAGAAGAATTCATTTATTATGAATTCACCTATTTGAGTGACACTATTTCAACTTTTTTGCTATCAAATTTCACATATCTTGGATTGCCTTATGACTCTTTTAACTGTTTAAGTGGTCCCGTCCCAATATCTTTGTTATCAAACTTCACATACCTTGAACTGCATTATAAGTGTTCTAATCGTTTGAATAGCGTCGTCCAAATATATTTGCTATCAAAATTCACATCTATTGACCTGCATTATTACAGTTATAACTGTTGGAATGGTCGCATGCCAGCATCTATACTATCAAAACTTAGATATCTAAGGGCCAGAAATTATGACCAAAATGGGGAATATTTGAGTGGCTTCATACCAAAACTCACATATGTTGACATGTCTAGGTGTAGTAAGTCGTTTAACTGTTCTATCAAATCAATGCCGGATTGTTTTGACCCGACGATGTCCGTACATCTGCAATCATCTAAAAACAATTTGAGCGGCCTCATTCCAACACCTGTGGCATTAAACAGGCCCAGATATCGTAACCTATCTAAAAACAATTTGAGCGGCCTCATTCCAACATATATGATATCGAAAAGATATCTTGAATATGACGAATCTCCTTACAGTAGCTTTCAAATTGAGTGGGAGGTAAAGTTCCACCACGTTATTATTGTGTAGGGGTTATTTTTACGAGTTGGCATTGCCTCATTGATTTTCTTTCCTCTTCAAGTGTTATCTACTCATCGTTCTCCTTCAAATTTTACAGGAATTTGCTGAAATTTATCCTCTTTCTCTCGGTTACCTTTCTGGTGTTAATGTTTACGATGACTCTCGTCGTGTGATGCTGATTCCTAAGGAAAAGGAGGAAGCAAGTATATGGACATTCATGAAGCCATTCACTCCAGGAATGTGGTGTACAATAGCAGGAGTTATGATATATACGGCACTTGTGGTGTGGCTTCTTGAGCAAAAACTAAATCCTCTCCTCTATAGAGAAATGTCCACAATGGAGGTCTTCACTCTCATCTGGTATTTTACAATTTTATATTCCCTCTCATCTTTTGCAAGAATAAAAAGACAAATAAAGCTTGTAAGCTCACTACATGGGATTTCGAAAAAGAATAAGCCTAATCAAAACACGTTCAATTTTAAAGCTTCACTTAACTTTATAGTTTGCTGAGATACTTTGATTTATTACCGAATTTGTTTTAAAAATGGATGAGATCGTAAAATCGGAAACAGGATTTAGAAATTTTTTTGTATATTTGTTGTCTCGTCGTTATAATTTTATGCTGTTTTACCCTCTCCTCACGTGTTTAAACATTTTCTTTTTCCCTTTTTATATGCCAAACATTAACAGGTCTGCAGTCTCTACGATGTCCTTATCTCAAAGTAAGTCTTCGCTTGAATATTTCTTCGAATCTCTAATATTTATTGACAGTGTAAAAAATACTGGTTTAACTTGAATATAAACATACTACTTTGTAGATGTGAGGATTCAGAGCAATTTAGCTCGAGTTGTTATTGCAATTTGGCTTCTTGTGATGTCCATCATTGTGACCACTTATTCGTCCAATTTCACTTCGAGGCTGAATGCACAAGAAACGCCCAAGAGTTTAGGCGTGAAGGATTTCTTGGGCTGGTTCATAATCACAGTATCCGTATCAACGTTGGTTGTAATCGTATTCCTCTTCAATCTCATCTACAGCTCGGGGACCGATCCCAACGTTATTGGGCAAGAGACCGATCCGGCTTCCCCTGATCCGCTCGAAATGTTACCGCCTAACGATGATCCAGAAGAGCAGTCCTCTGTAGAAAGAGCCACTCTGCAGACAATGAGAATTAGTAATATTAGTAACTCACAAGAAAACGCACTGGTCGAACCTTCCTCAGTTTACATCCCTCACATTGCTGATGAACCTGGGTCCATGGAAGACCAAAATATATAAACAGTACCAGTAGCACTATGTCCCTATGAACACTAATACCTCTCTATTTCAATGTTTTTATTTTTGATTAAGTGCTTATATTATTGATTACTCGTAGATTTATCATTGTTGTGTTCTTATAATGATCTTTTTATTTCTACTCTTATGTTTGTGTCGTTTTGTTTTTGAAGTGCCAAAAAGTAATGGGACTTAATCTATGACCCTTTTATTCTGCAACCAATATCATTATCGTTTTATGTGTATAGGTAAATATTTATTTTATTTTAGGGACATTTTTGAATTAGTTCTTGATTAAGAAAGATTAATAAAAGAAAATACGATATCATTTGATAGGAGGAATTAGTTTTAAAAGACATTCACAACAAAACACAACACATTCTAACTTGTATTAATTGCATTTGTTAAAAAATGATGGCACTTATCTATTACTTGTAACCATCTAAAACACTTCCCGCAAACTCACAACTAATAACATTATTATTGCAATTACATTCTTGCACAAGTGGTTGTCTTCACTAATTGTGATAGATTAACCAAATCAATCTACACACAAAACTCTATTGTTGTGAGCAACAAACACACACACACAAAAATGTCCACTTCAATCATATATGAAAATTTATCCATACATAATTGCAAAAGATTTAAACGATAAAATGGGTCCAGTTTTAAGGCTCTCTAAAGACAAATATATCGACGCTTCTAAATTTTTGAATAAAATGAAAAAATAGCCACCCTTTGAATGAAACGTGGTCTTCAATGAGATCTAAATTGTAGAAAACTATTATTCAATCGAGTTGCTTGAAGGTATTTAAAGTTTAAATAGAATATAAAATTGTCATAGTAGTTGGTTGAAGTTGCCTCCATATTGTTAAGAAGTAACACATGACCCTCACTGCCATGCACATTGTTCACTCCAATTCTGCATTCTATTACTACTCTTCTATGTAATGTGTAGTTTTAGAATGTTAGTTTGCATAAATTATTAGATTTGTTTTAGTTTTGCATGCTAAATGCATGAAGGAGAAACAATCTGATTAATGGATATTTTCAGGAAAATGGCTTCATGAGAAGTAAAAGTGAACCTACCCTTTACTACAAACAAGTAGGTAATGATATTATTATTATTATAAGTCTGTATGTTGATGACTTTTTGTATATGGGTAGTAGCTCTAAAATGAAGGATGACTTTGAAATTGCTATGGTGAGTGAATTTGAGATGAAAGATCTAATTCAAAATTGATAGAAACTATAAAGAAATTGAGAAAGGATATCTATGAAAATTCATGTGAAAATGATATTCTTCAAAAATAATCAGAGAAGGCGAAAACAAAAAATGGAGAATTAAAGGAAAAGTTAATATTATATGATGAATTCAAAAACAAGAATAGATATTTTGAAAACAAGCTACTTCATTGTTGGAAAAGGGAAATGAGAATCTAAGGTTGGAACCTTTATCAAGTTTGATGTTTCATGTGATACTAGTGATTTATTTTCTTCATTTGGTATAGGTGATATAACTAATATTTCTTTAGGTAAAGAGTGTGAAGTTGAAGGTAATGATATATTTGGCATTTTAAAGTATGTGATGCTAATAGAAAAGGCTAGTTTGAAAATAATATTGGTTTAAAGATCATGAATAAATATTGGAAAAAATTAGAAAAGCATTGGCAAGGAATAAAAGAGCTCATTCACCCAATTATGAGACCAAAGTATGAATGCCTTAGATATTGCAAGAGATATTAAAATGTGTTGTCAATGTTATACGTTCATGCAAATTAGATGGAGGAACCCAATGTATGTAGTGTTCACATTGTCACATATAAGGGCATAAAAAAGAGAAGTGTTGGGATCTTCACCCTTGTTCAATTTATGGGTTGAAGAACACTGAAAAGTCATGTTGGAATAGAAAAAGGAATGGACAATCTATGAAATTTTGTGTGCAAATTAATTATCGATGGATTGATGTATCCAACTAGAAAAAAATAGCAAATATATTCAAAAGGTTGTATAAGCCCAAGAATTTCCATATAAAAAGAGAGAGCAGTCAAAAAAATTTAGATGTTTGAGTCAAGTAGTAAATGATTTCATGTCATGATTGGCACATTGAAAGTGTTTGGCATAGGAATTGGGACTTCACAAATTATATTAATAAAGCCACTAATTTCATGGGACCACGTCACACTAAGGAGATTGAATTTGACTAATCCAACCCCAAAAGGACTAAATACATATCAGATCAATCGTCCTTGTTTCATTTGAAATCATATTTGAATTAGGTTTGAATTGCAATGCTCGATCTAGGAAAAACAATAAGAATTTGACGTAAAATAATAGTAATAGAAAGTTCTAGATGTCATGAAGAGCTATAAAGTTGAATCTGAGAATAGGAAAAATATCAAATTTTAAGACAGAAAATTCAGGTTGAATTGTCAAGACTAGGAGATGTAGGGTGATCCAATCCTATGAATGTTGGAGGCAAACAAACTGAATCTTTTATAGATCAGAATGATGTACAAAATCTCTTGTCAAAAGGTTGTTATAAATTCCTTGAACCAGGTAGTATGGGGTGACCTGATCCTCCACCTTTTGCACCTTCAATAGCTAGATCTAATTGTCATTGTTTGTTGTATTGAATTTCTAGCTCATGGCTCCTACGTCAATTTCCTACACACAAATTGATATAAATATGTTAGTTGATGTGGATTTTATTTAATTCAAATCTTTATTTAGGAATTAAGCTTGAAATTGAAATAGCATTTGAATTTTCAAATGGAATTGAATTGAAGTAGAATGATTTTCTTTTGAGGGAAAGGCTAGATCTAAAAATGCTTTAAATTGAACTTGATACCTTGATGAAGCTTGCTTGAATCATCATAGAAGGGTTTCAGATGGCATGTAAAATGTCTTCATAGAATGTTGATCATGGATGCTTGAACTTGACTTGACCTCTCCTTCAATGATTAATGAATGCTTGATTTCTTGCTCACTTACGCTTGAATTTTATATTTTAATTAAGATCTTGATAAAGGTATGTATCTGAGATTTTAAAAAATGAGGGGTGTAGGCTTCCTTTTTTACCTAAATGTGTCATAATTATTTGAATTTTCAGAGTAGGTCGAAAAGGAGCCAAATTTCTTGCTCACAAGAAGTGACCATTGGGGGGTCCAATTTTGGGCCCCTTTTGGGAAGACCAGGGCACCGAAGGCATCTTGGTCCTATCAATCAAGACTCAAAATTGAACAAAATATGAAGAAAGAGTTAAAAATGCATATTTTGGGATGGTGTGAGTAGAATCAAAGAAGGTATGAAGCATTGAAGGCCAAAATGCTAAGGTATGGTCTGGGTGAAGATAAAATTATATAGGGATACAATTTGTGATGTTACATTTAGCCCCCACTTTACCAAAAGTGTGATCCTATGCCCATACTCATAGTAAAGTACAAATTCATATTGAAAAGCGTTCACCAAGATACTAGAGAAGACACACCAAGCTAATATGGACTTAGGATCTTATCAATCTAATATCAACATAAAAGGAGAAACACGTGAAGAGGATGTAAAGAGCATGATTGTTATTTTCCTAGTAAGGCTTATGCTTACTATGAGTCATGTTATATTGGAAAATTTGAAATAAAAAGTTTAGTGCAAAATAGTACAAAGAAAAAGGCTCAATTTGCAAATTAACTTGATTATTGAACTAAATTGACTATAAATGAGTACTATAGCATGTACCAAATATTTTTAATGGTGTGTGATCAAAAGTGTACAAACCAAGACTCATGTTGTGTGCATCAAGTGTAACATTGAGCGGAGTGTATGCCTTACTAGGAGCAATAGCTTTAAGGTAGAATACATGCATCCAAAAGACAAGAAGCTTGCCACAATAATATTCCCCCAAGAAACGCCAAATCAAAGGGAAATAGTCATAAAACATATAGTGAAAAGTATATAAGGGACCCACTAGCTGGGGTTAGTATGTACTTTTGATAAATAATGCATATCAAGAATAATTTCATTGAATTGACCTCATCCCCCAAAGGTAGTGGAACTACAAGCACAATGAAAGAAGAGAAAATAAGATTAACAAACAAATTTCTTTTGGTTCAATATAGAAGAGACCAAAAAGAGATCTCAATGCTTTGCATTGTCCCCAAGTAGATAACACAAAGGCACATATACGAATAATAGCACATGTACGCCATAGCATTGATACAACATATAGAAGAATTGAAATACAAATAGAAGAATGGGATGATAGATTTAGGCTCTTTATGTCATAACCCTAAACTTAACTCACTATTTTAAATATTTATTTTAAGTTGAATTAGATTGATTAGGAGTGAATTTCTTTACAAATACTTAAAGTAAATTATTCTCTTTATAAAATGTCACGTTTAAAACTAAATGTTAAATATTTATTTTAACTATTATGTTTCAAAATCAGATGTTTTCTCTAGATATATAAAATTAAAATAAAAAGAATAACAATAATAAAGTGTGTATATTTTATACATATAAAAAATGCTTTTATTAAAGATTTATATATATATACATATCCTTTTATTTATAAACTAAATGTCTTCTTTAAAATGATATTTTTTAATAATAAAGGGAATAATTATGCATAAAATTCATGAAGGAAATAATTATAAAAATGCATGAAGGGAATAATCATAAAATTCATGAAAGGAATAATCATGATATGCATGAAGGGAATAATTATGAAATGCATGAAGAGAATAATTATGAAATGCATGAAGGTAGGATTTCTATTTAAAAAGGGGAGTTTTCCAAATCATGGTAAGATGAGAACATTTCATTATTTTTACAAAATTATTTGTTTACAAACAAAAAGAACTTGGTCAAATTTTTGGAGAGAAAAGCCCTCTTCTTGCTTGATTTTTGGATTTTGAAGAATGAATTGGTTTGTGGGTGGATTTTAGTGGGGTTTGTTGCATTGGAGTAGGAATTCGGAGGTTTTCAATTATGTCCAAGAATTGTACAAATTAGTTTGATTTGTTGGGAATTATTTGCATTTTCATTTTGGAGAAAAATGAGGTATGACTTCTCATATCTTCTTCATTTCTTCATCTTTTGAATTAAAATTTGTTGCAAAATGATTGTAGTGTGGTTTTAAGCATTCTCCCTTCTTAAATATTTTCATTTGAATGAGTATCTTATTTGTATGTTTTATATTTTGAAAAGCATGGGTTTATATGGGGAAACATAGATAAACTTTTATTGGATTATGGGAAGGGAGATTTGAATGCATATTTGTGTTGTTGGTTGCATGGAGACCAATGGGTTCTCTCAAATTTTGGTTTTGATTATTTTGGATTTTTAAGCTTTTTGAGGTTCATCAATTGACGATGGCCTCTTGGATTGGGTTTTATTCAAAAGGCGTAATTTGAGTGTTATGATGTCAATTTAATCTGGATTTAGATTATATAAATTCTTTAATTTGTCTCAATTTGAGTTTATCTTCATTCGGTTATGGTCATGCTAAGATAAACTTCTAATCAAGCAAAAGGGGTTAATCAAGTTTAGTAAAATGATGTGTAATTCATGTACCTTAAGTACATAGTTCCAATTTGAATGCAATTAAATTTAGTTATAGATGCTTTAATCTCTCTAAAAATTAATGGAAAAAAAAGATTAATGTCAATCTAATAAATTGGCTTCAATCTCATCTATACAATTATTAACATGAAATAGTTTATATAAGCAACAATATGATATCTTCATTTAACACCCTACTTTTAGTGTAGATATTAAGAACAAGGATAGATAAAAATAGAAGTACATATGTCAAATTTGTTCTTAAGTGTTTGATTCAAGAGTTCCTCACAACAGTTAATAATGAACAACTCATTTAGACTGTAAGGTAGGGGATATAGATTAATGTATCATTTCAAGGGAAAATTATAATACCATGAAGGCTCCTAGCAATTGAAGCTCACCAAAAAAATTCTCCTACGTGTACGAGTATGAGAATACATGTACAAGGAAAAGATTACAAGAATATTCCTTCAGGGTTAGGGTTATTCTTTGTTAGCCGACTTTGTATGTTTCCCTAAAATTGCATGTTATAAGCGGCTAGAATGCATAAGGAATTGTAATTGTGTTGTACTGATCTACTAGATAATAAGAAAAGATTGGACAGATATGTTCTGTGGATGTAGCCCATCTTGGGTGAACCACATTAAATCACTGTGTTATTTTGTGTTGTGGTTTTCTTCATCTTTGTGTGTTTTGTATCTGCACATAATTGTTAATTCGTATTTTCTTTGGATCTACCTAAACCCTAATAATTGCAAATCTTTATCTCTAAAGGTTTGAGTAAATAATTTTTCTACGAGTCTTTGATCATGAGAAAAACCACTACAAAATGTTTAAAATGTCTTCACATGAGTCAAGGGTCACCTTTTCTATTGTATAACTCTAATTGAGGGATCTCCACATTCTTAGGAGCAACTGCATGAACAATATCATTAGATAGTGGGATTGCTACATCATATGTGGGAACATTAAATTTGGATTGGGTTAAAGAAGTCAATTGTTGTTGTAAGGTGAAACACTTTGAGCTAGGTTATTGATAGTTGCTTCAATGGATGAATTGGAATTGGACACATTGGATTCTAATGGAGGAGTAATGTCGTTGAGTTGGTATAGATGATGGTTAGGAAACAAAATAGAAGATACATGAAAGGAGGTACGTAAGAGTATTGATTAATAAGATTACCCCCATGACTAGCATGTGTAGGATTAGAATTTTGTGTAGAGGTAGTCATGATAGTAGATGTATATGTAGGCACACTAGGTAAGGATGTAGGCATAGGAAATGAATGTTGAACTTGACTAGTAGGATGAGAATAACCAAGAACTTCGACACAAGTTTGAATACACATAATATTGGTATCAAAAATATGAGTAATGCCACACAACACTTCCACAATATGTGCATCATTTTGAATCATTCTCCTCAATCCTTCAATCAACAAGATTGCCTCACTATTCGAGTATTCTTCACTCATAATTTTAGAGATAATCCGACTTTTAGTCAAGTTTTCCCAATTGATCAATTGTTACTCGAGTAGGAGAGTCATCTTCATCATGAGAATTATGAGATGAATGGGTCTCCATGATGTTGGTATGTCATTTGTGGGGTTAAATAAAGTGTCAACATTTACATGGATTCTCCTTTCAATTGTTAGGTATGGGGTGTTAGCTATATGGGATCTCCTTTCAATTGACATTGTACCACAAAGGCTAATGATTGTTAGGACTTGACTTTCATCTCAACCAATTTATATAGTGGTCCAAAGTAAATATCTGCCTTAGGTTTGTTCCCTTCTTTCCAAAGCAGGTCCCTGTAAAAAAACCCAAAAAATAGATATTTAGTGATTTCCCTTATACCCAAGATCCATGAAGGCAAGGGGAGAGGATACTTTCACTAAACACCTAGGGTTCTACAACAGATTGTGCAAGTGCACCAAACACTTCAAACAAAAATTTTATTTTTAAAAGCACCAAATTGAAGTGTTTTCTAATATATTAAAAGATAAGCACCCTTCTATACTACTCATGTAAGCACAAATGCATTAATAGTTTTTTCCAAAATTACCCCAACTTGTAACTAAAGAGATTAGAACATAAAATTAAAGCAAATGGGTTTGCTACAATCGAGTTTCTATGTTTCAAGCCTCAACCAACCTACAAATTACAGACATAACATAACAGAGAAAAATTATTTAAGAGTTAACTGAGATGCAAAAAGAACAAAACCCTATATGTGGCAAAAAATAACCACAGACACAATAGAATCTAATGAAAACAAGCCCAAAACAAAATGTATAAATTTAGTAGAAATAAAAAACACAGCAAGGACATTTGTAGAGGTGTTAGAAACTAACGAAAATGGGTCGAAACTAGCCAAAAATGTGATAGATTATAATACTATTAAAAATTAGAAAACCCTAACAGAACATATGACAAAAATAAACAAAAAGATGTCGAGAACCTACAAAAATGAGTTGGGAATCTGCAAAAAGACATCAAAAAATAGAAATAATTAACAAGACCAAAGACACAACAAAAATTGCCACAAATGTGAAATCGCATAAAAATCATCACAAATTACAGTCCTACAAACTTAAAAACTCTAAAACAACACTAAAATGTTAGAAAATAGGGGCTAGGGTCCCATTGAACATGCCAAAATGTTTATGTTGGAATTGGAAACTGAAATAATTGTAAAACCTATTAGATTCAACCACTAAACCTAGTTCTACAATGAATTCAACATAAAACCAATAGAGAACCTAGATCATACAAATATAAAATAAAGAGATGTTATACCTTCACATTCTCCTAGGTTTTTATCTCCATTGATATTGCTTGATATTATGGTTGCTCTCAGTTTTTGTGTGCATAAGAGCTCAATACTAGAGAACAGATTGTGGTCGTATATGCAATTCAACAGAGTGCAGGTGCTTCACTTGATTGACTGATATGAAAGGGAGGAAAAGAGAACTCTTTTATAAATAATACCCTAGAAATGGAGGGGTAGAATTATGAGGTGGAAGGATAAATGGTCAGCTCAAATTACAGGGTAGGTATAGAAAATAGGAAAATATTAGAGAGGTGGTTAAAGGTAAATTAAGCTATGAATGACAAGCGTCATGGAGGGAAAAAACTAATATACTAATTAATATAATAGGTGGGACCCATTAAATAAATAAAATATTTATTTAATTTAGCGAAAGGATAATTTAAATAAATAGAAAAAGACTGGAAAAGAATTAGTGAAATAATTAAGTATATAAAAATCTATTTAATTAATAGAAGGCTTAAGATAAAATAATTAAATAAATAAAATATTTATTCAATTAGGCTAGGGTTAATTTAGGTGTCTACAAATACAATTGATTATGCTACTATAATCAAATGGGACCATGTAGTAGTTGATGTGATTGGTTGTGCAAGACTAACCAGAATCAGATGTGCTAGCTTCCCCCTGATGTTTAGGAAGAGCATCTTTATGCATATGCAAATGGGCATTTGGAAAATTTCCTATGGTGGGGTCAACATCAATTTTCCATGTCAATAAGGTCCTAGACTAAGTGTTTCAGTTTCATGCACTTGTTTGTGGAATGACCTTGATAAGATGATACGCATAATACTCATTCTCCTTATACTAATCAAGCTTGGGTTTTGATTCATCAAATGACTATGTTTTTGGATATACAACCAAATTATATTGCTCCATCAGTTTAAAAATAACATCTAGTGGTCATGAACTTACTTTTGTCTTTGGTCATGTGGTGTGAGCAACCATTGCCTATAATCCATTCATCACTATTCTCCATATGAGATACCAGTGCCTTTTCATCTGTCAGTTCCTCCTTCACAGCTACAAACACAATTTACTCATTGTCATCTTCATCTACTGCAACATAACATTGCTTTTTGCCCTTTCCTTTATATCTTCTAAATTTATCTTTCTTATCAGCATTAGGACAATTAGCAGCAATATGACCAATTTTACTACAGGAAACACACTTCAAAGGTAGCTTTCCTTTACACTTACCAGTGCCTCTTGGAAATCTTTTTGCTAACAATGCCTCAAGTTCCATCACCTGATCTTCATTGTCTTCATATCCCCTGTTACTTCCATGACTTGACCTGCACTCATGATTTTGACATATATCTTTTCCTTTTGTAGCAAATGAACCGGTAACAGAAGCTTTAAATGCAGATTCAGTAGATTTTGTCACACTATTATCAAAACTATTCAACTCAAAAGCTATAAGCTTACCAATCAATGAATCAACAGCTACCTTATGCTTTGAAATAGATCTAAGTTCTTGGATTGCAGACTCTTATAGCATACTGAGGTTGAAGAGTTATAATCATTTTGCTTACTATTGCATCATCATCCATTTTACCTCCAACGCTCTTTATGCCACCAACAACTTCTTTGATTCTCTGACCATACTATGCAATATTTTCTCCTTCAAGCATTCTCATGTCATCTAAATTTCCTCTCAATATTTCCTCTTTGGCTCTTTGTACATGCTCATCTCCTCCATAGATTATATCTAACTTTTCACAAACCTCACCTACAGTATCCTTGAACATCAATATATTTTGAATCAGATAAAGTACTAACTGTGTGAGCTTGAATTTCATCCTCAGAATGTTACCTGTAATAAGTTAGTTTCACAAAATACAAATGGAAATGTATACAAGAAATCCAAATTCAACCAATGAAACTACATGATATACATATTAAAATAAAACATTATTTTACCTTCATGGTTTATGTCTCATTGTGTCCTAACTCCATTGTTCCTGGTTGCAGATGGTGTGCTCTCAGACAATGTATTGTTGGCTTCCAAGATGGCATATGAAGAATAGACTGATAACTTGTAGTTAACTAACACTATGATATGCAAATGCTACATGGTTATGCTAAAATGATTATACCATGATGCTATATGATAATTGCTATATTGCTATTTGCTTCAAAAACTCACGGATGCATAAGATTAGCTTGCAAAATGCACTTGCAGTCTCTTGAAGTCTAACTTGAAGATTAACTCTCTCAACTGAAGCTCTGGATTTTATAGACTTTGAGAGGATTAGATGATGTGGCTTATATCAACGGTCCTGATTAGATCCACAGATTTGGATGGCTATGAGCAAGAGTGAAGGTTGAGAGAAAGGGGGAAGGAAAAGACAAGTGTCACTCATCTCACCTTGACTGGGTTGCTAACTGAGGGGATCTAGGGATGGTTGGAGGAAATTTAGGCATGAGAGGACAAGTGGACTCAAGTCCTTCCTAAGATGTAGGGAGTGTTGGAGAGAATATAGGAAATGGTTATGAAATATGTGTACGTACACAATTTTCATTAAGTTTGGAAGTTGGA
Source organism: Cryptomeria japonica (assembly GCF_030272615.1). NCBI lineage: Eukaryota > Viridiplantae > Streptophyta > Pinopsida > Cupressales > Cupressaceae > Cryptomeria > Cryptomeria japonica. The sequence continues at coordinate 46,235,066 of NC_081407.1, read as the reverse complement.
GATAAATGATAAATTAATATTTAAGAAATATTAATTTCCTTAGCCACATGTTTGATGAGTTGGTAAAGGGAAGATGAAGTGGAGATGGAAGAATGAGTTGGATAAGGGATTAAATAATTTTGAGAATTATTTAATATTTGAGACTATAGGATAGGAGAATAACTATTAAATATTAGATATTTAATTTTTTGGAGAAGATAATTAAATATTTAGATATTTAATTAATTAGATGAATAGGATAAATGAATTAATTAATAAAATATTAATTAATAGAAAGACACGAAAATGAATTAAATAAATTAATCTATTCAAATTAACTATTTAATAGAAGAATAATTATTAAATAAATATATAATATTTATTTAACTGCTCATAGCCAATTTTTATGTGTATACATTTTGCCCCTCTTTGAAATGATGTTGAGACAACATTGTTTCAAAGATTAAATCAAGTCTCAACATGCCTGATAGAGATTGAAAATCCTGATTGTGTGCCCCCTCAGGAGATTGATTATGAAATTGTTGAAAATTCTGGTTTGAACAATTAATCTCATGATAATTGATAAAAATTTAGTCAATTAAATTCATTTGAAAAAACAAATTAAATTGCCCCATTGAAATTAATTACTCTTCAAAATAGTAAATATAAAATTAACCAAGGCTAATTTTAATTTCATTGTTATCCTTGTCAGCTTGTGAAGAAGATATTCTTGCTGAGGTGGCGAAATGGTGATTTCGGTGGAGTGTCATCGATTTGAGCGAGTTCAGCGTTATCAGCGACCTATCGAGTATGGGTATCTGGTATGTATCTTATCCCTAACCTTGTTTGCAAGTTTTAATTCAAATTTTCATGTTTTTAGGTGCTTTTTTGAATTTTCCAAATTTTCCAAATTTTTTCGGTGTTAGGTTAGCACTTTTGTAGTTTGTTTTAGCGCATATGCAACTAGGTTTAGCACAAATGCCTAGATTAGCGCATATGCTCTATATGTTAGTGCTTATGTTCAAGATGTTAGTGCATATGCATAAGGTAGCACAAATGTGTTGTTTGTTAGCGCTTATGCCCAAAAAGGTAGCGTTTTTGCATGGATTAGTGTTTATGCCTATAGTTTTAGCGCTTGTGTTAAAAAGAATAGTGCATATGGACTAAGTTAGCGCATTTGCATTTAGTTTTAGCGCTTTTGTTGTAGTTTAGCGCAAATGCTCAATAGGATAGCGCTTTTACTTAAATTTGATATTTTTGATAAGTGCAAAAGCTAAAAATCACTTTGATAAGTAGATTTAACATGTATAATACATAGTAATGATGAAAATTGAGACTTGATTGAGTGATTGCATGCCTGATAGATGAATAGATAGGTTGATTGATTGATTTGATTGCTTTGATTGATAGATTTGATTGATAGATTGGATCGATATATTTTATTGCTTTGAATAGCCTGATTGATAGATTTGATTGATAGATTGGATCGATGGAGTAGCTCTAAGAAACTGATTTAGTTTCTGATATAACAGCTTAGCAGAGTTTTTGAGTAAACTTAGTGTTTGATAAAAACCATGATTGATAGGGTTTTAAAATGTTTTGATAGCATAAGTTGCTTCAATTTGATTTGATAGATAGATAGATGATGATTCAGTTTTGATTTGATAGATAGATTTGATGATTCAATTTGATTTGATAGATAGATAGATTTGATGATTCAGTTTTGATTTGATAGATAGATAGATTTGATGATTCAATTTGATTTGATAGATAGATAGATTTGATGATTCAATTTGATTTCTCTTGACAAAATAGGAGAAACTTGATGTTCTCTAGTGTTGGGAGAAATTACCGGCGGTGCGTCATTTAGTTCCAAAGATTACCCAAGCTGAGATTAGACACATAGATGCATGTGGTTTACGCCATTTGTTATATATGTCTGAGATTACGCATAAGAGAGGTTTGTTGATAGCATTGGCCGAGAGATGGCACAGCAAGCCTAACACTTTCCACCTATCGACAGGTGAGATTAGTGTGACTCTGGAGGATGTCTACAGGATTCTGTATATCCCAGTGACTGGTGAGCTAGTGCAGTATGATTATCAGGATCAGGTTCGTACAGAGGCTTGTAGAGTTGTGTTTGTTGATGAGAGCATTGGTAGAGGAGAGATCCGATGGGTAGATATGGTGATGTATTATGAGGCTCTTCCTGTTATTCTTGCTAGTTTGATTGGAAGATTTATATGTCCTGATAGGAGATCATGAGGTTTTTCTGTTGGATGGGGTGAGATTCTCCTTAGTATGATTCAACATCGTACTCGATATGCGTGGGGTGTTTGCATGCTGGCACACTTATATCACAATCTTCATCAGGTAGTGTATGATGAGAGTGCGAGTTTATCTACTGGATGCACTTTATTGTAGATCTAGTGCTGGGAGCACATTTTTGTTACTTAGCCTATCCATCACAGAGTTCGTGGAGAGAGGCAGCCATATGTATATTTCTATGCAGGTATCCTTACTCAGCATAAGCTGGGTAAGTTGTAGTATTGGCGTTGGGTGCTTGATTCATTGGATAGCGTCACTTGGAGACCATATCTTGATTGTGAGCCATGGATGGATGATGCACAGACATTACCATGTATTATGCAGAGTAGATATCTCATTGGGTGGACACCTTTTATTGTTGAGCGACAGTTGATTGGTCAGATTTTGAGATAGTTTGGTATCATCCAGCCTATGCCTACTGGTGTGACGATATATGCTTAGCTGTACAGAGATAAGCGAGATTGGGGACCATTGTTCTCATTTGAGATTGCTCGTGCAGAGTTTGTTGCTACTCCGAGAGTGGCTTAAATGATATGAGATTACATATTATTGATCCTGGGGTTACTGCAGATTATGCTCAGTATATATTAGCGCATCCTTTGCCTCGCATTACTGATCCAGCAGATCCTCCTCCCAGCTCAGGAGATGAGGATGATGATTCAGATGATCGAGTTTCTAGGAGACGGAGATAGAGATGAGAGCTTAGAGCTGCTCATGAGGTTGGGGGAGGTGGAGATGATGGTGGGGATGGAGGTGGTGATGGTAGGAGACCTAGATGGAGGGGAGGTCGATTGAAAGTTCATGGAGGACCATTTGGACTGGCTAGTAGGATTGAGAGACCACGTCCTATGGGTGGGAGAGATGTTGGACGGATTGGGAGAGAGCATGGCAGGACTGGTATGAGATCACCGAGAGGGTTACCATTGACAAGAGGCAGGGTGACTAGACTGGATGGGGGTTGCAGGAGAGGCATTGATTTTGGATAGATTTGGCTAGTTCCTCGAGTTATTGCAGTGCATGGTGGAGATGATGAGAATCCCGAGGATCATGTTCCCCTGATTAGACAATGGGTTCGGAGAGTTACTCGGACCGAGATTCCAGCAATTGGACAGGTTGGTGGTGAGGGGATTGGGGTTCATGCACCACAATAGGATGTATAAGAGCAGGTTTCACCAGTGCATGATATGCCAGATGTGGTTATACCGGAGCATGATGTGTCAGAGCATGATACCATTAACAGTCTGAGAGCACAGATTGATCAGCTTCGAGCACAGGTGTAGACTCTTATGACTGAGTGAGATAGAGCTGTTAGGAGATAGCAGGATACTCAGGGTCTTCTAGATCATATTCAGCAGGTTAGATCAGGTACTCTCTCGGCAGATACTGTTAGAGAATTAGTTTGGGCTAGGAAGGGGACTTCCCACTAGTGACAATGATATGAGGAGGCAGTTGCAGAGAGCCAAAGAGTAGGTAGTTATCATACCACCGTGTTGTTGGATACTAGAAGTGGTGGGGTCATGGTACCTCCTCAGAGGAGTGGTGATCATGGGAGACAGGCATCTGGAGGATCTTCTCACCCACTGCCACAGAGACGGATAGAGTCAGGTGGTAGTGGTACAAGACAGCCTTGACTTGATTTGCATTGGATGAGGCATTTGTATTGTTTATCTTATATCATTGTATACTTGGACTTTTATTATTTTATGATGATCTATATGCAGACATGGACTCTATATGATGATGATCTTTATTATTATGCTTATATGTTACTCTATTTGATGATGATGCTTTTATGCATTAATGATCTATATGCTTTGATTATATGGATGCAGTGATTATATGTATGATGTTGTGAATGTTATTCTATTTGATGATGATACTTCATATGATGATGCAATGATAAATGCTTTTGTTGATTTTCGATGATCTTGGATGTAAAATGGAAATGATTTCTAACTTAAATGATATGAATGCAATGATCTATATGGAATGTTTTTTATTTTAAATGTAATTTTTTTGATGATTATGAATCTAAGTGCAAAGATGCAACTAAATGATCATCAATGGAATGATAATGCAAATAATAATGATGATACACTACATGATAAATAAAATGCACTTATTTAAATGCAAATTAATGCAATTTTTGAAATGCAACTAAATGAAATGAATGATGATTAAAATGATTTTAAGAAATGAATGCACCTATAATGATTAAATGCAAATTATATACTCAATCTTTATTTATGACCGTTGATCTGTTAATGAAATGATATGCTTATAATGCAACTGACCATGAATGCTTATAATGCAGATGAATAATGAGCTAATGAAATGATCTTAACTAAAAAATTGTACTGCCATTCTTCATATGCAATCTTGTAACAGTGCTTGATTTCATCATGAACTTTAAAATGTTGTAAGAAAATACAAGCAACTTGACATAATGACTCAAGATGACCTGAGTATTTCTTACATGGATTTTGATATAGCAGGTTAATACAAGTAATGTGATATAATGGATCAAGTTGACCTGAGTATTGCTTGCAGAACAGACAAGGATTATCTCCTTTCATGCATGACTTGGGACGTCCTCCTTGATCTTTTGTTGATCATATCCTCAGACAAGTTCATACCGTAGTAAGAGATAAACCACAGACAACAATCAAAGAAAATAATCATGCCCCATCATAGCTTCTCTAGTCATGGACATCCTTGAGTCGCATAGAGTACATGATTAGCAATAAAATCAAGATATAAACACCGAATCTTGTATGTCATTCACATGTTCTAATGGTCATTAACTGATATAATCATCTTAATGAATTATCTTTGATAATCCTTTATAGCTTGCTGGTTGATTCTTCATTTTCTAAGTTTGATGATTCAATTGTTATGAAATGCCTTGATTTTCGTTGCTTTGTTGCTCGTTATCTGCTTCAAAATCCTAGGTGTTTTTGGATTGTCTAAGTTTTTCGAATGTTTTGGGATTTTTAAAGATTCAAAAGATCACCTTATCAAAAAGGAATTAGGATTTTGCCCCCAGTGGAAACAAAAATTTATTATGGATGTATGAATTGATCAAGATCCAAACCATGGCAAGATACAAATGCAGATCGATCGATGCTGATAAAATCTAAGATAGTGACTACGACAAGTATGTCAAAGATTAGTTAACTGTTGGTAAGCTGCATATTTCTTGCTAAATGGTTCAGAGCAATGGATGCGAAAGATGGAATGGATAAGCTAGCGATAGATAGCAATGATAGATGTGATAGGATGGAGTGGATAGGTGCGCAAAGTGATCTCATAGATGGAGGAACTCACGTTTTAGATAGCGCCTGTTTACCAGGTTTTCACCATCTACATTTATTGCATTTTTTTTGGATTTTATATGCTTTTTATTGATTTTTATCAAGACTTTATATGCTTTTTATTGATTTTTTTAGGACTTTATATGCTTTTTATTGATTTTTTCAGGACTTTATATGCTTTTTATTGATTTTTTTAGGACTTTATATCTCAAGCATAGAATTTCTTGAGATGGATAGAATTGATAGGTTCATCAAACCAATCACCTTCAGGGGTAGATAACTTGTATGCTCCTGATCCATATGTTGCTATTATGACGAAAGGTCCTAGCCAATTTGGTTCAAATTTTCCCTTCTTTTCTCGGTCTTGCTGATTTCTTGTATTCTCCCTTAGAACTATATCTCCAATCTGGAAAATACGTGGCTTGACTATGTGGTTATAGCTTCTTGCCATTCTTTGTTGGTATACTTTCAAATGTTCAGTTGCATTTTGGCGACATTCCTGAATCAGTTCTAGTTCTTGGAGTCAAGAGACTTGTTGTTCTTCTTCTAGTATAAGACCGTGCAAGGATACACGTAGAAAAGGTATCTCTACTTCTATAGGTAATATAGCTTCTGATCCATAGACCAAACAATATGGAGTTTCCCCTTTTGGAGTGCAGACGCTAGTTTGGTATGCCTAAAGAGCAGGATTTAGCTGAATGTGCCAGTCTTTTCTAGCTTCATTTACTGTTTTCTTCAAGATTTGCAAGATATTTTTGTTTGATGCCTCAACTTGACCATTTCCTTGTGGATAATATGGAGTAGAGAACCTATGTTGGATATGAAACTATTCACATAGTTCTTTCACATCTTGATTTTTGAATGGTCTTCCATTATCAGTGATAATGGTCATAGGAACATCATAGCGATAGATTATATAATTCAAGATGAATGATGATATTTATTTTCCTGTCACTATTGTTAAAGGCACTGCTTCAATCCACTTAGTAAAATATTTAGTAGCTATCAGAATGAACTTATGTCCATTAGAAGATGAGGGATTGATCTTTCCTACCAAATCAAGGCCCCACTGTAAAAATGGCCATGATCCCGTCATAGGATATAACTCTTGTATTGGTGCATGGATTAGATTTCCATGGATCTGACATTGTTTACATTTTCTAGCATAGGTGAATGAATTTCTTTCCATAGTAGGCCAAAAGTAACCCATACGAATAAGTTTCTTAGCCAATGTTAAACCACTTCAGTGTGTACCGCAAATACCCGCATGAATGTCATTAAGAACTCTCTCAAATTCATCTTTTTCAAGACATCTCAACAATGTATCATCTAGACCATGCCTATATAGGATATCAACAATAATGGTATAGCGAGAGGACTGACAGATAAATTTTCTTCGTTGATTATGAGATAATTCTAGAGGAAGGATATGATCTTTAAAATATTGGTAGGTTTGACCGTATAAGGATTCACTGGTTCCTAATATATGGCAAATTCAATAGGTATGTTGGGATTGGATGGTAGGGGTTAAGATATCTTCCATGAGAAATTCGTAATGCTGTTGATTCTCTTTATTTTGCAAAAGAGATGCTATTGTAGCCATCGCATTTGCTGCTTTATTCTCATTTCTGGGAATCTGGGTGAATGTGATTTCTTTAAAGTTTCCTTGAAATTCCTCTATCAGTTGTTTGTATGGCATAAGCTTATCATCCTTTGTTTGATATTCATCATTTATTTGATTTATGACAAGTTGTGAATCACCATAGATATGTAGTTCTTTGGCATTCCATTCAATGGCCATTTTAAGCCCTATAGCTAATGCTTCATACTCTGCAGTATTATTGGTGCATGGAAATCATAGTCTATAGGATTTTAGAATTGTGTGTCCTTGAGATGTGATGAAAAAGATTCCTACGCCTGAACCATATTGGGTATAAGAACCATCGAAGTACAATTCCCAAAAGTTTGTACTTACTATCAAGATATTTGCATCAGGAAATTCGATGTGTAAAGGCATGTTATTTTGTAAAGGTGCATCAGCCAATTGATTAGCGATAACTTGTCCCTTGATAGCTTTTTGGTCAACATATTCTATGTCAAATTCACTCAGTATCATAACCCATTTGGCTAGTCTCCCTGTCAATGTTGACTTTCTCAATAGATATTTGAGAGGATCTATCTTTTCTATTAGTTTTACAGAATGAATCAGCATATAATGTTGCAGCTTCTGGGTTGCAAATACAACTGCTAGACATATCTTTTCAATTGAGGAATAATTTAACTCATAGCCAACAAGCATTCTGCTAATATAATAAACTTCTCTTTCTTTTCCTTCATCATCATGTTGAGCTAGGAGAGCGCCTAATGATACACTTGTTGTTGAGACATAGAGTAACAATGGTTTCCCCTTGGTTGGTGATATCAGTACTGGAGGACTCATAAGATATTCTTTTATTTGCAAGAAAGCTTCTTCACATTGTGTATCCCATTTAAATGGAATATTTTTATGTAAAAGATGGGTAAATGGAAGACATCTATCGGCCAATTGAGAAACAAATCTCCTGATTGATTGCAACCTTCCTTGTAAAGATCGCAATTGACTTATGTTCTTAGGTGACTCCATCTCCATGATAGCTTTAAATTTTCCAGGATCTACTTCAATGCCACGAGTTGATATAATGTACCCAAGGAGCTTTCTAGAGGTTACTCCAAATGCACATTTCTTTGGATTTAATCTCAATTGATATCTTTCCAGCCTGTCAAAAATCTTGCTTAATATGTTCAAATGATCTTTTCTTGTGTGAGATTTTGAAAGTATGTCATCGACATACTCTTCCATGAATGTATGCATCATATCATGGAAAATTGTCGTCATAGCCCTTTGATAAGTTGCTCCTGCATTCTTAAGCCCAAATGGCATAACATTCCAGTAGTACATTCCCCATGCACAGGTGAAAGTTGTCTTCTCTTGATATTCAAGTGTGATTCTTATTTGATTATATCCTGAGAAGCCATCCATTAATGAAAACATCTCATGGCCTGTTGATAAGTCCACTATGATATCAATGTTTGGTAGCAGGAAATCATCTTTTGGACATGCTTTCTTTAGATCTCTGAAATCTATGTAGACTCTTATTCTCTTATCTCGTTTTGATACTGGTATGATACTTAAGACCCATTATGGATAAGAAACTGGTCTTATGAAACCCACTTCTAATAGTTTCTTAAGCTTGGTTTTGACAAGGAGAGCAATATGCGGATGCAACTTTCTTAGCTTCTTCTTAATAGGTTTTCCTTTTAAATCAACATTAAGATGATGCATGATAAGATCTGGGTTAAGTCTTGGCATATCTACATAATACCAAGAAAAATTATTTGTCTTTGCTTAAATAATTCCATGTACTCTTTCCTCTCTCTTTCTGATAATGAGGTAGCAAAATGAAGTATTTTAGGATCTTTTGATGTATCAATATTTACTGCTGCTATTGGTTCTATCAAGATAGCAGATCTCTCTTGAAAATATGCAGGAAAAACATCAAACTTTCCATCTTCTGGCGCCTCAAGGAGGTTTTCACCATTAGATACGCCCTTTGTTTTCTCTTTTGATTGATCTAATGTTGCCATGAAATGGTTTTCAACAATAGGTCTCTTTCCTTGTTTTATTTCATTTTTGCGACTGGAAAGTTTGGCATTCTTCTGATTACAAGAAACATCACTTGATTCTGCAATGGAAGATATCTTAGGATGGATGGGTTCAACAGTGTTAAGGTATATGGCTAAGTCATGATCATTGGAAAAGACATTCAGTTCAGGGTTGTCTAAATTATCCCAATTGATTAGTTCAGGATGTAGAAGGGGTAAATCATAATCATTGTCATCATTAGGTATTTCAATGTTCATGACATAATGATCACAGCTTGGTGTCGAATAAATATTGTCATAGATTAAATGTTTGTGAGAATTGTCTTTCTCAAGCATTTCTAAATTAGTCTTAACAAAATTTATATTAGCATTTTGCAGTTCACACTCAAGTGGTTCTTCAACTGACGTTTGTCCCTTAAATGAATGGATTATATCCACATGCACATCTTTGATGCTACAAATTCCTTCTTGGTTAACCTCATTTGCATTTAGAAGTTGACATATTTGTGCACATGATGAAGTAGATTCTTTTAATAGATTTTGTCTCCTTTCAAACTCAACTTCTTCTGGACTAATAGTTAGTCCAACTTGACTATCTCTTAGTTCTTTCATGGTTCTTCCATATCTGATCTGTGTTTGCACTTCCTATGGCATTGCTTCTCTGTCTTTTTCATTATCTTTTCTTTTTGCATACGCCTCTTTTCTCTGAGTTCTGAGTTTCTCTTGTCTTCTTTCTAACTTCATCTTTTGTTCTGCAATAGACAAGTCTTCTTTCATGATAGCTGCTTGATCTTCATTGTGTTCCTTACTTGATGTAGTGGATAAGGTATCTAGACTCCATTCATATTCATTGGAATTTGTCTCTAAATCCCAATCTAAGATTACTCCACTATACCATACTAGAATGTCATGTGGTGCAAAAAGTTCCTTGATTTCTGCCATCTCTATTTTTACTGCTCCTGTAATATCTTGTTTGGATTTTGCCTTTGTTTGTATTTCTAGAACTTGTTGACAAGATTTTTCTTCACCTTTGATGGTAGTCTCTTCTTCTTTCTTTTCATGTTCTTCTTGCTTCTTTTTCTTATTGGTTACCGTTACAACCGCTTGATGCAGTTTTTCTTGCCAATTTTATTTTTTAGAAACTGATTTCTTTCTCCATTTTCGTTGTTGATGATTATGTTGATTTTGATTAGACTTCAGATATCCTAGCCTGGATTTATCTTTTGTGAATTGTGAGTGTGGACAAATGGGTTCTAAAATACCTTGATGTTGCTTACCAATTGGTCCTTTTCCTTCATATCCCATCTTTTGCATAATTTCATATCCTTTGCCATATTGTTTTATGGGAATATTGATTTCTGCTACTGTTGCTATAGTTTTATCTTCATCCTTGTACAACCAACCAAGAATGTCTTTGTCTTCATTTTGTTCTTCAAGAGTTCCAGCACTAACAAAGGTTCCTTTAAACATATGTTTTGATTTTCATAATGCTTTTGATTGAATATCTGTAGGTTTGCCATATGACTTAGGGGAAAGTGGAAAATTTTGCAAAGAATACTTTCCCATTCCTTCATCATTTAACTTGAGCTTTTCTTCAAAAGTTTCCCATAACTTTACTTGAATTTCTTTGGTAGGATATACTGATTCTCTGTTATGTGGAACTCTCATATCTTGTGTTGGCTTCAAATTATTGCAATATTGACTAGAATCTGCAATTATAGTGATCTAGTTTCCTTCATGAAGAAATTTTACACATTGATGATCTGTAGAAGGAACTGCTTGCATCTTGTGAATCCATGGCCTTCCTAGAAGAATGTTGTAAGAGAGGTTCAAATCTAAAACCTAATACAATGTATCTTTTTCCAGAGGTCCTATCCTTATTGGTAGCACAATAGTTCCTTTAGAAGAATGCTTTGCTTCATCATAAGCTTTGATAGTTATTTTGTTTTTCGGATCTACTGCATTCTCTGAATATCCCAAAGCTTTTATCAAACTTAACGCACAAATGTTTAATCTAGTTCCTCCATCTATGAGCACATGTTTGACACAAGTTTTATTTATGGAGACTTCAACATGTAAGGGAGCATTGTGAGGATGTTGTAATGATGCATCATCATTTCTAAAAATGACAAGCAATGAGGAGCTATAAGGTGTCCTACCATGTTTTGGAACTAATCTACATCCAAATCTTTTGAAACTATTATTTCCACTAAAGCTTTTTCCAAAATTTCCTTATGCATAGGTGCAATCTTGAGAAGTTCCAGAATTGATATTTGAGTAGGTATTCTCTGTAATTGCTCTACTAAATTGTATTGTTGTGGATTGGGTGTTGGATCTTTTGCTACACCTGGAAAGGTAACCTTTTCTTTGCTTCTCGTGATAACATTGATTGACTCTGAAGATGAATTTTCGTTAATAATGATTACATTTACCACATCATCATATGTATAAGTGTAATTCACTTTTGTTTTTCCTTTGTTATCTTTTAATTGGGATGATTCGCCTTTGTCATAATTTGGGAATGGAGTTTTGAAAGTCAAGTGTGATTCGTTCGTTTTATGGATATCCACTGTAATGGTTCCATTATCGATTAGATCTTGGATAAGGTGTTTCAATCTCTAACAATCATTTGTTAGATGTCCTTTATTCCGATGATAGTTGCAAAAATGATTGTCATTCCACCAATTGGGCTTGACTGGTGGTTCATAATTTCTTGTTTCTGGCAAAACAATCAATTTATTAGCAAGTAAAGTTTTTAGAGTTGATTCTAAAGATTCTCCAATGTTTGTGAATTTTCTTCGAGGATTGGAGAAAAAGGACTCAGCTTTGTTGTTTTCCAGATTGTTATTGCTTGGGTTTTGACCTGATAGATTGAAAATTGGTTGTTGTTGTTTTGTATTACTATTATCGTCATTCCCTTCATTGCTAACATTCCTATTCTTTGACCAGAACTTGGGTTTGTCATTGTTGTTGTTGTTGTTGTTGTTGTATGAATTATTGTAAATTTTTAGTTCTCCTTTCTTTACCATTGCGTTCTCTATTTTTAGACCATTCTTGATCATTTTGGCAAAAGAGGGAGGACATTGCATCCTTAGTCGATAACTCATTTCACTGATAAGATTATCAATGAATATGTCCATTTTTCCTTGATCAGGTACATCTCGGGGATACCTATTAAACATGTGTTTCCATCGTTGTAATAAAATCATAAAGGATTCACCATTCTTTTGTTTAACATTACAAAGATCTAGCATTGTTATTTCATTCCTTATACTGTAGGAATATTGTGAAATAAACCTATTCACAAGTTCTTCAAAGGATTTGATTCCGGATGGTAATCTTGAAAACCACTCCATTGATTGTCCATTTAAACTCATAGGAAAAAGATGCATAAGGTAAGTTTCATCGTGAGCAAATTCCATGCTCATAGTACAAAACTCCCTAATGTGATCTTGAGGATCAAATTTTCCATCGTATTTGTCATATTTAGGAATCTCGCAATGTTGCGGAAATGGTATCATATTCAGATTTTTATCAAAAGGATATGGGCATATATCTTCTAATGAATATTTCTTGGAGCTTGTCCCATTTTGTATGTCTTGTATTTGTTGTTGAATAGTTTGTATTTGTTGAGTAAGGTTTGATAAGGGATTATCTACATAGTTTCTTCTTGTTTCTTCGTGAGTCTTTTTGTCACTATGCTCTTTTCTTTTATCATCCCTTTCTTTCCTTGTTTCTTCGTTACTTTCTTTGTTCACATCTTCCTTATTTTGCTCATCTGTGTTTTGGGTGTTACTTGTCTCTAAATCTTGTTTCAAGCTTTCCATGTTAAAGTCTTGTGGTAGTTTAGCTCTAGATTTTGCCAACATCAAGAGATATTTTTCTTTTTGTTTTGCCAACAATTTTTCCATTAGCCTATCAAATTTGAAATCTTGCTCAAGGTCTCTAATGGTGCTATTGACTGCTTCTTCGTCAATAGCTGTAAATCCAAAAGTGTGGAATACAAAAGTATCTTCTTCCTCCATTTGTTGTTGTTTTCTAAGTTGTTCGTGTTGGGCTCTAGTCCAAACTGGCATGTGTTTATTTCAAAGTTGTTGAAAGTTTCAAAGGACAAAGTCAATAAGTCATCATTTGTTTAGGAAGATATGATTTGTTGATCTTACCACTATTGTTTTTTCATTGGGATAAAGCGTCTCTTTGTTGAAAGGCATGTCTTTGTAAAGTTTCACCATCAAATTCTGTACCGCAGCCACGTGAGTAGTGACGAAAATGGTGTAGGAATGTCCTATGTTTCAATAAGATCTTGTGATTGATATACAAGAATCTTATCCTTTTCTGAGTAGCTTTATAATTGGGTTTTCTCTTCTTAAGATGATACTTAAAAGTCATATAAGCATTTGACAATTCACAAGTTTGTTTGATTCCAATGTTGGTGCGATTTTGGTTTTGATATAACCTAGGTTCAAAATAGGAAAGATATATCCAAGATTAGGAACCTAGTATATATTTGGTCAAGCTTCGTGATAGAGGATTTGATTATCCTGATGAGAAACTTGACAAAGATGTTGATTTTTTCACTTAAGATGGTTGAATCGATAGCTTGTTAAATGTTGATGTTTACAAAACCTTTTGAGTATAACCTGTTGGATTAGCAACCTAGTTGTTTGAGCTAGTTTGAAAATACGTGATGGTTTTAGAGACAAACCTACTTCAAGAATTATTTTGATATTGATTTTTTGACACTTTGATTTTGATTTGGTGTTTCAAGTGTTGGAAAGCTTTTGTATTACCCTTTTGATCAAACTTTTTCAGAAATTTGTTGGATTTTTGCTCACTCGTAGATGATAATTTTATTCAGTTTTTGACCATTCGGAACATGTTATAGACATAGAAGACACATTGTTTAATAAAAAAAATGCACAAGCAAGTACAATCCCTATGGCAGGCTGAGACAATAGTTGTTGAATCTCACGTGGAGTTTCCCCCGAGGCTACGCTATTCAAAGTAGATATTTAGATGCTTGACCCCACTGGCTCCACCCTCGGCACTCACTTCTTCAGGGCAGCTAAGCACCAGTTTCCATGAAATCTCCTCATGGAAAAATTTATATCTCTACTAGGAACCATATGTATGTGAGCCACTTCAGAGGTCTGACCTCCTGCACCAACAACTAGAAGGATTTTGGTAACTAGTACAAGTGGTTTTTAGTAAAGGCTTTCAGTCATGTGGCCATACATGCAGCAATTTCAGCTCTGTAAATATAGAAGGTTCCTATCTTATAGAGGTTACGCTCCATAGGGTTTATGGGGAAACATAGTGTCAGTATGAACTTGTCAGCACATGTTGTTTGGGACTTTCGTCACAAACACAATTTATTTATAGTGGATTGGAAGGACTCGGTATTAGCCCGTTTCCACTTTAGGTCATTCCCCTCTCACTAGCCCACTCAAGGTAGCTCGGGAAGGCAGGCCCTCTAAAAGGATTTAATTGCTTGAAAGTAAAGAAAGCGTAAAAGAGTGGGTTTGGTTTTTTGGTCACCCAATTAAGGGGAGAGAATATACCTATCACTTTCAAGATAGGAAATACAAGTGTTCTTTTTAACCTTTTCAAAGCAATTGTTGGCTAAGTCCTATTTGGATATGTTGCTCCAACAAGTATGGTGTTCATTTTAGCCCTTTTAAAAGTCTATGTGCAACTATTTTAGAGAAAATACCAAAAATGCAAGTTGCATGTTGTCAATTCATCCTCTTAGTTAAACTAGATGAACAAGATATGATATATTACTTCCCAAATGAAGACTTTTAATTAGCTAGATGATAAAATGCATAAAATTTGCCTTAAATGCCATCCTGCACACGCATGTTAATAATCTAAAAAATCTGATTTCTTGGACATTCGGACCTACAAGAAAATTTTGTCAGTTTTATAAACAGAATCGCTAACCTAACATATGCGCTATCTTTCTATTCAAAAAATGCTAAACTGTAGATCAAAAGCGCTAACTTAGACTACAAAAGTGCTGCTCTATAGATACAAAAGTGCGATTTCTTTGACATATGCGCTAACCTATGATGCAAATGCGCTAACCTATCGAACAAAACCATTGTCAGAATTCACACATGCGTGAATCTGCATTACAAATACGCTAATTCTACTTTTTGCAAGATTTTTAAAGGTATATGCGAGGTCTATGAGCCCCACGGTGGGTGCCAAAATGTGTGAGCTTGAATTTCATCCTCAGAATGTTACCTGTAATAAGTTAGTTTCACAAAATACAAATGGAAATGTATATAGGAAATCCAAATTCAACCAATGAAACTACATGAAATACATATTAAAATAAAACATTATTTTACCTTCATGGCTTATGTCTCATTGTGTCCTAACTCCACTGTTCCTGGTTGCAGATGGTGTGCTCTCAGACAATGCACTGTTGGCTTCTAGGATGGCATATGAAGAATGGACTGATAACTTATAGTTAACTGACACTATGATATGCAAATGCTACATGGTTATGCTAAAATGATTATACTATGATGCTATATGATAATTGCTATATTGCTATTTGCTTCAAAAACTCACGGATGCATAAGATTAGCTTGCAAAATGCACTTGTAGTCTCTTGAAGTCTAACTTGAAGATTAACTCTCTGAACTGAAGCTCTGGATTTTATAGACTTTGAGAGGATTAGATGATGTGTCTTAGATCAACGTTCCTGATCAGATCTACAGATTTGGATGGCTATGAGCAAGAGTGAAGGTTGAGAGAAAGGGGGAAGGAGAAGACAAGTGTCACTCATCTCACCTTGACTGGGTTGTTGACTGAGGGAATCTAGGGATGGTTGGAGGAAATTTAGGCATGAGAGGACAAGTGGACTCAAGTCCTTCCTAAGATGTAGGGAGTGTTGGAGAGAATATAGGAAATGGTTATGAAATATGTGTATGTACACAATTTTCATTAAGTTTGGAAGTTGGAGATAAATGATAAATTAATACTTAAGAAATATTAATTTCCTTAGCCACATGTTTGATGAGTTGGAAAAGGGAAGATGAAGTGGAGATGGAAGAATGAGTTGGATAAGGGATTAAATAATTTTGAGAATTATTTAACATTTGAGACTATAGGATAGGAGAATAACTATTAAATATTAGATATTTAATTGTTTGGAGAAGATAATTAAATATTTAGATATTTAATTAATTAGAAGAATAGGATAAATAAATTAATTAATAAAATATTAATTAATAGAAAGACATGAAAATGAATTAAATAAATTAATCTTTTCAAATTAACTATTTAATATAAATTAATCTTGGAATGTCAGAGGTTTAAATGCCTCTGACAAGAGGCAAAGAATCAAACAAGTTATTGATTCTTTGCAGGCAGATATCGTTTTGTTGCAGGAAACCAAATTATCCCAACATAATTATGATAAATCAATTGCAATTTGGAATAAATGGAAATCTTATCATATGCAAGGTTTGGGTGCTTCTGGCGGTTTAGCAGTTCTTTGGAATCCTCTTACAGTTAACTCACAGCTCCTTCAACAAGAAAGTAATTGGCAGATGATATATATAACTGCATTTGATATTTCTTTTATCCTGATTAATGTTTATGGTCCTGCTTCAATTTTGGATAAAGCATGTTTATGGGAATCCATCACACATTCTCTTCAAATGCAAGATCTACAGCAAGTGGTTATTGGAGGTGATTTTAATGCTTTATTAGCTCACTCAGAAAAAACTGGTGGTATTATCCCCCCCCTAAAAAGCTACATGATTTTAATGCTTTTGTGGATAATAACAATCTGATGGACATTCACCCAAATAATGGATTATTTACCTGGACTAATAAGAGACCTGGATTTGCAAATATTGCTGCTCGTCTAGACAGATTTCTCTTATCTAATGATTGGAAGTTGAGTTGCTCAGACATTTCCTCAGAAATCCTTTCATTGCCAGGATCTGATCATTTTCCTATTTCTTTAAATCTCAATTGCAATAACAAATGTTCCGATCAACACTTTCATTCTTCTTTCAAATTTGAAAGTATGTGGCTCAGGCATCCAAAATTTCTACATAATGTCCAACAGTGGTGGAATGAAGCTCCAGCGGAAGGTCTGAAAATGCATCAATTTGCAATGAAATTAAAATATATCAAGTCTCAAATCCGGATTTGGAATCAAACAGTTTTCAAAAATGTGTTTCAACAAAAGGTTATAGTCAAAGATCAGCTAGAAGAAGTATATAACTAGATCATTAAAATGGGCATGAATGAAGAAACATATTCTTCTCAAAAGAACTTGCAAGAACAATGGGAGGAACTGTGTTCCAGAGAAGAAATGTATTGGAGACAAAAATCTCGAGAATTATGGCTTCAAGATGGGGATAGAAATACTAAGTTTTTCCATAATTCAGCCAAGAAAAAAAGAACTAACAGTACCATTTTTCATATCAAAGACGCTTCCTCCGGTATTCTCCTAACCAATGAAAATCTTATCAGAGATGAAGGCATCAAATTTTTTAAGAATCTTCTTGCTCCTGATGTTTTGCCTTCTCCTTCTGCATCACAAGTTGAGGACCTCCTTGATACTATTCCACAAGTGATAACAGAACAGGATAATGTTATTCTGATGGCTCCCTTTACCATTCAAGAAATACGTAAAGTTGTCTTTTCTTTTTCGCCTGATAAAGCTCCTGGACCAGATGGTTTTACTGCATTGTTTTACGAAATTTGCTGGAATATAATTGGCTGGGACTTATTGGCGGCTATGGAAGAATCTAGAAGATCTAAATCCATGCTGAAATATTTTAACACTACTAATATTTCCATCATTCCAAAAATTAGGGATCCCCAAACCTTTGCGGATTTTAGACCAATCTCTTTATGCAATTTATCCTACAAGATTATTACTAAAGCCATATATCTTAGGATGCAGCATCTTATCCCGCGTATCATCTCCCCAGAGCAAGGTGGATTTGTTCCAGGAAGGGAAACCATGGAAGGGGCTCTCGTGGCTCATGAAGTTCTCCACTCTATTAATTTAAGCAAAGCTTCTAACTTTGTTATCAAACTGGATATGATGAAAGCTTATGATAGAGTTTGCTGGAAATTTTTGCTGCAAGTACTTGCTAAAATGGGTTTTTCAAAAATTTGGTGCAAATGGATTAAGGCTTGTATTTTGGGAGCTTGGTTTTCATTGATCATTAATGGTAAGCCTATGGGTTTTTTCCCTTCTACACAAGGGATTCGACAAGGGGATCCTTTATCTCCAGTGTTGTTTATTATTATGGCTGAAGCTTTTAGTAGAGCCATCTCACATCAACATTTGCTAAATAAATGGAAAGGAGCTCTCATTTCAGGTACAAACATATCTATCACACATTCTCTTTTTGCAGATGATACTCTCATGTTTGGTTTGTCAAATGTTCAGGAAGCTCGCCATATTCTTTATATCCTTGATCTTTATTTAGCAGTGTCTGGTCAAATTATCAATGCTCAGAAATCCAAGATCTATTTTTTCAACACTGAGAAAATGGTTTCTGATAAAATTATACAGATCTTGGGTTTTTTAGAAGATTTCCTACCCTCAGTCTATTTGGGCATTCCCTTCTTCATGGGTTCAAATAAATCTTCATATTGGTCTTCAGTAATTCAGCCTATTCAGAGTCGAATTGCAGCTTGGAAAGTTAGATGGTTGTCACTGGCGGGAAGAATTTTGTTGATCAAATCAGTCTTAGCTGCAATCCCTAATTATTTTATTGTTGTTCTTAAGATCCCATCCAAAGTATTAGTTACAATTCATAAATTGATCAAGGGTTTCCTTTGGTCAGGTAATATGGATGAATCTCGTAAGATTTCACTCATTTCTTTGCAAGATATGTCACATACTCCTAATGCTGGAGGGGCAGGAATACATGATCTATCCAATAGAAATGAAGCATTTGGTGGGAAATTGATTTGGCACATGTTTTGTAAGTCGCAGTCCACATGGTGCAAGATTATGCAGCAAAAATATCTAGATAACAATGATCCCTCTAGAATCTTCACTATTTCTAATCCTCCAAAAGGATCGGTCATTTGGGACTTCATGATAGCTTCACGCAAAATCATAGTTGATTATATTTCCTGGGAAGTCAATAATGGACTAAGTATTAACTTTTGGAATGATTCCTGGAATGGTCAAATTCCCCTGGCTAAGAGTGGGATCTCTTTGAACATTATTCAAGTTGCTGAAATCCATTGGGGGACCTAGTTGAATCAATATGTGGAATATGTTTGTGAATTCTCAAAGAAAATAGTTTGGAAGGATCCAAATTCTTTACCTCTTTCACCCCAGGACATTAATCGATTTCAAAATATTTTGAGCTCAAGACAAGTCTACTTTTCTGAAGCGCAAGATCAGATTTTTTGGGCTCCAGCTAAGGATGGTAATTATTCAGTGAAAGAGGGGTATAAAATTTTACAACAGAATGTTTTGAACAAACCTAATTCCAGAGCTTTTTCATTTTGTTGGAATCCAGTAGTTCTTCCTAAAGCAGGTTGTTTCTCATGGCTGGCACTTAAACACAGGATTTTAACTAGTGACAGATTGAGTAGACTACATATTGTTGCTCCGTTTAAATGTGTTCTTTGTGAGGAACATGATGAAACTGTGGACCATTTGTTTGTTACATGTTCATTTGCTTATCAATGCTGGTGCTTTATTTTGAATAAACTTAAGTATTGTTCCCCATTGCCAAACAACCTTTGGGATCTATTTCAAGCATGGCCAGTTCTTTATCAAAAATCATTATTTGCAAACCTCTGGAAATGTATCCCAGCCTCGGTAGTTTGGGCTATTTGGTGGGAACGAAATAAGCATATTTTCAGAAAGGAATCCCTTCCACTAGAAATTGTTTTGATTGGTATTGAAAGATCTATTTCGGAAGTGACTAATTCCAACTTAAAAATGATTAAATTCAATCCGATTGTGACTCATTGGGATTCCCAAGTTGTCCAAGAATGGAAACAATTATTTATTCCAAATGGGTGGAAAATTAGTCATCCTCCAGCTCATATCTTACCCCGGAAGAACACTTGGCGTCCTCCAACAGATGGTTTTTGGAAATTGAATTTTGATGGAGCCTCTAGAGGAAACCCAGGGCCATCGGGTTTTGGAGCATGTATTAGAAATTCTCTTGGAGAGGTTGTAGCAATCATAGTATCTCCCTTGCCTATTGACACAAATAACATTGCTGAGGCTCACGCCCTGTTGGCTGGGCTTTTATTAGCTAAACGAGGCTATTTCAATAGGCTACATATAGAAGGGGATTCATCAGTTATTATTGATGCTTGTATACATAGGCGCATCATTTCTTGGAAACTAAAATATGTTCTTAACCAAATTTGGAGACTCCTTGATGAGTGTTCGGATGTTTGCATCTCGCATATTTATCAAGAAGGGAATAAAGTTGCAGATTTTTTATCAAACTTGGGTTGTGATGGGGTTTCTGTTTCTACTTTTCATTCTCTACCTTTTATTGAGCAAAATAAGGTTTTAAAAAATCTTATTCATGATGACATGGAAGCCTCTACTAGCAGTAATGTTTAAAGTGCTGAGTTTAGCAGGAAATTACCATCTTGGGTATGCCTGGGCCATGGGCATAGGAGAATTGTGAAGCTTCTGATCACTTTACCACAAAAATTGGTGGCTTGCTAGACTGGCTAGTTCCAGCAGAAGAAATCAATCTTGAATTGATGAAGTGTGGTGTATGTGGTCGAGACCTTGGGCTTGTTGCACAGATCTATGCCTCTTTTGAGACTGATAAACTACATATTGAAGAGCGTACACTCTATATTTTTGGATGTCCTCTCCCAAATTGTGGGATCAGCCCATTGAGTTGGCATACAATATGAGTTCAGAAATGAATTCCTGTGGAACCATCTCAAACTGGTGGCATGTTTAGAGGGTCCTTGTTAGGATCATCATCTTCAAGTGATGACTTCCTAACAGGGACAGAATCACCAAACAGGCTTGGTGAGCAAGAGCAGGAGCTTAACTCCAGTATGGATGAATGGTGGGAGGATGACACATGGAGACATTCAACAAATGGTGAAGATAGTGCTGGATCTCTTGATATGCGGGAGCTTGGTAGGGCTTTGTTGGAAGCTGGTTACATGGCTGCTCATCCATCTGAGAGTCAAGATGAGGGCAATCATCTTTTAGATGGAGAAATAAGTCATAATGAAGCTGGTATTCTGGATACTGGCTTGCCTGTGCTCCCATATTTTTTTATCTTCCTCAAATCCAAATCAAAATAGAGAAGATAAATCTCTATTTGAGTATAGAGACATTGGAAAGCATAGTGATCAAGGCACACTCCATGCTAAGACACATGGTCACATTCATAGGCACGTTACCTCCAAAGATTCCTGCACTAGAAATATTGGTACAGCTGGTCAATGCACGAAAGTCTATATCCAATTCGATGATAATCTTGACCCTTGGCATCAGGAGAATGCAGAGGACTGCGAGCATGGTCGCATTTTTCATCATGCTGCACACAAGATTATAGAACATCCCGTCAGACAAGCTCGCAAGGAGTTTATGAGTGAAGACACTGACACTGGCCATCAAACTACTCACACAATGGATGTTCTATCCAATTATTGTCAGTATGAGCCAAATCCACAAATTGTTGTAGGAACACCGCCTAATCATTCCTATCAGCAGCTAACTCACGGCTCCCCTCCAATTATCATGAATGTGAGCAGACAGGTTCTCACCCATGTTCGAGTTCGGCAGGATTTCTCAACCGTGGACAAGGACATTCAAAAGATTGTTGACTCTCATGGCTTCAAAACAACTATGCTACCTTAGGTTGCCTTTCCATCTTCACTCCACGGGTCTCTGATCAACTCGCAACACAAGCTTGGCACTGGTCTTGAGACAGAGCACAGTTTTAGCAGTAAATATAGACATGTTGATGTTGATTTGGAACCATAGGGTCAATTTGCCTCTCCTATTGGAATGACAGTTGCACTGAGTAAAAATATTTGTCCGCTTTGCATACATTTCTAGATTATCAAGCAGCACATAATTATGTCTCTGAAGATGCAAATGGTGAAACCTGGGAAGGGGAAGAATATGAGCATGCCAGGGCTTTGAATGTTGATAGAACCTATCTTAAATTCAAGAAGAGGCTTGACTGGTACCCAGAGCAATGCATCAGATATTGCTTTGGTGCTCAACCGCTGTTGGAAAATAAAGATCAAGAGCTGTTCAGGAACCAGAGGAGTTGGCGATGGGGAAATAGAATGGCTTGTCATAGAGGAAGCCACTATTATTCAATATGAAACATGATTCTTTATTTCCAATTTCACATTTGGTTAGTTAATTGTCAAATTATACGGCAGAAGCAATTTTTCCGAGGATGGGGTTTTTAATTTCCCCAAAAATTATCAATCTTTCAACTAGGCAAAAATATTCAGCATTTGCTTGGAGAGCCACAGGTTTGAATGTGCAGCATTTTCAATAATGGAACATTGCTCTATATCTTCATCAAATCTCAAATTAGCAGGATAATCTCAAATCAGCAGGATAATTTTTACTATAAACACAGTCCGAAGAGCTATTCGGCACATCATTGGTGTAGAGCTTCTTGGTGGAAAGAATAAACTCAGTGGGCTTGGCTATGATTGAATTGCAAAGGGATCCTAATATATCAAATTCCATGCAGCCGACTATAGCGACAGTAAATTTGCAGCCAATTGATCAGAATCTCTGGGAGTCAATTGTGTTACTAATTGTACCTTTCTGGATAAGCAGTCTTCAACTGGTGATTAGTCTTGTATGTTGAAGTTCTATGTCTAGGTACTTGATGCCAAAGCTATTGTATCTAGAGATTGCCAAAGATTAGTGTTGTTTATCTTCAGGTTTTGGTATAACGATGGGTGATAATCCTTTGTAATCACTTGTTCAGAATATCTAAATATATGTAAATATTAGGGACGATGCTGGGTTTTCTTCACTGATTCTTTCCCAGTTGACCTCTTTGAATCAGATTAATAAATAATATAGTGGCTTGCCACTTTTTCCTAAAAAAAAAAAAAACTATTTAATAGAAGAATAATGTATATACACTAACAATAGCTTCCAAGGCTTGCATGTTCTCTTGCTACTCTTTGAGTTCATCTAGTGTCGGGGGAGTAGTAGTAGGAGCAACATATTTTATTTCAATTTGCTTCCAATAAATTGTACACCAAGACCTTTGATATAGATCTTCATTCTATCTTTCCAGATCTTGTAGTTATACTTATTGAATTTAGGACCCTCTTTCTTCATAATCTTGACTTCCTCAAAATCTTTCCCTCAAGCGGTTAGGATTTCTGCACACAAAGGACCAAAGCTCTTATACCAATTGTTAATTCTATGAGGATCTGGTTAATACTGAGAGTGGGGGTGAATTAGTATTAACACCAATTTTAAATTCTAAACTCCACATCAAACTTACAACAAATCCAACTTCATTTAGCACATATGCCAATTCATTAAATAGTACTGGTAACCACTGATAAATCTATGATAAATTGCTATAATCGATGTATTCAAAAAAATGAATAAACTAAAGATAATCAATAATATCACATGAAAATCATTCCACACATGAACACCATATTTTTGACATAGAAACCCAAATAGGGAAAAACCACGGTAGGAGTTAGTACCCACAAAGAATTGTACTCTTTTGAAATACACCCTATTAGGAGCTTAGCCCTGTTAGGATCTTACAATATGCCCTGTTAGGAGCAAACCCTGTTAGGAGTCACCTGGTTAAGGGATTTGGAAGTGCAAACTAGTTAGGAACTTAATGACATGTTTAGTATCAACCTCGTGAGAGGATTTACCACTCTTTTTGAGAGATACCCTGTTAAGGGATTTATAAGATTAAGGCATGTCAGGACCTACTTGGTTAAGGGATTTAATCTGCTACAACTAATAGGAAACTGTACATGTCTAAAAATGGTCAACGCTTGCAGAGTCATTTTTTAACATTGGCGCATTGCCTTATTTTAGGTTTTTGCATTGCATTAACATTTCTTCTATGTCGCACACTTTGTCTTTATCATTTGCGAGCATCGAGTCCTTCTTTTGCATTCCTCATTTTTATCGCTTTCGAATTAGGTCTTGTCGATAGCAATCTTTAATCATGATTTTGGTCGATCTTGTCAATCTCTTATCAACTTGTCAATCTCATCATTTTGCGATCGATTCGTCATCGATCCTTTTCCTTTGATCAAATTGTCATCAATCTTGTCATCTTGCGATCGATTTGTCATCGATCGTTGTCATTTTCAATCTTGTCGTCTTGCGATCAATTTGTCATCGATCGTCGTCCTTCTCAATCATGTCAATATGGATCAATTAGTCATTGTTCCTCATCAATTGGTGCATTTATCAACCAAATCATTTATCAGCATTGGTCTTTTATCAAGTCAGAATCATGATCAAATCGATCCTTCAATCAAGACCTAATTGTCATCCTTGCATTTCTAATTCATCTTCGAGGGTTTCATGATTTATTCATTTAACCTTGTTTGTCATTTCTCCCTCTAGGTTAAATAATTTATTTATTTATCCTAAGTCTTCTTGTCACAATTAAATGTTTATTTAATTGGCTAACTAATTCATCCCTCTTTGTGAATTAATTAATAAATGAAAAATTGTTAATTAATTCACTTAATTCCTAATTTCATCAATTTTCTAAT
This sequence comes from Cryptomeria japonica, assembly GCF_030272615.1. NCBI lineage: Eukaryota > Viridiplantae > Streptophyta > Pinopsida > Cupressales > Cupressaceae > Cryptomeria > Cryptomeria japonica. The sequence continues at coordinate 46,210,053 of NC_081407.1, read as the reverse complement.
TTCCTAATTTCTAATTCATCTAATTTCAATTTTCTCCTTTTTTCTCCTAATTTTATGGGAATGACATTTCAATTTGTCATAATTTGTCATAATTGACAATCAATCAATTTTGACATAGAAATTTGTCATAATTTTGTCATAATTGACAATCAATCAATTTTGCATAGAAAGTGCAAATTTGTCATAATTTGTCATGTTTGTCATTCTTGATTTGCAATTTCCATTTGAATCTAATTCATGCTAATCTTGTCTTTTATCCAATTTATCTATAAATTGGATGAATTTCTTCAATCCCAATTGATCACATTTTCGAGTCCCTGGTCGAATCAATCACGCTTATAGTACCCTTATGCTGTCGTCTCGTCTTGTCAATCTTGCTTTCACATTATACTTATTCACTTGAAGGTGAGATTGAAAAAACAAAGCTATTTGAAGGAGAAAGAAGGACAATGGAGAATCATGGAGGAGACATTCACGTTTGCGATGGTTTGCATTTCATTTGAATGTTTTATTTCCCTATCTCTATTGAGTGTTTTTAGGATTCTTGTCACTGCATTTTAGTTTTCATGATTGAGCTAGACCAATTTCCTATTTGCTTTGATGATTTCCAGATTCCTATCTACATTAATTGGTGAACCCAATGTGAACTAACCCCCTAATCATGCTTTTGAGTTGATTTGCAGGTGAAAAACCCAAGAAACAGGGTAATGCAGGGTTTTCTGAGAACTTTTGCACCTGTGTGAGATAATCTGCACCTATGTCAAGCATTTTGTGCCTGTGTCAAGGATAGTCTACGCCTGTGTCAAGCATTTTGTGCCTGTGTGAGACATTATGTGCCTGTGTAGGGCCAGAAACAGAGGTAAAAGGCAGTGTTTTTTTTTACTTGCAAATTATTTTGTTTTGCATTCTGTTTCTGCTTTTTGGTTTTTGGTACTGATTCTCTGTGCAGCACCTTGGCATACACATGACAAAGACAACAAATGAAACTAATAACACATTCTATGCAGGTTCGCTAGTCAAAGACTAAGAAAATCAAACTTCTGACTTGGTGGTTTTGCAGGTTGCCTTACACTCCAACTAAACTGGGTGTTTGTAATTCATAATTAGGCACTTAGTATTATTGCTAAATAGGATGGAATGAATTTGTGTTTGCTTTGATTGTTGAGTTTGACATCGGAGTAGGAGAGTATGCTCTCATCCTTCTTAGGGTGATTAGAAATCCAAATCTTCAATACCATTCTCTTGGTTTAGATTGTTTGTTACCTTTAGAGGGCCTGCCTTCCCGACCATTTGCTTTCTTTTGCAAGCAAGTGATAATCATGAGAAGGGAACGACCCAAAGTGAGTACAGCTAGAATACCTTGGCATTCTAACTCACTATAAATAAATACCTGATGGGCAAAAGCTTTAAAGGAAGGGTTACGTGGGAATTGTAGTTACTTGGGAAGTGATGACCCTTGGACTCTTTCTCATATCAACATCTAAGTAGGACCTCACAGTCTAAAGCGTGCTTGCGTGACTACATTTGTTTGGTATCTTGGTGGGCTTAATGTCTCAATCACGCTTGCGTGACACCAAGGAGTAACGCTTAATAGAAATCTTGACTAAACACCTTGTATTTAGAGGCCAAAAATCCTTCTAGTTTCTTGAGAACGACAAGTTTAGATACTTGGAAGAGATACTAAGTTCGCCATGGGGAGATTTCCATGGGGACTGATGCTTGGTTGCCTTGAGAAGTGAGTGTCGTGGAGGGGAGCCCGTGGGGTCAAGCATCTATGTATTCTCCTTGAATCTCATAATGAGTCTACCTCTCAAGTACCTACTGCCCTTGCCTACCATAAGAAATGTGTGAATGAGCATGATTATCTTGAGTCTAAGTTGAAATATCTTGTCTTCTTTGTTTGTCAAAAGTTGAGTTGTGTCTCATTTCAAAACCAAGACAAATTGATTCAAACAAGGTTAAACACAAGAACATTTCATCCAACAAAGTTCAAAACATCTTCGAACATGGTTGTCAAACATTTTTCAAAATCTTGTCTCAACATTCATGTCACTTAGATTTAGGTTCATCCTAGGTTTGCATTTTGCAAAGTCATTGTCAAGTGCCAAGGTTAGGTTTCACCTAGGTCATACTCCTTTCGCATATCAATAAGGGTCATTCATTTGCATGTGTCCTCTTGCATTAGAGTAATACCATTTCATAATTCAACTTTAGGTTGACATTGTCATACATTTGCATTTGCATACCCTAGGTCTCTTCATCAAGCTTAGGTCATTATCATATCATATTAGGGTCATTTGCATAGTAATTGTCCCTTTGCATATAGTGTCAAAACTAGGTTTTGTCATACTTGAGTAATGAAAATCTTTGATAAACCCTAAGTTATTGTTAGGAAGTCTTGACCTTATCAAACTTTTGTCTTTTTGTCATCAATGTCATTTGGTCAAACCTAGCTTAGTATACAAGCATATAGGAGAGACATTGTCAATTTGTCCTATTGTCACTTGGTCCTTTTGTCCTTTGAGGTCTAGACATCATTTCAATTTCCTAAGGGTCTCATTTTTAGAATTGCATTCATGAGTTTGTTAAAATCCTGAAAAACAACAAAAACATTAAGCTGCATTGTCATCCTTTAGGTTGCATTTGTCAGTCCCATTAGTTGCATTGCATAGTGACATATTTGTTGAAATGAGGTCTCAACCTTCTTACGAATCCATGTCATCACAATTGAGCAATCAATCATGTCTCAGAACTTGGATCAAACTTATCATGATGATGTAAATGTCCAAATACAAAAACTAGAGGAGAAACTAGCTCAAGAAGAGGAGATATTGGAACAAAGAGTGAAAAACATTGAGAAGAATAGATCACAAATGTCCAAAATGTTTCAAAAATTTCCAGGTCAAAATCCAAAGATTGAGCCAATTGATGTAAGATCTCTTCTTGAACGATCAGACATACCAGCTCTCCTCTCACAAATAGAGATGATGAAACAATTTCAAGAAAAGAGACAACATCAATTTCAACATTATTTGCCTCCACAACAAGAACAAGAAGATGTTTACTATCAATCAGATTTTCAACCATCACAACCAATTGTTCAATAGTTCCCACATTTTCAACCATCACAACCAATTGTTCAACAGTTCCAACATATATAACCAACACAACCAATGGTCCAATTTCAACAATATGTCCAACCAACTATACAATGTCAACAAATGGTTCAACCAATGGTGGAATATCAATGTCAACAACTACAACCAAACATTCAAAAACAAAGGTTGCAGCACACACCAAGCCAAGTTTCAAACATGTTGGAACAATTGAACCAAGTCCAATATCAAAACATGACATCAGACCAGAACCAACTCCTTTGCAAACAAGCTCAAATTCCAAATACAACTATGTCAAAACCTCGAAAGAAAGGTGGCTTTATTGCAATGATCTTAAGGAAACTACCAAGTGAGTTCTTTGAGGAAGATCAAGATAATACAATTATGTCTAGCAATACCTCATCCCCCCACAAACAAATTGACTCTCCAGTGGCATCTATCCCTACACCTTTAGAAGTTTCACAAGAACCTTCTATATTGTCCTCATCAAACAATACACCCAAGGATGCAATTATCCAAGGGCTATCCATAATTGATTGCCAAGATAATCCAATTCATGATGCACATCCTTGTCATGTTTTAGAAATACAAGACCCAATGCCACCATGCACTTTATTGCCATTATCTATTTTAGAGGACCCCATTCGAAGTCCCTCTTCCTCATGTTCAAGCATTGATTCCTTGCCAGAATCCATCACAAATGTTCAAAGTGCATTTCCTTCATGCCAAAACATTGATTCCTTGTCAAAATCCCCCGTGCATATCCAAAGTCCAACCCCATGTCAAGAAGATAATTCAGAGCATGAAGAAATGCATCTTGAAATAGATGAAGATCAAGATCTTGAAACCTTATCATCCCATCCAATTGTTGACCAAGATCCCATTTCCCCAGACACTCGCAAGGATTCACTTATTCCTGTCCATTCTATCCAAGAACCCAATGTCCTTTCAAATTCTATTGACATTCCACTTCCTAAGAAAGATCAAGGTATCCTTTCCATCCTTTCCGATGATCCCATTGAAAGTCAAGAGAAAAGCAACTTTAAAGAGGATTCCAATGATCTTCCTCCTTGTCAAGATCAAATTATTCCTTTAAATCCTCCACAAGATCCTTTTGTTCCTCCATCTCCTTGTCTTAATGCTCCATATACACTCCAAGATCGCATTTCTTTTGATGATCCCATTATTTCTCCCATTCCATCTCTTGAAGAGCCTCTCATTGAACCATGTCCAGTACATGATCCTAGTTCCCCTCATGATCCTGATACCCCTCATGATTCTAATGTGTCAGTGCAAGATGTTCATGAACCCTCGACATGCATACTGGGTTCTTCCACTTTGGTGCAATCCGATCCACTTCAAGATCTCATTATTTCTCTCATATCATATCCACCTCATAATGGACTCGCGTCTTCTTCCCAAAGAAAAGAGTATCCTACAAGTCAAGATATTCATAAAGGCAAAGGAGTAGACCTTCATGAGAAAGAACCCCTCCATATCAAAGAAAATCTTAAGGGTCATGTCTACACAACTCACTCTCAAGACGTTGGTATCCCTCCATCAAAATCAAAACATACACCTTCCCCATCATCCCTTCCATCCATCTTAGGTCCTTATATTCCTTTGTCCTCTATGCAAGGTCAGCAAAGGCACACATCCTTGAGTAAATTTCATCAACCCAAAAGAAGTCCACTTCATTCCTATCCATCCATGCATTCCTTTCCCCCTCCAAGCAATTTGGATGCCAAGTGTAAAAGTCATAAGTCTAAAAATCCACATGTATTCAAGGATCAACATGTCCAATATAATCGACATGTCAAAAAAAAGAACAATATGATCTATAAAGAAAAAGAAATATCCAAACGGCCACAAAGGCCCACTGAGAAAAATAAAGCAAAGTCAAAATATATATGGGTTCCTAAATCCCTTGTGTTGGCAATGCACTCCAAGGAACCACAAAAGCATGAAAAATCAAAAACCATGTGGATCCCTAAGCGGCTCCTTGAAGCACAAAATCCTAAAGAAACATCAAAATTGGCATCAACAATTGCTATTCCTCCATCCAAACATTCCAAGTCTATTCCTCCATCACCTTCTTTATCCATTTTGGGCCCTTATGTCCCAAAATCCATATCCTTTCCTCCATCCAAATCTCAATATCCAAAATACATTTTTTTTCTCCATCAGTCCATCACCCTTCAAGGTGTGTGCCAATGTTGATCTTGCCTTCATTTCCATCCACTGAAGCCCAATTCTTCCAATACCCTATCCATTATCCAATGCATATTTTCCATCCTTCGATCCCTTTGATCCAATCCTTTACATAAATCCTTGCCTTAGTTTCACCTCTTTTTCCATGTCATGGTCTATTTTTTTCAAAGCTACTATCCAAACAAAAAGATGTTTGAGTCCTTCTTCCATACCCTATCATGTGTCCATCTTCTATTGAAAAAGTCAAAATACAAAAAAAAAAAATTCAAAAAAAAATTGAAAAAAAAAAAAAAAAAGACAAAAGAAAAAAAGTAAAAGCAAAAATAATTCGTCCACTGGTGAAAACCTGGCAAACAGGCACCTTGGGAAAGTACCATGATGAAAACCTGGCAAACAGGCGTCATGCGTAATTTATGAACTTCTTGCACACCACACTTGGGGGCAGGTTTACTCCTCCATTATCCTATTGTCCCTCATGTCCATTTCTTCTTTCCACCTTTGATCTTGACAAGGCTAAGGACCGTCATGAGCATCATGCATCTTATTTGCAGCTTTTAGTCCATCATAGCTTTTGGTTTTTATCCATTTTCTTATTACAACCTTTCATCTATATTCCCTAGCTTATTGTAGCTTTCTGTCACTATCTCGTATCCTATCCCAACCTTCAGTCCATGTCCCTTATCCATTCTTGGTCTTGCTTATCCTATCCATATCTTATCACTATCCATACACCCTTTTTCATTCCTTGATCTTGATCTGACATAAAGACGCAAAATTTAAACATGGTTTCAAAAACCTCTTGACATGTCCCTCATGCCATGTCACTACTTTACATTGTCATATCCAGTCTCTTGTCCCATCATGCAATAGCCCTTGAAAATTGCATCCACGTTGTCTCCATAATAAAAGGCCTTTGTCTTCCCTCTATCCACCAACATTTTAGCAAGCCTATTTATTCACCTATCATATTCCTTTCCTTGCTAGACACTGGGGGCAAAATCCCTAAAAATCAAAAAATATCCTGAAATAATCCAAAAAAATCATATAATGTCCTGAAAAAAAAAATCCCTAAAAAAATCATATAATATCCTGAAAAAATCCCTAAAAATTAAATAATGTCCTGAAAAAAATCCCTAAAAAGTCAAATAAAGTCCTGAAAAAAAATGAACACAAAAAAATTGTACACACTCGAAAAGCAAAACAACAAAAAATATATCCTCTTGGTGCATAAGACAGATCACTGAGCATCCCTCTAATGACATGCAATCACGCATTGTGCTTTAATGAAATCATGCATTAACAGATGAACTTTTTCAATCAAACCAGACATTCAAATTGATCAAAATTGTCATATCAATCAATCAACATCAATATCATTTGTCCTTGTCACTATTATCATGGGTCTTATACAGGGTGTGGTATACTCGAAACCAGACTGTGTCCTATCTTAGACGGAGTACCACATTTCCTGAAACCAGACAGCATGATCATTCTTGTTTTTCACTTTTGACAATGATGATCAGATTGTTTGTTTGACTTGGTTGAATTTGTGCGTCTTATCTTTTTACTGATTTATCTTTGGCTTCAATCATGTTCCTATGTTGCTCGATGATGTCACTGAGTGATTTAGAGTGACCAGGATGGTTCATGGTCCCTTTCCTTTTTTGTTGTGTTTTCTATTTATGGAATGTTTGTCACAAACTGGGGCAACTATATCATTGGGTGTCTGTGATAAGTACGTTCTCTTTGTGAACGCCGCACATACCTCAACCCTTGATGTATGCACCCTAGGATGCTTCACTCATTCCTTGTGTGCGATGTGTCTGTCTTTAGCAAAAGGGGTTGCATTCTAGCTCTGGCCTTCAATGCCATGATGCTTTGCATCCACTTTTCTACAATAAATAAAGGTTCTCACCTACTTATGTGCATTTGTGAAAGCAAGTTTTCCTTCATCTCTAACTATCCTTTGTCTAATTTCTTCTTACTAACATTTCTTCCGTCAGTCTTGGCAATCCGTTTGATCTGTTCGAACCTATCGTCTTTTGTCATTCTTATCGATCACTTGGCCTCTTTTCTGGATTTTTCTAGCCAATTCCTTGAGGGGGCATGCATATGTCATTGTTATCATCTAGGGCATTTTCATTATTGTTCTTTGAAACAACGCTTAAAATCACATTGTCTCAAAGAGGGGCAAAATGTAGACGTCTAAAAATGGTCAACACTTGCAGAGTCGTATTTTAACATTGGCGCATTGCCTTATTTTAGGTTTTTGCGTCACATTAACATTTCTTCTATGTCGCGCACTTGGTCTTTATCATTTGCGAGAATCGAGTCCTTCTTCTGCATTCCTCATTTTTCTCGCTTTCGAATTAGGTCTTGTCGATAGCAATCTTTAATCATGATTTTGGTCGATCTTGTCAATCTCTTATCAACTTGTCAATCTCGTCATTTTGTGATCGATTCATCATCGATCCTTGTCCTTTGATCAAATTGTCATCAATCTTGTCGTCTTGCGATCGATTTGTCATCGATCGTTGTCATTTTCAATCTTGTCGTCTTGCGATCAATTTGTCATCGATCGTCATCTTTCTTAATCATGTCAATATGGATCAATTAGTCATTGTTCCTCGTCAATTGGTGCATTTATCAACCAAATCATTTATCAGCATTGGTCTTTTATCAAGTTAGAATCATGATCAAATCGATCCTTCAATCAAGACCTAATTATCATCCTTGCATTTCTAATTCATCTTCTAGGGTTTCATGATTTATTCATTTAACCTTGTTTGTCATTTCTCCCTCTAGGTTAAATAATTTATTTATTTATCCTAAGTCTTCTTGTCACAATTAAATGTTTATTTAATTGGCTAAATAATTCATCCCTCTTTGTGAATTAATTAATAAATGAAAAATTGTTAATTAATTCACTTAATTCCTAATTTCATCAATTTTCTAATTTCCTAATTTCTAATTCATCTAATTTCAATTTTCTCCTTTTTTCTCCTAATTTTATGGGAATGACATTTCAATTTGTCATAATTTGTCATAATTGACAATCAATCAATTTTGACATAGAAATTTGTCATAATTTTGTCATAATTGACAATCAGTCAATTTTGCATAGAAAGTGCAAATTTGTCATAATTTGTCATGTTTGTCATTCTTGATTTGCAATTTCCATTTGAATCTAATTCATGCTAATCTTGTCTTTTATCCAATTTATCTATAAATTGGATGAATTTCTTCAATCCCAATTGATCACATTTTCGAGTCCCTGGTCGAATCAATCACACTTATAGTACCCTTATGTTGTCGTCTCATCTTGTCAATTTTGCTTTCACATTATACTTATGCACTTGAAGGTGAGATCCACAAAACAAAGCTATTTGAAGGAGAAAGAAGGACAATGGAGAATCATGGAGGAGACATTCACGTTTGCGATGGTTTGCATTTCATTTGAATGTTTTATTTCCCTATCTCTATTGAGTGTTTTTAGGATTCTTGTCACTGCATTTTAGTTTTCATGATTGAGCTAGACCAATTTCCTATTTGCTTTGATGATTTCTAGATTCCTATCTATAGAAACAAAAGTGAAAAAGAGATCTGTTACTTGCACTTCTCAGCTTGCTAAATCAGATCCAGTTATACTCCACTATCTGGAACTCTCAGATAGATCTCACTCTTCTCTAGAACGGCTTCAAACTCTTCTCTAAGACCACCAACACAATGAACATCAACTAAGCCAGCATAAATAATGCTTTCCACTAGTTCAGCCACTAAACCCTAAATTACATCATAGATCATCACAGATATTTACAACACATTACAGATCATCATATAGAACATTACAATCAATTACAAATCAATATCAGTTGTTGAATTATCATAAGTCATCACGGCAAGTCGATCTTGTACAAAGTCAAACCCTTAGCTCAATCCTCTATCCACTTTGCACATTCCCAAGAAATTCCCTCTCCAAATGTGCCAAAACATATTTCAAATATTTCATATGATTTGTGTCGCGTTATCATCAATGTGTAGACTTGATTTCGATCACCGCCATACCAAAAATCATTACCAGTTTTATGATTTCTTCACCGATTCTAAGACCTTGGCAAAACTTCATCAGAAATTAGAAACATGCCTTCTGATAGTCATCACAAGATGTGGTTCCGGTCAAATACTCATTACCAAGATTAAATCTTACATTCCAAACCGCAAATCACCAATCATCACCAATCATCCGCTTCAAGTAAAACATCTCTACATATATCGATTTAAGTCCTATCTCACAATCTTCTGTATATTGCCGATAAACCCTATCTCTGGTAGACTAAATGACTTAGATGACAAACCAATCATCAGGAAACATCAGTTAACATCATTTAACATCAGTTTCCATCAATGACAACACAAATAACTAATCAAGTCATTTAATCACAAAATCTCAATCTCTTCATCACAAATAGTCTTCTATTCTCTACCGGTTCATTCATCAGTCTTTAACTGCATCACCTCATCTGCATCAGTTATGCCAATAGTATTCGCCCTAATCAAAACCCTCAAAAAACCTTTCCTCATCCGGATCAACTACCGATGGGTTTGCTTGTTCTATCGGGGCTTCTTCTCCTTCATCTTCACCGACATCTTCAATATGTCGGCCTCTTCTTTGGGCTATCTCCATGACTTCCAACTGGGCTGCTATACCTCGCAACATCTTCATCACAATAGGGTCTGCATGCCCATGCGCTCCACCATTCCTAGTTCCTCTTTGCGCCATCATTCACAGCGGTCCTCTGTAGCTGTAGGTAGGATCCACAATCTGCCACCCTACAACAAAAATCTCAAGACACACAAACCTTCAAAATGAAACTTTTCTCTTATACCACTTGAAGCAGTCACCGGTGACGAGAGACCTCAAAGAGATCAATCTGGACTGGTTAGCAAGAGTAACACAACAGAAACACAAAAATATGATGGAGGAAATGCAGAACAAATTGTTTTATTTCATGAAAAATTGATTACAACCAATCGGTAACAACCGGGTTACAGCATAACCGACTCACAGACCTAGTAGAACATACAAAATAGGTCACAACCGGGACCTTGAAATTTAAGATCTATCTTATACGCACAGGCTCGCTACTTGATTCTTTGATTGATTATATTCTAATGCGCAATTACAATTTTATATACGATCCAAAGGATTCAGTCAGCCCAAAAAGGGATCAAAACCCGAAGACCAAGACCTAACGTGTAAAATCAACAAGGTCGGCCTCCGCCAATATATTCCTCCGAAAAATCCAAAAGATGAAACATAGATCATGGGAAAAGGTCGGCCACACGCCAAGGAACATCGGAATCAATGCCCAAGGCTTCGCAATCTTCGGAAGGGATTCCGGTAGATCACCAAAATAGGTCCTGGAAACCGGTAACAAGGACTGTCAACCAATAATAGGAAACTATCAAGGAAACCGATAGTGATATCTTGTCGGAAAATTATCCAAATGTGATGCGGTCTGGAAATAAGAAAGATGATCAAGTCTTCAAGTAGAATCCAACTCCACAGGATCTGGTGAGCCAAAACCGAGACACATGGAAAGAAAAGCTAAAACTACAAACAAAAAGAAAATATTTTTGGTTGATGCAAGATTGCTATGAACCGGGGATGCTCTTGCATCAAATTTTCACCAAGTAGACTCTGTACTCATAGATTATTGAATAATCCTAATGTAGATTACATATTTTCATATCTAAATAAAAAGGGTAGAACCCAACTATTAGAGGTAAGGAACCAATCATGGTATACTAATTTTGAGGGGCCTATTTGAGGCCATAGGTTGACTTTGTATGTCTACAAATTAAAGAAGAATCCACAATGTTAGGTTTAGGTTTCTCTACAGGAATCTGCAATCATGTAGGGGAAAAATATTTGAAGAGCTTAAGTATTGTATTTCAACCAAGTTCCAATATTTTATCTTTTAAAGAAATGGCTTCTTTCAAGACTCAATGGGGGCATAGTTCTTGATATAACAAGCATAGTTTATGGTCTCAAACAAATATTAAGATGTAAGAGAATCCACATTTCAAGCTACCATTGAAGCAAATTGAATTTGCATTGAATTTCATTAGTGATGTTATTTTGATTACTTGTTTTATTACTTTGTATTGAATTCATTTATGTGAGCTTTATATGAGGTTTTCTTTCATTTATTTAGAAACTTTCATTTTTTCTTCTTTCCATTTTCAAAACTAACACTTACATCTTTGCTGAATTTGTTGATGACTCATTCCCATATTTCACATTTTTAAATCATTCCTAACTTTTCTCAAAGCGAGATCATTTGTACAAGTGAAAGAAAATTCATTAAAGCTTATTTGTTCGGAGGGAATCTCTGGTTTTATATCCTTTGAACTTCTTTTTTTCAAGATATTAATAGGAATAGCTTAAGCTTTTTTATTGTCATAAAATTCACATAGATCTAGGTCGGACTTTGATATGTAGTTGGGTGGGTTGGTCAAGCGCCCTACAAAATAGTAATGAAAAAAAAATCAACATGGTGCTAGTGTACTTTGACTTGCACATAATAGCCCTACTCAATGTTAAAATTATATATTTACAACTCATATATTGTGTAGCTACAAGCAAATTCATAACTAAACCCCTTCAAAGGCATTGAAAACAAAATTTTCATAGAAATGCCCACCTCCATTATACCAGAAATACTAGGAGCAGTTTAAATTGATATAATCAACTAAAAATAAAATAACATTACATTACCAAATTCCATAGTTTGAACTTCTAGTCATTGAACTTTTCAATTTCAAACCTTGTTGTAATCATGGAGGATTGAATAATCCTAATGTAGATTATATAATTTCCTATCCAAATAGAAAAGATAGAACCCAACTATTAGAGGTAAGGAACCAATCATGGTATACCAAGATTGGCGAGCCTATTTGAGGTGATATATGGATTTTGTAAGCTTATAAATCAAAGAAGAATCTACAATCTTATGTTTCTGTAGGAATGTGTAGTCATGTAGGAGAAAAAAAATTAAAGAGATTAAGTAATAGATTTCAACCACTCCAACCTTTAAAAGAAGTGACTCCTTCAAGACTCAATGGGAGCATAATTCTTGATATTACAATCACAATGTAGTGTTGTAAATTGTATCCCTTTACAATTTTACACTCTCTTTGGCACCAACTTTAGTATTATTTTTCATTCATCATTTTATGCCTATTTATGCCCTATTCTACCTTAAATCTTGAATATTAATCTTGCAACTTAATTGTCATCAAATGCCAAAGCTAGGACCAAATCTAATATCACAAATCCTAACACTCATGTTTCCCTTCCAAAAATCCTATTTTGGTAGGACTAGGGTTATTAGCACACATGTCCCACTAAAATCTTTCAAAATTTTAAGTATTGGTCTTGACATTGAGGATTGCGATCTTGATTTTTGAATTTGACCATTTTATGTGAGCTTTTTATCAAAAAATGCCTTATGATCCCTATATGCAGCACTTATTCATTCATTAATAAGGCCTAAGTGAGAATTCAATTGAGTAAGCATTACAAATCTAGATTTTTCAACATATTGAGTAGTAGAGTACAACATTCAACATTCAAGTATGATTTCATTTTTGTCATTTATGTTTACCTTTTTATTTCATTAACACTTGTAGGACCTTTCTAAATAGCATTGCATCACCACCCTTATGTCAAACTCCATGAGAGGGTTCAATAATTAAGGTATAATCATTTCATTTCAGAATTTCCATTATTGTTTGGCCTCTATCCTTATGAGGGAACATGCTCTTTTACATCATCATAATTGTTGGAGGTGGGAACACCAACATGAGATTTGACGTGGACAAGCCCTATGCAACATAATCATTCTTCCATATTTTTTGTGTGCATATTTATATCCAATACCATAATTGGTACAAGAGAATAGAGTAGAATATCATAGGCTCTGATGACTTTTGAACAAGTAAAAACACCTACACTAGGGTACCTGACAAACATGTCCTACTTTTTTTAGTTGGATTTTTGGGAGATATATCTATAGGACCTCCCGATTACATTTCTACTCATTTTTGTCAATCATGAGAACCTTACACTAGGGTGCCCAACACACTAATTCTACACTTTTAGCTTCAATTTGTAGATCCAAGTTCTTTTTTGTGTCTTATTTCTATATTTGTACCTCTTTGATGCATTTATGTTTTGTACTTTTTATATTCTATCACTATTGTTCAATTCTAGCATTATTTAACCTAGTTAATTCACATGCACACATAATCAATTCCAATCACATTACAATCAACAACAAGAGGGTGAATCTAGGACAACATGGTTCTTCCTTGTAATAGTAGTCAAGCCCATTCATCCCTCTCCAATGTTGTGTGGGAAGAGGAATTAATCCTAGGTTAATGTATGGCATGATTTGTATAAGGCCAAACATTTCCTAGGTAGTAGGAGTGCTAAGTCAATTTAAGGTTAATATTGGAGGAGTACATTGGAATCCAATGAAGAGAGTCTTCAGATACTTGTGGGGTACTTTAAGGTATTCCCTATACTATCATGGTTATCATATTGGACCTCGACAATAAATTAGTATTTGTGCATTTGTGGACTCAGATTAGGCAAGTAACATTGACAACAAAAAATCCACTAATGTATATGTGTTCATGATATTTGGTGGTGCTATCAGTTGGATGAATAAATGAAAGGTTGTGCTGGATTTTTTCACAATATATTAGATTATGTGATAGTTATTGGCTTTTTTCACAATAGGCACAAGTAGGTCTCTCCCTCTTTGGTGAATTGTCCCTCTTGGAAGAGGATGAATCTCCTTGTTGTGGAGAAGATGATGCTTTGTCCTTAGGCTTTGATTGCCATTTCTTCTTGTTGGAGTTGTCCTTTCCTTGATTTCCTTTATTCTCTTGATTTGCCACTAATTCTTGAGACTTAGAAGTCTTAAGAATGTCCATGCTTATCAACTTAGTTTGTTCCTTCATCAACATTTCAGCGAAAGCATCAAATGTAGGCATTGTGTAGCTTGAACCCATTGTCATCCTATGGGTTTGGAAACTAGAAACAAATGTTGCATATTCTTGTGGAAGTTTTCCCATCAAATTGAAGATCAATTGAGTATCCTTCTTATCAATGCCACAATCCTTGAGTTGTGCCCTCAACTCTTTTGCCTTACTGACATAATCTTGTATAGCATCAAAGTTCATTGGGATAGTGTGTGTAGGAGAATTTCCACCTTTTATGGTGTTGATCTTGTTAGTACTTTATCATATCCATTTATTGTGGAGTGATAATTCCACCTTTGGTGGGTGATCCACCTCATGTGGAATATTTTATTGTTTCTCCTACATACCACACCTATTTCCTACCTACCCTTGTTTCTTATTGAGCCACATGTCATATTTGTGTGCTCACATATCCATATTGTCTTGCCTATATATGAAAGTTCATCTACATTGTATGTAAAAACTATTGAACAATTTATCATGTATCTATTGATGAGAATGATTTTGCCAAGATCTAGAGGCAATGGAAAGCACAAGTAAGAGAGAACAAAATAGATGATAGGAATAATCAGTATTCTATCAAGAAAATTCGGATCAACTGGATCATCAATCGTTGTTACATACAATGTAGATTAGCCTGCTTATATAGGTAAGGCTATATGGATATGTGAGCACACAAACATGACATGTGGCTCAATAAGAAACAAGGGCAGGTAGGAAATAGGTGTGGTAGGTAGGAGAAACAATAAAATATTCCACATGAGGTGGATCACCCATCAAAGGTGGAATTATCACTCCACAATAAGTGGATATGATAGAGTATGTAAGATATGGCCATTTGAAGTTGAACTGCAAAATCAAAAAGCTCAACGGAGGGGGCCTGCCAATTTTTCAAAAAAAATGATGATGTCAGCAAAACATGATGTTAAATTTGATGGTCATCTAACCATCTCAAAAACTTCATCTCCTTGTTGACTAGGCGTCTATACTATACAGACTGTTGACGTGGTGCAATCAAAAAATGCCAAGTGTTGTACGATGATGATGTGGCAAGTACAGTCAGCTGACTACAGAGGTCCACGTGGCATGATGATGTGGCAGCCAACTGGGTTGCTAATTGTGCAGGTCGGTTGATGTGGAGCCCGAGATGTGACAAGAGACTGTGTGGCAGGGTGACCCATGTGGCAGCCGAGGTGGTGGAGGGGCCCAGCAGGCGACAGGAGAGGTTGGCAAGAGTCGTTGGACAGCACTCAATGGTGAGAGCACGACGTGGTCAGTGGACGAGAAAGTGGTCGAGGTGGCAGGAGACTGCAACGGTGGGTGGTGCGGGAGACTACTAGAAAGGCGGGGCCGGCTAGTGTCGGAGGAGTGGCAGGAGGTCGTCGATGAAGAGATCTCGACGAAACACGGTAGACAGTAGGGTACGTTCGGTGGCTCATGCAGCGAGGAATTCATGGGGCCTGGTGGGATCGGCCAGCAAGAGGTACGGCGAGGGCGGCAGACCCGAAAAAACCTGCAGCTGGTACGGGGGCCACAAGGGGGAACTGTGGACCCCCAAAAAATATATTATTTAAAAAAAAAATTTACAAAAGTTTTCTACGAAATGAAAAATGAATTTTTTTTTTATTTTATTTGAAAAAAATTCAAAAAATCCATACCGTACTGCCCAAATTGGGCAAAAAATTTCCTCCAAGCCCCAAATTTGATTTTCACCAAAATAAGCCAAATTTGTACTCAAAATTCATGGAAATGACCACCCGGAAACAATGGCGAGGTCGGATCTGGTCTAGGACACCTTCAAAAGATGTTGCTCCTCAGATCTACCTCTTGACGTCGCAATAATGCCTCTCAAAGATGAATCAATGACAATCTAATGGCTATGATACCATGTGATATTTTACCAAGATCAAGAGCTCAATGAAAAGTACAAAATAGAGATACAAGATATAGGACAAGAATAAACTGTATTCTCAACAATAGATAGATGATCAAAAGATCAAAAAATTATTCATACAATGTAGATGAGCCTGCATATATAGGCAAGGCTATA
This sequence comes from Cryptomeria japonica, assembly GCF_030272615.1. Lineage (NCBI taxonomy): Eukaryota > Viridiplantae > Streptophyta > Pinopsida > Cupressales > Cupressaceae > Cryptomeria > Cryptomeria japonica. The sequence continues at coordinate 46,193,622 of NC_081407.1, read as the reverse complement.
TGGATATGTGAGCACACAAACATAACATGTGGCTCAATAAGAAACAAGGGTAGGTAGGAAATAGGTGTGGTAGGTAGGAGAAACAATAAATATTCCACATGAAGTGGATCACCCACCGAAGGTGGAATTATCACTCCACAATAAGTGGATATGATAGATTAGTAACAAGATCACACTGTAAAAGATGGAAATTATCCTACACACACTATCCCAATATGGTACAAACACCCAAGTGTCTCATACCCAAACTACTATGAAATGCATTATCCTCAGTAAACTTAAGTAAGGTGTAATAATATCCATGATGAATAATTATTTACACCAGCAATAAGAATACTCAAAAAACTAGAATCTGCATTATAACTCTTAGATATCTGGAACCACTCTCAAACATCTTGACAATATGTACACTAAATATAAGCTATAATAAATATAAAAGACAAAAAGTAATTCCACTTATACTTAATTGTTATATTTTATGTATATATCCTACCAAAAAACCTAATGGAATGCTAAATGAATTGCATACAAGTCCATATTACTAATTAAAATTGTATTGACAGACAATCGCGTACGTGGTTTACAAACTAAAACGGCATACAGGGTTTTAGTTTCTAAATTGCGTACATGGTTAGTATACTTTAAACCCCATATGCGGTTTAGCTTCGGTTAGGCTTGGCAAAATGAGCCTAAACACGTACGGGATTTTTTAAATTTGAAATACCCCGTGCACATTTTGTGTTTTTTCATGTATTTTTTGGGGGTGTGTCCACTTTTTTGCACACCATATTGGTGCACACACCCATATCTTGTGTGCCATTGAATCAGGATCTACCTCAAGTGGTTAAGCTCTATATAAAGGAACCACAGCTCTGATACAAATTGTTGATTATCCAAACAACTGAGAGGGGGGTGAATCAGTTGACAATAAAATTTTCTTTTAACCTTAATACACAGATTTGGAGTAATTAACAAAATTATCAAAAATGAAAGCGCATGCAAGAAATAGATCAAACACAAGAAACACTAGTATTAATGTGGAAAACCAAAAAAGGGAAAAACCATGAAGAATGTCAATTCTCAATATATAAACACTAGTTAAGGTGACACCGATTAAGGTGATTTTTACAAAGGGTGGCTCACTACCAAGGTGTTCACTGCAAGTGGGCTCATTGCCCAAAAGGCTCGCTAAATTGAGGTGCTCACTACTGGTGGGCTCACTTCCCTAAAAGGCTCATTGTCGATGAAGAAAGAAAGATAAAGAGAATCCACCACAAAACCATAGTCTGCACTATTGAAACTACTTCTGGTAACAATCCACAACAACTAGATTCTTTCAATCCCGCATGTCTTTAACACAAAAATCCATATATCAACTCATCAAATCATATTCCTCTAAATATTATGTCCGAAAATCATAATTCTCAATGTCGGCTAAGTCAGAGATCTAAAATAGGTCTCCACTAAACATTCTAATGGTGGGAAGGAATGAGAAGTGGACCATATCACATTGTTACACATCAAACATATCAACACACTACATACATTACCAAAGTTGGACCTAAAATACATCCAAACGTTATACAACTTCAATATCGGGTCCAAGTCCTCAAGCTCTGGACCAATCCGAACCCAAAGATAATAATGAGAAACATCTTTCAAGATACCAAATTTATCTAGTGAAACTGAGAAACCTCCAAGCGTACAACAAACCTTAATCAAACACTTTTGCTCATCATACCACATCCAGACCTAATCCGGTCCAAGGGATTTGACATCATTGACCACATAGTATAATGCTAACAATAGCTAATCATGCTTACAAGGAATCTATTTGAGTTAAACGATTGTGTTCAATATTATTTGGCCAAAGCAAATTGATTTTTAGGGGTGTCTTGGTGTCTGTGTCACATCACTAGTGACCCCATCCCATCTAATGGTAGTTATTAGTATTCTAAATTACCAAATATATTTCCATGTTAAGATGATTGATTATGTAGTCTTTAATCATTGGCATTTAATAATTTAGATTTTTTATTTTATTTTTATAGTAGTATCACATGGTTTTCATTTGGATAGCATTAGTATTGTATGTTGCAAATATATTTTCATGCAATCAATTGTATTGTGGGATTATTATTCTATATAATTATAATTATTAATAGTTTGATAATTATTTGCAATTATTGAATTATTTTTAAGATTATCAAATTGATATTAAAATATTTATTTTACTTTTCTAAGAAGTATTTAGGCCAAGGTATGCCAAGAATTTGACAATCCACATGTTTATCATTGAACATGTACTTTGTAGTATTGAGATTGAAAACTACTAGGTTAAATTTAGGAGTAGGGCATGCCAAGAGTTAGGTTATTATCTGTTCAATTAGTGCATATCTATATGTTATTATATTTTATTGTTATTGATTCTTTCTACTTTTGGTATATTACTACTATTTGTATCACTTTTGAACTTGTGAAAGAATAGTCTTGTATCATTGATGTACATAGAACCAAATCAGGGATGAACCTTTTATTAGATTATTACCAATTAATGTTTCATAAAATGAGATTGTTTAGCTATGTATTATGAATAAAGTGTTAAGTAGTTTTCTTCTTACGAATATTTGGAGTTACTATATGCTTTGGTAAACATTCAATTATGAGATCAACATGATATAGTTTTTTATAATAAATTTTATATATGATTAATATCACCTAAGATAGGAGAATTTGTGTATGTGTACTCTCTTATGTTGCAAGTATGAAATTGATAAACATAAGATAATAGGAAACTAGTAATGGTATAATATCTAAGAATGAAAATGAATAGAAAAATTATTTTTCTCAATTATAATTACCTTCTAGATAGCAATTTGAAGTCTTGACTATTTGATGGCATCTTTTTTACTAACAAAGGACAAGAACCAAAAGTGGCAATGTGTGACATAATAATGATAGGAAGTTCAAAAATAAAACAAGGCTTTCATTTACAACCACATTGGCAATGCTTGTGACGGGAACCAAAACTCAAAAATACAATTCTCCAAATCAATTCTAAATTCAAAAGAAACGGAATCAGAATCTTATTCACTATTATCCCAAGTTTGTCTACAAAATGAAATTGATCTTTCTAAGGATCGAACTTTAATCTCTAAAAAAATTCATTTTTATTAATCCCCCACAAACTGCTCTGCTACATTTTGATTTGCACACTCTTGTCATCGATCCCTCAAGGCTCTGCTTTCTTCTTCTCTTCAATTGTCTTGTTGTACACTAATCCTCTCCTTTCATGATGGTTGAACTCCTCACTACTGTCTTCCTCCCCCTTTGTAACTAATCCGTTATGATCGATTTGATTAGTTATGATCAATCTATAACTGTTGACCAACCAATTCAGGAACCAACATATCTGCCTTCCCGCCCATGTGGAGACAAGAAGTTTGTTATGTGCTCAACGCCAAGGTTAAAATCACACTCATTATGGAGAGTGGGTGTCAACAAACTAAGTGTGACTAATTAACTTCAAATCAAAATTAGAAGATGACTTGAAATAACAAACAAAACACAATAGAACTTAGATAAACCAAAATTAGAAAAAGCGATGTTCCTGCATCACTATTTTGAGTAATCATATTTTAACATAAGATATGTTATTCTAACTATGCCTTAATGAGATAATAGGACTTGTGTGTTTTGTCTTCTATAATGCCAAGCATATCAGTGTTATATTCTTAGGTTAGCGTCTATTTTGGATTATTCTATAGATCTTCTTATAAAAAATATTATAGTGTTCTTTTCTAACTAAGGAGTATATAAAGTTGAAGGACTAGGTTTTAATTTTTTTCTCGCCTTTGCTTTGAGTAACATGTGCTAAGTAGATTTGTTAAGGTTGCATTGTTCAACTTTCTTAATGGATTTCTTTTGCTATAACCTATTACCTAATGATTATTGTTCTATTATAAAAATGATATCAAATATTGTAGCTTTGTTATAGTCATTTTGGAGAATCTTAAATTGGAGGTGTAATTAATAAAGCTTATTGATGATTAAAATACAAGTTAATTGTTAATATGTAGGTTTTGGTGATATTGATGACAATATATTGATTCATGGTTAAATACTTATTATCTTATTAGTAAAGGTTAAACTGTCATATATTTAAAAGATTTCGTATTTGAATTAGTTTTATTTTGGAATTCAATAAAGTAGTCTACAAAGAACACGACTTAAAATGATGTTTTGGCCAAAATTTCCAAATTATTAGTATGGTTACGATTTGATTATTTCTCTGTGCCATATCATGATATTTGTACACTAACATCTAGTTATACAAATAAAATATTGAATATATAATACTACGTGAGATTTTGTCACACTCGTCACTTTTAGTTTGTGAGGCCCTTTATGTAAAATTGGAAATTCTTTAATTCAAGGATACTGGAGAAGTGAAAAATTGAGATTGGAAGGATAAAGGATACCGGAGGCTCTGTGATGTTCTTTCCCTCGGAAACACTTACGAGAAGGAATACTTGACAAGTTTGTTCATTGATGTACATTTTGTCCAATAAAAAAAATGGAAAAGAAAAAGAGCAATAGGATGATCTAATTATAAAGAAAATAGTTTCCTACTGTTGTCTTAATTATTATGTATTTTAGTGAAGTCAGTTTAACATATGAAAAACTATTATTTTATATTTTTTAATGGAGGTCCTTACACCAAAAAGTAAAGAAGTTATCCTGCAGTTTTTTGTTTTTTTTTGTTTTTTTTTTATAAAAGTGGATAGAACCACTGAACTATATTAAATTTTAAAAGTTTTTTTACAGAGTCTGGTTCAAAAAGCACTGAAGGGAAAGAACCAGTAAGAAAACCCTTCAATATTGCTTAAGTAACACAAGCCTAATCTACCCAATACCAAATGCCCATTGGCATAGTACATCAAAAAACCCATCCCAATTACATAAGCTGCATTAGATATAAAGGAAGCCGCCAACAGAAGTATATAGAAGGAAGATTAAAGTATGATCACCGAAGGATGCATATCCATTGCTGCCAAAAAACACCAATCTGAACCACTCCTATCTATGAAACACAATTCACCAAACCACTGGTTAGAATGATACCACATAGCAGAAATGAAACCATAATCAGAGACCCTATCAAAATAAACATTTTGATCAAGCATAGCAGAACCCACACCAAAGAAAAGCCACAATAAATAAGGAGGTTGATGAAGACTACAACTATGCCCTTCTTTACTTCAAATATTCCAAAACCGAGGAAGGGATCTCATCCACACTTACCTCCCGCATATTAGCTTCACTGTCAATGGCTAAGTTAGCCAAGAAATCTGCAATCTTATTCACTTCCCTATAATAGTGGGAAATCAAAAAGGAATCAAAAAAATCTATTTTTTGCAAAATATGATCAAGTATATATTGTAATTGCCAACAATTCGACTTCTTTTTCATGACACTTTGAATAATAATCATAGAATCACCCTCAATTATCAAGTCCGTTATCCTGCAGTTTTATTTGCTTGAAAAAACTGAAATTAATGGAAAATGGGAAGATCCTAAAATTAGTGGAAATTGGAAAGATTTTGCAGTTTTCATTGCCTACCAAAACGTTGAAAATTGTGGAAATTGGGAAGACCCTGTAGTTTTGATTTCCTAACAAAACTATGAAAATAGTTAAAATGGGGAAGCATCCTACGATTTTCTTTGTCAGACAGCACATGTAGTCAACAAAAACTGATGACTATTCTCAACTGATAAAGATTAATGGTTAATGAGGCTTGTGAAGATGGTAATGGAGTGATCACTGAATAACCAATTGAAGAAGATGCGGATAACCAAAAAAAATACTCTTGCAACTTCTCATTATATGTGTTATAATTATTGTATATCAACTCATTATTACCCATCGAATGTTACAGGAATGGAGACCTTTTAGCTTTGTAAGTAGAGTAACATTCGAAATGACACCAACTTAAACTATAGTGCTTATTTTTTACTATTGATTGTTTTCCTCTGTTGCAGAAATGGAGACCACCTATCGATGGAAGTTATGAGTTACACGAAGGGAGATCTCCAATTGATGAATGGAAATGTCCTAGTGATGGAGGTGCTCGGCTTGCCTCAATTGGACATGGTACTATCGATGTAACTTATAATTAAAGTAGAATTTAAAATGAGCAAACTCATTTATTATGAATAAAGTGTTAAATTAATAGTACATCATTCAAAATGTTACAGTTTCAGGAAGATCATCTCAAGAGTCTATATTCCGATGAAGTTTGTTAGTGTTAGTTTCTAACAAGCAACTACAGTCTTACCATGATTTACGGTAATCTTTAAATTGCATCCTCTATGCACTCTATGCATAAGCTAACTAATACGAACAACAAGTTAACCTTTCTTTCTCTGCCTACTTCACCATAATTTTAGCATGCGGTAGTTGTTCTTCTTCGTTTCCTCCATTGCTAATGCAGTGATTCTCTTTGTATAAATATGCATTTTGTATAATGTAATTTGCACAATGGTTAATACAAGAGTTTCATTATTTGTAGTTCTGATTTTCTTCTTCGTGTGCTATTATCTATAAGTTTGTTTTTCTTCTTTTCTAACTAGATCCTTGTGCAGATATGTACTCTATTTGTAGGTTTACAAAATTTTACATGGTATCAGAGCAAGGTTTCTTGGAAGAAAAAGCTAAACACTTTTATTTGCAGGCATTGAAAATAGAGTTGTTTTAGATTGGAATAACCAATATTGTATTGAAGGTTTTGTTTTTGTATCCTTTTGGAGATATTTTTAAGGAGTGAATGATGTATATGTATAAGGGTTGTAGATGCAGGTATTGTGGGAGAAATCAACATGGACGTGAATGGTGTCCTCATTTCTCACATAATGCCTTTCTACTCTTTTTTGAGAATGCATCAAAATCTCAAATTGCCCATTCTCCACCTATAGAAACAATTGATGTACCTTCACCTTCACTTACCAGTTTGACAAAGATCTTGGCTTCTCCTAAAGCTCCATCAAATTCTCTGTAGCTGGTTAATTCTTGTCCTCTTGATGAGCAAGATATGATTTTTAGGACACCATTAAGGATCTTCATATCCTCTTTTCCGATAACTATTATGGAATTGATTCATCTTCTTCTAATGTTATGGGCTCATCTTCGGACCCTCTTGCTCTTGTTGGAATCCAATAACACTAAGAGGGGGGGTGAATCAATGTTCTACCGGTTAGATTAATTTTAACCTTATTAACAAAACAACTCACTAATAGGTATGCATTTAAAAGCAAATAACAACAAGTGATAATTGTACACACCTAAAAGCTAAACAACAAATTAAGTGAAGTTTATTCATTTAATTATCCCTATTTCTTCCAACTAATTAAATTAAGATTTAATTAATATCCCTATTCTTTTAAATTAGTCTATTAATCAAATTAAAGATCTGATTAATATTTCGCTTCTTCTATCCTAGCCATTTAATTAAATTTGCATTTGATTAAAATCTCCCTCATGGCCATTTAATTAAATTTATATTTAATTAAAATTCCCCCTCTAGCCATTTTAATTAAATCTACATTTAATTAAAGCCTCTTTTGCATTTAAATAAATCTAAATTTATTTAAAAATCCCCCCACTTGCAAAATCCTACAAATGCAAGTTGCATTTTCCTACATCTCCCACTTGCCTCCTAATCATTCTTCTAGAACCCATCTAATCTTAATCAATTAGCCTTAACCCCTCTAATCATGTCATTTCCCTAAGTTTGAGGAGTTCACTTCTCAAATTTGGAAGAAAGTCTTCTAAATGCATTAAAGACCTTATTTCTTCAACAACCTAACTTGTTGAGTTCCCCCAAATTTGGAAGGACTCTTACAAATTTGTCCCCAAAGTCTTCCAAACCATTAATGGTTAATTCAACCTCCCATCATGGTTAGAGACTTTCTCTCTAACTTAACCCTTATCTAACTCAAGGGTCTCATCAAACACTCATTGCTTTGACCCTAGTTGTCCTATCAACCCTTGCACAACAGTTTACCCCTTGGGTAAAATCTTTATCTAGTGGATGACCCTAACCTAACCTTCACCCAACCTCCTGAGGTAACCTTCATGTCTTCTTAGGCATTTAATGACTCTTGCATCTCCTTTCAAGCCACCTCTTGTTGACAATTGTCACCATTTCATTGGTGAAAATTGTAAAGGTGGATTGAGTAACTTTCAATCCTAACCCTTGTTGAGATTATTCAATCTTAACCATCCATTGCCCTATTTTCCCTATAAATAGAGCTCACATTCCTCATTCTCCATATCCAAGTTTCATGCATCTACATTATAGTCTAATTGTATTAAGCGTTTTAGCTTCTCATTGTTAGAATATCATCATGGCATTTAGAAGCATTTTCATATCCATAGTATATCCATGCTAGTATATCATGTTAGGATAATTTAGCAATATCTTTATCATATCACTATCTTCATCCTAGCTTAATCATCATAGCTTTTAACATATCATATAGATCTTAGAATTGCATTCATGCATATAGATCACAATATCACTCTTGGAGTTGTCATTCCTAAGTCATTTTCTCAATGATTTGAGAGGAAAACGTTAACTTTAGGGATCCTGTGAGATAGAGAACAATGGGACACCCCTTGGGAAGTTAAACTAGTTTAAATTAGTTTATACTTGCACTAAGAGTCTCATTGGTATGTAGGTCATTTGATCTCAATTTATTTGTTTTGATCACCACATTTTCCCACATACATGTTTGGCGCCCACCATGGGGCTCGTCCCTGAAAATAACATCATTTTTTGTGCAGGTTAAAGATTGCAATCACGCCGGAACACTCTTTTAGTGCATCTATGGTAAACTTTATCGCATCCATCGCATTGTTTAGTGCATAGAAACCATTCCTTAGTGCACTTGACTTTCCTTCTAGCGCATATTCTTCTCTGCTTTTTATGTGCATAGGAGTATCAGTATAGTATATTTAGACTATAGTGTAGCGCATAGGCTTTGTCTTTTAGTGCTTTTGCACCACATTTTAGCGCATCTGGTCCATAGTTTAGCGTATAGCACTAACAGAGGCAAAAAAATTGTAACCGAGTCATAAATTTAGGCTTGTGAAGCCCATCATCAGGATCTAGTTTTTGACTTACTGAGTGCAGGTTCTAATAGTTTTTAGTGTAGGAACGGGAGGATTTATTTTAATTTTTCTTTACTTCCTTTTGAAAGTTAGTAAAAAGAACTCATATTTTCCTTTTATTGCAAAAATTTTAAATGAATCTCACCTTTTCTTTTGGATGCCTAAAATGAACTTCATGTTTTCTTTTGGTGCCTAAAATAAAGCCCATCTTTCTTTCTTGCATAGATAAAAAGAACAACAAATTCAAATCTTTCCTTTTATGCAAGATAAGATCATCTTTCTTTAGGCTTTAAAAGGAACAAAACAAACTTTCCAATTTTTGCACAAAGTTAAAATTGAACATCACATTCCTTTGGTGCTTATTAAAACGAACTTCACCTTTCTTTTGGAAGATTAAAAAGAACCTGCACTTTCCATTTCAAAAGCTTTCAAAATTAAGATCATTGTTGTTTACATGGTGATTTATTTGTGTTGACAAGGGTTTACTTTCAAAAGTTCAAAGTTTTACTACCTTCACACATTGTTATCTTGGGTTAAAAATAACCACATGTCTTTTTGGAGCAACATCTCCAAGATAGCTTTTTAGAAAACAACTGCAATATTGGATAAAAAGAAAGTATGTATTATGTGTCTCAAAAGTGGTAGGCATATGCTCTCCCTGTTGGCAATATTGCATTATAACAGACAATGAAAGATTGTTGACATTTCAATAAGGATATTGAGAAGGTTGTTGATGATTATGGACATAACTGATTAAAGATGTTTTACTATCTTGATATTATTATTTTGTCATTGATGTTAAGAAATTGATTTTCTAATTCAGTATGATGTTGCCATATCTTGAGAAGTATGATATGAAGATTATAAAGAAGTCGGTAAAGACACGGGAAAGAATATGATGAATAAGGGGATAAGTTATTCAATGGGCGCTCTACCGAGTTGGACAATGATGAGATCTTGATGTTTTAGATTGTTTTTTACATCATACATATGTTGTAAAATGTAAAGTTAATACTATACTATGTTATCAAGTAAGGAACCTAGTCAGTAAACCCTAAGGAACCTAGTCGGTAAACCCTAAGGTTATCGCTATCGGTTAATGAAGGTAGAATTTCTACTGAGTTAAGTTTAGTATTCATCGAGTTGTAACCGAGCTATAACAGAATGCATTAAATATTTACATGTGATATTTAATGAATGATGTTGATGAGCTGGAGTGGATCAATGATTGGTAAGCCATGGAAGTAAGTTTGTTAACGAATCTAAGGCAATGGAAAGTCAGCAAGAAGATCTACAGCTCAGATTGAACCGTATTATTCTAACACAAGTTCCAAGGTGAATATGCAAGTTCCAAGGTGGGGTAAAACATTTTCAGATCGAAAGATACATTGAACCTGGACAAGATTGAAGATCTGATGGCTATGATTGATCATGGGAAATGTGATCAATGAGATTAAGTGGTTAGAAGATTGTTTATAAATAGGAAACTGTTGATAAACAATGGATGCGGGCAAGTGTATGCACAGGGATGCTACATAGTGATTATCGAGCACAGAAGCTTGAAGACCTGTTAGAATAATAGAGTATTGATGCCTAGCAGATAGACAAGATTAGTTCTATGTCTAGATTGTATTGAACAAATAGGAATCTGCTTTAGCATTTTAGATGTGAAGTTGCAAATAGATTTTTATTACTGTTATTTTGTGAAAGTGACAGGAAATCTCTTAACCTAGTGGACTTAACAGTCTTATATGTAAATCCTCTAGCAAGGTGACATTCTGATTGAGTGTTTGAAATCCTTTGACAAGGTCACTTCTAACAAAGTGAAGATCCTAACAGATCTGAGGGAAATCCCTTAACCGGGTCACATCTAGCAATCTGTTTGTAATCTTTAATAAGATTTTCTTTTAACTGAGCATACTCTAGAAGAGTATATTTCTTAGTGGGTCCAAAATCCCACAGTGGTTTTTTCCTATTTGGGTTTCCACGTTAAATCTAGTGTTATGAGGTTTATATTGTTCATATGCTTTTGAGTTTGCATGTTTGACAGTTTTTGGTTATATGACTAATATATGTGTTACCAAGGTTGAATCTGATGTTTTTATGGATGATTAGGTTTGTATGATTCACCCCCCCTCTCTCATCTTGTTGGCTGTTGGATCTGTACTTATATTAAGTATCAGAACTATCAATTGGTATCAGAGCTTTGGACTTCGAAAGGAAAGTTTAAAGGCACTTGAGTTAAAGATCCAAAGATGTATAAGAGGGATGCACCTAAGCTGAATAAGTCAAGTTTCTCTACAGGGCAGAAAAGGATGAAGCTACATCTATCAGGAGTTGGAGAATATGCTATATACTATCTGGAGAATGATTTTGTTGCACCGAGCACCTATCCATTGACTATGGAAGAGATAAAAGTGAAGCAAGAACATATTCAAGTAATGATTGAAATAACATCTGCATTGACCGGTTCTGAGTTTAATGATCTAGAAGGATGTACTGATGCAAAGGCAATGTGGACTAAGCTCATATCTGTATATGGAGGAGATGAACATGTTCAAAGAGAAAAAGTAGATAGTTTAAGAGGACAACTTGAATCTATGAGGATGAATGAAGGTGAGAACATAACCCAATATAGTACAAGACTAAAGGAGATTGTAAATCAAATCAAAGGAGCAGGAGGAACTATTGAAGAAAAGGATGTGACAAGTAAGTTGTTAAGAACCCTTCTACTTTCCTATGCAATCTGAGTCTCAGCAATCAATGAATTGACATCTGTACCGAATATGCCAGTTTCCTTGGATGCTACTATTGGTAAGCTACATGCATTTGAGTTAAGTAATTTTGATAACAGTGGGTCATCAGTAAATAAGGTTGAATCAGAATTTAGTTCTTTTCATCTGAATGAATTTAATGATTACAATGAAAGAAAGTATAAGTACTCTGAAGGAGATCACAGTGGAGCAAGTGAAATATTTCGGAAGAACATGGAGGAGGTACACAAACTGTATGAAGAAATCAGAAAGCAAGAAGAGTTTGAAGCACTATTGGCCAAAAGATTACCGAGAGGCAAAGGTAAGTATAAAGGAAAACTACCTTTGAAATGTTTCAATTGTGATAAGATTGGACATATGGCTTCTAACTGTCCTGACAAAGATTTCACTGAAAAGAGAGATTACTGAGATGACAGACAAAAAGATAATCATTACAGAGGACACTGAGACTTCAGAAGAAGAGATAGAAAGACATGCTTAATTACTGATGAGGAATCTGACGATGATAAATCAAATGAGACTGATACAAAGGAAGTTGTTTATGTGGCTATCAAGGATGGATCAGATGAAGAAAGATATGAAGAAAAAGCCCTAATATCTCACATAAACACTAATGATTCTTGGATTATAGATAGTGGATGCTCACATCATATAACAAGAGATAAACACAAGTTTGTTATGTTAAAAGATTATGATGGAGGCTATGTTAGATTTGGTAATGATGCACCATGTCTAGTAAGAGGTAAAGGATCCATAACACTTCTTGATAATGCAAGATGCAATGATGTTTATTGGGTTGAAGGTTTGAAATACAATTTGTTGAGTGTAGCACAGCTAAACAACACAGGTAACCAAATAGAATTTCAGAAAGGAATTGTCAAAGTTCATGACAAGAATGGAAAGTTAGCTACTACCAGGACACAAACAAAAGGTAATACATTTCACCTTGACTCAACTCACAATAAGTGATTGCATGCAAAGATTGATGATACCTGGTTATGGCATAAAAGGTTTTGTCATGTTAATTTTGATAATCTGATCAAAATAAGTAAGAAGCACCGAGTAAGAGGTCTACTGAGTCTTGAAAAACCTAAGAATGCTATGTGCCGAGGATGCCAGATGGGTAAGATGACAAGATCAAGATTTACAAGTAAGTCCTACACTTCTAAGGGAATTTTAGATCTTGTGCACACTGATCTTTGTGGTCCTATGAAAGTTCAAAGTTATTATGGTGATAAGTATTTCATATTATTTTTGGATGATTATTCAAGGATGATGTCAGTAATGTTTTTAAAAGAAAAATTAGAAGCTTTTCAAATGTTTAAATGGTACAAGGCTAGAGTTGAAAATGAAACAGGAAGACAACTGAAATGTCTTAGATTAGATTGAGAAGGAGAGTTCACATCTGATGAGTTCAACCTATTTTGCAATGATCATGGTATTAAAAGACAAGTCTCTGCATCGAGAACTCCACAGCAGAATGGAATAGTTGAAAGAAGAAACAGATCTATTGTGGATTGTGCTAGAACACTGATGATTGAGAAGAAGGTTCCACAAACATTTTGGAGAGAAGCAATAAGCACAGCTGTTTAAACCTTGAATCGAGTTCAATTGAAGAAAGGTACTTTGAAGACACCTTATGAAATCTGGTATGGCAAGAAACCTAATACAAGTTATTTTAAAATCTTTGGAAGTAAATGCTATGTTCTTAAAGATGATAGGAATGGCAAGTTTGATCAGAAAAATGAAGAAGGATTTGTTGAAGACAATAATAAAGATCAGGTATGCAAATTGAACAAATCTTTATATGGTCTGAAACAAGCACCAAGAGCATGGTATGAAAGATTGCACTCTTATTTGATTAAGATTAGTTTTATAAGGACAAGTGAGAACAGCAACATGTACATGAAGAATGATGAAAATGGAATACTAATTTCAGCCATATTTGTTGATGATATTATATTTTGTGGAAATGACTCTTTATGCAAGAACTTTGGAAATGAAATGATCAAATAATTTGAGATGTCATTAATCGGTGAGATAAAGTATTTTATAGGTTTATAGATACTGCAAATGAAAAATGAGATTTTCATTACCCAATCCAAGTACATAAAGGAAATATTGAAGAAATTTGGAATGGAGGATTCAAAACCAATAAGTACTCCTATGACTATCAACTGTAAACTATCAAAGAATGATGAATCTACATCTGTTGATGAGACACTCTACCGATCCATGATTGGAAAGTTGCAATATGTTGTTCACAGCAGGCCAGATATAGTACATGCAGTAGGTATTATTGCAAGATTCTCTGCAGATCCTAAGGAAATACAAATGACAGCAATCAAAAGAATTTTCAGATACTTAAAAGGCACTGAAGAGTATGGCTTAGTATATCAGAAAGGAAATGATTTTGATTTGAAAGTTTATATTGATGCTGATTGGGAATTCAACATTGATGATAGGAAAAGCACAATGGAGGAGCTTTCTTCTTAGGAGAAAGACTAGTGAGTTGGCTTAGCAAGAAACAAGGATGTGTTTCTCAGTCAACAGCAGAAGCTGAATACATTGCTGCAGCACTAAATTGTACCAACATTGCATGGATCAAACAACTGTTGGAAGGTATAAATGAGAAAGTTATCGAGCCAGTAACTATATTCTGTGACAATACTAGTGCCATTAATATTTCAAAGATTCATGTTATGCACTCTAAGACAAAGCACATATCTGTCAAATATCATTATCTTAGAGAAGAAAGTGGTGTTGGAATATGTTAACACAAAGGAGCAAATAGCAGATATATTCACCAAGCCACTACCAAAGGACACTTTTGAATATCTCAGAAGTAAGTTAGGGGTCCTACCCCTATCTTCTACTCACTGACCGAGTTTGGTGAAAGCATCAACTCGATGACTCTATTGAATATCTTTTGGAGAGTTGATGCTGGAGTGATACACTTTGGAATGTTTTTTCTGAAAGTGTACTGGAATTAATACTAGAATAATATAGAGAATGATACAGGGAACAGGAATTGCAAACAAATACTCTGACCGAGACTCAGTTGATACACAACAGCAGGAAATAACTTCTTACAAAAAGAAATTATGTTTTAGTTCTATTCTTTTTTGGCATTGTTGTCAACGGGGGAGAAGACTATTATGGGGGAGAAGATCTACCAAAGGGGTAGAAGACTTGAGAAGATTGAGAGAAGACTACAGATTGAAATAAAGACTGAAAACAGAGGAGAAGTCTAATGTATGGGGGAGAGCATTTCAGCATTTCAGAATCACAACAATCCGAAACTTTTAAAGGTCAAATCAAATGGTTTTTCCATCAATGCCAAAGGGGGAGATTGTTGGCAATATTGCATTATAACACACAATGAAAGATTGTTGACATTTCAATAAGGATATTGAGAAGGTTGTTGATGATTATGGAAATAACTGATTAAAGATGTTTTACTATCTTGATATTATTATTTTGTCATTGATGTCAAGAAATTGATTTTCTAATTCAGTATGATGTTGCCATATCTTGAGAAGTATGATATGAAGATTATAAAGAAGTCGGTAAAGACACAGGAAAGAATATGATGAATAAGGGGATAAGTTATTCAATGGGCAACTCTACCGAGTCAGACAATGATGAGATCTTGATGTTTTAGATTGTTTTAACATCATACATATGTTGTAAAATGTAAAGGTTAATACTATACTATGTTATCAAGTAAGGAACCTAGTCGATAAACCCTAAGGAACCTAGTCGGTAAACCCTAAGGTTATCGCTATCAGTTAATGAAGGCAGAATGTCTATCGAGTGAAGTTTAGTATTCACCAAGTTGTAACTGAGCTATAACAAAATGCATTAAATATTTACATGTGATATTTAATGAATGATGCTGATGAGCTGGAGCGGATCAATGATTGGTAAGCCATGGAAGTAAGTTTGTTAACGAATCTAAGGCAATGGAAAGTCGGCAAGAAGATCTACAACTCAGATTGAACCGTATTATCCTAACACAAGTTCCAAGGTGAATATGCAAGTTCCAAGGCAAGGTAAAACATTTTCAGATTGAAAGATACATTGAACCTGGACAAGATTGAAGATCTGATGGCTATGATTGATCATGGGAAATGTGATCAATGAGATTAAGCAGTTAGAAGATTATTTATAAATAGGAAACTATTGATAAACAATGGATGCAAGCAAGTGTATGCACAGGGATGCTACATAGTGATTACCGAGCACAGAAGCTTGAAGACTTGTTAGAATAACAGAGTATTGATGCCCAGCAGATAGACAAGATTAGTTCTATGTCTAGATTGTATTGAACAAATAGGAATCTACTTTAGCATTTTAGATGTGAAGTTGCAGATAGATTTTTATTACTGTTATTTTGTGAAAGTGACAGGAAATCTCTTAACCTAGTGGACTTAACAGTCTTATATGTAAATCTTCTAGCAAGGTGACATTCTGATTGAGTGTTTGAAATCCTTTGACAAGGTCACTTCTAACAAAGTGAAGATCCTAATAGATTTGAGGGAAATCCCTTAACCGGGTCACATCTAGCAATGTGTTTGTAATCTTTAACAAGATTTGCTTTTAATCGAGCATACTCTAGAAGAGTATATTTCTTAGTGGGTCCGAAATCCCATAGTGGTTTTTCCCTATTTGGGTTTCCACGTTAAATCTAGTGTTATGAGGTTTATATTGTTCATATGCTTTTGAGTTTGCATGTTTGACAGTTTTTGGTTATATGACTGATATATGTGTTATCGAGGTTGAATTTGATGTTTTTATGGATGATTAAGTTTGTATGATTCACCCCCCCCACCCCCTCTCATCTTGTTGGCTATTGGATCTGTACTTATATTAAGTATCAGAACTATCACTCCCCTTAAATGGGTGACCAAAAAACTAAACCACTCTTTTATGCTTTCTGTTACTTTCAAGCAATTAAATCGTTTAGAGGGTCACACTTCCCGAAGCCTCGAAAAGGCTAGTGAGAAGGGTACAACATGAGTGGGGAATGACTTTATCGCCAAGTATTCCAACCCACTATAATCAAATGTGGAGGCTGATGAAAATCCCCTCTAACTGTTTCTCTCAGCAATTAGTCTTCCCCTAGTATCTTTAAGATATGTAAAGCCTTTGTTCTAAAGGTTGAGAAGCCACCTGAGGGAGTTTATCACTGAAGACCGAATGAAATCCTGATTACAAACCTTAGCATTAGAAACTTTGAGCTGAGTCAGTTGCCAAACATTGGCAATATCATAGTGCAAGGGTGGGGAAGAATCTGCCCCCAAGATTACTCACCATATATCTCCCAAGATAATTACCCAATTGTGAAGAAGCAATTCACTTTGGGTTAATTTCTGAAAAAAAGGCAAAAAAAATGGGTGCCCTCTAGGGGGTGACAAGTTTGTTTGAGCTGATGGAGTATCGAGACTAGTGGGCTATGATATTGTAAATGATCTTTGAATAAAGAGTTTGCTTGATATGTCTTCTTTGTAATCCAAACCAGTGAAAACATCATGGATTTGAAAACATCCTAACAAGAACATACACTATTTGTTAGCATAGGCAAATTGTTGTTGCTATTGTCTACTGTGTTTTCAAGTCATTATTCAGAAAATCATCCATCAAGCACAACAACAACAACAAAAAAAAAAATTATTTCTCAAAATTTTTAATAAAATCATCAAAACAGAGGAATCAGGATAGTTAGCGCATAGGAGCATTAGCCTAACACATCTCAACCTTAAGATAGTGCATTCAAACCAAAACTTAGCGCTTCCATGACTCAAATTAGCGCATTATCTATATAACATTGCTAAAGATCGGATAGCGTTTGCAAACATCATTTTAGCGCATCAGAGCATCAGCCTAGCACATCTCAACCATAAGATAGCACATACGGATCAAATATTAGTGCTTATAAAGGACATATTAGTGCATAATAATACCAACATTTTTGTTATTTGATTTACTTAGATAGCGCATTTAAGGGACAACATAGCGCAACTGGAATTTTTGTAGCACTTTGGGTCGCCTTTTAACGCATCAGGGTTCTACTTTAGCACATGATCAAAACTGTCAAAAAATAGAGAGCAATCTAGCAACCTTTTGAAAATTTTATCAGCAGTTTTGGATACCCTTTTAGTTCTTTTGACAAATCCAACACAGATAGGAAAAAATTTTAGCAAACAAAGAGATCATAAGTGAGAAATTTCCAAATCCAACTAAGCACCCTTGGAAGGGGATATCAAATCTTCAACTATCTTAAGATTAGATTTCATCCATCAAAATTAAGGAGTATCAAATAGAGTGATCAAAGGTTCCACCATCCAACGAATCTTATCAAAAACAATACCCAGTTAGGTTCTCAAGTTGCCAAATTAAGTTTTTATATCGTGAAACTTGACTCATATCATTTGGCACACTTTATCGTGGGGACAAATCAAACTAAACCTCTACTTGACAAGTAAGCTTGAGTATCCAAAACAAAGTATCTATATCAACCATCAACATCAACATTGATCATTTTGCATGACCACTCCCCGTATTTTGAGAATAAGAAGTTTTCATAAAAAGACTAAGTTGAAGAAGAGACAACCTAGCTTAAAGGCACTTATCAAGAGTAAAAAATTTCTTTATATCAATCGTCAACTTTTAAAATCACATCGCGAATTCTTGTGTCATATGCAGTTGTATCTCCAAGGAAAAACCACCGAATTTGAAAAAGAACCTTTGAGAAGCAGAGCTTACATTCAAAAGGCAGCCTTCAATCAATGCCTTAACAATGGAGGAAGGATCAATCCCACCTTGTTTTCAAAATTTCTTATCAACTACAACGAAGCTCAACCTGAACCACCAACCCTGCCAAGAACCCCAATAGAAGAAGAGGAATTCACTACTATAGAGATATATTAATGCCCACTGTCACTAGATCTCAGAGAAACAAAGGAAAGGATCCACAACTAGAATCAAGTACATGACAAATGGATTCCAATCCTTTTGATCAATATGCAAATGTAGGGGAAACAAAGATCACTGAAGAGCTTCTACAATAATGTCATGAGGGTACCTCTTTCCAAAACTTATGGAAAGGCTTATAGAATCAGATAAGCAAAAGTACTTCCTCATGCTAACTAGTAAAGGAGTCAGGATTCCTGTAGATTTTGATATAAATAATTTAAGGAATACTGATGAGAGAAACTCACGAACAAGGGCAAGGACCTATACTTACTATAGACGTATAAATCTGACCACTTTCCTAGATAAATATTTAATATTTATTTTAACCCCATTCCCCCTATTAATTAAATTCTAATTAATAAATTTATTTGTTTTTCATCTATTTGATTAAATGAATTACTCAATTTATTTAATTAAATTCACCTAAACCTTTTCTAGCCTTTAATTAAATAAATCACTTTATTTAATTAATTCCCCTTTCTCCCCTGTTAATTAAATTTACATTTAATTAAATTGATCCTTGCAAATAAATAAATCTAATTTATTTATTAAATCCCCCACTTGTATTTATGCAAGTTGCATCTATTTTAGTTGAAATAAAACATTTTATTTTAATTAAAATTATTTTTCCTCATCCACTTGCATTTTCCTACATCTCCCACTTGCCTCCTAAACGCCTTCTAGATTCTTCTAATCACTTCCAATTTAGCCAAATTCATCTCCTAATTATTGTCACATTCCTAAGAAAAGGGAAGTCACTTCACAAAGCCTCCAAAGTCTTCAATAACCATTAAAGGCTTTGTGTCTTCAAATGGTTAACCTCTAAAGTCTTTCAAACCATTAAAGGCTCTTACATAACCATTTATGGTTAACTCACCTTTGGCCTTTGGTTAGAGACTTTCCTCTAACTTAACTATCATTTTGACTCAAGGATCTCATGAAGCATTCATGGCTTTAACCTTGGTTATCCTATTAACCCTTGTACAAGAGTTTACCCCTTAAGTAAAAGCTTTATCCATTAAATAACCCTAACCTAACCTTAACCCTTACCTCCTAAGGTAACCTTCATGTCTTCTCAAGCATTTAATGATTCTTGCATCTCCTCTCAAGCAACCTCTTGTTGATAAATGTCACCATTTCATTCTTGAAAATTGTGAACATGGATTGATTAACTTTCAATCCTAGCCCTTGTTAAGATTATTCAATCTTAACCATCCATTACCCTATTTTTCCTATAAATAGAGCTTTCATTTCTCATTTTCAATAATCTCCAAGTTTTCATGCATCTACATTATATTTTAATTTACTAAGAATCTTAGCCTCTTTGTTAAAACATCATCATAGCATGTAGAAGTCTTTTCATATCATAGAATATTCATGCTAGGCTAGTATATCATGTTAGGATAATTTGTTAATCTTTTATCATATCAGTATCTTTGTCTTAATCCTAATCATCATAGTTTTAAAACATCATATAGATCTTAGAAATGTATTCATGCATGTAGATCAAATATCACTTGTTCTTGGAGTTTTCATTCCTAAGTCACTTGCTCAATGATCTAAGAGCAAAAAATTGACTTAAGGGATCATGTGAGATAGAAAACAATGGGACACCCCTTGGGAAGTTGAACTAATTGTATTAGTTCATATACTTGCACCAAAAGTCTCATTGTTGTGTGGGTCTTCTGATCTCGAGTTATTCATTTTGGTCACCACATTTTCTCGCATACATTTCGGGCGCCCATTGTGGGGCTCATCCCCAAAAATAACATCATTTTTTGTGAAGGCTAAGGATTGCAAGCATGATGGAATACCCTTTTAGCGCATCTGGAGTATACTTTAGTGCATCTATGGAAAACTATAGTGCATTCATCACACTATTTAGCACATAGGACCCATCTTCCAGCACGTTTGAACTTCTTTTTAGAGCATAACTTTTCTTGATATCTTTGTGCATAGAAGTATCAGCTTAGCGCATTCAGGCATTAGAGTAGTGTGTAGGGGTTTTATTTTAGCGCTTTAATACTATTCTATAGCACGTATGTGTGGAAGTTTAGCGCGTATCTCTGACAGAGAAAAAGAATTTTTTTGTAATAGAGGTAGAAAAATTAGGCTTGTATAAGCCCACCATATGTTTTTTTGTTGATTTTCTCACTTCTTTGATTGTAGATTTTAATAGTTTCTTGTAGGTTGAAGGAGTTAAAATTAGGATTCATGATTGCTTTCTATCTTTTTAAAGTTCGATAAAAAGAACTTATTTTTTTCTTTGGATTAAAAAGAACATCATCTTTCTTTTGGGCATAAAAGCAACCACATTTTTTCTTTGGGTTTAAAAAGAATCAGATTTGCAAGCTTAAAAAGAACAACAAATTCACATTTGCTTTCTTGCAAGATTAGGAAACAAACACTTCATTTTGGGGCTCTAAAAAGAATATCAATTTTTCAATTTTTCTGCCAAAGGTAAAAAAAACAATCCACATTTTCTTGCAAGATTAAAAAAAGAACAAACAACTTGTTCGTTTCTTACAAAGCAATTCACTTTCAAGCAACATGCATTATTTTAAGTTGACCGGGATTTCATTCCTAGATTAAACAAACAAATCACTTTGTGGAAGTAAAAAGAACACCATGCTTGTTGGAGCAACATCTTCAAATAGAGGATAGATCATCATTTCTTTTGAAGGTTAAAAAGAACACTTGTTTGTCATGTCTCGAAAGTGGAAGGTATATGCTCTCCCCTTAATTGGATGACCAAAAAACCAAGACGCTCTTTCATGTTTTCTTTTACTTCAAGCAATTAAATCTTTTAGAAGGCCTGCCCTCCCGAGTTTCCCTTAGGGCGCCATTAAAACCGATGAGAGGGGAACGACCTAAGTGGGAAATATCTTTATCACCAAGTGTTCCAACCCAGTATAATCAAATGTGGAGGCTGATGAAAGTCCCCTCCAACAGTTTTTCTCAGTGATTAGTCTTCCCCCAGTATCTTTAAGATATGTAAATCCTTTGTTCTAAAGGTTGGGAAGCCTCCCGAGGGATTTTATTATTGAAGACCAAATGGAAGCCTGATTAAAAACCATAGAATTAGAAGCTTTGAGCCGAGTCAATTACCAAATATTGGCAATATCATTGTGCAAGGGTGGGGAAGAATTTGCCCCCAATATCACTCACCATATATCTCCCAAGATAAATACTCAATTGTGAAGAAATTCAATTTGGGTTAATTTCTAGTAAAAGGCAAAAAAATGGGTGCCCCCTAGGGGGTGATTAGGTTGTTTGTGCCGATGGAGTATCAAGACTAGTGGGCTATGATGTTGTCAATGATACTTGAATAAAGAGTTTGCTTGATCTATTTTTTTGTAATCCAAAATAGTGAAACCATCGAGGATTTAAAAACATCCTCAAAAGAACATATACTATTTGTTTAGCATAGACAAGTTGTTATCTCTTCTATCTGTTGTGTTTTCAAGTCATTTTCAAAAAAATCATCCATCAAAATCACAAAATTTATTTTTCAGCATCACAACAAAAAAATCAAAACAAAATTATTAGGACAGTTAGCGCATAGGAGCAACATCCTAGCATATATCAACCATACAATAGTGCATTCCAACCAAAAGTTAGCACTTTCATCACTCACATTAGCGCATGATTAATATCATACCGATAAGAAGTCAAATAGTGCTTGTCGATATCACTGTGTAACATAAAAGCATCATCCTAGTGCATTCAAAGCATATTATAGTGCATGCATACCAAGCATCAGCGCATCATAGGGACATAATAATGCATAACCTATCCAGCAATCATACTATCAAATAGTCTAAATAGCTCGTTTGAGAGGTAGCATACCACATCTAGAATATTCCATAGCTCTTTGAGAACATCCTTTAGCATAGCAGGTCTTTGTCTTAGCGCATAGTTGAAATTAGTGAAAAACATAGAGCAAACCAGTCAAGGTGTGAAATTTTTATCAACAGTTTCAGATACCCTTTTAGGTCCTCTGAGAAATCCAGCAACGAAACTTCAAAAGGGAATCATAAGTGATAAAATTCTGAATCTAACAAAGCACTCTAAGAAAGGGTTTTCAAATCTTCAACTAGCTTGAAATCCGATTTCATCCAACAAAATTAAAGAGTATCAAAACAGTGATCAAAGTTTCCAGCATCCAACAAATCCTATCAAAACAATACCTAGTTGAGTCCTTAAGTTGTCAAATTAAGTTTATACATCAGGAAACTTGACTCATATCATTTGACACACTTTGTTGTGGAGGCGAATCAAACTAAACCTCTACTTGATAAAGTAAAATTGAGTTTTGAAATGAAGTATCCATCTCCAAACATCAACATCAAAAATTGATCATTTGTGTATAACCACTCATATTTTGATAAGAAGTCTTCATCAAAAGACTAAGTTGAAGAAGACACAACATAGTTCTAAGGCACTTATAAAAAGGAATAAATTTCTCTATATCAACCATCAACTCTTTGTGTCACATCACACATTCTTGCATCATATGCGGTTGTATATCCAAGGAAAAACAAACGAATTTGACAAAGAGCCTTCGAGAAGTAGGGCTTACATTCAGAAAGTGACATTCAACCAACACTTTAAAAGTGGAGGAAAGATTAACCCCACTTTATTCCCAAAGTTTCTTATCACTTACAATGAAGCTCAATCTGAGCTACCAACTCAACCAAGAACCCCAATAGAAGAAGAAGAATAATTCACTACGATAGAGATATATTAATGCCCATTGTCATCAGATCTCAGAGAAACAAAAAGAAGGAATCACAACCAGAATAAAGTATGGGTCATAGATTGTCCAATCCTTTTGATGAATATGCAAATATGGGAGAAACAAAGATCATCGAAGAACTTCTCCAAGAATGTCAAGAGAACGTGTCTTTCCAAAAACTTGTAGAAAGACTTATAGAAGAAGATAAGGAAAAATATCTACTCATGCTAACTAGAAAAGGAGTCAACATTCCTGTGAATTTTGACATAGAAAACTTAAGGAATATAGATGAGATAATTTCAATAACAAGAGAAAGAAACTATGCCTATCAAGAACAATGAAGAGAGGAAGAGGCACATGATCAAGAAAACATATGTAGCCAAGGTCACACCCATGAACAAAACAACGCCCACAAACAAGACCATTCCCATAATCAGGACAATCTTAATGAATGAGGGGAAGCTCCCATCGAAGGACAAATGCACCCATGGCTGCTCTTACACAACAACTCCAAACACTTCAAAGACAAATGTAGGACATGCAACAAGGAACCATAGTACGATACTCCTTAGACGAAATATGTCCTTATTCTTTTCATAGGAGATTGAACATGGTACCTTTTCCCCCAAATTCAGATATACCAAAGTATGACAAATACGATGGTAAGAGTGATCCCTGTGATCACGTTCGTGAATTTTGTACCATGAGCTTAGATTTTTCTCACAATGACACATACTTAATGAGATCATTCCCAAGAATTTTGGGAGGGAAAAAAATGGAGTGGTTGTCAAAGCTCACACCTCCCATCAGATCATTTGATGAGTTGGTAAACAGATTCATAACACAATACTCCTATAATATCCAACACGCCATCACCATGCTTGATGTATGCAATACGAAGAAAAAGAACAATGAAACATTCATGGTGTCTCTATAAACATGGAGGCACATGGTCTCAAGATATCCATGAGATGTGCCTAAAAAAGAAAAGATGGAAATCTTCATAGACAATATAAATAGTGAGATGAGTTATCAACTCAAACTACAATGCATACCATCTTTTGTAAAATTGATAAAAAATGGTATCAAAGTAGAGGAAGCTTCCATCAAGAAATGAACATTGACGTTCTTTAAGGAAGGTCTTAATTCATCAAACAATAACACCTTTAACAATCAAAACAATAACAACAATTCAGACAAGTCCATATTTTGGACAAAGAACAAAAACATTGTTAATGATGGGGTAATTGATGCCGACAATGTAAAGTCTAAACAACCAATGTTGACTTTATTAGGAAACCCACCATCCAATAATGATCAAAAAAGTGTTAATCAAGACACTAACACTTATTAGTGGAATACCAACCAAGGAGCTTCAACGTCAGACAACAAAAATTACCAAGGCAACAACAATAACCAAGGGAACAATACAAACCAAAAGGGCAACACTAATGCTTTCCTGGATCGATGAATATACATGCCATTAGGACAAACCTTAGAATTAGCATTTCGAGAGCTATTGGCAAATAAAATCATCACATTGCCAGCCACAAGCAACTTTGGAACACAAGTCAAACCACCCTGGTGGAATGACACATTATTGTGATTTTCATCACAAAAAAAGGGCATAACACAAATGATTGCATGAGGTTGAAGAACATAGTTCAAGACATGATAGACAAGGGTGACTTAATGATTGATGGTCATAAAACCAATAGTGACCATGAAGCTTTCAAAAATCCTCTTCCCAATTACGACAAAGGAGGAGCGTCAACATCCAACAATACCAAAGGAGCTCATATTAATCACATATACAAAAACACCATCAATCACATATCGGCATATGACAATCAAGTAAATGTCATAAAAATCAAAGACAAGAAAGAACATGCCTCAATAAATGTGACCACAAGAGCACATAAATATGTCTTAAAAGGGAACACATCAACATCAACAAATCTCCCCAAAACTCACTATAACTTGGTCGACCAACTTCAGAGAACATCCACTCATATATATATACTTGAGTTTCTCAAACTTTTGCCAAAACACAAAGATATCTTGAAGAAATCACTTATCGAAACAATTGTTCCAAATAATCTAGATATTGATTGATTCCAAGCCATGGTGTCCCATATGACTGTGCCACACAACATATCTTTTTCTGAACATGATGATGTCTCCTTGAATCATCCGCATAATACCCCACTACATATCAAGGTCTTAGTCTATAGACATTGGGTAAAAAGAGTATTAATGGATGGAGGAGTTGGTCTCAATATCTGTACTCTAAATCTTATCCGTGCATTGGGCTTCTTTGAGTAGTCTATTGATCCCAAAAAGAAAATCACCATCAAAGCATATGATGATGAAGAGAGATCATCCAAAGGAACTATAATATTACCCATTCAGGTAGGTCTTGTACAAAAAGACACTATGTGCCAAGTCTTGGACATAGACTTGACATACAATATACTATTGGGTCATCCATGGATCCATGAAATGCAGTGGTGCCTTCCACATACCATCAATGTATCAAGTTCTCATACAATGGATAGAAAATTTCAATATCTACAGACAATAACCCTTTTTAATATTGCAATGTTATGGGGGCAGCTCAAGATAGCCCGGCTCTGCACAACAGGGAGGCCCGAGCTTCCTTAGCATCCAACCATCAAGAAGAACTCAAGTCTCTATCCATAGACTTCAAGCAAAACATGAAAATAAAGGACCAAGGCATGGGGGACTACTCTTTTGAACCCTTATGTCTATCTAAATTGCCAACATCGCCAAAATCTTATGGACAACCTTCCACATCAAGACATCAGGCAACACAACCCATCACCAAGTTTGATAGTAAATTTATCCAACTGGGCACATTGGCTGACGAATCAGAAGATAAAGACATCCTTAGTTGGCTATACAAGGATGAAGAAGAAGTCAAAGTTGCTACCATAGAAGTGGTCTTACCAACAAACCAGTATGGAAATGGGTTCCAGATCACGCAACGAATGGGATACAAAGGAAAAGGACCTATTGGAAAGTACCAAGAAGGCATTATAGAACCCCTGCAACTTCCTTCACAATTTACAAGAGACAAAACAAGACTTGGGTATGGGGAACATATCCCACCTATGCAGAAGAAAACTTATCATCAAAAACCTCAATGGAGAGAAAGGAAAAAATATAAGGAAGACTCATGGAAAGAATCACTGCACCAAGAAGCGGAAAAGACAAGGAAGGAGCAAAAGCATCAAGAAAATGAGAAACAACAAGAAGAGCTCGCTATTCAAAAGGAGGAAGCTTCTTATAAAAAAGTACATCATGTGCAAGAACCTGATCAAACCAAGGTAGAGCTACCACCTAAAGAAATTTCTACTCACAAAAAGGAAACACTATACAAACAAATTCAAATAGTACAAGCAAGCATCGATCTCAAATCAGAACAAACTACTAAACTAGTGTCAATCATCAATGATCTTTTCTCACCATGCAACATACCTGTTAGATATAATGAGGTAACCTGGGACAGTGATTCTAAAACCAATTCCAATGAATATGAGTGGGATAATTGTTCTTATGTTACTAAAGACATTTAGGTGGATACAATCCATGCATACACACCCATTTCTCAGGAGGGACAGGGCTCAGGATCTCGACCGCTTGAATTCAGACCACAACATATCTACGAGGCTAGTGAGAACAAGCAATGACAATATGAACAAGGTCATATTGAAGAGAATACCATCGAAGTCTTCAAAAATATCATAGACCTCTCCAGTATCCCAAATGACTATAATGATGACTCCATCATAACACTTACGGCAGCTGATCTTAACCCACCAAATGAGTCCTTACCACTCATATATCCTGACCTTATAAACTGGGAAGAACCCGAACATCATGATATACCAATATTCCCAAATGATGAATTAATTGTCCAATACCTATGCTCAATCAACCCAAAAACATGCTCCACTAGTGAACAAAATAACGATATCTGCAATCAGGGGAGTGTCAAGTCTCTCAGTCACAAAAATAAAATAAACAACGGATCTAATGGTGAAAACCAATCAATGGCAGTATTAGGTCACAAAAAAGTAAAATTAAAGGACGTATCTAAAGGTGAAAACCTTTCTAAGGCACCTAAAGATGGGAGACTTGAAACTCTTCCTGAACATTATCAAGAAAGGTCATCAATATTGATTGAGCTAACTCAATCAATAAACATCGACACTGAAGCAGTAGTCAAAACCATATATCTTGCAAAATCACTCATAGAAGAAGAACAACCAGATTTTATCAAAATATTCAAGGAAAAGAAAATCATTTTTTATTGGTCTTATGCTGACATGTTAGGGGTAGATCTGAATCTAATCATGCATCACTTATCCATCGCTCTTGGAGCGAAACCTGTCAAGCAAAAATTAAGAAAGATGAATCCACATGTGGCATTGTTGGTCAAAGTAGAACTAAAGAAGTTATTAGATGTTAGATTCATCCGACCTATAGACTATGTTGAATGGATCTCAAACATTGCACCAATTTCCAAACCAGATAAAAGCATCATAATATACACAGACTTTAGGGATGTCAACAAAGCATGTCCGAAGGATGACTTTCCTTTGCCAAGAATCGACACTATTGTGGATCTAACAGTAGGCCACACAATGTTATCATTAATAGATGGCTTGTCTAGCTACAATCAAATCAAGATAGCTCTAGAGGATCAAGATAAAATTGCATTCACCTATCCATGGAGAACATATTGTTGGAACGTCATGCCTTTTGGCTTGAAAAATACTAGTGCAACTTATCAAAGATTCATGACAACAAACTTCCATGACATAATGCATACTTTCATGGATGATTATGTGGATGATTTTATAGATAAATCATTCACTTGAGAAGAACACCTAGGCATACTAGATAAAATATTTCAACGAATGGAACAATTCAAGGTCAAACTAAACCCTAAGAAGTGTGTCTTTGGGGTCACATCCAGAAAATTGTTAGGTTATATTGTATCAGAAAAGGGAATCCAAGTAGATCCAGCAAAGGTTAAGGCTATCATGGAGATGTCACCTCCTAAAAACATTAGCCAACTCAAATCTCTGTAGGGATGGCTGCAATCCATCAGATGATTCATAGCTTAGCTAGTAGACAAATGTCTCCCACTCAATCATTTTCTTCATAAAAATATACCTTTCAGATGGGAAGACAAGTGTGTAGAATCATTCCACCAGCTCAAACAATATCTGATGAGTCTACCAGTTTTGGTACCTCCAATAGTAGGCAAGCCACTCATTCTCTATATATCAACAACAGAAGTATCATTGGGAGCACTGCTAGAACAAGAAGATCCAACAGGTGAAGAAAGGGCTATCTATTACATCAGTAGGACTTTGAACAAATATGAACTCAATTATACATTCATTAAGAAGGCTTGCTTGACAATGGTGTTTGCTTCTCAAAATTTCCGCCACTATATGTTAGCCCACACCATTGAGCTGGTAGCAAAAATTGATCCTCTCAAGTATCTACTCAACCAGGTAGCTCTCACAGGATGATTAGCTAAATGGGTCATGATTCTAAGTGAGTTTGATATTCAATACACAAAACAATGGGTTATCAAAGGATGGGTAATTCTAGATCAATTGGCAGATGCACCATTACCATACCAACAACCACTACAAGTAGAATTTTCAGATGTGGATGTACTCACTATCACCCCCAAGAAATGGACCCTATACTTTTATGGATCCTATACACAACATGGATCAGGTATCGGCATCCTATTCATCACTCCAGAGGGGCACATAATTCCAAGATCTTACAGACTAATGTTTCCATGCACCAACAACATTGCTGAATATGAAGCCCTGGTAACAAGAATCAAGGTAGTTATAGAATGGTGAATCACAAAATTGAAAGTCTATAGAGATTCTCAATTAGTTATCAATCAGATCAATAATGACTATCAAACAAAAGATGGTAAGATAATGCCTTACAAGAGAATGGTGGATGACTCCAAAAAATACTTTGTACACATCACCTTTGAGCAAATTCCAAGATTGGACAATGGAGCTGCCGATGTAATGGTCACTATTGCCTCACTGCTGAAAATTCTAAATAAATAGGGTCATTATGAGTTCTTGGTAGAGAAATTGTTTTCCCCAACCTATGACAATTCTACATCCCAAGTCATCTATGCCCTAACTGGTTTGGATTTACCTCTATATGGGACGATCTATGATTATCTCAAAAACAATACTCTCCCACCCGACCTATCTCACAACCAAAAATGCAGCTTCATCCGACAAGTTTCCCGCAATACCTTAACCGCTAACACACTTTATTGCCGAGGTCTAGATGGTACTCTTCTTTGATGCCTTGATCATAACGAATCTGATTCCGCCTTGCATGAGATCCACAAAGGTATTTGCGGTACGCATTCAAGTGGTCCTACTCTCACTAAGAAAATTCTAAGAATAGGATATTATTGGCCGACAATGGAATGATAGTCCTATCAATTTGCTAAATGTCCTAAATGTCAAATTCATGGTAACCTCATACATGCACCAGCACAGGAGCCGTAACTGTTCACCACATCTTGGCCTTTTTGTCAATAGAGACTTGATCTGGTAGGAAAGATTCATCCTTCCTCTTCAAATGGGCAAAAGTTTATTATCACCACCACGGAGTATTTCACCAAGTGGATCAAAGTAGTCCTGATGACCACTGTAACTGGAAAACATATCTCATCATTCATCCTCAACTATCTCATTTGCAGATATGGCATTCCTAGTTCCATCATCACAGACAACGGATGTCCTTTCAAGAATTAAGATGTACAAGAGCTATGCGAGAAATTCAAAATCCAATATCGCTTCTCCACACCCTACTACCCACAGGGGAATGGCCAAGCAAAAGCATCAAACAAAACAATCCTAAAAATCCTAAAGAAAACAGTAAATGATGTTGGAAAGGATTGGCATGTACAACTCAATCCGACACTTTGGGCCTCCAGGACCAGTATCCAGACACCTATAGAGGCTATTCCATATTCATTGGTGTATGGTTCAAAAGCAATTCTACCTCTTGAGGTAGAAATCCCATCTCTTCAAGTATCTTTGAAGGGCCTCATACCAGATGAGGAATATCGAGTAAACAGGGTGCAGGAACTAGAGCTTCTTGATGAAAAATGACAATGTGCCTATTATCATCTCAAGGCATATCAACAAAGAATGTGCAGAAGCTATAATCACAAAGTCATCCCAAGGGTTTTCAAAGTCGGTGATCTCGTATTAAAAGAAAATCCCAGAAATTAGCAAGATAAAGAAAAGAAGGGGAAGTTTGAACCTAATTGGTTGGGACCCTTTGTCATCATATCAGCCTATGGATCAGGGGCATATTAGTTATCAACTTCAGAGGGGGATGTGCTTGATGAACCAACCAACAACATCCATCTGAATAATTTCTACACTTGAGTCATCCAATGCACAGATCAAGCAAAAAAGCAAAAAAATAAAAAAATCAGAAAAATACAAAAAAAATGAAAAACATATCAAAGAGTGCAATAAAAACAAGTGGTGAAAACCTGGCAATAGGTGCTATTTGTGATAGAACATCTCCTTTAGCTATTAGTACTCACTTCCTATCTTTGATCCATCTGGTCTAAACCAATAGCCATCATCGAACACTTATACAAGCAATATTATCCCAGGCATACTTAGCATAGTCATTACCCTTGATTATATAAGTATTTATCCATATCATATCCCACCATTGCTTGGTGATCAACTTATATATCCACATCAATAAATATCCATAGCTGAGGGAAAGATTCATCTTACTTTAGCATTCAGACAATAAGCAAGGATCATAACATACTAGGGTGTAAGTTCTGATACTAAAAGTAAAGTACAGATGCCAATAGCTAACAAGATGAGAGGGGGGGGGGGGTGAATCATACAAACTTAATCAATAACTTATACTTTAGCAACATAACCAAAAACTGCTAAACATGCAAACTCATAAACACATAATCATCATAACACTCATAACAGTAGATTTAACGTGGAAACCCAAATAGGGAAAAACCACTCTGGGATTTTGGACCCACTAAGAAATATACTCTTCTAGAGTATGCTCGATTAAAAGAAAATCCTATTAAAGATTACAAACACATTGCTAGATGTCACCCGGTTAAGGGATTTCCCTCAGATCTGTTAGGATCTTCACTTTGTTAGAAGTGACCTTGTCAAAGGATTTCAAACACTCATTTAGAATGTTACCTTGCTAGAGGGTTTACAAATAAGACTGTTAAGTCCACTCGGTTAAGAGATTTCCTATCACTTACAAAATAACTGTAATAAAAATATATCTGCAACTTCACATCTAAAATGCTAAAGTAGATTCTTATTTGCTCAAAACAATCTTGTCATAAGACTTATCTTCTCCCTCTATTAGGCTCTCTACTATGTTATTCAAACAGGTCTTCAAGCTTCTGTGCTCGGTAATCACTATGTAGCATCCTTGTGCTTACACTTGCCCACATACATTGTTTATCAACAATTCCTTATTTATAGACAATTGCTAACCGCTTAATCTCCTTGATCACATTTCCCATGATCAATCTTAGCCATCATATCTTCAAACTTGACCAGGTTCAATGTATCCTTTCAATCTGAAAATGTTTTACCTTACCTCAGGACTTGCATTGCTTTCTTGGAACTTGCACAAGGTTATTGTGGTTCAATCTGCATTGTAGATCTTCCTGCCAATTTTCCTTTGCCATAGATCCTTAACAAAATTCATGCATGGCATACCAATCATTTATACATCTCCAGCTAATCATTGTCCTTCATTAAATAATGCTTTTATCCATCCAATGTGCACTGTCATAACTTGGTTGCAACTTGGTAAATACTAAAGTTTACTCGATAGACATTCCGCCTTCATTAACTGATATCGATAACCTTAGGGTTTACCGACTAGGTTCCTTAGCGTTTACCGAGTAGGTTCTTTTCTCGGTGACATAGTATAGTATTAACCTTACAATCAACAACATATGTAGGATATCAAAACAATCTAAACATCATGATCTCATCATTGTCTAACTCGGTAATAGTTGCCCATTGAATATTTTATTTCTCCCCTTATTCATCACATTCTTTTTGTGTCTTTTACAGACATCTTAATTCTCTTCAAATCAATCTTCTCAAGATATGGCAACATCATACTGAATTAGATAATCAATTTCTTGACATCAATGACAAAATAATGTTATAAAGATAGTTATCATCCTTCTTCAGTTATATCAATAATCTTCAACAACCTTCTCAATATCCTTACTGAATATCAACAATCTTCTGATATTGAAATGCCAACAATCTCCCCCTTTGGCATTGATGGCAAAACCAACTTTTAAATGGTAATACCAACAAGATATTCAAATTGATTCGGATTCAGGTTGCTGTTAGACTTCTCTTGTTATCCTTGAGCTATTAAAATCTTTTGAAGTCTTCTCTCTTTTTCATTAAGCTTCTGAGCTGTTGTCTTGCATTTAGTCTCCTCTGTTTTTGCAATCTTCTCTTCTTGTCATTAGTCTTCTGTTATTTCATCATTCAAGGCTTTACGATTCAGTCAACCATTTAGTCTTCCAACCATTTAGTCTTCTCCCCCTTTGACAACAATGCCAAAAAGTAAAAGAATTAAATCATGATTTCTTCCTCTCTGAAGTGATTTGCCTTTCTATGTATCATCTCAGTCTCGGTCAGAGCAACTTATCTCTATTCACTATTTCCTGCACAACTTTAGAAAACCTTCTAAAGTGCGTAAATCAGCATCAATCCACACATAATATTCTATAGATTCATCGAATTGATGCTTTCACCGAACTCGATTAGTGAGTAAAAGATAGGGGTAGGACCCCTAACTTGCTTCTAAGATACTCAAAAGTGTCCCTTGGCAATGGTTTTGTGAAGATGTCTGCTAATTGCTCCTTTGAACAGATATATTCTAGCACAACTTTCTTCTCTTGAACTTCTTCTCTTAGATAATGATACTTTATAGATATATGCTTTGTCTTAGAGTGCATTACTAGATTCTTTGAAATGTTAATGGCACTAATATTATCACATAATATAGTTACTGGCTCGGTAACTTTCTCATTTATACCTTACAACAGTTGTTTGATCCATGCTATATTGGTACGATTCAATGTTGCAGCAACATATTCAGCTTCTACTATTGACTGTGAGATACATCCTTGTTTCTTGCTAAGCCAACTTACTAGTCTTTCTCCCAAAAAGAAATCTCCACCACTTGTGCTTTTCTTGTCATCTATGTTGCCTGCCCAATCAGAATCAGTATAAAATTTTAAATCAAAATCATTCTTCTTTTCATATACTAAGCCATAATCTTCAGTGCCTCTTAGGTATCTGAAAATTCTCTTGATTGTTGTCATATGGGTTTCCTTTGGATCTACAGAGAGTCTTGCTATAATACCTACTTCATATGCTATATCCGGTCTACTATGCACAACATATTGCAACTTTCCAATCATAGATCGGTAAAGTGTCTCATCAACAGATGCAAATTCATCATTCTTTGATAGTTTATAGTTAGTAGTCATAGGAGTACTTACTGGTTTAAAATCCTCCATTCCAAATTTCTTCAAGATTTCCTTTATGTACTTGGATTGAGTAATGAAAATCTCATCTTTCATTTGCAGTATTTGTAAACCTATAAAATACTTTATCTCACCGATTAGTGACATCTCAAATTCTTTGCACATTTCATGTCCAAGGTTTTTACATAAGGAGTCATTTCCACAAAATATAATGTCATCAACAAATATGGCTGAGGTCAGTATTCCATTGTCCTCATCTTTCTTCATGTACATATTATTGTTTTCACTTGTCCTTATAAAACCAATCTTGATTAAGTAAGAGTGCAGTCTCTCATACCATGCTCTAGGTGCTTGTTTCAGACCATATAAAGCTTTGTTCAGTTTGCATACCTGATCTTTACTCCTGTCTTCAACAAATCCTTCAGGTTGTTCAATATAAACTTCTTCTTCTAGTATACCATTCAAAAATGCAGATTTAACATCCATTTGATATACCTTGAAATTTTTGAAAGCAGCATATGCTAACAATGTTCTTACTCCCTCAAGTCTAGCCATGGGTGCAAAAGTCTCACCATAATCTATTCCTTCTTCTTGAGCATAACCTTTGCAAACTAGTCTTGCTTTGTTACGAATGATCTCACCTTTCTCATTTAGCTTGTTTCTGAAAATCCACTTAGTACCGATTACATTTTGTCCTTTGGTCTTGAGATCAGTGTCCATGTGTCATTCTTCTTGATTTGATCAATCTCTTCTGTCATAGCATTTACCCAATCTTCACTGTTAAATGTCTCTTTCACTATTCTCAGTTCAAATTCAGATATCAAACATGTGTTTTGTCTTAGTTTGTTCCTTGTCATCACTGGATCATCCTTATCTCCTATAATATGGCTTGATGCATGATGTCTTCTGACATATTTAGCTAATATAGGCTCGGTAGGTTCTATATGATCTTCTTCATCACTCAGTAACTGGACATTATCTTCATTTTCTTCAGCAATTTTCTCCGTAGGACTTCTCGGTTGAACATAAATGAATTCTTCATAATCTTCGGGTTCTTTGGAATTTCCTTAACCATTCCTTTCTGCAAATTCATCAATTTTCACATTTGCACTTTCTACTATTTTGTTAGATGATTTGATTAGACATTTAAATGCTTTACTTCTAGAAGAATAACCAAGAAATGTTCCTTCTTCACTTTTCTGATCAAACTTTCCATTTCTGTCATCTTTGTGAACATAGCATCTACTTCCAAAGATTTTAAAATAACTTACATTAGGTTTCTTGTCATACCAGATCTCATATGGTGTCTTCATAGTTCCTTTCTTCAATTGAACTCGGTTCAGGGTGTAAACTATAGTGTTGATTGCTTCTCTCCAAAATGTTTGAGGTACCCTTTTTTCTATCATTAGGGTTCTGGCACAATCCACATTAATCTGTTTCTTCTCTCAGCTATTCCATTTTGTTGAGGTGTTCTCAGTGCAGATACTTGCCTTTTTATACCATGATCATTGCAGAATAAGTTAAATTCATCAGAAGTGAATTCTCCTCCTCTATTAGATCTAAGACATTTCAGTTGTCTTCCTGTTTCATTTTCAACTCTTGCTTTGTACCATTTAAACATTTGAAAAGCTTCTGATTTTTCTTTTAAAAACATAATTGACATCATCCTTGAGTAATCATCCACAAATAATATGAAATATTTATCACCATAATAACTTTGAACTTTCATGGGACCACAAAGATCAATGTGTACTAGATCTAAAATTTCTTTAGAAGTGTAGGACTTACTTGTAAAGCTTTATCTTGTCATCTTACCCATCTGGCATCCTCAGCACATAGCATTCTCAGGTTTTTCAAAACTCGATAGACCTCTTACTCGGTGCTTCTTACTTATTTTGATCAGATTATCAAAATTTACATGACAAAACCTTTTATGCCATAACCAGGTATCATCTATCTTTGCATAAAGACACTTGTTCCGAGTTGAGTCAAGATGAAATGTATTACCTTTTGTTTGTGTCCCAGTACCAACTAACTTTCCATGCTTGTCATGAACTTTGACAATTCCTTTCTGAAATTCTATTTGGTATCCTATATTATTTAGCTATGCTACACTCAACAAATTGTATTTCAATCCTTCAACCCAGTATACATCATCACATTTAGCATTGTCAAGAAGTGCTATAGATCCTTTACCTTTCACTGGACATGGTGTATCATTACCAAATCTTACATAGCCTCCATCATAGTCTTCTAATTTAACAAACTTGTATTTATCACCTGTCATATGATGTGAGCATCCACTGTCTATGATCCAAGAATCATTATTATTTATGTGAGATATTAGGGATTTTTCTTCATACCTCTCTTCATCAGATCCATCTTTAATAGCCACATAAACAACTTCCTCAGTATCAGTTTCATCAGATTTATCATTGTTGGATTCCTCATCAGCTACTAGACATGTCTTTCTATCTCTCCTTCTGAAGTCTCGGTGTCCTTTGTATTGGTTGTCTTTCTACCTCTTATCTTGGTATTTTCTCTTTTCACTAGATTCTTTGTCAAGGCAGTTAGAAGCCATATGTCCTATTTTATCACAATTGAAACATTTTAAAGGTAGCTTTCCTTTATACTTACCTTTTCCTCTCGGTAACCTTTTGGCTAATAATGCTTCAAACTCTTCTTGCTTCTTGATTTCCTCATACAATTTGTGTACTTCTTCCATGTTCTTACGAAATATTTCACTTGCTCCACTTTGATTCCCTTCATAGTACTTACTCATTCTATCATTGTAATCATCAGATTCACCAATATGAAAAGAACTGAATGCAGATTCTACTTTATTTACCGAAGACCCACTATTATCAAAATTACTTAACTCAAATGCATGTAGCTTAACAATAGTAGCATCCAAAGAAACTGGCATGTTAGGTACAGACCTCAATTCATTGATTGTAGAGACTCAAATAGCATAAGCTGGAAGAAGGGTTCTCAACAACTTACTTGTTATATCCTTTTCTTCAATAGTTCCACTTGCTCCTTTAATTTGATTGACAATCTCCTTTAGTCTTGTACTGTATTGGGTTATGTTCTTGTAGCGTCGTAAATTGTACGCACTTACTAGGGTGGTACAATTTCACACCTAGTTTAGCACCCGCCTTGGCGCATTTTACATTTTGCATTGCATTTCTCCTTTAGCACTTAATTAATCAAATTAATTACGTCTAAGGTTCTATTTTATCATCTCCCATATCATAAAGTTGGGCCCTTTCATTAAAGTGTGCCCTTTTCATTTTATTTCTCCAATACATCATCCAATCAAAAACCCTAATTAAGTCCTATTTTGAACTTGGGGGCTTGGTTTCGGGGGTCAAAACATCTCAAAATCACCTGTAACTTCGGGATTCTCTCTAAAATCATCATATCCGACGGCCCTGAAAATTTGGTGAAAAGTTGTCGGGACCGTGGCGCCCGGAGTGCACATGGTCCCGGACATTTTTCTTGAAATTTTAGGAGCACAATCCAATCATAAAATAAAGCTTAACCCCAAGAAATTGGTGGGATATTCAATCTCTAGGTCGGCCAAAAGACGAAATTATGATCTAGGGTTTCCTATATAAGAGCTCTCTTTCTTCATTTGAAGGGATCCAAATTTTGGCTTTCAAGGAACCTCATATGCAGCGAAAGAGCAGATATTTGAAGACTTCAACAACATTCAACATCCTTCTATCAAGCATTTATCAATTTCATTCATCCATTTAGGGCTTGGAAGACATTGAAGAACAATAGGAGATTACCGACTGAAGATTGGCTTGTACTCCCCCCTTGGGGGTTGGGTATGATTTCATGTTGTTTTCATGTCTTTGCATAAGCTTCAATATATCCTTTATTCATGCTTTAGATCACTTTGCATCTTGATTTAGAGCATTTACATTATCATTTACAAGCAATTAGGGTTTACTTTCTAGGTTTCTCTAGTTGCTTTCTTGCATTTTAGG
Source organism: Cryptomeria japonica (assembly GCF_030272615.1). Classification (NCBI taxonomy): domain Eukaryota; kingdom Viridiplantae; phylum Streptophyta; class Pinopsida; order Cupressales; family Cupressaceae; genus Cryptomeria; species Cryptomeria japonica. Next base: position 46,155,326 of record NC_081407.1, on the reverse strand, counting down.
ACCTTGCACACATACTAGGTCTGCACACACAATACATTTTACAATACAACTTGGCTATTCATGGAGGTGGAAATCACCGAGGTGGGGGTTTGACTAAGGCAAAACCCTATATAGCTGCCCATACCCTTTTCAGATGTAAGTGCAGGTTTTGGGACTTGGACGACGCCGCAGGTGACAGATCCGGGAAGAGCAGGTCAAGACAGCACTCCACATCAAATTGCAGAGCAAAAGACCTGGACAGGGGTGCTGGGCGCCCTAGTCCTGCCAGGACAGGGGCGCTGGGTGCCCTGGTCCCTGGGACAGAGGTGCTAGGCGCCCTGGTCCTCCTGACAGACAGCACTTTTCGACATTTCCGACAGTTTTCCAGAGTGCAAAACAACAGTTTCAGGTGCAGTTTTCGGGACAGAATTAGGATAGTGGCGCCCGGGCCCCCGTCCCGAACATTTTCAATCAGATTTTGACTTTGGGTACACATCTGCATTCTTGTTTCGTCCTTTTGTTTACAGTTGTTCATTGCTTAATCTCAATTCTGCAATCTTGTTATTCATTTGTACTTGCATTTTGGGATTAGGACTTAAACTTGCATCATTTGATCTTCCAATTTCAACAAAGGAATAGAAATCCTAATAGGTAGCCCGTGGCTCTCTCTTTCACAAGAAGAAGTAGCCAATTGTGTGATACCTCTAGGCTCTTTCATATTCCGTAATGTGTGTCAAAAGGTAGGATTAGGGCATGTTAACCTAGTCTCGCTTTTTCCCCTACACAGTTCTTACCTTCATTCATTCTCACGGATTCAAGTTTTCCTCTTAGACTATCTACTTTAGCTCTTTGAACATGTTCATCACCTCCATACACAGATATGAGCTTAGTCCACATTGCTTTTGCATCATTACAGCCTTCTAGATAATTAAACTCTGAGTCAGTCAATGTTGATGTTATTTCAATCATAGCTTGAATATGTTCTTGCTTTGCCTTTATCTCTTCCAAAGTCATTGGGCTGGTGCTTGGTGCAATGTAATCATTCTACAGATAATATGTTGCATATTCTCCAATTCTTGATAAATGCAGCTTCATCCTTTTCTTCCATGTGGAGAAACTTGACTTGTTCAGCTTTGGTGCATCCCTTTTATACATCTTCGGATCTCTACCTCAAGTACCTTTAAACTTCTTTTTTTTCAGAGTCCAAGGCTCTGATACCAATTGTAAGTTCTGATACTGAAAGTAAAGTATAGATGCCAATAGCTAACAAGATGAGAGGGGGGGGTGAATCATACAAACTTAATCTTCCATAAAATCAACAGATTCAACCTCGGTAACTTATACTTCAGCAACATAACCAAAAACTCCTAAACATGCAAACTCATAAACACATAATCATCATAACACTCATAACACTAGATTTAACGTGGAAACCCAAATAGGGAAAAACCACTATGGGATTTCAGACCCACTAAGAAATATACTCTTCTAGAGTATGCTCAGTTAAAAGAAAATCCTATTAAAGATTACAAACACATTGCTAGATGTGACCAGGTTAAGGGATTTCCCTCAAATCTGTTAGGATCTTCACTTTGTTAGAAGTGATCTTGTCAAAGGATTTCAAACACTCATTTAGAATGTTCCTTGCTAGAGGGTTTACAAATAAGACTGTTAAGTCCACTCGGTTAAGAGATTTCCTGTCACTTACAAAATAACAGTAATAAAAAAATATCTGCAACTTCACATCTAAAATGCTAAAGCAGATTCTTATTTGCTCAAAACAATCTAGTCATAAAACTTATCTTGTCCCTCTGTTGGGCTCTCTACTCTATTATTCAAATAGGTCTTCAAGCTTCTGTGCTCAGTAATCACTATGTAGCATCCCTATGCTTACACTTGCCCGCATACATTTTTTATCAATAATTCCTTATTTATAAATAATTGCTAACCGCTTAATCTCCTTGATCACATTTCCCATGATCAATCTTAGCCATCAGATCTTCAAACTTGACAAGGTTCAATGTATCCTTTTGATCTAAAAATGTTTTACCTTGCCTCGGGACTTGCATTCCTTTCTTGGAACTTGCACAAGATTATTGCGGTTCAATCTGCGCTGTAGATCTTCCTGCCGATTTTCCTTTGCCATAGATCCTTAACAAACTTCATGCACGACATACCAATCATTTATACATCTCCAGCTAATCATTGTCCTTCATTAAATAATACTTTTATCCATCCAATGCGCACTATCATAACTCGGTTGCAACTCGGTAAATACTAAACTTTACTCGGTAGACATTCCGCCTTCATTAACCTATATTGATAACCTTAGGGTTTACCGACTAGGTTCCTTAGGGTTTACCAACTAGGTTCTTTACTTGGTAACATAGTATAGTATTAACCTTACAATCAACAACATATGTAGGATATCAAAACAATCTAAACATCATGATCTCATCATTTTCTAACTTGGTAATAGTTTCCCATTGAATATTTTACTCCTCCCCTTATTCATCACTTTCTTTCTGTGTCTTTTACCGACATCTTAATTCTCTTCAAATCAATCTTCTCAAGATATGGCAACATCATACTGAATCAGATAATCAATTTCTTGACATCAATGACAAAATAATGTTATAAAGATAGTTATCATCCTTCTTCAGTTATATCAATAATCTTCAACAACCTTCTAAATATCCTTACTAAATATCAACAATCTTCTGATATTGAAATACCAACATAGGGAACCATTGTCAAAACTACTCATCGGGCTAGAAAATAGGATCATTATCCAACTACAACTTCAACACACACGGGATGGATGTTTTTGATAATATGATGAATCAATAATGATTCAGTTAACTACTAAGAGGGGGGGTAAATCAGTAGATATAAAACAAACTTAAACTTTCACCAAACTCAAACCCAACTCATAACTCAATCACTGAACTGACTGGTTAAAACACTGAACTATAAATTGCAACTGCAATGTCAAGTTTACCGGTTCACTAGCATAACAAAATAATAGTGTAACAGATCTAAAACTCTCAAACCATTTAACGAAAACATCAAAACACTTTACTAACATTAGTGATAGCACTTTTCATATCACTTCCGGTCATCTTAACACATCTTAGTGGCTTTACCAGTTAAACACATTAACCATATCAAAACATAACCACAAAAACCATTCACCACTTGACACAATGATTTTTGACGTGGAAACCCAAATGGGAAAAACAACGGTGGGGATGAAAACCCACAAGTATTCTTAACTCTTCTTAATTTTGCCCTGTTAGGATCCAACCCTTGTTAGAAGCTTTACAAAAATGTCATTTTAGGAACAGATCCAAATAAGGACCACCCGGTTAAGGGATTGACTACAATATCCTGTTCAAGGCAATACCCTGTTAGGATTAACCTCGATAGAGGATTTGAAATCCAAGCTAATGGATCACTTAGTTAGAGGATTTAGAAAACACCAAGCCTGTTAAAGCTTACCTAGTTAAGGGATTTAATTGTTGTAATTGTTAGAGAACAACATGGTCTTGTTGATTTGGTAATAGCACTACTTTTCTTGATTAGATCATATTCATGCTCCTATCTGCCTTCAAAACATTCTACAAATACTCCTTCTAGTTCGGTGAGCAATCACACTAACACTTAACCAAAAATTGTCAACACTACTACAAAACAACTCATCGACCTTATAAGCAAAACAATAGGTTGGTAACACATCACAAAACCTAAGATCTCATAGAGTACAAATAAATTAGTTCAAACATGACCATTAGATTATATAACAATCATCAACACATTGTTCAAGACAACCTTGACCGCTACTAGATCACCGCTCATTGAATCCTATAACTCATCACGTAGTTTCTACTTCATGCAATGTATTCACTCATTCCCAAGATAAAACAGTTATCTCTATGTGCCAAAAACCACTTGAAACTCATCATGTGCATCATACATACATGGCATAATCATCTTCGATCACCATTCGATCATAGATCAACACAACCGATTCACCAAGCTCCATCGGTTAGGGTTTGGCATATCAACAGGTAAGGGTTACTGGTTAACCACACTACTTCAATAGTAATATCGGTTTCCTTCACTGCTCAACTACCAGTTGCATAACTGCATCACTATCAGTTGCAATACAACTCCATTACCGGTTACAATTGGCATCAATGACAACACTTATACTTCATCAATGCAATATTCATGAAATTCCAACAATATCCCCCTTTGGCATTGATGGCAATATAAATATCAATACCCTTTGTTTTTGATGATTAAGAGTAACACACATACACAGGTATAGGAATCCTAGTTTACATTTTTCCATGTACTCTCCTTCAACTGAGTCTCCATGTATTCAGCTCGTAACTAGCTACGGTTCATCTCCCTCTCAATCATATAGTTCTTCTCCCCCTTTGACAACAATTCCAAAGTGAAAGTAAAACATTCAGTGTCAAATTTCATTGTTTTGCAACAAGTCAATCCCCCTGTGGAGAAGCTCCACTCTACACCAATCCCGCTTCAAGATCTTAAATTAGCTCTATGACTGATGTATTCCACATCTACTTAATTGACCTCATGTAGGGGCACAACCCCTAGCTGACTTCTAAGATACTCAAAAGTAGCCTTAGGTAGAGGTTTAGTAAACATATCTGCTAGTTGGTCCTTAGTAGATACATGCTCTAGTAACACATCTTTACTCTGCACTTTCTCTCTCAAGAAATGACACCAAATTTTTTAAAATATTTATTCCACTAGTGTAATTATAAAAAATCCTTACCAGTTCTCTAATCTTCTAGAATGTGTTTCATCCAGATTGCATGGGTATAATTCATATATGTTGCAACATATTTAGCTTCAGCAGTGGGCTATGATATACAACTTTGCTTCTTGCTGCTCCAAGATACAAGCATTCCTCCAAGAAAGAATGCACCTTCGGTTGTACTCTTCATGTCATCAACATTTCCTGCCTAGTCTACATCTGTGTATACTTTCAAATCAAAGTTACCTGCATATGGATACCATAATCGATAATCAATAGTACCTTTCAAATATCTGAATATCCTTTTAGTTGCTACCATGTGTGTCTCCTTTGGGTTCTTTTGAAATCTGGCAACTAATCCAACTGCATGAGCAATATTCGGTCTATTGTGAACAACATAATGCAGTTTCCCTATCATATACCTATACTCCTTTTCATCAACATATGTGGCATCATCCTCCTTAGACACTTTACATCCTATAACCATTGGTGTCCCAACTGGTTTATAGTCTCCCATTCCAAATGTCTTCAATACCTCTTTCACATATTTGGACTATGTGATAAAGATACCATTCTTCATCTGTTGAATTTGCAAACCTATAAAGAACCTTATCTCTCCTACCAAAGATATCTCAAATTCACTTTTAATCTCATTTGCAAAGTCCTCACTCATGTCATCATTGCCTCCAAAAATAATATCATCCACAAACACCTCACTAACCAATATCTTATCTCCTTCAGTCTTGAGATATCTATTATTGTCTTCATTGGTTCTCTAAAAACCTATCTTCACCAAGTGTGAATGTATTCTTTCATACCATGCTCTTGGTGCTTGCTTTAAACCATATAGTTCCTTGTGTAGTTTACACACTATATCCTTTGCATCAGTCAAAGCATAACCATCTGGTTGTTCAATGTAAACTTCCTCTTCCAGTATTCCATTTAGAAATGTTGACTTCACATCCATCTGATATACTTTGAATCCCCTATATGCTGCAAATGCAAGTAGAGTCCTAACACCTTCCAATCTAGCAACTGGTGCAAATTTCTCGCCATAGTCTTCTCCTTCTTCCTGTGCATAACCTTTGCATACCAATCTGGCTTTCTTTCTGACTACTACGCCATCTTCATTCAGTTTATTTCTAAACACCCATTTAATACCTATTACATTTTTGTTCACCAGTCTGGGTACTCGGGTCCATGTATTGTTCATCTCAATCTGGTCAAGATTTTCTTCCATAGCCTTGATCCACTGATCATCTCCAAAGGCTTCCTTTGTTGTTCTAGGCTCAATAGTGGAGATCATACAATAATTCTCTCGTATTCTTCTTTCGATTAACACTTCAGCATCTTTATCTCCAATAATATCATCAGGATTATGATTGAGTCTAGCATACCTTGGAATAAAATGATCATGACCTTCATGTTCTTCTTCCTCACTATCTTCACCTTCTGCAGAATCTACCTGTTCTGGTTGAATTGGTGTTGCAGCATTAATTTCGCCAACTTTTGGCTTCACCGATTCTGGCTCCAAAATCAGAATGTAAGGTTCATCTTCCTTCTTCTCCTCACTGGTTTCTCCTATATCTTAAGGACACTCATTCACTTGGAAATTAGCACTTTCAATGATCTTTTGTGTCTAGTTGTTGTAACATTTGTAGGCTTTTCTCTTAGTGGAGTAACCAAGAAATATACCTTCATCACTCTTAGCATCAAACTTACCACCATAGTCACCTCTCTTGATAAAAAATTTCTACCAAAATCTTAAAATAACTGACATCAAGTGACCTACCATACTAGTATTCATAAGGAGTTTTATCCTTACCTCTTTTAACCAATATTTGGTTCATTGTGTAGACAGTTGTGCTGACAACTTCTCTCCAGAAAGTCTTAGCAATGCCTCCTTGTATTAGCATAGTTCTAGTAGCTTCAACAACTGATCGGTTGTTCGTCTCTACAATACCATTCTATTGTGGTGTCCTAGGTGCAGAAATTTGCCTCTTAATTCCATTGTCTTCACAGTATCTAGTGAATTCCTCTTAAGTAAATTCACCACCTTGATCAGTTCTTAAGCACTTAATCTTCTTTCCACTTTTCTTTTCAGCTAAGGCCTTGAATGACTTAAATTTTCTAAAGGCTTATGTTTTGTCCTTCAAGAATGTGACCAACATCATTCTTGACCAACCATCAGTGAAGATCATAAAATACTGATCACCTTGAATACTCCTAGTCCTTATTGGTCCAAAGAGGTCTGTATGAACCAAATCGAGCAAATGTTCTCCTGAGAAATATTTGCTCTTAAAAGTTGAGGATTTCATCTTCCTTAACTGACATTCCTTACACAGAGCATTCACCAGTTTGTCCAACTGAGGCAAACCTCTTACCGATTCGGACTTACTGACTTTGACAATGTTATCAAAATTGACATGACAAAATCCCTAATGCCAAAACCAACTATCATCTACTTTAGCAATTAAACAATTGTTGACTTTAGGATTTAGGTGAAACAAGTTACCTTTTATCTGTTTGTCAGTTGCAATAAATTCACCTTTTCTTCCATAAATTTTGCACATTCCATTCTTGAATTCCAGTGGATAACCTTTGTCATTGAGTTGAGCAACAATCAAAAGATTGTGTTTCAATCCTTCAACCCAGTAGACATCATCTGCAATTCTCTTTCCATTAAGATAAATGGTTTCCTTTCCTTTTACCATGCAGGGTGAGTCATTTCCAAATCTCACAATACCTCCATCAAATTCCTTCAAAGTAAGAAACTTACTTCGATCACCGGTCATGTGGTGTGAACAACCACTATCTATAATTGAATCATCAAAACTATCCATGTGAGAGACTAATGCCTTCTCATCTGATATCTCCTCTTCAATGGAAACAAAGACAATATCCTCAATTGCATCTCCCTCAGATTCCTCATCTGTGATTCATCCATCAATTGCAATGAGGCAATCTCTTTTACCTTTTCCTTTGTACTTCTTATACTTCTCACATTTATGGTCATTGTCTCCATTTGGACAGTTAGTAGCAATATGTCTAATCCGATTACATGCAAAACACCTCAAAGGTAATTTACCTCTGTACTTACTAGTACCTCTGGGTAACCACTTGGCCAACAATGCTTCAAGCTCAATCACACTGTCTTCAACATCAACTTCTCTGTTGGATCTAGACTCGTGACTGTGACTAGCTTCTTTGTTTTTCCTCACAGATAGGTTAGAAATTGAACCTCTAAATGTAGATTCTGATTTTTGAGCACTTCCATCATAACCATTTAATTCAAATGTAGTTATTTTACCAATGATGGAGTCAAGAGTTACCTTTATTTTATCAATAGACTTGAGTTCCTGAATGGCTGCAACTCGAATAGCATAGACCGGTAGAAGGGTTCTCAACACCTTGCTAACCACTGTGACGTCCTCCTCCACTTTATGTTGGCCATTTGGTGGAATTGATTATGTGTTGCATTGATGTTTTGTCATTGATGCCAACACTAGTTGTTTGGATGCTTTACCGGCACCCCTCTGGTCCCAGTAGGTTGAGTGGTTTCTTGTTGGTTTAGATCCGGCATGACCTAGTAGGCTCCAGTATGATTTGGTTATGGAATTAGCTTGTTCATCATACTCCTATTCATATTCAGTCAGTTGGTTTTGATCTACTAATTGAATGTTATCATATTTGCTTAGAAGCCTGGTTTTTGGTTTCGGTGAGGGTTTCACCGGTAGAGCTTTTGATGAATTGCATAAGTGGTATTGATGCATCTTCGGTTGGAGTTTTAGGATGTTGACGGTGATCATGTTTGAGACTTGGTGGATGGAGATCATTGTTATAGCGTGTGGACCTATACTAGGTCCCATTTGGTCTATATTTAGAGTGGTTTAATGAAGAGTGTGGATTGCACTTCTTGATACATTTTTAGGATGTCTTATGTTGGATATTATTTGTTTTCTCTAAGGCCTACGTGTTTTATAATTATGTAATTGATTTATTATCGAGTGGTCGACTTGATTGTTTATGGTCGAGGGTTTATATATATATGATGTAAGATCTCATTGTAGATCTGTTACGAACTAGGAAGGAAAACTGAGAGGGGGGGTGAATCAGTTGTGAACTAGTTGTTAATAAATTATTCCAACTTAAAACTTAGTGCCTGTAAAACAAACTTTAATGTTGGTAAAATAGATTAATTGTTATAGTAGTACCGGTACAACTTAATGCATGAAACGGAAAGGAAAACAACATCCACAACACGACATAGATATTTTGATGTGGAAACCCTATAAGGGGAAAAACCATGGTGGGAAACCTTACCCACAATAAGATGATACTACTATAGATAGTGAGTGTATACAAATGGGGTCTGCACATTCAGAAAGGCCAACTGCCTAGAGCTCACTGCTCAATCACAAAATAGGAGTCACACTGACTATAGCTGGATGGTTAAATCCAATGACTATGTACTACTTCAATATAGCATCTACAATGGTGGATTTAGTCGACCTGAATACATTTACATAATATCCAATCAATAAATCATTTCCAAAATGTGTCATGCTAATCTGGAACATGATATCTTGTACCAATCTATAACCTAGACCTATCTATTGATAAAGGCAAATATGTCAACCCGATTAGACCAATAAGCAAAAGACCAAATCCAAACATCCAATCCATGTCTTCGACATAACCAAAATGATCTCCATATGATAACAAGTCATCATTAACTTCCTGAGCTTCGGGTGAAACATATACCGGTGACTGTGCATAAGCCACTAACCATACCGGTGACCACAGTGTGTCGGTTCAACAACAAACCAATATAACCAGAGTGCCAAAACAACAATGTAGACCTCCAGAAGGATAGGTGTTCACATCAATGACAAAACCAATGCAACACATGACACAGTCATCCATAATACCAACAATCTCCCCCTTTGGTATTGATGGCAACACTAGATGGAAAAACATCTAAGTGCCAAAAACGGAATGCCAAATACCAATAAACCAACAATGTCCCAAAATAGATCAACACCAGAAATCAAAACTAGAATACATCTCTCCAAGTAGAATGTTCATCTCTCCCCAAAGTACATTTTTTTTCCATAGATATCTTTCCCCCTTTGACATCAATTGCCAAAGCAGTTAAGAATCAAAATCAAAACTTAACATACAGCTAACTACTCCCCCTGAGAAGTAGCTCTCCTTCATCAAAGCTGAAAAAAGATTTTTCTGTTAGTCCCTGCTGGTTTGATGTCATTCTTCATCATTCAAGTCTCTGTCAGTGGGGAAATTACCCCAAGATGCTCTCTGAGATATTCAAATGTTTCCTTAGGCAAAGGCTTTGTAAAGATATCTACAATTTTCTCTTTAGTATTCACATAAACCAATCTTACTTCATTTACTTCAATATTCTCTTTCAAAAAATTATACTTAATAGAAACATGCTTTGTCTTAGAGTCAAATACTGGATTCTTTGATATATCAATTGCTGTTGAGTTATCACAATAAATAATTACCGGTTCTTTGCATTTTAACTTTATATCCTTCAACATTTGCTTAATCCATAATACTTGAGTACAATTAGTTGCTGCTACAACATATTCTGCTTCTATTGTAGATAATGATGTACAACTCTGCTTCTTATTGATCCATGAAATCAATCTTCTACCAAGAAAGAATGCACCGCCAGTGGTACTCTTTCTTTCATCTACATCTCCTACCCAATTTGAATCTTTAAATGCACATAACTCAAAATTGTCACTCTTAGGATACCATAAACCAATATTCAATGTGCCTTGTAGGTATCGGAAAATCCTTTTTACTGTTGATTCAGGATTTTCTTTAGGATTTCTTTGGAATCTTGAAACAATACATACTGTATTCATTATATCAGGTCTAGTTTGTGTCAAATACAGTAATCCTCTAATCATAGATTTGTACCTTGGAGGATTTATAGGAGCTGAATCATCCTTTAATGTCAATTTATTAGTTGTGGTCATAGGAGTAATTACCGGTTTGGAGTTTTCCATACCAAATTTATTCAAAAGTTCCTTCAAGTATTTTGTTTGACATATGAATATACCTTTATCTGTTTGTGAAATCTGTAAACCTAGAAACAAATTTATCTCTCTAATCATAGACGTTTCAAATTCTTCTTGCATCTTGTTATCAAAGTCTTTACATAATTCCTCTTCATCTCCAAAAATGATATCATCCAGAAATACTTCAATAACCAAAATTTCATCATTGGTAATTTTGTAGTACAAGTTACTATCAACATTACCTTTTGTGTATCCAAGCTTTAGAAGATATTTATCCAGTCTAGCATACCAAGCTCTAGGAGCTTGCTTCAATCCATATAAAGCTTTACTTAATCTGCAAACCATATCCTTATCATTTGTCAAAGAAAATCCATCAGGTTGTTCAAATTAAACTTCCTCTTCAATATCTCCATTCAAAAATGCACATTTTACATCCATCTGATAAACTTTATAGTTCTTATGAGATGCAAATGCAATAAATAGTCTAACCGTCTCAATTTTGGCTACCGATGCAAAAGTTTCATTATAATCAATTCCTTCTATTTGAGAATAACCTTTACAAACCAATCTTGCTTTGTTCCTTATTACTTCACCATCTTCATTAAGTTTATTTCTATATACCCATTTAGTTCCAATTACATTTTGTCTTTAGGCTGGGGAACTAATGTCCAAGTATTATTCTTTTCAATCTGTTCTAATTCATCTTCCATTGCTTTTATCCAATGTTTTGTTGGCATTTTGGCATTAAGTTGTCATTGATGTCAATCGACATGATGGATAGTCACATAAGGGTGAGCATTAAGAATGAAGGACTACTGGTTTAGTGTGCATTACCGATTAACAAAAGAAGAAACCTCGACTAGCAAAGGGATGTACCGGTATGTGTTTATCAGATCGACTGTGTGTTGGTGGGCCATGTCTTGATTGTTGTGATGCCATGTGGAGTAGAGGGGGCAAATGAGCTGGGTTCGTGAAGCCTCATCGACAGGGTCGATGAAACAAATCATCATCATTAATGAAGAAGCCACAAATCACGAGATTGCATCTGACTGATTGTAGCTCAAGAAAGATGGAATGATAGAGGAAGATCACAGAGTAGTTAGCACCTGAATTAATGCAAAGGAAATCCAATTTAGGAAGTCCTCAAAAAGGAAACACCTGAAGTGTCTTTATGTGTCAACAAATTTCAATGCTGGAGATCTTATTCGAGATTGATATTTTTAGTAGATATGCATTGGATAATTTAAACCATGTACAAATGCATCTTTGAAGGATAGGTGATCGATCCAAGATAGGCTGGATTGGATCAAATTGAAGATCTTGTTAGAAAGAGGAAACCCTAACCGCTCTGAAGTTTGAATTGTGTTCTAGCAAGAAATCACTGTATAAGAAATGAGAGCTCAAGATAGAATGTGATGATGCTACAAAGAAGGAGAAGAGAAGAGAGAGTAAAAAAGGAGAAGGATTACTAGCCATAGAAAGAGTTCTAAGAAAGTTGCAGTGTGCATGAGCAAGCATACCGATGAGAGGATTCTACGAGGAGAACTATAGTCTTGCAATTGAGCCTAACTGGCAAGATGTGGTAGATTAGGAAGCATCCATGTGTGACATAGTGTGTTGAGAGACTGTGTAAGAGAGGGAGAGAAAGGTAATAGAGGCTGAGAATCAGAGACATAAATCTCACAACCGGCAGTGTGAGATTCAGTGGAGGATAAAAGACTGTAACCAGCAGAGAGTTATATGGTCAAAAAGTTGCAGAATTCATTTGCAACAAGAAGCCTTAATTGTATTCAAATAGTATTTCAATATACATCTCCAAGTTGAAGCTTGGTGCTCCTTGGGTCGGTGCCCTAAAAGTGCAAGGGTTGGTGCTCCTTGGGTTGGTGCCTTAAATCTTTGTAAGTTAGTGTTTTACTTGTGAGGTTGGATTGGAGAAGTAGTCTCCAGCAGCTTTTCTCACTGAGGTTTTTCCCATATTAGGTTGTCCTCGTAAATATGGTGTTGTGAGTTACTTTTGTGTGAATGATCTCTTTGGCCTTCCTTCTTGTATTATCGGTATGATTGTTTAGTGGTTAAGTGAATAATTGATATTCTGAAGTCAGATCAGAAAAAGAAAAAGCTTGGGAACCACTGATTCACCCCCCTCTCAGTAGTATTTTGTGTTCAATAATTGGTATCAGAGCCTAGGTTCTTGGTTATCTTTAGACCTTGGGTAGTTTCTAGACTTTGAATTCAATGGCAAGAAGTGAGGCTTCTTCCTCAAAAGCCCCCATGTTTGATGGATCCAACTATGCCTTCTGGAGCAGAAGCATGGAGACCTATATTTCCTCTCTTGGTTTTGACATGTGGATGTCGGTTAAGAATGGGTATGTTGTTCCTAATGCTCCTCCCACTGATCCGGATGCAAAAAAGGAGTATGAGAATAATGCAAACGCAAAACATGCTATCTTGAGTGGACTGTCCGATAATGAATTTGTCAAAGTCATGCAGGGTGAATTCACAATACTGGTTCCCACTTTTTGACCAACTTTGACACTTAGATGAATATTTTGAAAAAAAACTTCACTTTCTGACACCTATAACTTTTAAACCGTTAAGAATTTGAAGATGATATAAACTAGTGATTTTTAGCATCTTATTTGTAGATTCTAAATATATTTTTTTCAAATTTGTTTGAATAAATTTTTATTGATTTTTGCATCTCCCTCAAAAAGTAGTTTTTTACAACAAACAACATTTTTTAAGAGTGATGTGTATCCCGAAACGCATAATTTTTTTTCTATAAGTGATAAAAACTTAATTCTTTTGAATTTTGGTTTGTAACATCAATACCCAGGGCATGCAGTTGGTCTGATAGTGATATGTTGACTATTTTTTATTTTATTATTTTTTGAAGTTTGACTAATTATAATTCAGATATAGGTGTACATTTGAACACATAACTTGTTCTATATATATCAAAATTCAATTTTCTTTTTTTTTAGAAAGAAAACACCAATACCTAGTGCATAGATATTTTTCAGAATTTTTTTGATTTAGTTTACTATTTTTCCCAATGCATTGAACAAAGAAGTTCATGTTCAGTGAAAAACCTACATTCATAAGAAATAAAATAAAAATATATTAATGAAATTAAATATATTAAAATTTATACTATTTGGAAAGCTTATAATAAGGACTAAATACCTAAAAAAATAAAAATTAAATGAATTAATTTGACCCCCCAAAAGCTAATGTAAAATTGGTTTTTTATCAGCATTTGATTGATGCAAAGGAGACTCCATTGCAAATATGATTTAGAAGTAGAGAGGTTCTATCCAAGAAATTTTGATCTAAGAGCCTTTTATTTAACTATCTTCAATTAATTACTTCAAATGGGACCTCTTAAAGCTTACACCATTATATTTTCTAAAAAATATACATTTTTAGCAAAAATCAGGACGTACCAAAAAGTGGGAACCAGCTTTGTGAGTTCACCGTGCACTGTGTTTTAGAAAAGGAGACATGGGAAAAATTGTAGAGGTTGTCTGAAGGAGATGCAAAAGTCAAAGAAGCCAAGCTACAAATACTAAGGGGCCAACTTGAAAGCATAAAAAATGAAGGATGATGAAAAGATTGCAGACTATCTTCACAGATTTGATGAAACTGTGAATACTATTAGAGGACTTGGAGAAGAGATTGCAGATGAGATTCTTGTCAAGAAGATACTCAGATCTCTCACTCCCAAATATGATACTAAGGTGTCAGCCATAGAAGAACCCAAGGATCTAAAGACTCTTATAATGGATGAGCTATTTGGCTCTCTAACAACCTATGAGATGAGAACAACCGGTTATACTTCCTCAAGGAAAGAAGCGGCATTCAACATCACTAAAAAGGGCAAAGAAGCTGTTACTCATAAAGAATCCAGTGAAGACTCTGATGCAGAAGTAGAAAACTTTGTCAAGAAGCTCAAAAGAGGATCTGGTCAGTACAAAGGAAATCTACCACTTAAATGCTTCAACTGTGGGAAGGTAGGACACTTCGCTACAAATTGTCCTCACAAAGAAACCGGTGGAGATGAGCCAAGAGAGTTCAGAAGATCTGTCGGCAAAGACAGAGAAAGGAGTGACTACCGGTAGGGAAGGAGAGGCTACCAGAACCAGAACAATATATATACCATTGAGGATGACACAATAGATGATGAAAATGCATCAGAAGATGATTACCATGAGAATGACAGAAAAGTCAATCTCTTCATGGCACTTGATAGACCAGTTGATGAAGATGTGGAAGAAGAGGATATTGAAGCTGAAGTGGATTTGGAGAGAAAACTTATCAATGCGCTTGAATGATTGATTAAAACAAGAAGAGAACTCAAGAGGATTAATCTTGTTGTAGTAGATGAACAAGATCTCTTGAAGCAGTCTCTGGATGAGTCTGGTCAAGTCATATCTAACTTGAAACTGCAACTAGAAGAAACTAAGATGATTTGTGAAGCTACAGCCTCTGATCTGGAAAAGAAAGAAAAGGAGCATCAAGAGATGGAAGTAGAAATAGTAAAGCTCAAAAAGGAGCCTGAAGAAAGTAAGGAAGAAATAAAAATAAGGAGGAAGTATGAAGGCAGCACTAAGGCCTTAGATAAGATGTTGAGCCAACAAAAGAAATCCAAAGACACCGGTGGCTTAGGCTTTGAAGAAGGTCAAAGCTCAACCCACAAAGATAAATCCAGCAAAGAAATAATGTTCACCTCTTCAATTAAAGGTGAAGAAAAGAAGACATTCATTGTAGGCAAGGATACCGACAAAAATACATATGCAGATGTTGTTGGAAATCGCCACTCAAATCGATATACAGCAATGAACCAGAGGCCACACTTCTTTTACCAACATGTAGACCCAAGAAGAAAGGAAAGAATTGAACGTGAAGGATCACCAAACTCAACAACATGAAGGGAAGACCCCCAATGAGGCAGCCCCCTTCAAGACCAAGACAACCTAATGGGTATGTTTCAAACCTTCATGGTTACTATTATCGGTGTAACAAATTTGGGCACAAAATAGCTGACTGTAGGTTAATCAATAAGCCCTTTATGAGTTATGAAAGTATAAATCCATTTAATGAAATCTGAGATATGAATGTTATCTTTTATCAATGCAATGGATATGGTCATAAGAGTTTTGATTGTAGGAAGAATAAACCAGTACCCTAAAATAATTTTAAGGATGTCCCCTTAAATAAAAATATAAAATGCTATAACTGTCAAGAATTTGGACACATAGAAAAGTTATGCAAAAATAGGAAGATCAAGAAGATGAAGGCAAATCTGGATCAAGAGCTGGTAACTGAACCTGAGCTCAATATAGTAGCCGACAAGAAGAAGGAAATCAAACCAGTTTGGGTTGAGAAAGAAAAGGAAAAGGGAGAATCAAGTCTCATAGTATAGACTATCTTGCATGCTGAAAGGAAAAATCTATGGGTGGTAGATAGTGGTTGTTCAAACCATATGACTGGTGACAAAAAGAAATTCATTAAACTTGAAGACTGGAATGGTGGATCAGTAAGGTTTGGAGACAATTCCTCCATCAAAATAAAGGGAAAGGGAATGCTAAGCATTGATGGAAAACTAAAGGCACGTGATGTATACTATGTGGAAGGCCTAAAGCATAATCTATTGAGTGTGAGTCAGATGTGTGACAAAGGTTACAAATTCACCTTTGATTCAACTGGTTGCCAAATAAAGAAAGATAGTACCGATAAAGTTGTGGCAGAAGGAAAGAGAAAAAATGGAAATGTTTATAATCTGAAGGAATGTTATGAGTCCCAATGTATGTTAGGACAAGTAGATGAAAGTTGTTTGTGGAATAGAAGATTAGGCCACATAAATTTTGATAACTTAGTTGTACTAAGAAAAAAGGGGTGTGTGAGGAATATTCCACCCATCATCAAGTTGGTAAACACATTTTGTGATGAATGTGTAAAAGGTAAGCAAACTAAAGTGAGTTTCAAGACAAAGGAGCACAACACCTCAACACCACTTGAAATTGTGCATACATATTTGTGTGGTCCAACTCAAACAAGAGCACTTGTCAGTGAAAGATACTTTATGCTCTTCATTGATGACTACTCAAGAATGACATGGGTCGCTTTTCTGCAAGATAAATCACAAGCATTTGAAAGATTCAAGATCTTTTAGGAGATGGTGGAAAAGGAAAGTGGGTACAGATTAAAATGCCTAAGATCAGATAGGGGTGGAGAGTACATCAAATGAATTTGAAGATTATTGTGAAAAACATGGAATGAGAAGGCAATACTTTGCTCCTAGAACACCACAACAAAATGGTGTGGTAGAAAGGAAGAACAGGACAGTGAAGGAGATGGCCAGAACCATGTTAAATGAGGCCAGTCTATCAAACACATATTGGAAAGAAGTTGTTCATACTATTGCATATACTTTTAATTGGGTTCAATTAAGAACAAACAGAAAAATGACACCTTATGAGTTATGGTATGACCGGAAGCCATTGGTCAAATACTTAAAAGTATTTGGAAGCAAGTGCTTTATCAAGAAAGATATGGATGGTCTAGGAAGTTTTGACTCCAGGAGTGATGAAGGAATCTTCCTTGGTTACTCATCTAATAACAAAGCCTACAAATGCTACAATTAAAGACTAAGAAGAGTCATTGAGAGTGTGCATGTAAAAGTTGATGAAGATATGCAAAAAGGATGTCAACCACATATTAACTGGTATGATGACTCCAGTGATGGACATGATGAAGTTCAATCAAATACTGAACCAGAGGTAGCATCCAAGAAGGTCCCCAACTGGTATGTATAGCTAAATCACTCGGAAGAGAAAATTCTGGGAAATAAGAGTGATGGTGTGCCGACTAGAAGAAGACTTGCCCGGAATGATGAACATGTCAACCTATGCCTCATGAATGAAGTTGAACTCAAAACATTCAATGAGGCTAGCAAAAGACAACAATGGATGGATGCCATGGAAGAAGAACTACAAACAAATTAAGAAAAACAAGACTTGGGAATTAGTCCCTAGACCAGAAGACAAGAACAACATTGGCACAAAGTGGGTATACAGAAATAAGATGAATGAAGAAGGTAAGATTGTTAGGCATAAAGCTATACTAGTGTGCAAAGGATACTCTTAGGTAGAGGGAATTGAATTTGAAGAAACATTTGCACCAATAGCTAGATTAGAAGCAATTAGAATGTTTCTAGCCTTCTCTACCTACAAAGGTTATAAAGTATACCAAATGGATGTAAAATTTGCCTTTCTAAATGGAATTTGGAAGAAGAAGCGTACATGGAGCAACCGGAAGGGTTTTTGTTGCATAATGATGAGACATTCATGTGCAAGTTGAAGAAGGCCTTGTATGGTCTAAAGAAAGCTCCTAGAGCATGGTATTCAAGATTAGATCAGTACCTAAAGGAGCAAGGATTCAAAAAGGTGAGTGCAGATAACAATTTGTACATAAAGAAAGATGGGAACCACATGATCATTATGGTTGTGTATGTAGATGACATTATATTTGGAGGCAAAAAGGACACTCTCTACAAAGAATTTGTTGATCAAATGTAGTCAGAATTTGAGATGTCAATGCTTGGTGAATTGACATACTTCCTTGGTTTGCAGATATTACAGCAAGATAAAGGAATCTTTATCTCACAAGTCAAGTATGCAAAGGAGATGTTGAAGAAATTCCAACTGGAAGATTGTAAACTAGTAAGTACCCCCATGGTGACCAGCAGCAAATTGAGCAAGAATGATGAATCACCGGTGGTGGATCAGACTCTGTATAGATCCATGATAGGCAGTCTATTATATCTAACTACTTCAAGACCGGATATAGTTCAGGTAGTATGCATGGTAGTCAGATTCCAAGCTGCACCAAAGCAATCACGTACAAATGTTGTTAGCAGAATTTTTAGGTACCTACAAGGGACACGCA
The DNA here is from genome assembly GCF_030272615.1 of Cryptomeria japonica. Taxonomy (NCBI): domain Eukaryota; kingdom Viridiplantae; phylum Streptophyta; class Pinopsida; order Cupressales; family Cupressaceae; genus Cryptomeria; species Cryptomeria japonica. The sequence continues at coordinate 46,136,552 of NC_081407.1, read as the reverse complement.
ACTATCATTTGTGGTATCTTAAATAAGGAGATTTTATCTTAGAAGCATACACTGATGTTGATTGGGAAAGTTCATTGATGATCAAAAGAGCACAAGTGGTGGTGCATTATTTTTAGGTGATCGGTTGGTTTCATGGCATAGCAAGAAGCAGGACTCAGTCTCTCTATCTACTGCTGAAGCTAAATACATTGTTGCTGCTACATGTTGCTCTCAGGTGATTTGGATGAAGCAAACTCTCAAAGATATATAGGTGGATATCACTGATCCTATTCTCATCCATTGTGATAATTTGAGTGCAATCAACATAGAAAAGAATCCAGACATCCATTCCAGAACGAAGCACATTGCTATCAAGTATCACTTTCTCAGAGAGAAGGTTGAAGGACAAGAGCTAAGGAAGGATTATGTTCCTACTAGTGAAAAAGTAGTAGACATTTTCATCAAACCATTACTGGTAAGCACTTTTGAGTACCTCTAACACAAGTTGGGAGTTGTGTCATTTGTCTAGGAAGGCGTTATGTAGCTCAAGGGGAGCTAAAAATGGTCAAAGGGAGAGTTTGGTATGGATCAATGGGGGAGTACACAGTATCCTTTGCCATTGTGTCAAAGGGGGAGAAATGTACCAGTATGAAGTGAATTATGAGAAGTTAACATCAATTCCAAAGGGGAAGATTCTTGTCATTTTGGCATTAAGTTGTTATTGATGTCAACCGGCATGATGGATACTCACATACGGGTGAGAATAAAGAATGAAGGACTACCGATTTAGTGTGCATTATCGGTTAACAAGAGAAGAAACCTCGACTAGCAAAGGGATGTATCAGTATGTGTTTTCTAGATCGACTGTGTGTTGGTGGGCCATGTCTTGATCATTGTGATGCCATGTGGAGTAGAGGGGGCAAACGTGTTGGGTTCGTGAAGCCTCATCGGCAGGGTCGATGAAATAGATAATCACCATTAATGAAGGAGCCACAAATCATAGAATTGCATCTGACTGATTGTGGCTTGAGAAAGAAGGAATGATAGAGGAAGATCAGGGAGTAGTTGGCACCTGAATCAATGCAAAGGAAATCCGATTTAGGAAGTCCTCGAAAATGAAATAGCTAAAGTGTCTTTATGTGTCGATGGATTTCAAGGCAAGAGATCTTGTTCGAGATTTCTATTTTCAGCAGATATGCATTGGATAATGCAAACCATGTACAAATGCATCTTTGAAGGATAGGTGATCGATCCAAGATAGGCTAGATTGGATCAAATTGAAGATCTTGTCGGAAATAGGAAACCCTAACCGCTCTGAAGTTTGAATTGCGTTCTGGAGGGAAATCATTGTATAAGAAATGAGAGCTCAAGATAGAATGTGTTGATGATGCAAAGAAGGAGAAGAGAAGAGAGAGTGAGCAAGGAGAAGGATTACTAGTCATAGAAAGTGTAGACACATAAAAATTTCCATTAATTTGTCTGCATTTAATTTTAAATTTCTCCGAACATCGAGCGAGTACTTATTATTACATTATTATTTCTCAATAATTCATTATTCATAATTCCCATCTTTAATTATATTATTATTAATATCATACCATTTATCCATTTAATTTATTAAATAAAACATTATATCATGCATACACCTTCATGCATACACCTTCATACATTCACATTATACACATTTCTCTATTTATTTAATAAAACCCTTAAATATCCCCTCCTACCACTTACCATTTCCCACTTACCACTCATTTTCCCAATACCACTCATCTTGCATTATCCCATATTCATCCCACAACATGAACTAGCCTGGAGAAAATCTATTTAAACAAAGCCCCCTCTCTTATTTGAGATCTCATCTTTATGCGTCAAACTTATGCCAGTTTGCAGTCCATTATCATCTTATCCACTATCTTTGCATTCTCAAATCTCCATTTCCTCATAGCTTTTTGCATAAGTGCTTCTGAGAGCAAATATATCAAATGTGAAATCTTGAGGAATAGGAGTGCAATGGAGTGAATTTTGTTGCATGCATGTGTGTTTCTAGTTTATATTTCAAATTGCATGTGTGTGTTTTGCAGGTACTTCATTGTTGGATGTTGGAAGAAGCTAAATCCATGATTTAGTTTCCCATTTCCTCCATCTACAGAAAGAGTTCTAAGAAAGTTACAATGTGCATGAGAAAGCATACCGATGAGAGTATTCTACTGGCAGAACTATAGTCTTGCAGTTGAGCCTAACTGGCAAGGTGTGGCAGAGTAGGCAGCATCCATGTGTGAAACAGTGTGTGGAGAGACTATGTGAGAGAGGGAGAGAAAGGTAACAAAGGCTAAGAATCAGAGATAGAAATCTCACAACCAGCAGTGTGAGATTCAATGGAGGAGAAAAGATTGTCAACTAACAGACAGTTATTTGGACAAAGAGTTGCAGAATTCATTTGCAAAAAGAAGCCTTAATTATATTCAAATAGTATTTCAATATACATCGTCAAGTTGAAGCTTGGTGTAGGGCTTGGTGCCCTAAAAGTTCAAGGGTTGGTGCTCCTTGAGTTTTTGCCCTAAATCTTTGTAAGTCAATGTTTTACCTGTGAGGTCAGATTGGAGCAGTAGTCTCCGGCAGCTTTTCTCACCGAGGTTTTTCCCATATTGGGTTTTCCTCGTAAATCTAGTGTTGTGAGTTACTTTTGTGTGAATGATCTCTTTGGCCTTCCTTCTTGTATTACCGGTGTGACTGTTTAGTGGTTAAGTGAATAACTGATATTTTGAAGTCAGATTAGAAAAAGAAAAAGCTTATGAACCTTTGATTCACCCCCCTCTCAGTGGTATTTTGTGTTCAACATGTTTATCTTGACATACTTCAATAACAGATGCTTGTTCAAATTGAGAAATTAAACATACCTCTTTATTTGCCAATATTCATCTTGTCATAACACCTTGATTTTTGTTTCCAATTATCTGATTCTCTAAATGATTCAATCTTACATACCTGGGTTTATTCACATGTTGTTGTTCTTCAGTCACAATTGAGTTTTTTTATGATGTTGGTGTGACAGGATCTTCACTCTGTACCATTGCAATTTGTGTCAGTTCATTTATAATCATTTCAACTGTCGGTTCAGAATCTATAGACCTTGATTCACCTCTAAAATGCTCATCTATCTTCACATTAGTACTTTCAATGATTTTTTGCAATCTTTTATTATAACATCTATATGCCTTGCTTCTAGATGAATAACCAAGAAATATCCCTTCATCACTTATAAGATCAAATTTGCAAATAGACTCATCTCTCCTAATATAGAATTTGCTTCCAAATATTCTAAAATATTTAAGAGTAGGAGTATGACCAAACCATAGTTCATAAGGGGTCTTACTAGTTTCACTTTTGATGTGAACTCTATTGAAAGTGTGAACAGTTGTATTCACTACTTCTCTCTAGTACACATGAGGTAGATTTGCTTCCATTATCATGGTTCTTGTTGCATATAGAATAGTTTTGTTCTTCCTTTCCACAATTCCATTCTATTGAGGTGTCTAGGGTGCTGATAGTTGTCTTTTGATTCCATTCACTTCACAGAATGCATTAAATTCTCTAGATGTAAATTGTCCTCCTTGATCAGATCTCAAACATTTTATTTTCTTGTCAGTTTCATTCTCTACCATTGCCTTGTATATCTTGAATTTCCCTAAAGCTTCTTATTTCTCCTTGAGAAAAGTAACCCAACACATTCTAGAATAATCATCAATTATTAGCATAAAGTATCTATCACCCTGAAGACTTCTTGTTTTTGCCGGACCACATAAATTAGTATGAATTAAATCAAGAATATTATTAGATTTCTCATAAATGCTTTTAAATGTAGTTCGAACTTGCTTTCCCATTTGACATTCCCTAAATACCAGATTATGAGGTTTCACAATCTTAGGTAAATCCCTTACTGCCTTAGTTGAATTGATCTTCACAATGCAATCAAAATTCACATGACAAAGTCTCTTATGACATAACCAACTTTCATGAATGTACGCAATCAAACATGTCTTATCACTGGTATTCAAATGAAAGATATTACTTTTAGTTTGATTACCGGTTGCAATCTCCAATCCAATTCTATTTTTGATTTTGCATTTACCATTCTTGAATTGTAACTGAAATCCTTTTTCCACTAACTTCCCAACACTCAAAAGATTATGCTTTAAACCTTCTACATAAAAAACATTGTCAATATTATGCTTACCATCCAAAGATATAGTGCCTCTTCCTTTGATTAAATAAGATTTGTCATCTCCAAATATTACTAGACCTCCATTACATTCTGGAATGATAAGAATTTTCTTTTATCACCAGTAATATGATGCGAGCATCCACTATCAATGATCCATTCATCCTTTTCTTCAATTTTTGTTGCCAGTGCATGCACAACCGGTTTGACAATAGGTGTCGGTTGATCTTCTTTTATTGCAACAAATTCCCATCCATTATTTGCTGGATCTTCATCAGAAACATCTATAACACCTTCATCTTCATAGTAACATGACTTTTTTAGGGTTCCCATAGATACTAAGAGGGGGGGTGAATTAGTATCTAACCAGTAATAAGAATTTCTTAAGTTGAAACATGCAGAACATAATATAACAGTGTACCAGTATGCAAGAAATAATGCAATAAACAAAATCAAGAATATCCACATGAAAAGTACACCATAACACAAGATGTTTAATGAGGAAACCCAGTGTGGGAAAAACCTCGGTGGGATTTGTGACCCACAATATTCACTCACTGGCCAATAAGAGAATATTACTTACAATAGGGGTCTGCACATGCAGGAAGGCCAACTGCCTAGAGCTCACTGCTAAATGGGAAGTCACTGACTTACAATAAGGATTATATTAATCCAATGACTTGTACTACTTTATAATAGCATCTTCAATGCCAGATTTAGTACCAGTTCTTTCTCTATTCTTTACATATACCCTTGACCTATAATTCACACATTAGGTCTGCCTAATAATTCCTTCTTTTTTTTACTTACATTCTCTTTCTTTTTAAATGTCTACAATGATCTTCGTTATATACAAGATTCATTTTACAATTTGCCAAGTCAGCTTACAATAATAAACAAAATATTACATAACAAAAATCCTATCAGCCTCTGTGCTGGTATACATCTTTTCTTCTGTGTCGGTGTCGGTGTCCTTGTTGATGCCGGTGCACTATCTTGCCTATGTAATACTTGCTGGTATGATGTCTTGCTGATGCCATAGGATTGCAAGGTTGCCATCAATGACAAAACCTTCAATCACATACAATGTCTCATTGGAGTGTCCATATGCCAACAGACTTATCTCTATTTTTCTTAAATATGTATCTCTAATATTCAGGGTTAGGCTTATATGTTCTTTTTGCTTCCTCCCTTAGTCTTGCGTGTTTATCAGGACACCTAGATGCTATATGATCAATTTTATTGCAAGTAAAACATTTGAAAGGTGCTTTACCTTCATACTTACTTCCTACTAGACCTTTAGGCATCTTCCTTGCAAATAGTGCTTTACGTTCTTCATTTTCTCTTCTCATATCTTCAAGTTCTTTTGCATAAAGTACTATCCAATCAGTTTTGTCAGCTGATGATGATGATGATGCTTTGAAAGCTATATTAGTCTTGATTGTAGCAACAAGACCAAATTTCTCAAGCTCAAATGTTGAAAGTTTTCCAACCAAGGTATCTCTAGATACTGATGTATTAGGCATTGTTCTCAACTCATTAATAGCAGTCACTTTCATTTTTTAAGAATGTGGCAAAGCTCTTAAAAATTTAGAAACAATTCCATCTTCACTTAAAGATCCTCCACAATATTGTATTCCTAAAAAATTTCATTAACTCTTTCCATAAGTGCATAAATTCTTTCATCTTCTTCCATTTTTAAATTTTCATACCTGACCTGATAACATTCCAGTTTTGCAATTTTGACAGTGGTATCTCCTTCATTCAATGTTTCCAGTTTATTCCAAATAGCTTTTGCAGTAGATCGGTCTGATAATCCCATGATTTACTGATCTGATAATGCACTTAGAAGTGCTTCTCTTGCTTTGGAATCATTCTCCAAGTCCTTAGCCAATGTCAGTGGATGAGGGATATTCAGAGTAGGACCAACACAACCATTCTTAGTAACATCTCATATATCTCTTCCCATGCAATTCAGATGTGTTTCCATTCTGATCTTCCATATACCATAATTAGTTCCATCAAGTTTATGACTATCCTTCCTGAAAAAATTTCCACCATAGGATCTCCTCAAGCTATTAGGCTTCTGCAAAAATAGGACTAGGCTTTGATACCAATTGTTAGGAACCGTGAAGGACAACTGAGAGGAGGGGGGATGGTGAATTAGTTGTGAACCAGTTGTCAATAAATTATAACCCAAAAAAAATTATTCCAACTTAAAACTCAGTGTCGGTAAAACAAACTTTGATGCCAGTAAAATAGATTAATTGTTATAGCAGTACTGGTACAACTTTGCATGAAACAAAAAGGAAAACAACATCCACAACACATGACATAGATATTTTGATGTGGAAATCCTGTAAGGGGAAAAACCATAGTGGGAAACCTTACCCACAATCAGATGATAGTAATGTAGATAGTAAGTGTATACAAATGGGGTCTGCACATGCAAAAAGGCCAACCGCCTAGAGCTCACTGCTCAATCACAAAATAGGAGTCACACTGACTGCAGTTAGATGGTTAAATCCAATGACAATGTACTACTTCAATATAGCATCTGCAATGTTGGATTCAATACCGGTTTAAGATCTAAACATGACTGTCAAACACCTTCATAACCTTCCTTCAACCTTCAGATAATATCTGCATGATTCGCACAAGGATCTGCTTATTTTTGCTCTTCAATATTCACACACACTCATATGTTACATCTCTCAAATGAGATCCTACATTTATTTATACAAAACCTAAGACTTTAACATTAGGTCGGCTCCCTAAAGATATTACATTTAAATCAATTACAAATAAGTCTTGATGCGATACAATATGTCAACCTCAATACATTTACACAATATCCAATCAATAAACCATTTCCAAAACGTGTTGTGCTGATCTGGAACATGATATGTTGTACCGGTCCATAACCTAGACCTATCTATTGGTAAAGGCAAATATGTCAACCCAATTAGACCAATAAGCAAAACATCAAATCCAAACATCCAATCCATGCCTTTGACATAACCAAAATGATCTTCATATGATAACAAGTCATCATTAACTTCCTGAGCTGCCAGTGAAACATATATTGGTGATTGTGCATAAGCCACTAACCATGTTGGTGAACATAGTGTGTCAGTTCAACAACAAACCAAGATGACCATAGTGCCAAAACAATAATGTAGACTTCCAGAAGGATAAGTGTTGACATCAATGACAAAACCAATGCAACACATGATGAAATCATCCATAATACCAACAAGATCATCATGGGATAGGAATGTTAATGGTCAAGGGATGTAATGTGCGAATAATGTAATATCATTCATGCAGAGGATTTGGTTGATCATTGGAGATCGAATTGGGTTTATGTAAGAGGATTTATTCCTCTAGTATTGAACTTAACCGGAACTGTACTCAGGCATGGTAGATGCTATCTTTGCAGTTCAACCTCTTCTCTGGCTTGTAGTCTAGATTTCTATGTAGTTAGTGAGACTCCTTTTGTGATGAGCAGTGCGCTCTAGGCTGTTGGCCTTCCTACAAGTTTTTCCCCCTCAATTGTAATTCACATACTTACTATAGAATTATTATCTAACTATGGGTAGGATTCCCACTGTAGTTTTTCCCTTTACCAGGTTTTCTACATACAAATCTTGGTGTCATGTGGATGGTATTTATTTTGTGATTGTTGTTTATACTTAATTGATTTAACTACTATTTTGGTATTTGGTTTAAGAAATTTGGTATTAATGTTTTGGGTTTCGATATTAAAGTTTTAATTACTAATGGCTCTGGTAATCTGTGACAACTGATTCACCCCCCCTCTCAGTTGTCTTCTGGTTATTTGAATTGTCTAACACTTTACCACCAGCACTTTTGATCTCACTGACTAACTCCTTGATCCTCTGACCATACTGTTGAATATTCTCACCTTGAGCCATCTACATGTCATCAAATTTAACTCTTAGACTCTCTTCTTTGGCAATCTTTGCATGCTCATCACCGCTATAGATATCCTCAAGTTTCTTCCTTTCATAACCCTCCTTTTTTAAATCTTGATAAGACTTGTTAATTATTAATATTATTATCATTAATTTTTCTTTTTGAATAAAGGGGTAAAAACTTTATTGAAAATAAGACACAAGAATTACAAAGAGAACCATAGCCCCAAGGCCCCAAAAAAGAACCACAAACCCAGCCCAAGATCAGCCAGCTTCATAACTATCCATGTCCTTTACAAAAATATTCCGCAAATCCTGACAGTAATCCGAGGAGAGATGCTCCCAACCTTCAACTTTTGAATCACTACCATGTTCTGAGGCCCACTTAGCCAAACAATCAGCTGCACTATTCCATTCATGAGGAATGTGGATGAAAGACATCTGCTTCATTAACGAGCTAATATGAAGAATCTAACAAACAATCCCTGCCAGCCGCCAGTGAATCCCACTCACCTTCTTCTCTGTCAACAAGTTCACAATAATTTGTAAATCTGATTCGCAGATAACCTTCCTACATCCCAACTCCCAAGCACGCTCCATGGCATAGAGAATTGCAAATCCCTCCATAAAATTATCAGACTTTCGCCCTTTATGCACCAAAAAAAAAGAAGACCACCTCCCCCATACGACTCCTACCAACACCACCAACCCCAGCAAGGCCTAGGTTACCCCTAGAGGAGCCATCGGTGTTAATCTTGATAAACTCATCCTGAGGGGGCATCCACCTTCCCACCCTTTGAACCTTCTTCATAGCTCATCTACCTCTCCTGACACAAGTTGAGGTAGGAGACAACTCCTGCAATCCCAACCTACTCACAATATCCGCCTCATCTCTATTTAGAGAAAAATTCACCTCACATTTAGCTTCCACCGTCTCCCGAATCATAACAATGATTCTATTCCACACTTGCTGAACTAACAATTTGATCTCACAAAAGATCCTCCTATTCCTCTCGAGCCAAATCTGCCACAATATAAAAATGGGGCCAATATACTAGACAGTCTGGAGGAAGGAGGACAAGATAGGAGGTCTGCCCAAACTGCTCCAAAACTCCACCATAGAATCCATGTGAACACAAGAATGCTTCCACACACCCCACCAGTAATGTCAAATAAGCATAGAGAAGGGGCATCTGAAGAACAAGTGTGAGGAATATTCCTCCCCATTACCACACAAAGCACAAATGGAAGGCCCCAAGAATCCCTGCTTGCGAATATTATCCCAAGTTAGGCATCTATTCAAAGCCAAAGTCCAAGAAAAGAAGTTACACTTTGGCCAAGAAATATTATTCCACACATGTTTCCACCAATGCACCTCTCTTCCCTCTAGTCTTCAGTTCAATAGTTCTTGGTATCCACTAGCCACAGTAAAGATGCCCTTAGGATTTGGAAACCAAGCAAGTCCATCCGTACCCCTGAGGGAACTATAGTGTCTATTTGCCAGAATTCCATGCAGCTCAGTACACTCTTCCTCCATCCCAGCAATCGGGCACTCATTAGGATCCTTCCACTACTCCATCTCCAGCCACCCACACCTATAAACAGCCTTGAAGTCACTCACCCTTGACCACCTTGCCTCCAAAAACCTCTGGCAAAGATTCCCAAGGTTAGGAAACTGATCAAGGATGGAGGGGTATCCATCCCAAGAGTCGTTCCAGAAAAGGACCTCTTCCCCCCTCCTACAAATCCAAAAGAGTCCTTCCTTAAGAAGAGAAGCCCCCTTCTTGAGAGTACACCAAATTGTTGAGCCTTTTCCCTCAAGTGGATATCTTGGAATTTCCTCCACCGGGATCCTCTGCATATATTTGTAGGCCAAAATCCTAGCCTGGCCTCGATCCTACTCAACACACCAACTCCAGTACAATTTAGCCGCTAGAGCCTCCCCAAATAAAATAGACTGCCTTAAACCAAGCCCCCCCCCGACTGCTTCGGGCTACACACCAAGTCCAAATTGACAAGACTCCATTTGGAAGAGGATAAATTACCTACCCATAAGAATTGCCTTACTAGAGATTCGAATCCCTTCAAGAACCACTTAGGAGCCACTTGTAGCATACATTGATAAATTGGAAGAGCCTGAACCACTGAGTGAATTAGCTGAATCCTCCTAGCAAAGGATAACCATCTATTTGTCCAGTGATCAACCTTCGTGCAAAATTTATCCAAGATACCCTACCATGATTCCCTAGGAGGGTTACTAGGAGAAATAGGAATACCCAAATAAGTCAAAGGCAGAGAGCCAACTTGGAATCTCAAGATAAGAGTGATCCTCCTTTGAATAGTTCTAGGAGTGTTGAAGAAGAGGATAGAATATTTATCCTCATTAATCAGCTGGCCTGAGGCTACAAGATAAACATCCAAAACCTTACATAGATTAGTGGCTTCTCTGATCCTAGCAACTCCCATCAAGGTTGTGTCATCAATAAACTATGAATGAGACTACGGATGCAAGTCATTACCCCAACTCCAACCCGGAATAATACCCCGACCCACATTATGCTTAATCAGCCTCCCCAGACCCTCAGACAAAAGAAAGAATAAGTAAGGGGAAAGGGGGTCCCCCTAGCAAAGACACCTTGAAGCACCAAATAGCTTAGTATGATCTCCATTGATTAGCACAAAGAAAGAAGTAGATGTAACACAACTCATAACCCATTGGATCCATTCATCAGCAAAGCCAAAAGCCTTGAGGATCTTCTGGAGGAAGGACCAATGAACTCTATCGTAAGCCTTATCCATATCCAGCTTAATAAACATAACTTTTTCCTTGGAGGTTGTTAGGATTCCCAAAGATACTGAGAGGGGGGGTGAATCAGTATCTAATTAGTTAATGGATTTTTTGAACTTATTAAATGAATTGCATTCCAAAACAGTGTACTGGTAAATTAGAAATAATGCAGTAAATAAGATTAGTAAACACAACATAGAAAGCACACCATAACACAATATTTTTAATGAGGAAACCCGGTGTGGGAAAAACCTCAGTGGGATTTGTGACCCACAATATTCTCTCACTGGCCAATAAGTGAATATTACTAATACAATAGGAGCCTACACATGCAGGAAGGCCAACTGCCTAAAGCTCACTGCTTAAAAACAAAAAGGAAGTCTCACTAACTTACAAAAGTGGATTATATAAATTCAATGTCATGTACTACTTTGAATCAGCATCTGCTATGCCAGGTTCAGTACCAGTTTAAGCTCTTGCAATAATCATAAACCTTATTCCACAATCTTCCTTAATATTCGCACATAATATCCATCTCTGCATATTCCTCATTACAAATGTTCTACAAGATCTCATACTTATATGACTCTTATTACAATAAGCCTTGTCGGCTTACAAAAATATTTTACAATTAAATACAAAATACAATAAACAAAAATCAAGTCGTCTAGGGTGTCAGTAAACATCTTTGTCATTGTCGATGCCGGTGTCTATGCTTGTGTCGATGTCTGTCAGTGCTAGTGCCATAGGATTGTAAGGTTGCCATCAATGACAATACCTTTAATCACCTAAAATTTCTCATTGGAGTGTTCATTTGCCAACAATCTCCCCCTTTGGCATTGATGGCAACACTCATGAGAAAAAGCCAAAAAGTGTATCCAAAAGTGTTGTCCAAAATTGTCTTACCAAAACTATCAAAACTGTGTACTCCCCCTGAGCAGATGATCTCTTTTGTTATACATTTTCTCTTCCTTATTCCTTTTTCTCATCCTCTATTACTCCCCCTTTGGCATCAATGACAAAGGTTGTCATTCAGTGTCAATTGAGTGTAGTTCCTATCTTGATCCCTGTAACCGGTTGGTTACAATCTGATATAAATCCGCTAAGGCAACATTCAGATTGTTGTAGAATCTTTCACTATCTTTCAGTGTTGCTTCAGCCCTCTAGATTGTACTGGTGAGAAAGTGCATTTTCTCTTCTGGTGTCTTAAGTCCTGGAACAAGAGCCTCAAAAATCTCTTTTCTCAAAGAGATGAGGATATCCAGTTTAGGACCTAGTCTACACTTCAGTTCCTTTGCCTTAAATTTTAACCTTTCCTTATCTTTTTCAAGTTTTTCTATTTTCTCTTCAAATCCTGCAATTTCATGTTCTACTACCGATATTTAATCCGATAAACCTATTAAATTGTCAACAATATCATTGATTTCCTTTTGAGCTATGCTGATCTCTTTATCTATATCTTCTGTCAAAATGTTTGTTTTACATGTATCTCTGTACAATTTCTTGAAGTCCAAAATTGTCTTGCCTATTACCGGTAATAATGTATCCATATGTTCTTTATCTTCTTGACTGTCTCCTCAAAGAATTTTTCCTTCTCTTTATTCATTTTCTCTCTAAAAGTATCCTCATTGATTTGATCAATTGTTAGAAGATTGTCGGTTATGTGTTTAGACAATGTGTCTAATTGGCCTAAAGAATCTTTATTCTCTATGTTGCACTTAGATGCAATCATCTTCAAAATTGGTATGGTGTCATCAATTGCCTTATATGCTAGTGCATTAAAATCTGTTATTTTCTTAATTGAATCTAGCAATACCTCTATCACATTACTTGGTCTAAATTCAGTCATGGAGGTTCCAGATGACTGTCCAACTACCTTCACAATTTGTAATCCGTTGGTGGTGGTAATAGCTTTTCTTTCCTCTTTCTCTGGAGGGTCAGTTTTTGTCTGCATTTCAACTACCAAAGGTTTAGGTTTTTCAGTTGTAGCCGGTGGCACTATCTCTGAATGTACCTATGAATGATCCTATTGCTCTACCTGTTTCTCTGTACTCTCTACTGATGGTTTCTCTGATGGTGTCTCTAATGATTTTTCAGTGGTATCCACTGTCGGTTTTTTTGTTTGTGACTATGTGTTTTCTACTGGTTTTTTTGTGCTTACTTTTAAAATGTCTACAGCCGGTATCTCAACAAATTTTTCATTGCTATCAGTTGCCGGTTGCTCAATAGATACATCATTATGTACACCAGTGCTATCTGCTTTGCTTGTATCCATTGTCTATTCAATTTGTTTCTCACTCCCAATTTCAATGTCTCCAACTGTATCTTCAACATTTGTCTCAACTGTTGTGTCTTCTACCAGTGGCTCAGTTGCCACATCTCTTTTCTCACTTGATTCCTTATCAACCACAATGTTGACTTCCTATGTGTCGATATTCATTGTATACAACACCTTAGAATCAGGATTTGTGTCCTCATGTGTTGTCTCCATACTCTCTATTTCCGGTAGAGTATTAGAAGGAGGTGTGGGTAAGTTGTTTGTTATCTTTATGCTCATAGGTCCACCTACCTTACCTTTACCTTTGTCCTTTTCCTTTTGATAGACTTTAAAATTATTTGGTCTCTTAAGCTCTTCTTGTTTCTCCTTTTCAACAAAGAATATATCCCACTTGTCTGCAGTTTCTTCTGATATCTCATTAACTCTTCCTGCCATTAGTGCTACATGTCGGTGACCGGTTGAAAATATTGTCTGGTTAGTCTCACTTATTAATTCATCTATCTCTTGCATTGAGTTCACTGGGTGAACTACAAGTAGTTTTTCTATCTTGATCTTTTTATCCAATTCAACAATAGCTACCCTTATTTCTTCTAACCTTCTATACAAGTCATTAGGTATATTACTTCCATCAAAAATTTATTATAGATATCAAGATGTAAGATAACACTATTTTCTATACTTTCTTTTTCATCAATCAAAAGTGTGTTATACAACTTGTTGATATTTGACAACTTGCCATGTTCAGTTATCTCATTCAAAAGTTTGTCCAAAGGAGGGATAACTTGTTGTTCCTTCCTTTTCTTTGGTGTCAACTTCTTTGCTGGAGGCCTTACTGCCTGTTGTTTTTGTCTTGTTCTCTTAGGTGTAGGAGTGGGTACTGGTGAGGTTTTCCTTTTCCTTACTACACTTTTAAATTATGCTAGTATTTCACTGTCAGAGGAGGTAGCAACTGGTGAAAGATGTGTTTCCGGTTGTAGTCCTTCCAAGTCACTCTCCTTAATACTAGTTTTATTCAATACATCTTCCTTGATTGCTTTTGCCTGCCTTGTTCCTTTTCTAACTATCTATTTAGTTTTCTTAATTCTTTTCTAGAGATTGAATTTTGCTTTCAATTGTTTCAACACTACCAAATATTTCTTCAGTTGGTTCTTTAGGGGCTTCTAGAAGTTCTTTTGCATAAGTTTCAATTATGTTCTCATTAGCTTCATATCCCATCTCTGTAACCCAAATAGTCCTCAGAACCACTGCCTCCATCTAGATTTCATCTTTTTTTATCACAAAGCATATCTCCTTTTGATATTTATCTACTATAGATTGAGATAGCCTTTCTCTAATTTTCATTCTAGCCTTCAGTGTTTGAAAATTGTGTTTTATGTTCTTTTCTTTGTCATCTCGCATGTTGTTTAGTATGTCCAGAAGTTGTTTTCCTACCGAGATGTCAAAACCAAAATCCTTTCTACCAATACTGGGTACTTCTTTGGTTATATACAACATTAAACACACAAGTAGGTTGCCAAATCTGAAAGTCCCTTTCTTGTCCCCTTTTATTTTCTTTAGATTGTCTATCAGTTCATCCTTCAACCATTCGCATATGTCAATTTTTGCATTGTTGTTTACCAAGTCATCAGCACTTTTGATACATAAGCTAGAAACAGAGTTTAATCTATTGGCATGAGTAACTTTGTATCCAAGAATCATGCTAATGAACCTTACATTGATATCCTTTACATCATTTACTCTCAAGGATCTCTTGTCAAAGGTTGCGCCAGTTAGGGTCATTACAGTGTCATTTGGAACCTTTTTAGTCTTGTCAGGCTTGCTACCGGTGGAAGGTAAGCCTGTCACTGCCCTAACTACCTCTTTGGTTATCTTATGAATTGAATCCAACCAAAAGAACTCCACATGAACTCTGCTTAACACAATTCTTATAACATTCTTGGGAAAATTAGGAATACTAAGTGTAGACATCTAAAAATGGTCAACGCTTATGGAGTCATACTTTAACATTTGTGCATTGCCTTATTTTAGGGTTCTTGCGTTGCATAAACATTTCTTCTATGTTGCGCACTTGGTCTTTATTATTTGCGAGCATCGAGTCCTCCTTCTGCATTCCTCATTTTTCTTTCTTTTGAATTAGGTCTTATCGATAGCAATCTTCAGTCATGATTTTGGTCGATCTTATCCTATTGCATCATGGTGTGTGCTCATTTATCATCATTTTGGACATCGTCAATCCTAATCGATGATAGAATTAGGGTTTTGTCCTCTTGTCAATCTTGTCATTTTGCGATCGATTCATCATCGATCCTTGTCCTTTTCAATCATGTCAATTTGGATCAATTAGTCATTGTTCCTCGTCAATTGGCACCTTCAATTTGATCTCCTTGACAATCTTGGTCAATTTGTCATTGATTTTTGTCAACCAATCTCAATCATTTATCAACATTGGTCCTTTGTCAATCAGAATCATGATCGAACCTACATTAATTTCTTGTTGTCTTGACCTAATTCCTTGTTCTCTTATTTCTAGGGTTTTATGATTTGTTCATTTAATCCTTTTCTTCTTCTTTGTGGGTTAAATAAATCTATTTATTTAGTCCTAGGTCTCTTTCATGAATTAATTAATGGATGAAAACCTATTAATTAATTCACCTAATTTCTATTTCATCTTTTTCCTCAATTTTCTAGTTTGCTAATTTCTCCTAATTCCTAATTTTTTATTTCTCCTATTTTCTTTAATTTTTCTAATATTTCCCCTAATTTCATTCCCTCATTTTCTCCTATGTTTATGCTTCCACTTGCCATAATTTGTCATAATTTTTCATGCATAGCAACTTGTCATAATTTGTCATAATTTGTCATACTCCTTGCATAGAAAATTTTCATTTGTCATAATTTTGCCATTCTTGATTTGAATTTCCTTTCAAATCTCTTCATGCTAATCTTGTCCTCTCTCCAATTTGTCTATAAATTGGATGATTTTCTTCAATGAAAGGGGAATCAATCACATTTTCAATCAATCGATCACATTTTCGAGTAACCTTACACTGCGAATTTCATCTCTCAACAACTTGCTTTCTACTTGCATTTTGCACTTGTAGGTGAGATCCACATCAAATTTGAAGGTGAAAGAAGAACAATGGAGGTCAATTGAAAGAGACATTGGTGATGATTTTTCATTTATTTTGAATGTCTTATTTTCAATTCTTCTGTTGATTGTAATAGGATTTTATTTCATTGCAATTTAGCTTTGTGGTTAGCTAATATTTATTGCTTTGATGCATTCCATTTTCCTAGTTACATTTTCTGGTGAACCCGACGTGAATCACGTAAATCTGATAATTTTGTGAGTCTGATATTTGCATGCAGGTTTTATGTGTGGATTTGTTTTTGCATACATGTTTTTGGTGTTAATCCATTGTTGCATGCAGGCTTTTTGGACTAATCCATTGTTGCATGTAGATTTTTTGTCCTAATACATTGTTGCATGCAGGTTTTTAAAACTAATTTGTTGTTGCATGCAGGTTTTATGTGAGCATTTGTTGTTGTATGTGTATTTTTTGGACCAATCCATTGTTGCATGCAGGTTTTTTGCACTAATATGTTGTTTCATGCAAGTTTTATGACAGGATCTATTATTGCATGTGGGTTTTATGGAGTCTAAACAATTATTTATGCAGGATTAACATGAAATGAACAACAAATCTTCACATAGTTTAATTAGAGGGATTTAATGAACAACAAATCTTCACATAGCCTAATTAGGAGGTTTGAATGAATCCTACAATTCTCACATAGTTTTAATTAAGATTTGGATCAAAGAATAACAGAAAATTCCATATTTCATGCATGCAAAAGGGTTTAAAATAAACAACAAATTGCATTTAATCATGGCTTAAATTGATCAAATCTTTTTCAAATTAAAGTGGAATTAATCTCATCTAGTCTTAATTAGGATGCAAATGAATCAATAAACTCATTTGATTTTCTAAAGGTCAAAAAAAATCAATGCTTATCATGTCTTTTTTTTTATTTTGTTTGTGTGTTTTTAGCCTTTAGATACTGGGCCTGCCTCCTGATTTGCCTGGCACTTCGCACAAGCATTGGTGAGAGGGAACGACCCAAAGTGGTGATGGGCTAAAGCCAAGCTCTTTTGAACCACTCTAAATAACTATGGATGCAATGAAAGTTGTAGACAATGGGTGCTAGAATGGTATTGCGACGATTTATTCGCCGGATCAATACCCACCTGAACGGATGCCCTTACTAGAATCTCTTGTTTTTAGATGCCAAAATCCTTCTATCTGTTGGCTTAGGTGTTTTGATACGCGCATGTTGAAGACACCTCTCATGTACTCCTGAGTTAGAGATAGCAAGTTCTTGGCAAGTGATGCCCCTTGAACTCAAAGCTTGGTATGCCCGAGAAGTGAGTGCACTGTAAGGGGGAGCCAGTGCTACCAAGTGTCTAGCTATCCAGCTGAGTGTTGTATTTTATGGTTAGAGGATTCAACAGATATTGCCCTTGCCAGCCATAGGATTTGTTGTGAATGTGCTTGATTGTCTTGAGTCAAAGTCAAACAAACATTTTGTCTTTTGTGATTGTCAAAGGTTAAATCAAAAACAAACTTTCAAAAGTGCTCATAATCAACTTGGGTTTTCAAAATCAACAACCTTCAATTCAAAACAAAATCCAAACAAAAGTCCAAATTTGTCCAAGTATTCATCCAACATTTGAACATGGCTTGTCAAAACATTGAATGTCTTTGTTTCAAAATTCATGTCACTTTAGGCTAGGTTTTGCATAGTCCAACTTAGGTCCTAGGGCATATTGTCATCTCCCTTCATTTTAGTCCTTTTCATTGCAAGCGTCCTCATTTTGCACTTAGGTTCAAAATCATTTCCCTAAGTTTGCATTTCATTGTCATATCCAAGCTAGATTTCCATTTAGGTTACATTCGTGCATTATCCTTGTCATGCTAAAATTAGGTCTTGCCTAGGTTGCATTTTGCATATTCCAAGTCATTGGTCTTCGCATATCCTTATCATTGTATTGTCATCTTGTCTTGGCTTCATCTTTTCATATCATATCCTTAGATCATTTTCATGTCATATCCTAAGTCATTGTCATAATCATTGCCTTCTTGCATTTAGTCTCAAAAATTTGGTTTGTCAAACTTGAAAAATCAAAACTTTGGATGATACCCTAAGTTGTTGTTAGGGAGTCTTGACCTTGTCTAAAATTTTTCCTTTCATTAATATCATTTTTGTAAAACCTAGCTTAGTATCCAAGCATATAGGTGACACATTGTCAATTTGTCCTATTGTCATTTGGTCCTTTCTCCTTTAAGGTCTTGGCTTCATTTCAACTTCCCAAGGTTGAGTCTTTAGGTTTGCATTCCAAAAAGTTTGTCCAAATCTTGAAAAACAACAAAAACATAGGTTTCATTCTTGCCATAGATTGCATTTTCGTTTATTTAGGTTGTATTTAGTTGCATATCATACATCATCCTTTTAAAATCAAAAATCCCAAAAACATTGCATAGTGACATGTCTATTGAAACAAGGTTCCAAGCACCAATGATGCAACAAAGTTTGATGTATCAATCGACAATGCAATCAAATTTTAATCCAAGGCAATCACAATTATATCCAACCCAACAATAAGGCAATATCGGTCAAAGTTTTTATGATGAAACAGGGCTCCAAATACAAAAACTAGAGGAAAAACTAGTTCGAGAAAAAGAGATCTTGAAACAAAAAGTGAAAAATAGTGAGAAGATTAGATCCCAAATGTCCAAAACATTTAAAAAATTTCAAGGTCCAAACCCAAAATTTGAGCCAATTGATGTAAAAGCTCTTATCGAATGATCAGACATACCAACTCTCATCTCTCAAATAGAGATGATGAAACAATTTCAAAAAACAAGCACAAATTTCAATCAAGTCCCAAATCAAAATTAATTTGGTCAAATTTCATTCAATCAAATCTTGAATCAACAACATATCCAACAGACACAACCAATGGTCCAACATATACAACCAACACAACCAATGGTCCAATTTCAACAATATGTCCAACCAACTATACAATGTCCACAAATGGTTCAACCAATGGTGGAATATCAATGTCAAAAACTACAACCAAACATTCAAAACCAAAGGTTGCAGTACACACCAACCCAAGTTTCAAACATGTCAGAACAATTGAACCAAGTCAAATATCAAAACATGACATCAAACCAAGACCAAATTCTTGCCAAGAAAGTTAAAAATATAAATCCAATCATGTCAAAACCTCGCAAGGATTCAAATGCATCTCCAAAGAAAGGTGGCCTTATTAGACAAATCTTAAAGAGAGTCCTAAGTGATTTTCCTGAGGATGATCAAAATCATACACCAATGTCTAGCAATGGCTCATCCATCCATCAAGAATTTGACCCTCAATTTGCCTCCACTTCCCCTCCCATTCCATCATATTTTGAAGTTTCACAAGAGCAGTTTACGCCATCACCTCCAAATGATGTATCAAATAATGCATCCTCCCAAGGATTGTTTGCCATAGAAATATATACTAATCAATTCATTTATACAAACCCCTTGTACTATTTGGAAATGCAAGATTTAATGCCATCAAATGCTTCTCTTTTAGAGAGTCCCATTCAAATTCCATCCCCTTTGTGCCAAAGCATTAATCCCTTGCCAGAATCCCCCATGCATATCCAAAGTCCAACCTCATGTCAAGAGGATAATTTAGAGCATGAAGAAACATGTCTTGAAATAAATCAAGATCAGGATCCTGAAACCTTATCATCCCATCCAATTGTTGACCAAGACCCCATGTTCCCAGACACTCACGATGATTCCCCTATTCTTGTCCATCCTATCCAAAGTCCTATTGACACTCCATTCCCCAAGCAAGATCAAGATATCCCAGTCCATCCAATCCCAAACGATCCCCTTCCATTTCATGAAAAAAATGTCCTTTCAAATCCCATTGACATTCCACTTCCTAAGAAAGATCAAGATATCCCTTCCATCCTTTCTGATGATCCCATTGAAAGTAAACAGAAAAGCACCTTTAAAGAGGATTCCAATGATCTTCCTCCTTGTCAAGATCAAATTATTCCTTTAAATCCTCCACAAGATCCTTTTGTTCCTCCATCTCCTTGTCTTAATGCTCCATATACACTCCAAGATCTCATTCCTTTTGATGATCCCATTGTTTATCCCATTCCATCTCTTGAATATCCTATCAGTGATCCATGTCCACAACAATCCTAGTCCCCCTCACAATCCTAGTCCCCCTCATGATCCTAATCCCCCTTGTGATTTGAACGTGTCAGTGCAAGATGTTCATGAACCCCTGACATTAACAATGGGTTCTTCCTCTTTGGTCCAATCTGATCCACTTCAAGATCTAATTATTTCTCTCATATCATATCCACCTCATAATGGACTCGCGTCTTCTTCCCAAAGAAAAGAGTATCCTACAAGTCAAGATATTCATAAAGGCAAAGGAGTATATTTCCATAAGCAAGAATCTCTTCATGTTAAAGAAAATATTAAGGGTCATGGCCTCAATGAAATTCCTCAAGATGTGGGTATCCCTACTAAATCCAACATCCCTCCATCAAAATCCAAACATATCCCTTCCCCATCATACTTTCCATCCATCTTAGGTCCTTATATCCCTTCATCCTTTATGTAAGGTCAGCAAAGGCACACATCCTTGAGTAAATTTCATGAATCCAAAAGAACTCCATTTCATTCATATCCATCCATGCATTCCTTTCCCCCTCCAAGCAATTTGGATGCCAAGCATAAAAGTCATAAGTCTAAAAATCCACATGTATTCAAGGATCAACATGTCCAATCTAATCAACATGTCAAAGCAAAGAAAAATATGATCCAAAAAGAAAAGGAAAAATCCAAAAGGTCACAAAGGCCCATTGCTCAAAAACAAAAGTCAAAATATATATGGGTTCATAAATCCCTTGTGCAAGCAATGCACTACAAGGAACCACAAAAGCATGAAAAATCAAAAACCATGTGGATCCCTAAGCAGCTTCTTGAAGCACAAAAGGAAAAATCCAACTTGGCATCCAAAATTGTTATTCCTCCATCCAAACCTCTCAAATTTGTTCCTCTATCACCTCCTTCTTCCATTTTGGGTCCTTATGTCCACAAATCCCTAGCCATTCCTTCATCAAAATCTCCATATCCAAAATCCACTCTTCCTCCATCAGTCCATCACCCCTCAAGGTGTGTGCCAATGTTGATCTTGCCAACATTTCCGTCCACTGAAGCCCAATTCTTCCAATACCCTATCCATTATCCAATGCATATTTTTCATCCTTCAATCCCTTTGATCCAATCCTTTACATAAATTTTTGCCTTAGTTTCATCTTATATTCCATGTCCTTATCCTACCAACGTCTTTGAGCATACTTTTAAAGGTCATGGTCCATTTTTTTCAAGGCTACTATCCAAACAAAAAGATGCTTGAGTCCTTCTTCCATCCCCTATCATTTGTCCATCTTCTATTGAAAAAGTCAAAAGGCCAAAAAAAAAAAAAGTAAGAAAAAAGCAAAAGAAAAAAAAAAAGTAAAGCACAAATAATTCATCCACTGGTAAAAACTTGGCAAACAGGCACTTTGGAAAAATACCGTGATGAAAACCTAGCAAATAGGCGTCATGCGTAATCTATGAACTTCTTGCATACCATACTTGGGGATAGGTTTTATCCTATCATATCCTTTTGTCATTCATTGTTCCATTATCCTATCGAACCCCTGTCATTACCCTTCATATCCTATTGTCCCTCATGTCCAGTTTCCCTTTCCACCTTTGATCTTGACAAGGCTGAGGATCGTCATGAGCACCATGCATCTTGTTTGTAGCTTTTACTCTATCATACCTTTTGGTATTTATCCATTTGATTATTACAACCTTTCATCCATATTCCCTGTCTTATTGCAACTTTCTGCCACTATTCCTTAAGCCAATCCCGACCTTCAATCCATGTCCCTTATCCATTCTTGGTCTTGCTTATCCTAGCCATATCTTATCACTATCCATACACTCTTTTTTATTCCTTGATCTTGATCTGACATAAGGATGCAAAATTTAAACATGGTTTCAAAAACCTCTTGACATGTCCCTCATACCATGTCACTACTTTACATTGTCATATCCAGTCTCTTTTCCCATCATGCAATAGCCCTTGAAAATTGCATCCATATCGTCTCCATGATAAAAGGCCTTTGTCTTCCCTCTATCCACCAACATTTTAGAAAGCCTATTTATTCACCTGTCATATTCCTTGCCTTGCTAGACACTGGGGGCAAAATCATAAAAATTGAAAAATGTCCTGAAATAATTTTTAAAAAAATTGAAAAATGTCTTGAAATAATCCAAAAACATTGAAAAATGTCCTGAAATAATCCAAAAAAATTGAATAATGTCCTGAAAAAATCCAAAAAAATCATATAATGTCCTGAACAAATCCCTAAAAATCATATAATGTCCTAAAATAATCAAAAAAATTGAAAAATGTCCTGAAATAATTAAAAAAATACATTCAAAAAATGTCCTGAAATAATCCAAAAAAATCATATAATGTCCTGAAAAAATCCCTAAAAATCAAATAATGTCCTTAAAAAAATCCCTAAAAATCATATAATGTCCTGAAAAAATCCCTAAAAATCAAATAATGTCCTGAAAAAAATTCCTAAAAATCAAATAATGTCCTAAAAAAATCCCTAAAAAGTCAAATAAAGTCCTGAAAAACGAACAAAAAAATTGTAAAAAACTCGAAATTCCTACAAAGTGAAAAACATCAAAATCCAAAAACAATTTCTTTGGCCTTTTGCATTTTGTCAATAAATGGTCCCCTTTGTGCATAGACAGATCATTGAGCATACATCCAACGACAATCAATCAAACATTGTGCTTCAATGAAATCACGCATTAAGAGATGAACTGTTCGACCAAGCAAGCATTCAACCTGATTACAGTTGTCACACCAATCCAAATAGCATCAACATTACCATCAGTCCTTGTCAACATTATCATGGGTCTTATACAGGGTGTGGTATACTTGAAACCAGACTGTGTCCTATCTTCGACGGGGTATCGTATTCCCTGAAACCAGACAGCATGATCATTCTTGTTTTCCACTTTTGACAATGACGATCAGACTGTTTGTTTGACTTGGTTGAATTTGTGCGTCTTATCTTTTTACTGATTTATCTTTGGCTTCGATCATGTTCCTATGTTGCTCAATGATGTCACTAAGTGATTTAGAGTGACCGGGATGGTTCATGGTCCCTTTCCTTTTTTTTGGTTGTGTTTGTTGTTTGTGGAATGTTTGTCACAAACTGGGGTAGTTATATCATTGGGTGTTTGTGATAAGTACATTCTCTTTGTGAATGTCGCACATACCTTGACCCTTGATGTATGCACCCTAGGATGCTTCACTCATTCCTTGTGTGCGATGTGTCTGTTTTTTGCAAAAGGGGTTGCGTTCCAGCTCTGGCCTTCAATGCCATGATGCTCTGCATCCACTTTGCTACATTAAATAAAGGTTCTCACCTACTTGTGTGCATTTGTAAAAGCAAGTTTTCCTTCATCTCTAATTGTCCTCTATCTAATTTCTGCTTACTAACATTTCTTCCGTCAGTCTTGGCAGTCCGTTCGAACCTGTCATCTTCTATCATTCTTATCGATCACTTGGCCTCTTTTTTGGGTTTTTCCGGCCAATTCCTCGAGGGGGCATGCATATGTCATTGTTATTGTCTGGGGCATTTTCATTATTGTTCTTTGAAACAACGCTTAAAATCGCATTGTCTCAAAGAGGGGCAAAATGTAGACATCTAAAAATGGTCAACGCTTGTGGAGTCATACTTTAACATTTGCGCATTGCCTTATTTTAGGGTTCTTGTGTTGCATTAACATTTCTTCTATGTTGCGCACTTAGTCTTTATCATTTGCGAGCATCGAGTCCTCCTTCTGCATTCCTCATTTTTCTCGCTTTTGAATTAGGTCTTGTCGATAGCAATCTTCAGTAATGATTTTGGTCAATCTTATCCTATCGCATCATGGTGTGTGCTCATTTATCATCATTTTGGACATCGTCAATCCTAATCGATGATAGAATTAGGGTTTTGTCCTCTTGTCAATCTTGTCATTTTGCAATCGATTCATCATCGATCCTTGTCCTTTTCAATCATGTCAATTCGGATCAATTAGTCATTGTTCCTCATCAATTGGCACCTTCAATTTGATCTCCTTGACAATCTTGGTCAATTTGTCATTGATTTTTGTCAACCAATCTCAATCATTTATCAACATTGGTCCTTTGTCAATCAGAATCATGATCGAACCTATATTAATTTCTTGTTGTCTTGACCTAATTCCTTGTCCTCTTATTTCTAGGGTTTTATGATTTGTTCATTTAATCCTTTTCTTCTTCTCTGTGGGTTAAATAAATCTATTTATTTAGTCCTAGGTCTCTTTCATGAATTAATTAATGGATGAAAACCTATTAATTAATTCACCTAATTTCTATTTCATCTTTTTCCTCAATTTTCTAATTTGCTAATTTCTCCTAATTCCTAATTTCTATTTCTCCTATTTTCTTTAATTTTTCTAAAATTTCCCCTAATTTCATTCCCTCATTTTCTCCTATGTTTATGCTTCCACTTGCCATAATTTGTTATAATTTGTCATGCATAGCAACTTGTCATAATTTGTCATACTCCTTGCATAGAATATTGTCATTTGTCATAATTTTGCCATTCTTGATTTGAATTTCCTTTCAAATCTCTTCATGATAATCTTGTCCTCTCTCCAATTTGTCTATAAATTGAATGATTTTCTTCAATGAAAGGGGAATCAATCACATTTTCAGAATCAATCACATTTTCGAGTAAACTTACGCTGTGAATTTCATCTCTCAATAACTTGCTTTCTACTTGCATTTTGAACTTGTAGGTGAGATCCACATCAAATTTGAAGGTGAAAGAAGAACAATGGAGGTCAATTGAAAGAGACATTGGTGATGATTTTTCATTTATTTTGAATGTCTTATTTTCAATTCTTCTATTGATTGTAATAGGATTTTATTTCATTGCAATTTATCTTTGTGGTTAGCTAATATTTATTGCTTTGATGCATTCCATTTTCCTAGTTACACTAAGAATTTCCACAAAACCTAGGGTTTTGACTATCTTATGTTCTGGTTTAACATTTCCATTTTCATCACATATAACAGTCCTGTACATGTTCTTAATTTCATCATCTCCTAGTTCTTCTCTATGACAATATATGTAGATTCTAGGATCTCAACATAAGCAACTCCTTTAGGTATTTTTGAGAATGCTCCTAGGGTATCATCTTTCTTCGCAATTTCGAGAATAATCTTAAATACGGGTCTAAGGCACTTAACAACTTCAATTACAGTAGGGTTTGCAATGAATTCAGGTGTAGAGGAGGAATCCATTGTTATAAATACCTTAATCTGCCTTTAGGTATGAGTTCTTGAATGATTTGCTTCACTTCTCGATATGGATGCCTTCGCTCAGGATTTTTGCACTCTAAGGAAGTTTGAATGCTTGATGAATGAAAAGAGCCAAAATATTTGCTTTATAATGTCATTTCCTCCAACTACCACATTAATTGCATGTCGGTTAAGTCAAACTTAACACATCTGTTGGTAAAGAAGTATTTCAACTTCTAACCATCAAACGAGGGTAAATTAGCATGTTTTTCAATTTGTTGCTATGTAGGGGAAAAAGCGAGACTAGGTTAACATGCCCTAATCCTATCTTTTGACACACATTACGGAATACGAAAGAGCCTAGAGGTATCACACAATTGGCTACTTCTTCTTGTGAAAGAGAGAGCCACGGGCTACCTATTAGGATTTCTATTCCTTTGTTGAAATTGGAAGATCAAATGATGCAAGTTTAAGTCCTAATCCCAAAATGCAAGTACAAACGAATAACAAGATTGCAGAATTGAGATTAAACAATGAACAGCTGTAAACAAAAGGATGAAACAAGAATGTATATGCGTACCCGGAGTCAAAATCTGATTGAAAATGTTCAGGACGGGGGCGCGGGCGCCACTATCCTGATTCTGTCCCGAAAACTGCACCTGAAACTGTTGTTTTACACTCTGGAAAACTGTCAGAAATGTCGAAAAGTGATGTCTGTCAGGAGGACTAGGGCGCCCAGCGCCTCTGTCCCAGGGACTAGGGTGCCCAGCGCCCCTGTCCTGGCAGGACCAGGGTGCCCAGCGCCCCTGTCCAAGTCTTTTGCTCTGCAATTTGATGTGGAGTGCTGTCTCGACCTGCTCTTCCCGGATCTGTCACCTGCGGCGTCGTCCGAGTCCCGAAACCTGCACTTATATCTGAAAAGGGTATGGGCGGCTATATAGGGTTTTGCCTTAGTCAAACCCCCACCTTAGTGATTTCCACCTCCACGAATAGCCAAGTTGTATTGTAAAATGTATTGTGTGTGCAGACCTAGTGTGTGTGCAAGGTCCTAAAATGCAAGAAAGCAACTAGAGAAACCTAGAAAGTAAACCCTAATTGCTTGTAAATGATAATGTAAATGCTCTAAGTCAAGATGCAAAGTGATCTAAAGCATGAATAAAGGATATATTGAAGCTTATGCAAAGACATGAAAACAACATGAAATCATACCCAACCCCCAAGGGAGGAGTACAAGCCAATCTTCAGTCGGTAATCTCCTATTGTTCTTCAATGTCTTCCAAGCCCTAAATGGATGAATGAAATTGATAAATGCTTGATAGAAGGATGTTGAATGTTGTTGAAGTCTTCAAAGATCTGCTCTTTCGCTGCATATGAGGTTCCTTGAAAGCCAAAATTCGGATCCTTTCAAATGAAGAAAGAGAGCTCTTATGTATGAAACCTTAGGTCGTAATTTCGTCTTTTGGCCGACCTAGCGATTGAATATCCTGCCAATTTCTTGGGGTTAAGCTTTATTTTATGATTGGATTGTGCTCCTAAAATTTTGGGAAAAATGTCCGGCACCATGTGCACTCCGGGCGCCACGATCCCGACAACTTTTCACCAAATTTTTAGGGCCGTCGAATATGATGATTTTAGAGAGAATCCTGAAGTTACAGGTGATTTCGAGATGTTTTGACCCCCAAAACCAAGCCCCCAAGTTCAAAATAGGACTTAATTAGGGTTTTTGATTGGATGATGTATTGGAGAAATAAAATGAAAAGGGCACACTTTAATGAAAGGGCCCAACTTTATGATATGGGAGATGATAAAATAGAACCTTAGACCTAATTAATTTAATTAATTAAGTGATAAAGGGGAAATGTAATGCAAAATGCAAAATGCGCCAAGGCGGGTGCTAAACTAGGTGTGAAATTGTACCACCCTAGCAAGTGCGTACAATTTACGATGCTACAGTTGCCATACCCCCAAAAGGTTTCTTTTCAGTTAGATGAAGAATCTCTTGTCAGTGGAGTGATACTCTTTTCTACCGGTGAAGGAATAGCTTCATCAACATTCATATCTGACTTTCTGATCCATTGTTTTGAAAATTCTTGCTTTACTTCTTCAACCTTTTCTTTACCTTTCAAACTGGGTCCTTTGTTATTTACCAGTGATGCCTTACTTCTACAAAATTTTGCAATATGTCCAATCTTGTTACAAGCATAACAAGTCACATTGTTTTTATAAATAGCTTTTCCATATCCTATGCCGGTATGTGTTCTGCATTGATTAATAAGTGTCCAAATCTTCCACAAACATAACATCTTACATTCATTCTACAATTTTCTGAGTTATGACCAACCTTATTGCATTTAGAACATTGACCGGTGGGTGTATTGGTGTTCTGATAGTTTCTAGATCTACACTGATTTTCTCTATGACCATACTTGTTACAGTTAAAGCATTTTCCATTAAATGTGTAGGCATTAGGTTGTCTTACCAGTTTATTGTGATCGTGATTGTTTACAATACCAGAGCTTTCACCAACTTCAAAGCCAAGGCCATTTGTATCTCCATTAGGTTTATGATTTTTCAACATGTCATCAAGTTCTACTAAACTTTTCTCGAATTTCTCCTTGTGCTGATTTGCAGTAGCCAACTCATTTTACAAGAAATCTTTATGTCTCATGAGTTCAATTTTATCATGCTCCAAGTGAATTATATATGTCTTCAACATATCATTTTCATGACTGAGTCTTAGATTTTCATTTCCAGCATCATTGATTCTTCTAGCCAAGTCATCTTCATTCTTCTTTCTATCTTCAATGTCTTTTCAAAACCTCATAGTCATATCTTGCATCTCATTCTTCATTGTACTATTTTCTTGTCTAAGTTTGTTCACAAGGTCATTAAGAGTTTCCTTTTCATCATCACCACTCTGCATCTTTTCAGAAATTTCTCTTCTTTTGTTCCTATCAATAGTGAGATTTCCTTGAAGTCCCTGAATGATTTCCAGTGTAGCCTTCAGATCATCTTCAAGTTTCATATTTTTCAACTTTTCTACATTATAGTCTGAAAGAGTTGTTTCCAATTGCTATCTCAAATTTTCCATCTCTGTCGGTGTCAGAATCTTCCTCAAGTTGTTAGGCTTTTGAAAATAGAGTAATAGGCTTTGATACAATTGTTAGGATTCCCAAAGATACTGAGAGGGGGCGGTGAATCAGTATCTAATCGGTTAATGGATTTTCTAAACTTATAAATGAATTGCATTCCAAAACAGTGTACTGATAAACCAGAAATAATGCAGTAAATAAGATTAGTAAACATAACATAGAAAGCACACCATAACACAATATTTTTAACGAGGAAACCCGGTGTGGGAAAAACCTCATTGGGATTTGTGACACATAATATTCGCTCACTGGCCAATAAGTAAATATTATTGATACAATAGGAACCTTCACATGCAAGAAGGCCAACTGCCTAAAGCTCACTGCTTAAATACAAAAAGGAAGTCTCACTAACTTACAAAAGTGAATTATATAAATCCAATGTCATGTATTGCTTCGAATCAAAATCTGCTATGCCAAGTTTAGTACTAGTTTAAGCTCTTACAATAATCATAAAACTTATTCCACAATCTACCTTAATATTCACACATAATATACATCTCTGCATATTCCTCATTACAATTGTTCTACAAGATCTAATACTTATATGAGTCTTATTACAATATGCCTTGACGGCTTACAAAAATATTTTACAATTAAATACAAAATACAATAAACAAAAATCATGTCAGTCAGGGTGTTGGTAAACATCTTTGTCGTTGTCGCTGCCAGTGTCTGTGCCTGTGCCGGTGTCGGTGCCATAGGATTGTAAGGTTTCCATCAATGACAATACCTTCAATCACCTATAATTTCTCATTGGAGTGTGAATTTGCCAACAGAGGTTTCCATAGAATGAATGGTCTCCGTAGCAATGACCACCCCATCCAAGATTTGGTGCTCTTCCACAAACCCAGTCTGCTCCTCAGATATAACATCCCCCAGATACTTCTTCAACCTATCCTCTATCAGCTTAGAGATGATCTTATAAATCATATTGCGGAGAGAGATAGGGTGGAACTAGCCTAAACGGTCATCCCAATCACACTTGGGGATTAGAGCAATGAAAATCGCATTAAAAGCTCGAAGCATCTGCTTATTCCTTTGGGACTCTTAAACTACTTCCCATAAGTCCATTTTGATAACATCCCAAAACTCTTGAAAGAATTCAACTGGGAACCCATCCGGTCCAAAAGCCTTTTCCTTTCTCATGTGAAAAACAATCCTCTCTGGTTCTTCTAGCAAAATGGGACCCATAAGTTGCTCATTCATCTCCCTAGTAGCTAGAGAAGGAATGCAATCGAGAACTTGATTCTCCTCCACTGATTCCCCTTGAGAATCCTCACTGAAGAGGGACCATAAATACTATAAAGACTCCCTAGAGATATCCTATGAAGATAAAAACTTCTCATCTCTATCATTGACTAGAATGGGAATGGAATTTCCATGTCTTCTTGCTTTCACTGAGTTGAAGAAGAAAGCAGTGTTCTTATCCCCCTCTTGAAGCCAATCAATACAAGCTCTTTGTTTCTAGTATATTTCTTTCCTAAGCTCCCATTCCTCTAAAGCCTTCACAGCCCTATCTTCCTCCCTAAACAAGGCTTCAGACAAACCATGCTCTCTAATTTCACTAGTGATGCCATTCAACACTATTTGAGAAGCTTTCTTAGCATGAAAAATGTTCCCAAAACCCTGACGGTTCCACTATTTAAGCTAAAACTTAACAAATTACACCTGCTTGGCAAAAGTGTACATAGCAGTGCCAAAGGCAGGCCTCCCTTTCCTCCACCACTTTGTAACAAGAGTTTGCAAAGCAGGATCTTGAAGCCACATAAGTTGGAATTTGAATGAAGGAGAGCGAGCAACCCAAGTAGAAGAAGAAACCATCTTGATGGGCCAGTGATCTAACCCTCTCCAGTCAAGAATCTCAGAGCTTGTGGACCACCCCCCACCAACCCAAAAACTAGAAACCAGAAATCGATCCAACCTCTTTGCAATCCAATACTCCCCCACCCTCCTATTGATCCAGGTGAACAAACCATTACCAAGCTTAATGTCAACAAGATGCAACGATACTATACTATCCCAAAAAAGGAAAGAAGAAGGTTCCAATCGCATAACACCCCCCTTCTTCTCACTCAACTCAAGGATGGCATTGAAATTGCCTGCCATAATCCAAGGGTGAAAATGGACCAACCTTCGCATACAAGAAATATGAGACCATAAGTTCGTCTTACCCTGAAGATCAGTGGGGGCATAGATGTTAGTAAACAAGATATATTCCCCAGTCTCAAGACTAGAGACAACCTCGGATAACGAAGATTTGGAGGCAACCCACCAGATAGGGCGAATCCTTAAAGGGTTCCAAAGACAGGCCACCCCTCCCGAGGAGCCCACAGCCCCAATACACTGACACTGGCTTCTCCTCCATAGCTTTGGCACCAAATCCATCATACTTTCCACAGAAAGTTTTGTCTCCTGCAAGAATAGGATATCAAGAGAATGACTCTCTATCAACTCTCAAACAGCTTTTTGTCTAGGGCCACTATTCAAGCTCCTCACATTCCATGATAGGACAATCATTTCGAGGGATTGGAAAAATAAGAATCCAAGGTCTTTACTGACACTGACTCAACCAAATTCTCCCCCATCAATTTGATCTTCTCCAATTCCTTCTTTCTACCAACCTTTGAAATCTTCTCTATTGGTCCTTTCTTGAAGTCCTTCTGATGGAGGCCCAAATGTAAGGCCATCTTGTTACTTTTGGCCCCATCAGATTCCAATTTTTGAGCTGCAAGAGAAACATCCTCCCCGGCCAACTCCACTACAGCACTAGAAATGGTCCCCAACTAAGCCACTACTAGTATATCCATCTACATTTGCTGACTCCCAGCAATTTGTAGAGCCTGGGTTGAGTCCCAATTCACACTATCATTGACCAACCTTGATACACCCCAATCCAAAGGAGTCAACCCAGGGTTCACCTCCTATTGGGTAAGGTCATCCAAGGCTTCAAATCTGTTAAAGGTATCCTCCTCCTATCTCTCCTGTAGGGGCCTCTTTTGTCCCTAATTCATGTTCTTTGTCTTAACTGGGACAAAACCATCAGTACCCACAACTTCCACAGTCATGATGACTTTTCCTTTGTCAACCCCATCTATGTTACGAGTCAGCTATTGAGGTTGGCACACCACTAGTTTATACCTAGGACACTTGTGTTACAAATGACCATACTCATGACACAGATGACACCGAAAAGGTAAAGTCTCATAATCTAGCTGTTGAACCCAAGAATAAGAACCCGCACACATATCTATAGCATCTGGCAGGGGCTTACTAAGATCAATTTCAACACAAATATGGGTGAAGGTCATTACCTTTCTCCCTAAGGTTTGCGTTGAGGCTCCAACTGGCCTCCCAAGCACTAAAGTGAGCATCTATAGCACATCCTCCTGACAACATTCCATCGAAAAATATGGTAAACAAACCCACACGGGGACCCTATTCAGGAGCTCCTCCAAAGGGTTGAACCCAGCAAGCCAAGGTTTGATGAACAACCCCACCTGGCTGTAAAAATACGGCCCTCCTTCAAAAACCCTATTCTGATCCTCCATGCAATTGAGAGTAACCATGAAGTAGTTGTTTTCCAGTAACATAATCTCCATTTCCCCTTCCGGTGCCCAAGTCCTCTGAGCCCAGTTCTCCAAAAACTGCAAAGAAACGCTCATCCCCAAAAACTTGCAATATAATGAGTGTTTTGAAAAGTAATCAACATCTTACGCTATCATCCTCAGAGGAATAATTAACCTTGGTCTCTCGCTACACCTCTCTAGGCAGCCATTAATCTTCGAGATCCGAGAGCCACCAGCACTACCAGCCCCAGAATCTGAGGCAAAAAGGTTATTATCAAAGGTCTTGACATTCTGGGATGGAGATTTCAAACCCACCGCAGCAAAGAAATCCATATTGAGAGACACCTTCAAGGCCTCTCCACGAGTTCTAGACATAGAACCACACAGAAAGCCCACCCCCCGAAAGGAAATGAGCAAGGACACCACACCCCCTACAAGAAAACACACACCTCCCCTACCAAGCTCCACCACTAGGCAGATCAAACCCCCACCGCCCAGGTTGTGTATCCGCAGGAACACTGAGCCCCTACCTCCCGTAGCATGACCCACCACCTGCAACCACCACACCTTCTTCAGCACCCACAACCCTATTACCAGCCCCTCCCGCAACACCACCCACACTCACAAGTACCTCCCTCCCACCGTCACACCAGCATGCAAGTGCCACTCATGAGCTAGGGTTGCGATGCCCTAGCCCGCACACAACACCCTCCACGCACAACTCCATCTCCCGTAGTTTCAGTACATCAAATAATAATCAAATTCAGTTCATTATTATCATTAATTATTATAAATATTATTATTATTATTGTAATATAATCATTGAATGACATAATCTATTTACCATCTTGAAGCTAAATATAGCCAGTGCAAAAGGAAATGAATTGACTATGCCTATTTACCAATAGAAGATAGCAGTACTAGAAAAACCATAAATGTAAATGCAAGGTGAGTTGGCAGAGTACAATGGCATTGATGATAGGGGGAGTAAAATATTTCAAAACCGTTATAGATGAGGGCATGTTAAGATGTCAGGAGAGTGCTAGGAATTTGAAAAGGGGGAGATAAGGATAATAGAGGCAGTTCGAATTGGGGGGGAGTGGAGAAAAAATAAACATATTGCTTGATAGGGAATAGGGAATGAAGCAGAAGAAGTACCATGGGCTTCTTCATATGGTTGAAGGGAGGGACAATCTGAGAGATGGTTAGGGTCATATGAATCGTGCCTAAGAAGAAAATTTCATAGTATGAGAGACATAGGAGTGAAAGAATATAAACATTCTACAAGAGTCCATCATCAAGTCTTATGATTCCAAGAGGAAGAAGAAGGAAGTAGATACAAAGGGGGGATTCATTCATCTTTTCACACTACCTATCGCTGGAAAGAATTAAAAACAAGTACCACAAAAATGGTGAGGAAGGAAGTTAGGATTAGCAACAAAACACATTACTTTTCTTTTCCATTGAATGCATCTAGCGCAAACCAGAACGATGAGGTAAGCGATCTTTATGTGCATGTTTGTAAATGTAGTATTCTCTTAGAATCAATATTTTCTTATCGGCAAAGAGAAAAGGAATGTTTCCATACACCTTTTCTATTGACATGAGATCTCAGAAGGCATATAAGGAAAGTCAAATTTGAAATAAAATCTTTGAGAACATTTAAGATCTTCTCCCTTTATCTTTATAATGTATGAAGGATAGTTGTATCCTTTTTGATTCAAGCGAACCCATATCTTAAATAGTTTTGCATGCAAATCTAAGAATACCTTTTGCGTTAAGTATTCCTTTGCATCGTGATGCTAATTACCAATTTCAAGAAGATTTGAGCATTGATTGAAAACATTTAAGCCTATCTTATTTTCCCTTAGGAAGAATCTCTCCATTTCTGCACCATTTGAGATCTCTCCATCATGTTTAGATTTCTCATATAGATTGAGAATTCTACTTGGGATAATTGACTCTCTGTGTCCTCTTTGGTACCTTTCCATTACACTATCGATATGAGCTGCGAAAAAGAACATACTTTTCTTATATTTCATTAATTATTATTTAGTCGTTAAAGGAGCTAACCCATTGTGATTCCATGCATGAATCGATCCCATTTTCCATCTTAGTTTCTTTAATGGTTATTAACTATCCCTATACATGCATGCAAAATATGTTTAGATTTACGTAGTTAGATTCGATGAATTATTATCTACACTATGAAATCTTTCACTCTACTAATCGCTTGGCTCAATAAGACTTGGATTACAACTACTCCCATAGATTAGGTATGCCAAGCTTTCCTAAACTTAATTCCAAGTGTGCTATGATTAAAGGTAATAAGAGCCATTCAAATTATGTTTTTTTTAATCTTCCATATTTCGTCGACATATGAAATCATTTTGTTGCATAAATGAAAAGCAACGTATTGATATGCGTAGAAGAATTTATCTGTCGACCTGTGTTATAGTTCTTAGAAGCTTCCCTAGATTTTATCATTATCAAACTCTATCTTGGCCACTACCCTTTTTGACGCTTATTTCCCTAGAATCCATGAGATTCTTGTTCAATGTTTCATAGGCCTTGCTTGTACTTTTCCTTTTAGTGCGACTTGTAAATGTTTTGATGATCTCTCTTTTGTAGGAGTCTGCTTCTACTTGTCAGTTATATTTTGGGGGTAGAGGTTATTAATGTCTTACTCGTTGCTTCATACCTAATTCGCTTAATAGCCAAAATCTGTTTATTTTCTCAACACATGCACTCCCGGGCTGTGATGATTGCATGGTGTATACTTGTGGATCTATTGAAAAGGCTTTAGAAACTTCATGCTTAATGCAGTTGTAACATAATTATAGAATAGACTTGCCGAAAAGGTGTTAGCAACCTTCAAGTAAATATGGTGGTGTCCCAACATCGATTTATTTAAGTGGAAAAATGTGGACCACAGACCAGGTACGTGAAAACGCTATGGATCAACAGAAATTTTAAAAGGCTTTATCAACCTCGTCGACATCCTCCCCGCCTGTGATAAAATCTGCGCCTTAAAGCAACATATCGATATCCTTCCATACATAACGCAGGAGGTATAGCATCCTTGAGCAACGTATAGACATTCCCTATTTCCATTATTGGTCTTCCTTCAATTAATGATATTAACATATGTATCAACTTAACCATTATAATATCATAAAGACGATAAGATCTCTAACTCTAGAAAATTTAACAAATAGATCGACAATGGTAGCATTTTCTTACAATTAAACTTAGAAATCTCTTTACTATACTTACCCATAATCAGTTTAGTAAGATTTTAAAAATGATATAAGAGTGACACTCGATTCCTACTCCTTCCTTTCTCTCAATATAGTAAAACAAGTCAAATACCAAATCTAGATAGGTTGATTTGATGCTAACCATCTTAATATCCATATCAATCAAACTCACCAAAGCATATAAAAACAAGCATCTTTAAATGTTATTATCTACTATATTGTAGTATACTAATATCATAATAGTTTAGATTATGGCAATATAGAATAATATTGTTTAGCGATAATGATTCACTAAAGCAAGGAAGGGAGATTTCTTACCTCTTCTCACAAATCTTTCTCTCCCTTTGTTTCATAACATAAAGGATTTGTTATGTTGATTCTCTTGTATACTCAATCATATTCATTAGTAAAACACAATATCATAGCCAAGTGGTTTGAGCCATTTATATTCAACATATCTCTTACACTTTTAAACATTATATAGTATCAATAGTAAGGCCATGTAACATAACTTGGGCAACATGGAAGGATGGTGCAGCATATAAAGGAATTTAACCAATGTTAAAGGTTCATTTGAAATCGAAATTGTATTTAATATATGGGAAATGGGACAAAAATTGTAATCTTTTACAAGATATTGTTAAACTTGACCTTATCTTGCGGAATCTCAAATTAGTACTCATCTTTTGTGAATGTCTAATGAGACTTAGCTTGTATATGAAATAAGTTATAAATTGTTATCATCGGATTCTTACCTTAATATGATATTTTGAGAAGCATAACCCATGGTCACTTGTTTGAAAACCAAATAATGATTTTTTTTAATTTAGAAGCTTTGTTTATATTGGTTAATTGGCAAGAAATTAGACTCTCTTCTAATCTTATTTTCAAATCTTGGTAATTAAAAGTAATATGGTTATGTTTTGAAAGAGCTTCCAAAGTCTTGCTATTTAATCATTTAATTTTATTTCAATAAATTTAGTACCTTTCAAGTATTAGGATTCTTATAGGTTATCATTGTAAAGAATAATTAAGGATAGAAATTATTGTTACTCCAAGTGGGATAATTAGTTGGTTTATCAATAACTTGGTTATTTTCAATTTTACTTTAAAATAGTTTTTCCTTCAAATAGATAAGTCCTAAATTCATTTCCAAAGTCTCACTACTTAATCATTTAATCTTCTTTAATAAATTTTATCTTCCAAGCATTAAGATTAATATTTTAAGAATAATGTTTGTTTCAAAATAATTATATCATATGAGTAGATCAAATCTTTTTCATAAGTTATATTTTACAAGTATCATAATTTCTAAATAAATAGTACTCTCATGTATTTAGTTCAAGTTTTAGAGTTTTAATTACTATCATAGTTTTCTTTCATGATAATACCACTCCAAAGTAGTTGATTTGTTTATGTTCCTTTATTTACGTAAAATTTATACCTTAGTTTTAATTTCAAGTGATAATTCCTAGCGAAGAATAGTTTCTTTTCATAGTTTGTATTAATGTATTGCTTCATTTAAGATTCATGAATTCAAATTTAAATTACTAGTTAGACAACTAAACAAGAGGAGTTGAAACCGAAAATTAGCAGTGTTCGGTATCTATGGTGCCTCTGGGTCACACTTATGGGTAATGTCGTCGTGCTGATCTATTGCACTTAACACCTAATAAAGCTACAACAACGATGTTTGTGGCATCATCCCTCTAAATCATCGAGGAGAAATAAGGGTCATTTAGAAGTTAAAATCTAAGGGACGGTTAATCCCCCTTGGCTCGGTAATCTAAAAAGATAAATCTTAAATAAATTTACATTCACTCAGTTAAACCTTACAAAACCCCATTAGGATTTGGTTGTGTGTTATGAATTGGAAATTTATTTTATCTTGATGATTTCAATGGATGATAACAGATTAAGGGTGGTGTATTCAATAGGAAATAGGAGTTATTTGTTTTAGGCCACAAGCAGAAGGCCATCTTGAACCTTTTTTCTATAGAGCTACCATCGTGGGTAGCAACCATAGAGAAACTATCTGGGACATTGACCCTAGAAAGGGTTGCGTACCTACCAAACAATTTACATTAAACCATAGTTAGAAACTAGAACTACATACTTTACGCCTTGATCCTTTGCCGAAACGGGTATGTAGGCAGTCTAGGGACGAAGTTGTCCCTTGTACTCAGGTGTTTAGGGATGGGGATTAGGATTTGGTTATGGGTGAGTAGTTGGTTCTCAAATCTCCTTGGTATTTTAATCAAATGGTAAAAGTAATAATTCAAAGGTTAAAATTAATTCAATGCATACTCAGAAGGAATCTCATATGGATTTGCTTGACTTCTCGAGGCTTTAGGCTGAATTCAAGGCAAAACTCAAGATTTTTTATGTAATTATTTTTATACTCCTAAGGATGGTGATCTCGGTACACTCCTAGCAGGGGAGTGTAGTCTTTAGAGAGTGGCTCAAGACTCGGATGGTCCCGATGAGTCTAAAGTCTCTGGCTAGAGCATATCCTATTCTTATGAATAGATGCCTACCCTGTTTGGGTAGATGCCTATCCCGGATTGGATAGATGAAACCTCCTAGTCTCGTATGGATAGATGCCTAACCCATATAGTTAGATGCCTAACCTGTATGGTTAGATACCCATTCTGTTTGGATGGATTCCTATCCCGTTTGGATAGATGTACCTGAGTATGCGATTGAATCAAACAAAAATGATTAAATAAATAAATCAAAAAAAAGAAATGGTCAGAATTATTAGGTTAAGTAAATCGATTTATTACACTTCCACACATCATAAGAAGTCTCCAAACCATGGACATCAACATACTCTGAATCGAACAAGGAACTGATAATGGCCTTCAATGCTTGATTATTCTCTTGTTGCTCCTTCTTTTGATCATCTGACAAAATTCCACTAGGCAAGGTATATTTGGTTACAACATGTTCCCAATATTGACTTCCTAGACTCTTGATATAGATCTTCAACCTATCACTCCAGATTTTGTAGTTTTCCCTATTGAACTTCAGACCTTCTTTCTTCATCATGTTCTTCTATATCTTTACCTCAAGCTATTAGGCTTAGACACTAAAGGACTTGAAATGCTCTGATACCAATTGATGATATGATGAATCAATAATGATCCCTTCAACTACTGAAAGGGGGGGGTGAATCAGTAGATATAAAAAAAAATTAAACTTTCATCAAACTCAAACCCAACTCATAAATCAATCACTGAACTAACTGGTTAAAACACAAAACTATAAACTACAGCTGCATTGTCAAGTTTACCGGTTGACTAGCATAACAAAATAACAGTGTAACAGATCTAAAAATCTCAAACCATTTAACCAAAACATCAAAACACTTTACTAACATTAGTAATAGCAATTTTCAAATCACTTCTGGTCATCTTAACACATCTAAGTGGCTTTACCAGTTAAACACATTAACCAGATCAAAACATAACCACAAAAACCATTCACCACTTGACATAATGATTTTTTACGTGGAAACCCAAATTGGAAAAACCACGGTGGGGATGAATACCCATAAGTATTATGAACTAATCTGAAGTTCACCCTGTTAGGAGCCAAGCCTTGTTAGAAGCTTTAAAAAACTATCTTGTTAGGAACAGATCCAGTTAACGACCACCGGGTTAAGGGATTGACTACAATACACTATTAAAGGCAATACCCTATTAGGAGTAACCTCGATAGAGGATTTAAAATCCAAGCTAATGGATCACCTGGTTAGAGGATTTAGAAAACAACAAGCCTATTAAAGCTTAACCAGTTAAGGGATTTAACTGTTGTAATTGTTAGAGAACAACAGGGTCTTGTTGATCTAGTAATAGCACTACTTTGCTTGATCAAATCATATTCATGCTCCTATCAGTCTTCAAAACATTCTCCAAATACTCCTTCTGGTTCGGCAATTAATCACACTGACACTTAACCAAAAATTGCCAACACTACTATAAAATAACTCATCGACCTTATAAGCAAAAAAATAGGTTGGTAACACATCACAAAACCTAATATCTCATAGAGATTACAAACAAGTCAGTTCAAACATGATCATTGGATTATATAGCAATCATCAACATATTGTTCAAGACAACCTACTGCTCCTGGATCACCACTCATCAAATCCTGTAACTCATCACGTGGTTTCTAATCCGTGCAATGTACTCACTCTTTCCCAAGATAAAAAAGGTTATCTCTATGCACCACAAACCACTTGAAACTTATCACATGCATCATGCATACGTGGCATAATCATCTTTGATCACCATTCAATCATAGATCAACACAACCGATTTAGAAAGCTCCATCGGTTAGGGTTTGGCATATCAATAGGTAAGGGTTTCCGATTGACCACATTGCTTCAATAGTAATACCGGTTTCCTTCACTACTCAACTACTGATTGCATAACTAAATCACTACCGGTTGCAATACGACTCCATTACCAGTTACAATTGATATCAATAACAACACTTAAACTTCATTAATGCAATCTTCATGAAATGCCAATAGATTTATTCTGAATTATGATTTGTATACATTTGGCATGAAGTTTTGACTATTTGTATCTTGATTTTTGAATCATTCAATCTCTTGAGCTACTCAAGGATGCACTGAGCTAGAGAAGTGATGAAGGAATCTGATATTTTCTTTTCTTTTATGTCTGTGAGGCGATCATTTGTATGGTGCAAATTTGTCTTGAGACATGATTAGAAACATATCATTGAAGACACTTTCCATTTTGCATGTAAAAATGGTTAACTCTTGTTTGCTTTACACAGGCAACACTCAGGTCATCTTGGTCCAATTATACCTCGATGCTTGTTTCATCTTGCAATATCAAAATTCATGTAAGTTATACTCAGATCATTATAGTTCAATTATACCATGATGCTTGCATTAAATTTCAACATATCAAAAGCTCAATGATGACAAAAAGAGCACAAACAAGTGACTAAATGAGAATGACAACAATAGAATCATAATAATCATTTAGTTGCATACACTTACATTTAGTTGCATATCATTTTAAACTTGCATTTAGTTGCATATCATTTTAAAATTGCATTAAGTTGCGTATCATTTTAAACTTTCATTAGATTGTATATCATGTTAATCTTGGATTAGATACATCTCACATCATTATCATTATCATACATATCATTTTCAAGATACATCTCACATCTCATTATCATTATCATACATCTCATTTTCAAGATACATCTCACATCTCATTATCATTATCATACATCTCATTTTCAAGATACATCATTGTCATTATCATACATCTCATCTTCAAGATACATCTCACATCATTATCATTATCATACATCTCACAAATCGTAACATTTAGATAACATCATATCTCATATCAAATAAACACAAATACATCATCACATTATCACCCATCATATCACAAATCGTGCATTCACATCAACATAAAGAGATCAAGAACATCGTTATTATTTAAAACATCTAATAATCCTCATAGTTTCATCATATCAAAACATAATGTGCATCATAAACTCATAACATCATCAGTAACACATCACATGTGGATCAGGAAAAATTGAAAGCCATATATATATATATATATATATCAAAACTATCAGAATGTAGAAGGGATATCAGTAATCAAATGCAAAAAAGATAGGTCTCTCAAGTATGAATATCTCTTGAGGCAGATGATCTAACAGTAGATGTCCCAGCTCCCAGATCTCCACTAGATGGATCACGTTGGGCAGGCCCTGTAAAACCTCTTCTCTTTATCCTCGTATGACTATGGCCAAATCGAGTGGACACCAGTGCAGTATAGTTAGGAGATTTGTGATCTCGAGGGACCATCTCCTCGTATAAATGCCTATAATACTTGGCCTCCTTGGTCAAGTATTGTATCTCTCTCAATGTGTCTCGAAGTGGGGCAACGACCAAGGCTCTCTCTAACCTGTCAGCAAGGGCCTCTGCTCGGCCTTGGCTCTCTACTATTCTATCTCACTCTGCCTCCAGCTATGTAATTTGTCGCTACTACACTAACACCTGTTCCTATAGCTCTTGCATTGAGACCTGTAATGCTCTAATCTGAGAATCATGTCAGTGGGTGGGCACCCTGATCTGAACAGGTACCTGTGTCATGGTCCCACCTACACCTGTCCCTACCTGAGGTGCTAATGGAGGTAGAACATCTGATCTCCTCCTCTAGGTGGGTCGCCTATCATCCCCTATCCCTCCCACAGCAGCTAACACCGCACCTAGCCTCCCACCCCCACCAGCACCAAGAACGAGACCACCTCTTCCATGCTCACCTCTACCTCCATCTCCACCACCCCCTCCACCTTTATCTCCACCTCTAGCGCCACCTCTATCTCCACCTCTACCAACTCTACCTCCATCTCCTCTACCTCCTCCTCCTCCACCACCTCCATCTCCTCTACCACCGCCTCCCTCTCCCTCTCCTACCTCCTCTCCCTCATCCTCCTCTCTCCATCTAGTACCCCCTTTCCTTTGTGGTTGCTCCTCCTTATATCATCAAAAGCTGGCAACATCTCTACCAGATCAGATATGCGTGCCACGACATGTGTCACAAAGTAGGCTGAGAACTCCTTTGTTATCCCAACATCCACTACCCCAGCCCCATAATCTCAGATTTGTCCCTCCAGGGACATGTACTCATCTATAGTTGCTCTACTATCTAGGGTAGGTCCCCACTCTGGCACATCCTGTCACCAGTGAGAATACAAACAAGCTCCCTATGGTATCCCCTTCTCTCTACCATATTGTCGATGAACGCAATTGTACAAGAATTTCTCAATAATAAAGGGCATCCACCCAATCAGGTACCTCAGCATGTATACATAGGGAATCTCTAGCCTATCCTCTTCCACACCTCACAATCCATATACGGTCTCCAGATGACCGTATCAATATCATCCAACGCCCTCCACTAGTGCTCTAGTTTTCCCAACTTACGCTAGACAACTACACCTGTATACCCATAAACATATGCCCGACCAACTGGCCTATCACTGTCTGCAAGCAGTCTTGACATTGGTATATGCTCCCAGGCCCACACCTATAACAATGTCACCCCGGCTAATAGACTAGTATATCCCAAATATACTACCTGGTGAAGCTCTCTGTATAGAAAGGCCAACATGCAGGACCCTTGTAAAAACCTGCATCGTTGTGTGACCATGTCCTTCAAAACCA
Source organism: Cryptomeria japonica (assembly GCF_030272615.1). Classification (NCBI taxonomy): domain Eukaryota; kingdom Viridiplantae; phylum Streptophyta; class Pinopsida; order Cupressales; family Cupressaceae; genus Cryptomeria; species Cryptomeria japonica. Next base: position 46,093,633 of record NC_081407.1, on the reverse strand, counting down.
ATCCCCATCCAACAGCTAGTCTCTTCGACCTATGGTCGGGACATAGAAAGCCACCAATGACACTTGCTAATACTGAAGGCAATGGAGCATAACCCAAATCCAAAAACTCTTGCCAAGGGATCTTGTAACCACTAATCTCATCATCCTAAAAGATATGGTAGAGAACCTTTGTGCCACCCTCCTCGATCTACTCATAAGGTAGCAAATCCCCAACCACGGGAATTTTTAGAATCCGATAGTAGTCCTCTGGTGTAACTTTCATCTCATCAGTCTCCAGATGAAAGGTGTTTGTATCACTGTGCCACCTCTCTTCCAAAGTTGTCAGTAACCCCTGGTTAATGATATATCGAGGCATGTCTAGCAAAGATGATAATGCACATCTCTCAATCACATCTCTATCAGCCTGTGACAAGTGTGGGATAAGTGTCCCTGGCCTTGGAAATCGCTCTTGAGACTGTAGTATGCCAAGCTCTGCCTGCAAATCAACACATATCCATCATCAGTTCTCAAATCCATCACATCTATCAAAAACATAAATCAACTTACAAATGAGAATCACATCAGAAACATATGCACATCATGTTGGTGAATCAATTAGTGCATCATATCAGGACCCATATCAAAATCAAACCCATATCAAAATCAAAATCCATATCAAAAATCAAACCCATATCAAAATCAGACTCAAGGACCAATATCAAAATCAAACTCAAGGACCCATATCGACATCAGACTCAAAGACCTATATCAAAATCAAAACCCATATCGAAAATCAGACCCATATCAAAATCAGACTCCAAGACCCATATTGAAATCAGACTCAAAGACCCATATCGAAATCAGACCCATATAGAAATCAAGACTCATAATGCAATCAAGACTCATATCGAAAGCAATCCATATCAAAATCAAGACCCATATTGACCACATTGACTCATATCGATAGAAACTCATATTGAAATCAAGACCCATATTGACAACATTGACTCATATCAAAAGCAACTCATATCGAAACAAGATCCATATCGACTACAAAATCATGTCGTAATCCAGCAGCATATCAGAATCAGACATCATCATAAAACAGGACTCCCATTGGATCATGAACCATATTAGACCAATCAACGAACCCATATCAACATCTACGCAACCTATCCAATCCATTTGACTCATGACACATTTTTCACAACACTTTTTTCCAACTTTTTACCCTATGCGCTAAATCGGGACTCCAAAGAGCTAAGCTACCACATATGCACTAAAAATTTTTACAAATGCACTATAAAACACACTCAATGCGCTAAACATATCATACATGCTAACTGGCCTGTCCATTGTGCTACCCTATTTACCCAACACACTAACTAGTCAACCCATTGTGCTGCTATGCATACCCTATGCGCTAACCTACCCGCTGACCATGCTACAATGTGTCACTTTAATGCTAAACCTACCTAGGGTTTGTTACATGCTAAAACTCCTATCGTTTGCGCTAGACAACCTACCATGTGCGCTAAACTGGAAAAATCTGACCCAACATTGAAAAATGTGACCAAAATAAATAAAATTAATCAAAAATAAAGACATATTTTGGCCACTTACTACTGGGCCATATGCGGCGGGTCTCCGGTATCACCTGAGGCACTCAAATCGGTGCAAGGAGTATGGAATCGACATTGTGGTCAGAGCTCCAAATGTCACAATCACAAAGAGACAAGTGTGCAAATGATTTTTCAAAGTCACTTTTAACCTTTTTAATAGGGTAAAATCAAAGGGTTAATAGGTGGGGCATGTATTTTACTCCCACTTTTTCATTTTTAAACCTCATCAACATCATTTTTTCGCGAGATGAATCAATAATGTGCATACAATGCAATCAATATTCTCATATCACAATTAATTCAAAAATGCTCATTAACCTGACAACTTTTCACTAGATCCTTGATTCATCTCCCAAGGGGACATCATCAATATCGTTCATCAAATCTACATCTGGGGCATCATATCGACAAATTTGGCACACAATATCATATCGATCAAATTTTGGCAAGCATATCCAACAATTTTCTTTGAATCAACATGTGCACACACGTCACTTCAAAGAGGGGCAAAATGTAGACGTATAAATCTGACCACTTTCCTAAATAAATATTTAATATTTATTTTAACTCCATTCCCCTTATTAATTAAATTCTAATTAATTAATTTCTTCATTTTTCATCTATTTGATTAAATGAATTACTCAATTTATTTAATTAAATTCACCTAAACCTTTTCTAGCCTTTAATTAAATAAATTACTTTATTTAATTAATTCTCCTTTCTCCCTTTTTAATTAAATTGATCCTTGCAAATAAATAAATCTAATTTATTTATTAAATCCCCCACTTGTATTTATGCAAGTTGCATCTATTTTAGTTGAAATAAAACATTTTATTTTAATTGAAATTATTTTCCCTCATCCACTTGCATTTTCCTACATCTCCCACTTGCCTCCTAAACCCCTTCTAGATTCTTCTAATCACTTCCAATTTAGCCTAATTCATCTCCTAATTATTGTCACATTTCTAAGCAAAGGGAAGTCACTTCTCAAAGCCTCCAAAGTCTTCAATAATCATTAAAGGCTTTGTGTCTTCAAATGGTTAACCTCTAAAGTCTTCCAAACCATTAAAGGCTCTTACATAACCATTTATGGTTAACACACCTTTGACCTTTTGTTAGAGACTTTAGTCTAACTTAACTATCATTTTGACTCAAGGGTCTCATCAAGCATTCATGGCTTTAACCTTGGTTATCCTATTAATCCTTGCACAAGAGTTTACCCCTTAGGTAAAAGCTTTATCCATTGGATAACACTAACCTAATCTTAACCCTTACCTCCTAAGGTAACCTTCATGTCTTCTCAGGCAATTAATGTTTCTTGCATCTCCTCTCAAGTTACCTCTTGTTGACAATTGTCACCATTTCATTGGTAAAAATTGTGAACACAGATTGATTAACTTTCAATCCTATCCCTTGTTGAGATTATTCAATGTTAACCATCCATTGCCCTATTTTCCCTATAAATAGAGCTCTCATTCCTCATTTTCCATAATCTCCAAGTTTCCATTCATCTACATTATAGTCTAATTTACTAAGAATCTTAGCCTCTCTTTGTTAAAACATCATCATAGCATTTAGAAGCATTTTCATATCATAGAATATTCATGCTAGGCTAGTATATCATGTTAGAATAATTTGTTAATCTTTCATCATATCGATATCTTCATCTTAAGATTAATCATAATAGTTTTAACACATCATATAGATCTTAGAAATGCATTCATGCATGTAGATCAAATATCAATCGTTCTTGGAGTTGTCATTCCTAAGTCACTTGCTCAATGATCTGAGACCAAAACATTGAATTTAGGGATCCTGTGAGATAGATAACAATGGGACACCCCTTGGGAAGTTGAACTAATTGTATTAATTCATATACTTACAACAAGAGTCTCATTGGCGTGTGGGTCTTCTGATCTTGAGTTATTCTTTTTGGTCACCATATTTTACCACATACACTTACACTACCCAAAATCAAAAGCATTTCAGAGAGGAAGACACTCATGATCAAGACAATACACACAACCAAGACAATACCCATCATCATGACAACCTTAGTGAACAAGGGGATATTCCTCACCAAAGGTCCGGAGAAGGAAATATGGCCCTAGCTCAACAACTCCAAACACTCCAATGACAAATACAAGATATGCAACAAGGGTCCACAACGAGGTATTCTTTCAAAAATATTTGTCCTTACCCTTTTGACAGGAGGCTAAACATGATACCTTTCCTGCCAAATTCAAATATACCAAGGTATGATAAATACAATGGTAAAAGTGATCCCCGTGATCACATTCAGGAATTTTGTACTATGAGTTTGGAGTTTTCTCATAGATACATTCATGATGAGGCTATTCCCAAGAAGTTTGTGAGGGAAAATAATGGAATGGTTATCAAAACTCACACCTCCCATTAGATCATTCGGTGATTTGGTGAATAAATTCATTACACAATACTCCTACAACATCCAATATGAAACCACCATGCTTGACATTTACAATACAAAGCAAAAGAATAATGAAACATTCATGGTCTTCTTGCAATGATGGAGACATGTGGTCTCAAGGTACCCACACAATGTACCTAAAAAATAAAATATGGAGATCTTCATAGACAACTTAAATAGTGAAATGAGTTATCGACTCAAACTACAATGTTTTCCTACTTTTGCAAAGTTGATTGAAAATGGCATCCAAGTAGAGGAATCCTCCATCAAGAAAGGGACCTTGAAGTTCTTCAAGGAAGGTGTTAGTTCATCAAATAATAACACCTACAACAACCAAAATAACAACAACAACAACTCAAACAAGTCCAAGTTTTGGACAAGGAATAAAAACATTGTTAATGATGGTGTGGTAGACAACGTTAAAACAAAACTACTAGTGTTTTACCTATCTAACATTACTCCACCAACAAATCCTCAAAACAACAAACAAAGAACCAACAATCCAAGAACAAACAATCAAGGCAATATCAACCAAGGGAATAACAATAACGCTAATCCAAAACCAACACCATATCGATGAAAGTTCGCACCTTTGGGACAAACCCTTGAATCCATATTTCGAGAGCTATTGGAAAATAAGGTCATTACATTACCAAATGCAAGATATTTTGACCCCCAAATCAAACCACCATGGTGGAATGATACACACTATTGTTATTATCATAGAAACAAAGGGCATCGCACAAATGATTGCCTAAGATTGAAGAACTTGGTTCAGATCTAATTGATAATGGTGACATAATGATAGATGGTCATAAAACCAATGATGATCATGAAGCCTTCAAAAATCCTCTTCCTAATTATGACAAGGGAGGAACATCAATGTCAAACAACAACAAAGGAGCTCGTATCAATCACATATATGAAAACACCACCAATCAGATATCGGTATATGACAATCAAATAAATTTCATAGAGATCAAAGATAAGAAAGAACATGCGTCAATAAATGTGACAACAAGGGCTCAGAAATATGTCTTGAAGGGGAACACATCAACAGCAAAATCTATCCCCAAGACTCAATATAACTTGGTCGACAAACTATGGAGAACACCCACTCAAATATCAATACTTGAGTTACTCAAACTCTCACCAAACCACAAAGATATGTTGGAGCAAGCTCTTGTCGAAACAACAGTTCCAAATGATCTGGATGTCAATTTGTTCCAAGCCATGGCGGCCCATATGATGGTGCCACATAACTATCCTTTTTCTGAACATGATGACATCTCTTTGATTCATACACATAACACCCCGCTCCATATCAAATTCCTAGTCTACAAACATCAGGAGAAAAGAGTACTCATAGATGGAGGATATGGTCTAAATATATGTACCCTAAAGCTTATTTGTGCATTGGGCTTCTTTGAGCAAGCTATTGATCCCAAAAAGAAGATCACCATCAAAGCCTATGATGATGAAGAAAGGTCATCTAAAGGAACAATGGCACTACCCATTAGGTAGGGCATGTGAAAAGGACACATTATGCCAAGTCTTGGGCATAGGCTTGACATACAACATACTATTGGGTCATTCTTGGAGCCATGAAATGCAAGCGGTACCCTCCACGTACCATCAATGTCTCAAGTTCCCCTACAATGGACAAGAAATTTCAATATTTGCAGATACTTACCCTTTTCAGTACTGTAATGCTATGGGGAAAACTCAAGATATCCTAGTTCCACACAACAGGGAGGCCCAACCTTCCTCATCATCCCACGATCAAGAAAAACTCAAATCATTGTCTATAAACTTTGAGAAAAAGATGAAAATAAAGGACCAAGGCATGGGGGAGTACTCTTTTGAACCCCTGTGTCTATCTAAGTTACCAACTTCACCAAAGTCTTATGGACAACCTTCCACATCAAGACACCAAGCAGTACAACTCATCATGAAGTTTGATGGTAAATTTATACAAATAGGAACACTAGAAGAAGAGTCGGAAGACAAAGAGATCCTCAATTGGCTATAGAAAGATGAGGAAAAAATCAGAGTTGTTGCCCTAGAAGTGGTCATTCCAATAGAACAGTATGGAAATGGGTTCAGAATCATGCAACGCTTGGGGTGCAAAGGAAATTTTCATATTGGCAAGCGTCAAGAAGGCATCATAGAACCCATAGAACCCTGTTCACAATTTTCAAAAGACAAAATGAGACTTGGGTATTGCTTGCATGTTCCACCTATGCAAAAGCGATATCACCATCAAAACCCTCAATAGAAAGAAAACATAAAACATAACGAAGACTCATGGCAAGAAGCACTACATCAAGCAACTACAAAGACAAGAAAAGACCAAGAGCATAAAGAAAAAGAGAAGAGACAAGGAGAACTCGCTATCCAAAGGGAGGAAGGTTCTTATAAAAAAATACATCATGTATAAGAACTTGATCAAGTCAAGTCCAAGCCATGACCTAAGGAAATTTCTACTCAAAGCAAGGAAATGGTGTATGAACAAATTCAAAGAGTATAAGAAAGCACCGATTCTGAATCAGAACAAGCTACCAAACTTGTGTCAATTATTAGTGATCTTTTCTCACCATACAGTATACCTATCAGATTTAGTGGAGCCACCTGGGATAGAGATTCTGAAACAGATTCCAATGAGTATGAGTGGGACACATGTTCTGATATTAGTGAGGATATTTAAGTGGATACAATCCATGCATACACACCTATTCCTTATGAGGAACAAGGCTCGAGATCTAGATCATTTGAATTTGGAATGCAACATATCTATGAGGCTAGTGAGAATGAACAGCTTCAATACGAAAGAGGCAATATCGAAGAGAGTACCATCAAAAACCTTGAGACTGTTATAGACCTTACCCCTGCTACAGACAACTATGATAATATCTCTATGATGACCCTCACAGCGGCTGATCTTGACCCGCCAAATGACTCCCTATCGCTCATATATCCTGACCTCATAGAGTGGGAAGAACCTAAACATGATATACCCATATTCCAAAATGATGAGGCCATTGTTCAATACCTCTGCTCTGTTAACCCGGAAACTTGCTCCACCAGTGAACCACATAACAATAAGTGCAATCAGGGGAGTGCCAAGTCTCTCAGTCACAAAAAGAACAAAATTAAAAATCAATCTAATCGTGAAAACCATTTAATGGAAGTATTAGATTGCAAAAAAGTAAAAACAAAGGACACCATTAATGGTGAAAACCTCTTTGAGGCACCTAAGGATGGGAGACTTGACACTCTTCCTGAATATTACCAAGAGAGGTCACCAATATTGATTGAAACAACTCAATCAATAAACATTGGCACTAAAGAAGTAGCTAAAATTATACATCTAGCAGAATCACTCACATAAAAGGAAAAACCAGACTTTGTCTAGTTCTTCAAGGAGAAGCAAATCAATTTTTCTTAGTCTTATGCAGACATGTCAGGGGTAGATCCAAATCTTATCATGCATCACTTTTCCACTACTCCTAGAGATAAACCTGTAAAACAAAAATTAAGAAAGATGAACCCGCATGTGGCCATCTTGGTAAAAACAGAGCTAAAGAAGTTACTAGATGTAGGATTCATCTGACCCATTGATTATGCGGAATGTATTTCTAATATTGTGTTGGTGTCTAAACTAGACAAAAGCATCAGAATCTATCTAGACTTCAGAGATCTCAACAAAGCTTGTCCAAAGGATGACTTTCCTTTGCCAAACATCAACACCATTGTCAATCTAACAGCGGACATGTTATGTTATCCCTCATGGATGGCTTTTCTGGCTATAACCAAATCAAGATAGCTCCTAAAGATCAAGATAAAAATGCATTCACATGTTTGTGGGGTACATACTGCTGGAACATCATGCCTTTTGTCTTGAAAAATGATGGGGCAACTTATCAGAGGGCCATGACAACAATCTTCCTGTTAGTGTAGGTTTTTATTTTCCTGGTTGGGTTTATTATTTTCCTTTTTCCTAGGTTTTTCCTACACTTTAATTAAGCTTGCTTGCATTAATAAAGCATGACTACTTAAGACAACTGGGTATTGATGTGTCGACATGCTATGAGGAGGTACATTTACTATTTTTAGACCATCATGGTGGTCTCTCCTCATTGGTCGGTATTGTCACCTCTACCCCTCTCTTGAGTCTATATAAACATGCTACATTGCTTGTATTTTTACACATAGTTGGAGATAGTAATCTGATGCTATTTTAACTTGGAGTACTTCACATCATTTTTCTCTCGGTATCACTATTATGTTGTTTATTTCATTTGCATTTACAATTTATTTGATCTATCTCTTTCAATTCAATTTTGGGTTGTAATTTGTTTCTCAGATTTTAACATGGTATCAGAGCCTATTTTGAAAGATTAGATTATTGTAGAGATCTTGTAAAATCTTGTTGTGTTTTCTTTTGCATTTTGCATGATCTAAAAAACTAGCAAAGGTTTATGAAGATCCGGTAATATTGTTTTACATATATGTTTTATTTGTAAAACAAGGTTTTTGAAGCTTAGATTTGTGAAGGAACTTTCAAATAATGTGTTTTCAGGCCTAACAGACCTTTTCTTTGTGTTTGAAAGGCCCAAAACCTCTACTTTCATATAAAGTGTGTGCAGATTAGACACCAGAAGCTTTGCATGTCATTTTTTTCTTGTTGAATGCATTTTTTAACACTGTGGCCCCATCTTTAGAAAGCGATAAAGAAAAATGATTTTTGAGTTTGTTTCATTGCTAGAAAACACCATCTAGGTCATTACCATATTTTTTATTCATTCAACAAATCTTTTGCAAATAGTGTCAGAAAGATTCAACCAGACCCTTCACCATTGCAGTTTTCACTTTTGCATATGATCTTCAAATGAGATTTTCTCAGTCATATGGAGGTATTTTTCAGTGCAATGTTTTTTGAAATGGGGTATTTTTTTGTGCTCTTTACAGTGGTGCAATCAATGTTTTCTTACAAGTTACCAATTTTCCATAAATTAAGTTTTATCAGCAGATCTGAAGGGCAATCCCCATTTTATGAACTTCAAACCACTATAACTTTCATATCTGATCTCGGATTTGGGTCATTATTTTTTTGAAAGTGGATATTTTTTCAAGTAGGATATATTGGTGTTGGTTTTACGCTCATATTCTAAGATATTATTTTTGCCTTCAGTATTTGTGTCCATTTTTTGGATTTTGTAAAACTCTGGAAAATAACTCCAGCATTGTAAATGCACTAAATTATAAAGAGCCACCTTATAATATCTGGGGGGTGATTTGTGATCTATTACAAAGGGGGGTGGTCTAGTGTGTTCTCTCTAATTTTTTTGTCTCTCTTTCCTACACAAGCAATCTTACTTTCTGCATTAAAATGGATCAAAATACAGTACCAATACTCACACCTTACAACTACTATGAGTGGAAATCAAAAATGACAATCTATCTTAATAATTTGGGGTTGTTTAGAGTAACTATGGGACTTGAAACTGAACAACCACTAATTGCAGAAAAGTCAAATTGGTTTAACAAATGTGATGAAGCTTATGGTACTCTATGTATGTCTATATCTTCTGATCTTATTTTTCATGTTGAATCTACTACAACTCCAATTAATGTAAACAAGATGAGTTAAGGGGACACCAATTGGAGAATGAGCTAATAGGGATAAATCCATGTAATTTTGATACAATTTAGGACTTCTTCACAAAACTAAAGGTTGTAAGATTGCAATTGAAGGCATTTGGGATAGATAAGAAAGATTCACAATTGATTCTAAGCATTATTTCCAAACTTGGTCCAAACTATTCAATTTTTGTGTCTACTTTCTATGCTACAAAAAGTGCCTTAGGAACCACCTTTAAAATGCCTTCTCTTGATGATTTTGCAAAAGAACTCACACAAGAACAAGATAAGCTGATTCAAATGGGCACAATTAAGCCCTCTAAATCTCAAGCCTTGGTTTCCAAGCAAGGTACAAAAGATCAAAATGGGCTTTCTAAGCAAGAACAGAAACAAAAGAACCAAGGAGAAAAGAAGCAAGAACATAAGCCAGTTACTTCAAAAGCAACTAATGATGCATCTTCTTCAAAGGGTGACAAGCCCAAGAAGGAGAAAACTAAGTGTTCCTATTGTAAGAAACCTGTTCATGATGAACTTAATTGTCTAAAGAAGCAAATTGATCATTTGACTCATCTTCTAGAAAAGAACAACATCAAGGTGCCTGATTTTGTCAAAACAAGTTCATCTTGGGAATCTTCAAAGGACACAAGTAAGGGGAAAGGAAAGGGCAAGGCCTTAGTTGCTATTACTTCCCACCCTGATTCCTGGATTATTGACGTAGGTGCTTTGCACCACATGGCTTCATCAAAGGATAGTTTTTCCTCCTTGGAGTCATGTTCTATGTCATATATTCTATTGGGTGATGACACTCTTGCTGAAGTGCATGGGAGAGGGTCTATTGACGTGGGTGAAGGAACATTTCAGGATGTCCTTTGTATTCCATCTTTTTCAACTAATCTCCTATCTATCTATCATATCACTCACACTAGCTCTAGAAAGTGGGTTGAGTTCACTCCAGACACAGTGCTAATTAGTGAGATGCATAATGGGCCTACAATTGCAGTGGGAAAGGTAGATCATCAGTCTAGACTGTATCAATTTTCTCACTTTGTTCTTGATTCTCCTTCACTTTCATTGCTTACTCATTCAGATGAGGTGAGTCATTTGTGGCATCAGCGGTTTGGCCACTTGAACTACCACTCCTTGCAGCAGCTCAATAAGTATGACATGGTTATAGGTTTTCCTTCTATTTGATTTCTTGATGGAGTTTGTCAAGGATGCATTCTTGGCAAGAACCCTAAAGAAAAATTTGATAAAGGCAAAGCATGGAGAGCCACACAGCTTTTGGAGCTAGTTCAGAGTGATTTAGCAGGACCATTTCCAAATCCTTCTTTCAGCGGGGCCAAATATGTCTTGACATTCATTGATGATCTTTCTCGGTACACCTTTGTATATTTTCTTAAACAAAAGTCTGAGGTCTTTGAGTATTTTTAAGAATTCAAAGCCTTTGCAGAGAACCAATCAGGGAAAACCATCAAGGTTTTGCGCACTGATAATGGGGGGGAATATGTCAACTAGAGGTTTGAGCAGTTTTGTATCTCATAAGTCATTGATCTTCAACACACAATTCCCTACACTCCACAACAAAATGGAGTTGCAGAATGTAAGCATCGGTCCTTGAAGGAAATGGATAATTGTATGATCCACTTGAGATCATTGGCACCTCGGTATTGGGCAGAGGCCATCAACTGTGCATGTTATATCCAAAATTGAGTTCCTCATCGAGCTGTGAAGGGGATAACTCTTTTTCAAGCTTGGACTGGTTGGAAACCCACAGTCAAACACTTCCAAGTGTTTGGGTCTTTTGCATGGGCCCACATTCCAGTAGAGAAATGCAAGGCTATGGATCCACAGAGAAAGCCTTGCATATTTGTTGGGTATCCAGATGGTGTTAAAGGCTACAGGATTCTCCATCCTACCACACATGATATTTTCATTGAGATGAGTGTTCCTTTTGAGGAGGATACTTTCAGTTCTTCTTCTACTACTTGTCCATCTTTCATTCCTATGGATACATTGCAACTTCATGATGACAGTTCTTCTAAGGATTTTAATCCTCCTGATCCTTCTGAGGATTCTTCTTCCTCCACTTTTGATGATGATGTTGAGGATTCATCTTCCTCTTCTCTTAGTCATCCTTTCAAAGGGTGATGATTCTCCTCTAGATTCTCCTCATTGTCTAGCTACTGGGCCTCTTTGGGCTCATCAGATATTGGAGTCAATAGTTGATTGGGTTGGTGATCCTTCACATAAGAGAAGAACAAGGTGACAATTTGAGCATGCTCCACATCTCTTCTTTACTACAACTTTTGATCCATAAACCTTTTAGGAAGCTTCAGGTGTCCTTGAGTGGGATGCAGCTATGCAGGAGGAGTTCAATTCCTTGGAGAGGAATTATACTTGGGATTTACTCCCTCTTCCTAAGGGAAGGAAACTTGTTTGGTGCAAGTGGATCCACTGAACAAAATTTGTTGCATATGGGTCGGTTGATAAGTATAAGGCTCTCCTGGTCACCAAAGGATTCTCTCAGGTTGCTCGGATTGACTATTCTAAGACTTTTGTGCCAGTTGCCAAGATGAATTCCATCTGAACTGTCCTTTCTATTGTTGTAGCCCGTCATTGGGAAGTTCATCAGATGGATGTGAAGAGTTTTTTTCTTCATGGTGACCTTCAGAAGGAGATATATATGGAGCATCCACAGGGGTTCATTCAGGATCCTTCACTTGTTTGTCACCTTCGGAAGTCACTCTATGGCCTTAAATAGGCCCCTCATGCCTGGTATGCCAAGATGGACTCCTTCCTTCTATCAGTTGGGTTCACTTGGTTCCATTTTGATCCAAACATCTATATTTTATAGTAGGATGATACTCTCACCTTCCTTGTTCTCTATGTTGATGACTTGTTGATCACTAGGAGTCACTCATCCTATATCAAGGTAGTCAAAACTGCCCTTCATGATCGCTTCTTGATGTCTGACTTAGGCCTACTCCACTACTTCTTAGGGATTGATATCACTTAGTAGCCTTCTGGTATCTTCATTGGACAGCCTAAGTATGCTCTTGATATGCTCTTGAGATTTTGCATGGCTAACTGTAAGCCTGCATCGACTCCATTTCTGTCAGGAGTAAAACTTGAGGCTTCTTGTTCTTCACCCTTGGTGAATGCTACCTTGTATTGTCAATTAGTTGGAAGCCTCATATATTTGACTCACATGAGGCCTAATATTTCATATGTAGTGGTCCTGGTCTCTAGGTTCATGCAAGAGCCACATGAGCTGCATTGGAAAGCAGCTAAGCGGATTCTTCACTATGTATAGGGTACTCACAGTTATGGGATTCATTATACAGTGGGCGTGGATATTGACTTGGTGGGATATACAAATTCAGATTGGGCAGGTGATTCTCAGGATCGCAAGTCCACTCCAAGGTATTTCTTCTCTCTTGGTTCTAGTCCAGTTTCTTGGTTGAGCAAGAAACAATATGCTATTTCTCTTTCATCTACTAAGGTTGAGTATCGAGGAGTAGTTAATGCTACTACTGAGGCCATTTGGCTTCAGAACATTCTCACTGAGTTTGGAATTTCCTTTCGAAAGCCTACAATCATCTTTTGTGACAACCAGAGTGCTATTCAGATTTCTCGCAATCTGGTCCATCATCAATGGACCAAGCACATTGAGATTCACATGCACTATATTCGAGAGTTGATTCATGAGAAGGTTATTGATCTTCAGTAATATCTGACATCATATCAAACTACAGACATCTTCACCAAACCCTTCACTGAAATCAAGTTCATTCATTTGAGCTCTTTTCTTGGGGTGCGGAAGGTATTCTCTTTTTTTCGCAGGGCTTCTGAGTTCCTTTTTTCTCTCTCTCTCTATTCTGGGGGGGTGTACTCTCCTTTGTTGGGGGAGCTTCTTCTTTGTTGGGGGGGAGGACTATGTACATGGGTACCTCATCAGGCTTCATTTTTTGAGACCCATATTTTCACCCACCAAAGCTATGCTTAAGGAGGGGTGTTAGTGTAGGTTTTTATTTTCCTAGTTGGGTTTATTATATTCCTTTTTCCTAGGTTTTTCCTACACTTTAATTAAGCTTTCTTAGGTTAATAAAGCATGATTACTTAAGACAAGTGGTTATTGAGGTATCGACATGCTATGAGGAGGTGCATTTACTATGTTTAGACCATCATGGGGGTCTCTCCTCATCGACCGGTATCATCACCTCCACCCCTCTCTTGAGTCTATATAAACATGCTACCTTGCTTGTATTTTCACATATAGTTGGAGATAGTAATCTGATGCTATTTTTCCTTGGAGAACTTCACATCATTTTTCTTGCGGTATCACTGTTATGTTGTTTATTTCATTTGCATTTACAAATTATTTGATTTGTCTCTTTCAATTCAATTCTAGGTTGTAATTTGTTTCTCAGATTTTAACACTTCCATGACATGATGCACACTTTTATGGAAGATTACGTGGGTGATTTTCTAGCCAAGTCATTCACAAGAACAGAACACTTGGACATATTGGATAAAATCTTTCAAAGACTAGAACAATTCAATGTCAGATTGAACCCTAAGAAGTGTGTCTTTGGGGTAACATCCGACAAACTTTTGGGATACATAGTATCAGAAAAGGGCATTGAGGTGGATCCAGCAAAGGTTCAAGCTATCATGGAAATTCCACCTCCTAAAAATATCAGCCAATTAATATCTCTATAGGGACGGCTACAATCTATCTGTCGATTCATTTCTCAATTAGCAAATAAATGTCTTCAATTAAACCATCTACTTCATAAGAATGTACATTTCAGATGGGAAGATAAATGTGCAGAATCATTCCACCAGCTCAAACAATATATGATGAATCCACCAGTTTTGGTTCCACCAATAGTAGGAAAGCCACTCATTCTCTATATTTCAGCAACAGAAGTGTCACTAGGGGCACTACTGGCACAAGAAGATCCAATGGGAAAGGAAAGGGCTATCTACTACATCAACAGGACTTTGAATGGATATGAACTCAACTAGATACATTCATCAAAAAGGCTTGTTTTGCAGTGGTGTTTGCCTCTCAAAAGTTTTGCCACTACATGCTAGCCCATACAATCAAGCTAGTAGCAAAATTTGACCCACTAAAATATCTACTTAGCAAAGCCGCTCTCACAAGGAGGTTAGCTAAATGGGTTATGATCCTAAGTGAGTTCGACATTCAATACACGGAATGACGAGACATCAAAGGACAAGCAATTGCATATCAACTGGAAGAAGCACCTTTACCAGACAAAAATCCATTACAAGTGGAATTTCCAAATACACATGTGCTCACTATCACACCCAAGCAATCGACCCTATACTTTGATGGATCCTATAACCAACATGCACTAGTAGAAATATGGGCAATAAATGACTACGTGACCAAAAGTTTTAGTCACGAGACCAAATTTTAGCAATTTTTTACAAGAAAGCTATGAATGACTAAATAAATGACTAATTTGGTCATTGGGTGAGATCTCACAAATAAAAATGACTAAATAAATGACTAATTTGATAGATGATAGAGAAATTCTAAATAAATGACTAGATAATTATCTGACTCTTCTCTTAAAGAAATTAGGTACTTGTGGAAATGATATAAAAAATTGATCCTAATATTTTTGTTTGTAAATTATTTATTATTTAAATATTATTTTAAAAATAAATTATTTTATTAACAGATGTATTATATTATATTTTTTTTTTTTATTAAAAATATAATAAGAATAAAAGTAATATAACATGGCACAAATGAAGAAACAAATGGCTCTGCAATTTGGCGGTAATAGACAACTTGGTGCTTAGGCAGATGTTGGCTGGGATGATCTGCCACATGTGCCGCAGTGGGTGTTTTCCAAGGGTAGATGGGAAGATAGGGCTTCGAGTCTGGGAAGGCAATACAAGGATCTTCACCCGATTTCCAAATACTTTCAGGGTTTTTTCAAGGGTCTTCCATGGCGTAGGATGGGGAGTTTTGTTTGGCATGGTCCGAATAAAAATGAGAGAAAGATCATCAGGCGAAAGCAGTTGCACATTTTCATTTCTACAAATAGATCTTTTGCTGAAGTAGTGGCCAAGGGAACCAATGTTGCTCCTAGGGCACCCGAGCATGAAAAACTAATGTCAGTTGCTGATGTAGGTAGGAATTCAAGAAAACATCAAAGAAAATAGGAATTTAGACTAGCTCAATCACAAAAAAACTAGATTGCAATGATAACAATCCTAAAAACATTCAACAGAGATATGAAAACAAGACATTCAAATCAAATGCAAACCATAACAAACATGAATATCTCCTTCATGATTCTCCATTGTCCTTCTTTCTCCTTCAAATTGCTTTGTTTGTGGATCTCACCTACAAATGCAAAGGCATAGTATGAAAGCAAGATGAAATGGCAGTGCAAGGATACTAGAAGCGTGATTGATTCTCTGAAAATGTGATTAGATCGATTCAAAAATGTAATTAATTGGGGTCTTTGATTGAAGAAATTCATCCAATTTATAGACAAATTGGAGAGATGACAAGATTAGCATGAAGAGATTTGAAAGGAAATTTCAAATCAAGATTGACAAATATGACAAGATTGACATGCAAAATTGATTGATTGACAAATTATGGCAAAATTGACAAGATTGCTATGCAAAATTGATTAATTGACAAATTATGACAAAATTGACAAGATTGCTATGCAAAATTGATTGATTGACAAATTATGACAAATTATGACAAGATTGAAATGTCATTCCCATGAAATTAGGGGAAATATTACAAAAATTGAAGAAAATAGGAGAAATAGAAAATTAGGTGAATTGGAAATTAGGAAATTAGAAATTGATGAAAATTAGGTAAATTAATTAATAATTTTTCATTCATTAATTAATTCACAAAAAGAGGGGGAATTAATTAGCCAATTAAATAAAAAATTAATTGTGACAAGAAGACTTAGGATAAATAAATAAATTATTTAACCTAGAGGGAAAATGACAAACAAGATTAAATGAATAAATCATAAAACCCTAGAAGATGAATTAGAAATGCAAGGATGACAATTAGGTCTGGACAAAAGATAATTGATGCAAGGTTGATTTGATCATGATTCTGACTGACAAAGGACCAGTGTTGATAAATGATTAAAATTGGTTGACAAAAATCAATGACAAATTGACCAAGATTGACAAGGAGATCAAATTGAAAAGCACCAATTGATGAGGAGCAATGACTAATTAATCCAAACTGACATGATTAAAAAGGACAACGATCGATGACGAATCGATCACAAAATGACAAGATTGACAAGGACGAGGATCAATGATGACTCGATCGCAACAATGACGTGATTTGACAAGGATAAGTATCAATGACTAATCGATCGCAATAATGACATGATTTGACAAGGACAAGGATCGATGATGAATCAATCGCAAAAATGACGATGTTGACAAGGACTAGGATCGACCAAAATCATGATTGAAGATTGTTATCGACAAGACCTAATTCAAAAGTGAGAAAAATGAGGAAAGTAGAAGAAGGAATCTATGCTTGCAAATGATAAAGACCAAGTGCACAACATATAAGAAATGTTAATGCGACACAAGAACCCTAAAATAAGGCAATGCGCAAATGTTAAAGTATGACTCTGTAAGCGTTGACCATTTTTAGACATCTACATTTTGCCCCTCTTTGAGACAATGTGATTCTAAGCATTGTTTCAAAGAAAAATAATGAAAATGCCCCAGACAATAACAATGACATATGCATGCCCCCTTGAGGAATTGGCTGGAAACATCCAGCAAAGAGGCCAATTAGTCGATAAGAATAACAGAAAATGATAGGTTCAAACAGATCAAGAATTGAAGGTCAGATGCACAAATTACAAGCAATAGAAGACACAAAAGACCATGACCAGCATAAGATGGAGAGGATGCACATCCATCTAGGTACTAACAAAGAGCTATAAATGAGACAAGGAGAAGGAAAAGAGCTCATTTGCACTAGCCAAAGTGGAGGATTTGTTGCTCAGGAAAAAGACCCTTGCACAGAGATGGTGAACATTCCAATGGCAGATCACCTCAGAGAATGTGTACACACCTACAGACGACCAGATGATGTGGGAGCAGCGGTATGTATCTCAAAAACCCATATTGTCAATTTCATGAATTTTACTGGATTGCAGGACATTGTGGGGCCCACAGGGAAGTCAAAAATGGACATCTACGCCTGTGTAGGTGCATTCTACACCTGTGTGAGGATGTTCTATGCCTATGTAGGGTACATAGGCACAGCTTGATGTTGCATAGGCACAGGATAGGGTACACAGGTGCAGTTGTGCACTTAGGACCCTAATTTGACCAAAAACAGCGCGCGAATGATCCCAAAAAGAGGGATAAGGGTAGAATAGGTCAAAATAGATAAGAAACACCCTAATTTGAGCATGAAACAAAGAAATGCAACCCGTAAGAGAAAACCCTAAAACTGACAAAGTGTGCCCCAATTGTGATGCAGAGTCAACAGTATCCATTGATTACACGGGAGAATAGACCCGACTGCTTCATGTTGCGACATAGACTCAGGAGTATGGATAGAGATACATTAGTAGGACTTGGATTATACTATATTGCATTCATGCCCAAGATTAGGGCAAACACAGGACTACTTACCGCATTGGCAGAGCGATGGCATTCAGAGACTTTGTCTTTCCATATGCCAACTGGAGAGGCAACTGTGACACTAGAGGACATGTGGTGTATCCTCCGCATTCTGATTCATGGGGAGATGGTAGAATATGACCCAGTGATAGGGAGAGATGCATTGTGCAAATTATTTGAGTGCGATGCAGATGACCTTGATATCGTAGAGAGGGAGATTGGCTGGGAGACCATGGCAGCAAAGTACGATCAGCGATATGTGGTGATAGCAATGGTTATAGCATGTCTATTAGCAGGGGATAGATGAGGACATGGATTCCCTATTGGATGGAGAAGAGTGCTAGAGCAGATGGTGATAGAGGGGACTGTGTATGCATGGGGACCATGTGTGCTTGCTATGCTATATTTTCAGTTGCATCAGATAGCATATCAGGGGGTGCAGACTTTGAGTTGTGGGGTCACACTATTACAGGTATGGGCATTTGAGCACATAGCCATATGCCAACTGATTGCAGAGAGATAGGTAGTACCACATTGACCATATGTGTACTGCTATGGGGGTACATTGAGACAGGGTCCGTTTGGATACATATGTATTGGCGACATGAGCTAGACAGATTGAGAGAGTTCACATGGAGGCCATATTTTGATTGCCCTGGATGGTCAGATGATATTGAGGAGCTACCATATTGTAGATAGGAGAGATACCTGATTGGGTGACTAGTGAATCACCAGAGAGTGATTGAGATGTACCTGCCAGAGAGAGTCAGATGACAGTTTGGAGAGAGGCAGGATGTACCGAGGGGGACTGCACACTTTGCCCAATCTCATAGAGAGACGAGTTAGTGGGGGAGGATGATTCAACCACACATAGAAAATGCTAACTTCACATAGCTACAGTAGAGATAGTGGGATTGGAGATCAGATGTGGTGGATGCCAGGATGACAGAGGAGTATGAGCGATGGGTTGCATGATGACAGCTTGTGCCATTGACAGATCCTGATATTCTAGTACCTAGGAGATAGGAGGACTTCCCACTCACTGGAGAGGAGGATGGAGATGATGAGGAAAGAGGGGATGATGATGAGGATGATGAGGACAGAGGGGATGATGAGGAGGATGACGAGGATGGAGAGGATGATGACGACGAAGGGGATGATGAGGATAAGTAGGATGATGAGGATAGAGGGGATGATGAGGAGGATGACGAGGATGGAGGGGATGATGAGGATGGAGGGGATGATGAGGATGAGGAGGATGATCCAAATCCAGCCGATCAGGAGTCATTGCAGGATATACCCATAGGGCAGGAGATAGCTATCATAGAGGATGTGGAGATATGCAAGGCCACCATAGCGAGTTAGCATGATCACATTTCCACATTAGAGAGACAAAATGCTATCTTGAGGACAGAGAAGGATCAGTTCAGAGTAGAGATAGCCAGACTGATAGCGGCTTGAGGTATAGCAATAGCCCAGGCACAACAAGCAGAGTAGAGAGTCATTGAGTATATTGGGTCGATTAGGGATGCCAGTGCACGTGAGATGGCACAAATGTTGGTAGAGACCGGAGAGGAGATACACCATTGGAGGACACTATATGAGAGTGCAATTCCACCAGAGTAGAGAGAAGCATCATATCGAGCACAATCAAGGACAGAGAGCAGGCCATATTCTCGGAGGTCAGTGAGCAGCATGGGGGTGAGTGGACCTAGGAGACCACCACAGCCAAGACTTGGGGCAGGAGGGACATCATCCTTGAGACATGGCAGGGATGAGGAGGACAGAGGGAGCACCCAATGACAGAGGCACGTGCTCCTTATGATAGGACATATATAGTGTGACATTATGTATTCAGCCTACAGGCCATACTTAGGACAGATAGTCCAATTTTGTACTCCGATATTATTTTGATATATGATATGATATGCAGCTATATGATGCAATGCAATGTGTTATGACTTATGTTTACATTCCATATATGGATGGCTTATGCACTGTTTATGTACCATTGTGGAACATGTATGAATATATTTTTATGTGTTTTTTATGCATTTATAAAATGAAATGGATAAAATGTTGTGTATAATGCAAATTTACTAACCAATGAATATAGGATGCAGTGTATGTTGTTTGGAGATTAGAGAACTAGACCAAACTAACTGCCCAAACTGATAGAAGAAATGTTAGTAAGAAGAAATTAGATAGAGGATAGTTAGAGATGAAGAACAACTTGCTTTCACCAATGCATAGAAGTAGGTGAGAACCTTTATTTAATGTGGCAAAATGGATGTGGTGCAACATGGCAATGAAGGCCAGAGCGATAATGCAATCCCTTTGCATAAGACAGACACATCGTACATAAGGAATGAGTGAATCATCCTAGGGTGCATACATCAAGGGTTGAGCTTTGTGCGGCATTCACAGAACGAATGTACTTATCACAGACACCCAATGATATAGTTGCCCCAGTTTGTGACAAACATTCCACAAACAACAAACACAACAAAAAACAAAAGGGACCATGAACCATCCTAGTTACTCTAAATCACTCAGTGACATCACCGAGCAACATAGCAACATGATCGAAGCCAAAGATAAACCAATAAAAAGATAAGATGCACAAATTCGACCAAGTCAAACAAACAGTCTGATTGTCATTGTCAAAAGTGGAAAATAGGAATGATCATGCTGTCTGGTTTTAGGGAATGCAGTACCCCATCTAAGACAGGACACGGTTTGGTTTCGAGTATACCACACCCTATAGAAGACCCATGATAGTAGTAACAAGGACAAATGATACTGATGTTGATTGATTGATATGACAATTTTAATCAGTTTGAGTGTCTAGTTTGATTGAAAAGTTCATCTATTAATGCATGATTTTTAGTAAAGCGCAGTGTGTGATTGATTGCCATTGGATGTATGCTCAGCAATCTATCTGTGCACAAAGGGGATTATTTTTGTTTTGCTTTTTCAAGTTTTTACAATTTTTTTGTTCATTTTTTCAGGACTTTATTTGATTTTTTAGGGATTTTTTTCAAGACATTATTTGATTTTTAAAGATTTTTTCAAGACATTATATGATTTTTAGGGATTTTTTCAGGACATTTTATGAATGTTTTTGAATTATTTCAGGACATTTTACAATTTGAAAGCTCCAGTAATTGATCATGACAAGGGGTGCGCACCCAATGAAATTTTTAAAGACATATATAGTGACCAGGACCAAAACATATATACAAGGACTCAAAACCTGAGTATGCAAGACAATGATGTTGACCAATCACAGGCCTGGAACAGAATATTGGGTCAGGAAAAGGATAAACGTGATAAAGTTGTAGGGTCATGATAGATGACGGAGCAATAATCTTTTACACATGGCGCCTGTTTGCCAGGTTTTCACCATGGTACTTGCCCAAAGTGCCTGTTTGCCAAGTTTTCACTAGAGGGCGAATGATTTTTCTTTACTTTTGTTTGTTTTTTTCAATTTTTCACATTTTTTGTATTTTTTAATTTTTCACTTTTTTTTTTTTTTTGAGCTTTTTTTTTTTTTTTGTATTTTTTCAAGATCATATTTGAAGAACTACTGACAGAAAACTATGCCCAGTACTTGTGAAGGTGCATTCTATTTACAGGATGGAACAAAGGTTCACCTTCTGGGGTTGCAAGTTGATATGCCCCCAAGCCATAGGCTGCAGTAACTATGAAAGGCCCAACCCAATTAGGTTCAAACTTTCCTTTGATGCTGTTGGTAGATTGTGCATTCTTTGGGTTCACCTTTAAGACCAAATCTCCCACTTCAAAGTGTCACCCTTTGACCTTCTTATTATAAGAGCGATGGAGACGGTTTTGATATGCTTGCAAATGTGTCAGGGTTGTCTAACGTTTCTCATCTAACATCTCAAGCTGATGCAATCAAGAGACTCTATGCATCTCATCATCAATCAAATGTTGCAAGGAAACACGCAAAGAGGGAATTTCCACTTCTAAGGGTAAAATGGCTTTTTCACCATACACCAAAGAATAAGGTGTTGCACCAGTAGTTGTGTGGATGGAAGTGCAATAAGTCCATAGTGCTGGATTCAACTGTACATGCCAATCTCGACCAGCATCATTAACAACCTTTTTTAGGATCTTAATGATGGTTTTATTTGATGCTTCAGCTTGACCATTACTTTATGGATAATAAGGACTAGAGAAATGGTGTTGGATGCGAAAATTTTCACAGAGTTCCTTGACATCTTTATTTTTTAATGGATGGCCATTATTTGTGACAATTGCAAGGGGAACCCCATATCTGCATATGATATAATTTAGTAGAAACTTTGAAATTTGGACACCAGTGATATAGGTCATGGGGATAGCCTTGATCCATTTTGTAAAGTATTATGTGGCCGTGATGATGAATTTGTGTCCATTTGCAGATGTCAGGTGAATCTTGCCAATAAGATCCAATCCCCATTGAGAAAAGGGCCACAGAGATATGATAGAGTGAAGTTCTTGAGCTGGCGCATGAATGTAATTTCCATGGATTTGGCATTTGTAGCATTTCTTGACAAAATCATGAACATCCTTTTCCATAGTGGGCCAATAATACCCAGCATGAATCAACTTTTTAGCTAGACTCAAACCATTGAAATGTCCCCCACATATACCATCATGAACCTCATGTAAAGCTATTTGTGCCTCATCAGAATCCAAACACCTGAGGAGGGTGTGGTCAAGGAAATGATGGTAAATGGTGTCTACGATGATGACATATTTGGTTATCTGGCGGATGAAGGCTCGACGTTGGTTAGAGGAAAGGTTAGGTGGTAAGGTTTGGGATTTCAAATATTGATAGATGTCAGTGTACCACAGAGAATTAGGACCAACAAGAACACACATCACATCTACTGTCGGAATTTCAAAAGAAGGGATAAGCAACTGTTTGACCAAAAATTCACATCTGTCCATATTGTGGGGCATATTTAACATAGAAGCAATAGTTGCCATAGCATCTACTGACTTGTTTTGAATTCTTGGAACTTGACTAAAATGGATAGCCATAAATTTTGTCTTGAAGAAATCCACCATATGCTTGTAGGGAATAAGCTTTTCATCTTTCGTTTCATAGTCATCATTCACTTGACAGATGACTAACTGGGAATCTCCATAGACTTGCAAATGTGTGATGTTCCAGTGGATCGCTACTCGGAGTCCTGTGACCAAAGCTTCATATTCTGCAATGTTATTGGTACAATGGAAAGTTATTCTGTAGGATTTGGGAATAGCATCACCTTGAGGGGTGACAAACAATATACCTACCCCAGACCCAAATTTGGTATGGGATCCATCAAAATATAACTTCCATTCATTAGAAGATGTGAGAGAAAAGATTGATTCATCTAGAAAATCCGTCAATATGGGATGATCATCATGAATAGGTGCTTCTGCAAGTTGATCCGCTATGATTTGTCCTTTTATTTCCTTTCACTCAATGTACTCAATATCAAACTCACTGAGGATCATAACCCACTTCGCTAGGTGACCTGTCAAAGCTGCCCTACTAAGAAAGTATTTCAAGGGATCAATTTTTGCAACTAGCAATGTCTGATGATTTAACATATAGTGTCGAAGCTTCTATGTTGCAAAGACCACTGCTAAACATGCCCATTCAATAGTTGAATAATTCAACTCATAGCCCACTAGTGTCTAACTGATATAATAAATAGCCCATTCTTTGCCTTTCTCATCTTGTTGGGCTAAGAGAACTCCCAGTGTCATTTTAGTTGCAGAAATATACAATATGAATGGCTTCCCTTCTATAGGAGGCATTAGAATAGGTGGTGACAACAGATAATCCTTGAGAGTTTGAAATGCTGATTGACATTGCCTAGTCCATTTAAAAGTGACACCTTTATGCAATAAATGCTGGAAGGGATGACATTTGTCTACCAATTGAGCTATAAACCAGCGGATTGATTGTAACTTTCCTTGTAGACTTCTTAGTTGACGTAGATTTGAAGGAGGAGGCATATCCATTATTGCTTTAACCTTTTCAGGATCTACTTCGATGCCTTTGTGAGAAACAATGTACCCTAACAATTTTCCGGCTGTGACACCAAAGACACATTTCTTTGGGTTGAGTCTAAGCTTGTAGGTTTCCATTTGATCAAAGATGGGGCCAAGGATGGCTAGATGACTATCTCTTGTGACAGATTTGCATAATAGGTCATCAACATAGTCTTCCATCAAAGTATGCATAAAATCATGGAAAATTGTCGTCATAGCTCTTTGATATGTTGCTCCAACATTTTTAAGACCAAAGGGCATCACATTCTAGCAGTAAGTACCCCAAGCACATGTAAATGTAGTCTTATGTTGATCTTTAGGAGCAATGTGAATTTGATTATATCCGGAAAAACCATCCATCAATGATAGCATCTCATATCTAGCAGTCATGTCAACTATGATGTCTATATTTGGTAGTGGAAAATAATCCTTAGGGCATGCTTTATTAAGATCTCTAAAGTCTATATAGATTCTGATGCCCCCAGTTACTTTGCTAACAGGTACCAAATTTGAAATCCAGTCTGCATAATCAATGGGTTTGATAAATCCCACATCTAATAATTTTTTTAGTTCTACCTTGACCAAGAGAGCCACCTAGGGATGCATCTTTCTGAGTTTCTGTTTGACGGGCTTGGCATCTGAATTTAATGGCAAGTGATGAAGGGCTAATTCTAGATCAAGGCTGGGCATATCTATATAGGACCATGCAAAACTGATCTTCTTCTCAAGAAAGAAATTGACAAAATCTATCTTTTCCTATTTTGATAGAGAAGCAGCGAAATGAATGACCTTAGGGTTGTCAGGTGTACCCAAATTTATCTCTTCGGTCATTTCCACAAGCAATGTTGATTTATCCTGACTTGATAGGGGTATGTCCAATCTTCCACCTTTCGGCGCCTCAGAGAGGTCTTCACCCACAAATACGTCTTTTATTTTTACTTTTTCATGATCAGAGAGTGCCTTACAGTTGTGGAATCTAGATCAATAGTAAATCCTGCGTTATGATCACCTTGTGGTATGCCTTAACGTAGTCCAAGGAATTTTGCAATTGCTTCGTCATTTTGAAAACAATCCAATTTGAGTGGTTCTTGTTGGTCCTATTGGATAAGCTGTGGATAGACAAGGGGCATGTCATCATCGGTTGTAAGGAGAGAGAGGGCTGAGATGGTAAAAATGCAAATGTCCATGGTATCATTGTGTGAACTGCTAGTATCTGATTCAGAGCTTGGGTCCCAGAATGACTCTATCCAACCATTAGGACATGTTTTAGGAGGGGGAGTTATTTCATGTTTGTCTTCCATGGGCAAATCATCAGGGTCAAGGAAAACATTATCAAGGGCATAGGAGCTAGAAGAAAAGGAACTCCACTCCCATTCATTGGAATCAGTTTCAAGTCGGGTATCCTCAGGTGTTGTTTCATCATCAGAGTCATGCCCCTTTCTACACGTGGTCACTTTGGTAGACAAGGGTCCAATTCACAATGGTACAGAACCTAACCCTAAAGTTGGAGGTTACATCTTGGGTATAATAGGTTCTAGTCTTCCTTTCTTGTCAGGGCCTAAGCCACTGCAGCCATCATATCCCTTTTTTTGTAGCATAGTAAACCCTTTGCCATACCACTCCACTGGCAACCTGATAGGTGGTGTCTCAGTGGGATCCTTATAAAGCCAGTCTATGACATCATCATCCAAAGTTTCCTTATCAAGTTCACCCCATTTGGAAAATGTAGTGGGGGGCTGATATTGAATGACTATCTTAGGTTCCTTTTGCAACAAATGTAGTTTTCCATGTGATTTTGGAGATATTGGTAAATTCCCAAAGAGGAATGTTTGAGCCATTGAATACTCTCTGCATCCTTGGTCCTGTATCTTCAATTTTCCTTTGATAGCATCTAACAATTCATTAGGATCCACATAATTATGTGAGTTGGCCTCCCTATTGACTGGGACTTGTTGCTTCGAGGGATCCTTTAGATTAGCACAAAATTGAAATGGATTACGATCTCCTGGAATTGTTATCTCAGTCCCATTGTAAGGATATTTTAAACACTGATGATAAGTAGATGGAACTTCTTTCATTGCGTGAATCCAGGGATGGCCAAGAATCATATTGTAAGGGAGATCAAGGTCTAGGACTTGCAGGAAAGTGTTTTTTGTCACTCGACCAACTCTGATAGGAAATGAAATTACCCCTTTAGATGGACGCTCAGCATCATCATATGCTTTGATTGTTATTCTTCTGGAAGAATCAATGTCATTTTCTGTATAACCAAGACCAATGACCACTCTCAAGGTACAGATGTTAAGACCTGCTCTGCCATCTATCAAGACTCGTCGGATCTTGTAATTATGAACAAAGACTTCAAGATGTAAAGGATCATTATGAGGGATCTTATCAAGAGAAATATCGTTATCAGAAAAGGCAACGTGTTGGGAAACAGCTAGATGTCCAATTTGGGCTTGAAACTAGTCA
This sequence comes from Cryptomeria japonica, assembly GCF_030272615.1. NCBI lineage: Eukaryota > Viridiplantae > Streptophyta > Pinopsida > Cupressales > Cupressaceae > Cryptomeria > Cryptomeria japonica. The sequence goes on along the minus strand of NC_081407.1, from coordinate 46,066,729 downwards.
ACATCAATGTTTGTTGGGACAGTGGACTCAATTAAAGCTTTATCTAGGATTGCACGATGCATAGGGGACATTTTCAACAACTCAAGAATTGATATTTGTGCAAGTGTCTTCCCCAGATGATCTAGGAGATTATACTGACTCATAGGAGTTGATTTGGGAGGAACTGCAGGAGCTCCTTTCAGGACTATTTTGGATCGACGAGTGGTGACTACGCAAGAAGGATCTTGTCCCTTTATTCTTATGGTGGAAACATACTCATTTGACACTCAAAAACAATTGATGACATTGTTATAACCATTATTTGCATAATTAAGATTCGTTGTTTGGTTAGAGTTTGAAGAAGATGCTTTACCCTTGTCATGATCAAGCAAAGGAGTTTTGAAAATTGTATGATCAATGTTAGAGGTCGCATTGGGTGGGTCTACCTCAATTACTCCTTGATCTAACAAGTTTTGAATCATATGTTTCAATTGAAAACATGATGCAGTTTTATGTCCTTTTGACCGATGGTATTCACAATATGCATTATCATTCCACCAATGCGGCTTTACCAATGGTTCTGCCTTGATATCTGGTAACTTGATAAACTTTGCTTGTATTAATTGTTTCATTACTGACTCAATAGGCTCTCCCAATGGCGTAAACTATCAAGGAGGCCCATCCCTTGATCGGAAAGGTTTTCATTGCTAGTTTTGTTGTTGACCTTGTTGTTGATTATATTGTTGAGTGTATTGTTGGTATTGCGGTTGTTGAGTAACATTGCTTGCTGGTGTTTGATTTTGTTCCATAGCCGACATATTAGGAGCACTCAATTTCTTTATTGTGAATGTGGGTTGATTTGCATTCACTGCTCTTGCATCGACAACTCCATCATTAGTGACATTCTTGTTTTTGTACCAAAATCTATTTCTGTCCCCTGAATTGTTTGTGTTGTCACTGTCTTTGTTGAGCTTAATGATTCCCTTAGCAACAAGAGCAATTTCAATGTTCATCCCTTTCTTAATGAGTTTCTCAATGGTACTGGGACTTTTCAATTTGAGTTTATACATCATTTCTAGGACCAAATTTTGAATAAATAAGTTCACTTGTTGTTCTTTAGGTATATCTAGGGAAGAACGACTCTACAAGATTCGCCATCGTTGCAAGAAAGTCACTAATGGTTCATCTTGCTTTTGCTTGGTGTTGCATAAATCTGACATAGTCACTTCACTGTCAATGTTGAATGTGAAGTGAGATATAAACTTTTGAGCCAATTCCGACCAAGTCTTTATATTCCCTAGCAAATGCGAATACCAATCTATGGCTTGTCCTACGAGACTTCATGCGAACAAGCACATTAAATATGTTTCCTCATAACTCACTTCAGTACATGCTGCGAAAAATGCTCGAATGTGGTCTTTTGGATTGCCATTCCCTTTATATTTCTCAAAATTAGGTGCCTCAAATTTCTTAGGGAAGGGAGGCATGTACAAGCTCTTGTCAAATGGATTAGGACATAAATCTTGATCTGTGTACTATTTCTTTGTTCCTTTGGTTTCCAATGCATTGACTTGTCATTGTAACTTCTCAAGTTGTTGCGCAATTGTGTCAGACTTTGGAGGTTCATCATTGATCCTGGTGGGTACTCTTTTTCGATACATCGTGTTTCCCATCGGCTGTTGATGCTCAAAAATTGTTATCTTTGGTGTCTCCGTCATATAATGTTCTTGGTACAGCTCTTGTTGTGGTGGTTGTGCCATGCCTTGATATTGACCTTGTTGCTATGCTTCTTGTGGTGGGATCATCATTGGTAGCCTTGGTTGATATTGCAATTGAGGGTGTTGTTGATATTGTACGGACATCAATTGTGGTTGTGAAGTATGATAACTTGTTTGTCTTGGCACATATTGAGGCACATGTTGTTGTTGATGTTGATGAATCGGAAGTTGCTAACTTTGTGCCAATTGTTGTTGTCTTGATGTAAATCCCATCATTTGCAAAAAACTTTGTTTGGGAGGTTTTTGTTGTTTCTCCTTGAGATGGGGCATGGCACTTGCATTGACTTGTTGTGTTGTTTGTCTAATCCACTGTGGTGGTTGCAAGTTTGAATTAACTTGTAATGGTGCAGAAGACACCGCAACATGTTGTTGAATGTGATATTGTTGTTGTTATGCATTGATTGTTTGCGAATTCGATTATGCCTTTTGTGTATTACTCAATTGTTGTAACATTTGTTGTTGGTGCAAACCACTATTTGTAGCTCTTTGTGTTGCCATTATTGAAGGATCTGTCACAATATTTTGCATAATAGGTACTTGAGTATTTGGCAAATATATTGAACTTAATGGGACATAGGAACTTTGTTGCATTGTGGAATTGTTTTGGACATTGGTAAGATCAGGCATTCCAATCGTAAAGCTTTCTTGCATCTTAGATTTTGATCCACTTGTAATTATTCGAGGAATCATTTCTTGTTGAAGGATAGCTGGCAATATTTGTGTGGCCTTCATTTGATCTTGTGTAAAAGGTGTTGTATTAAATAACGGATTATTTATTGTTTCAAATGGTGACTTTTGTGGAATAGTCACTGTCAATGTTTTTGAAGCACGTTTACTCATCAAGGTGTGTTGAGTTTCTTGTTGCACATTTTCTTCGTTTGGATGTGGAGAGAAACTTAACAGCTCACTGCCTTGTTGTTTTTGCACATTGATTTGCTCACTTGAGGAGGTCACATTACTCATCATGTCAAGATATTTTTGTGGGAACATCTTAAAGACCTTGTTCAAGAATTTATCCATCTTTTTTGTCAACTTAGGATCTTCAAGGAACATATCAACATCATCAGAAGCATCGGAATCTGATGAAGAATCTGGTAAAATATTTGGATTTATTTCTTGTTGAATGCCTTGATCTGAACCAAATCCTTGTGAAAGAGTTTGTTCCTCATGTAATGTTTGAATTTCATGTTGCAGGTTCAGTTGATTCCAATCAAAAGGTGCATTTCCTCTTGGTGTTGGTGGAACACTCCCATATCCCGGTTTCATGGGTACAAACACTAGTTCATATAATGGAGGTGGTCTAAGTTGAACCATTCCATATGGCGGTAATGATGTGTTTGATGAACCTTCAATTTGTACTGTTTGATTAGTTTGAGACTGTGAGTTTGATATGTTGTCAATGGGTTGATATGTTGGTTTGCCCATCTTCTTAGATTTTGACCTTGTTTCAACAGGCATGTCACTATGCAAATGCAATATTTTTTGGAATTTTTCAAGGATGATGTATGATATGCAACTAAATGCAAATTAAATAGACAAAAATACAATCTATGGCAAGAATGCAACCTATGTTTTTGGTTGTTTTTCAAGATTTTGACAAACTTTTTGGAATGCAAATCTAAAAATGAGACCCTTAGGAAATTGAAATGATGTCTAGACCTCAAAGGACAAAAGGATCAAGTGACAAAAGGACAAAATGACAATGTCTCCCCTATATGCTTGGATACTAAGCTATGTTTGACCAAATGACATTGATGACAAAAAGACAAAAGTTTGATAAGGTCTAGACTTCCTAACAATGACTTAGGCTTTATTCAAAGATTTGGATTACTCAAGTATGACAAAACCTAGTTTTTTTGAGACTACACGCAAGAAAGCAATGATTATGACAATGACTTAGGATATGATATGGAAATGATCTAAGGATATGATATGACAATGCAATGATAAGGAAATGCGAAGACCAATGACTTGGAATATGCGAAATGCAACTTATGCAACCTAAATGGAAACCTGTCTTGGATATGACAATGAAATGCAAACTTAGGGAAAATGATCTTGGACCTAAGTGCAAAATGAGGATGCTTGCAATGAAAAGGACTAAAATGAAAGGAGATGACAATATGCCTTAGGACCTAAGTGGGACTATGCAAAACCTAGCCTAAAGTGACATGAATTTTGAAACAAAGACATTTAATGTGTTGACGATCATGTTCAAATGTTGGATGAATACTTGGACAAATTTGGACCTTTGTTCAGATTGTGTTTTGAGTTGAATGTTGTTGATTTTGAAAATCCAAGTTGATTATGAGCACTTTTTTTTAAAAGCTTGTTTTTAATTTAACCTTTTACAATCATGAAAAATAGAATGTTTGTTTTGACTTTGACTCAAGACAATCAAGCATATTTACAAAAAATCCTACAGATGGCAAGGGCAATATCTGTTGAATCCTCTAACCATAAAATACAACACTTAGCCGGATAGCTAGACGCTTGGTAGCACTGGCTCCCCCTTACAGTGCACTCACTTCTTAGGCATACCAAGCTTTGAGTTCAAGGGGCATCACTTCCCAAGAACTTGCTATCTCTGACTAAGGAGTACATGAGAGGTCTCTTCGGCATGCGCGTATCACAAAACCTAAGCCAACAGATAGAAGGATTTTGGCCTCTACAAACAAGAGATTCTAGTAAGGGCATCCATTCGGGTGGGTATTGATCCAGCGAATAAATCATCGCAATACCATTCCAGCACCCGTTGTCTACAACTTTCGTTGCATCCACAGTTATTTAGAGTGGTTCGAAAGAGCTTGGTTTTAGCCCATCACCACTTAGGGTCATTCCCTCTCACTAATGCCTGTGCAAAGTGCCAAGCAAATCAGGAGGTAGGCCCAATTCTAAGGGTTAAAACATGCAATCAAACTAAAAGCAATCAAAGCATGCATGTTGTTCATTAATCTTTAGGAAACTAAATGTGCAACTACTTTTAAAATCACTTGCAAGATGTTTTAATTGAAGTCTTTGACCACATCCTGCATAAGATTTGTTAGTAGTTTCATTCTTAGTCTTCATCACATGTAATGCCAAGGTGCTGCACAGAGAATCAATACCAAAGAAAACCAGAATATGAAAACAAAGTAATTTGCATGTAAAAACACTGGTTTCACCTCTATTTCTGGCCTTACACAGGCGCAAAATATCTCAACACAAGCGCAGAATGCCTTGACACAGGCGCAGAATGCCTTGACACAAGCACAGAATGCCTTGACACAGGTGCAGATCCCTTTGACACAGGCACAGGTCTCCTTAACACAAGTGCAAATCCCTCCTACATAGGTGCAGAAGTGCCCAAAAAGCCCTGAATTGCCCTGTTTCTTGGGTTTTTTACCTGCAAATCAGCTCAAAAGCACTCAAAAACATAGTTAAGGGGTTAGTTCACGTCGGTTTCACCAAGAAATGTAGGTAGGAATTCGAGAAAACATCAAAGAAAATAGGAATTTAGAATAGCTCAATCACAAAAAAACTAGATTGCAATGATAACAATCCTAAAAACATTCAACAGAGATATGAAAACAAGACATTCAAATCAAATGCAAACCATAACAAACATGAATATCTCCTTCATGATTCTCCATCATCCTTCTTTCTCCTTCAAATTGCTTTGTTTGTGGATCTCACCTACAAATGAAAAGGCATAGTATGAAAGCAAGATGAAATGGCAGCATAAGGATACTAGAAGCATGATTGATTCTCTGAAAATGTGATTAGATCAATTCAAAAATATAATTAATTGGGGTCTTTGATTGAAGAAATTCATCCAATTTATAGAAAAATTGGAGAGATGACAAGATTAGCATGAAGAGATTTGAAAGTAAATTTCAAATCAAGAATGACAAATATGACAAACTATGACAAGATTGACATGCAAAATTGATTGATTGACAAATTATGACAAGATTGCTATGCAAAATTGATTGATTGACAAATTATGACAAATTATGACAAGATTGAAATGTCATTCCCATGAAATTAGGGGAAATATTACAAAAATTGAAGAAAATAGGAGAAATAGAAAATTAGGTGAATTGGAAATTAGGAAATTAGAAATTGATGAAAATTAGGTAAATTAATTAATAATTTTTCATTCATTAATTAATTCACAAAAAGAGGGGGAATTAATTAGCCAATTAAATAAAAATTTAATTGTGACAAGAAGACTTAGGATAAATAAATAAATTATTTAACCTAGAGGGAAAATGACAAACAAGATTAAATGAATAAATCATAAAACCCTAGAAGATGAATTAGAAATGCAAGGATGACAATTAGGTCTTGACAAAGATAATTGATGCAGGGTCGATTTGATCATGATTCTGACTGACAAAGGACCAATGTTGATAAATGATTAAAATTGGTTGACAAAAATCAATGACAAATTGACCAAGATTGACAGGGAGATCAAATTGAAAAGTGCCAATTGATGAGGAGCAATGACTAATTGATCCAAACTGACATGATTAAATAGGACAACAATCGATGATGAATCAATTGCAAAATGACAAGATTGACAAGGACGAGGATCAATGATGAATCGATCACAACAATGACATGATTTGATAAGGACAAGTATCAATTACTAATCAATCACAACAATGATGTGATTTGACAAGGATAATGATCGATGATGAATCGATCGCAAAAATGACGATATTGACAAGGACTAGGATTGACCAAAATCATGACTGAAGATTGTTATCGACAAGACCTAATTCAAAAGCAAGAAAAATGAGGGAAGTAGAAGAAGGACTCGATGCTCACAAATGATAAAGACCAAGTGCACAACATAGAAGAAATGTTAATGCGACATAAGAACTCTAAAATAAGGCAATGCGCAAATATTAAAGTATGACTCCACAAGCGTTGACCATTTTTAGATGTCTACAGCTGGTTTGGCTAGTTCTAGAGAATTTGGGTCTATTAAAAAGGCATATACAATTGGTAAAGATGCAGGAAGCTTGAGTAGTAAAGCTCCGGTCGCAAATGGTAACATGGTTTAGTATGGTCCTTCAAAGGAGGTTTGGTTTTCGCAACCCTTTTTTGATTTCTCTAGTTCTGTTGTGGATGATAGGGCTACCAAGTTATACTCTATGGCTATTTTAAGAGAAATTTGGGGTCCTTCGACCAATTTATCTAAATTATATTCTAAATTTTGTAAACAGTAGTCAACATTGGTTTGTCTTCAGATGTTATCTTCTAACTCTTGCATTTTGGTCTTCGAATCCCCTCATAGTAAGGATGATGTCCTTGCAAATTCTTTTCATTGGTTTGGTAATGTTTTAGTTAGGGGTTCCACTTGGCAACCTTTTTTGTTCTGGAATGGGTCAAACCTAAATCACTTCCAGTTTGGTTTGGCTTGCCACAACTCCCCTTTGAATTCATGGATCCAGAGGTGCTGAAATCCATAGGGGATAATTTTGGGAATTTTTTACTTCTAAATTTGTTTTTGAGGAAGGGAAGGTTCTGGTTTATGTTCATGTTTCTCCTTCATTAGTTTGTCCAATTTCATGTAATATTAAATCTAATGATGGCATTTGGAGACAACCCATTGTGAAGATGGATGCTGATTTGTGTCCAAATCTAATTATTGCGGATGCTCCCTTGTTTTTTGATTTTCGAATAGGAAAAATTGGTATGAACTGTAAGGAGGATCGGAATGCCCCCTTAAACCCTACCACTACTAAAGACTCCTCTTGGGTCTTGGTAGGATCTATTCGTCAACCCAAGAAGGTTATTAATAATGTAGATCAAATTAAGCAGAATACTATTGTTAATGATTTTTTTTAGGACTTGCTTGGGTCTATTCGTCAACCTAAGTTGGATCTTAACAATTTTTCTCCTCTTAATTATAATTCTGCTATAGTTGAGCTAGATAGGGACAAAATCAATTTATCTCAGGGTATTTTAGAAGTTTCCCAGTCCAGCAGTCATGGTAAAAATGGCTTTCCTAATCTAGGGAGCTTCTCATGTCTCCCTCCATTACATGATTCAATTGTTTGCCCTGTTCCACCTATTCCCATGGAGGGACTAAGTGCTACGTCAGGGGATGAGGTTCCTAAATCTTTACTATGGTCATCTGGTCCACCTTTAGATTCTAGGGTTATTTCTCTGGTTGTGTCAACTCCTTTAAATCATGAGGAGGATGTTTTAATTCAACAGGTGAAAGAGTTACTTCATAACGAGCCTTTTAGGGAGTGTGACGTGTCTCAGTCTCTGCATATTTCTCCTGATGAACACATGCCTTAGGAAGTTGAGCTATTGCTTAAAACTAATATGGATCTAATGGAAGAGGAGGTCTCTAAAAAGGTTTTGTGCTCTTTGGGAAATGACCTAGATTTAATTCATAAGAGCCTGCCTTTTTCTCCTTCGTTATATCCTTCTGAGGTCCCTATCAATTCCCCCTAGGATGTTTCAAATCAAGTGGTTCTTCAGCAGCCTCTTCATTCATCTCTAGCCAAAACACCCATTAGATAATTGATTTCTTAGGTTCAGCTGAATTTCCCTAATGTTTTAGTGTCCCTCGGTAGGGGTAGACCTCCAAAGAATCGTAAAACTCAGCTAGAAATAGATGCGGGCATTCAACAAGTTTTGTCATCTTCATTCAAGAAGACTTCCAAGTTGTCGTTGGGGAAGGGAATAAGTGGTGGTTCCCTTAAAAAGAAGAAAATGTGTGGTATTAGTCCTCCGATGACTAGATCTATTGCAGTCAAGCGAAGCTTACATAAAAGCTTTGGGGAGAATTTTTCATCTCCCATTTCAGAAAAGAGGGGAGTTTTGACCTCCCCTCAAGACCAATGAAGTTTATTTCATGGAATGTTAGGGGCTTAAAGGCCCCTAACAAGAGACACTTGATCAATTCTTAGTTAGACTTGGTTAAGTGGGATATAGGTTTGTTCCAGGAGACCAAACTCTCGTTACAAAATTTGGATTTAGTTTTTTCATCTTGGAAAAAGTGGAAGTTTTTCTCATGTCTAGCTGCTGGGGCATCAGGAGGCCTTGCTTTGTTATGGAATGATTTTGTAGTTGATGTGAAGATGGTAGCATCCGAGCCAAATTGGATGTTGTCTTTAGTTTCCCACAAAGCTTCTAGCTTTAAAGTATGGGTGTTTAACATTTATGCCCCCCTAGGTATCTTGGCCAAATATGATCTTTGGCAAGTACTCATTAGGGCGTCATCCCCCCTTAGGGATCATTCTTTTGTCATTTTAGGGGGAGATTTTAATGATATCTTGGATGTTTCTAAAAAATCAGGGGGGATTATTCCAAACAAGAAGTCAATAGAGGATTTTAATGCATTCATTTCTGACATGTCTCTTTTTTATTGCAAACCTAATAATGGTCTTTTTAAATTGACTAATATGAGGAAAAATTTCTCTCAGATTGCGGAACATTTGGACAAATTTTTACTCTCTTCTAATTGGTTTGATTCTGACATTGAGTCTTTTTCTTCCATCCTTCCCCTGTCTGGGTCAAATCATTTCCCGGTTTTGCTAACTGTCGTCAGGGATAGATCTTCCTTCAAATTTCCATTTAAGTTTGAGCCAATGTGGTTCAGGGATACTTCTTTTCTTCCCCTCCTATGTCAATGGTGGGGAGAGGCTCCTTTTTTAAGAGGGTCTAGAATGTTTCAGTTGGTCAAGAAGATCAGTTTTCTAAAAAAAAATATTAGGAGTTGGAACTCTCTTCACTTCAAGAATATTTTTGAAGAAAAATAAAGGATTTTAGATATGTTAGAAGTCTTGAATAGGAACGTCTTGCAGCATGGTTTGGGTTGTAATGTATTAGATGAAATTAGGTCTCTTAGGAGTGAAATTGATGAAATTTTGGCTAGAGAAGAGGTCTATTGGAGACAGAAATCTCGGGAGTTATGGTTAGCTGATGGGGATAAGAATAAAAAAAAAATCCATGCTAGCACTAAAATGAAAAGGGTCAGGAGTAGGATTTCTTGCATCCAGGATAGTCAGGGGAATATTCTCTCAGATGATGGGGATATTTCTAGGGAAGCAGTTAAGTTTTTTAAGAATCTTCTTTCATTGGAGAATATTGATGATTTTAACAATATCTCATCTTTCATTCCCTCTCTTGTCTCTCCTGAGGATAATAAAATGTTAATGTCTCCTTTTTCATTAGATGAGGTTAAGAGGGCAATTTTTGCTATGAATCCAGATAAGGCTCCCGAGCCTGATGGTTTTACTCCTTTGTTTTTCCAGAAATGCTGGGATTTTGTGGGCCAGGATGTTCTTTTGGCTTTAGAGGAAGCTAGGAGAAATAGGTCTATTCTTAAATAATTAAACACTACCTTAATAGTCATTTTACCTAAGGAGGACACTAAAACCTTTGCAGATTATCATCCTATAGCTTTATGTAACACTATTTATAAGATATTTTCCAAGGTGATTGCTATGAGGTTGGCCATACTTTTACCAAAAATTATCTCCCTGGAACAAGGAGGATTTGTTCCTCATAGGGAAACTCCTGAAGGGGATATTGTTGCTCATGAGGTCTTACATTCAATCTCTACCCAAAAATATCTTGCCATGATCCTTAAGTTAGATATGATGAAAGCCTATGATAGGGTTGAATGGAAGGCATTAAAAATAGTTTTGGTTAGGTTGGGTTTCTCCTTGGCTTGGATAAAATGGATTATGGTGTGTATCTCTTTGGCAAGGTTCTCAGTTCTCATTAATGGGTCCCCTTATGGTTTCTTCCACTCTTCTAGGGGTTTAAGGCAAGGGGACCCACTCTCACATTTTTTATTTATCTTATTAGCTAAAGCTCTAAGTCGGGCAATTGGCACGGCTCAGGAGAATAATTTATGGAAGGGTATCAAAAGTCAGAATTTTGATTAGAGGATTTCCCATTGTCTTTTTGCTGATGACACCCTCTTATTTGGTTGTGCATCCTTGAAGGAGGCTCAAGTTATAGATCAGGTGATCAGGAATTATGTAGCTTTCTCAGGCCAGATGGTTAATAAGGAGAAATCTAAGATCTTTTTCTTAAATACTCACTCTCTACTTCAGGATAAGCTTCAAAGGTTTTGGGGTTTCCAACAGGGGGTTCTCCCTTGTACCTATTTAGGAGTTCCCTTTTTTGCTAATAAGGTTAAGGTCAGTTTTTGCGATAAAGTAGTTTCAGGGGTGTCGAAGAAAATTTTGGCATGGAACCACAAATGGCTACCATGGCTGGGAAAATTGTGTTGATTAAGTCTATTTTGAATGCGGTGCCAATTTACTTAATGTCAATTCTAAAATATCCAAGGTTGTTATTGTTAGTTTAAAGGATACTCTGAGGTCTTTTCTTTGGAATAATAATAGGGATGGGAAGTCTAGGATCCCCTTGTTAGCTTGGGACAAGGTCTATCTTCCTAAAGAACTAGGGGGGGCTAGCATTCACAGTTTGGAGAGTCAAAATTTGGCTCTTGGGGCCAAATTAGTATGGAAACTATATGATAATCTGCTTTCCCTTTGGGCTAGAATCATGTTTGCCAAGTATCTTTCTAATGGATCTAGGGAGTCTATTTTCAGGGCCATGACTTTGCCTAAGGGGTCGGCTATTTGGAACTTCATGGGTAAATGTAGAAGTGTCCTGTTACTGTATCTTTCTTAGGTCATGCACTGTTGGTATTTTGGTATAGTTTTGTCATTGATGTCAACACTTACTGAATACACCTACTTTGGAGATCCAGCAACATTCACTGGCAAATAATAAACTGTGCAATAGTTACTAGTACATGGTTCACCGGTAGGATATATTGTTCATCGGTACCTGGAATGAAATGGAAGACACTTGGTAATGTCGAAGACATCATGTGGACACTTTATTTTGAAGTAATAATCATTGGTATATTCATATTTGCATATTTTCTTTTACTGGCAAATAGATCCAGGTTATCTAGGGTTACACCGGTAGGTTAATCTTTTCCAGATCAGCATGTCACGCTATGGAGATGATTTATTATTGTTGTAAATGCATTAAGCCGACATGTTTAATTGGTTATTGCATCAGATATTATATTATTTGTAAAATGTTTTTATTGTAATATCTTATAGAGCCGACCTACTAAAATTGGTCTTAGGGTATGGTATAAATGTAAGATCTTATTTGTAAGATCAAGTGTGGAATGCAAAAAAGAATTGAGTGAAGGTATATGCGAGATCAAGCAGAGGTATACATGAAGACATCATTTGAAGGTGAAGTTAGGTTTTTATAGAAGCATGTCAGCATTACACCGGTACTGAATCCAGCATATGAAGATGATATTTTGAGCAGTACATTCTTATTGGATTTAACCATCCAACTGTACTCAATGTGACTCCCATTTGTGATTGAGAAGTGAGCTCTAGGCTATTGGCCTTTCTGCATGTGCAGACCCCTTTTTGTACACTTACTATCTGCAGTAGTATCATCTGATTGTGGGTAAGGTTTCTCACTGTAGTTTTTCCCCTTACAGGGTTTCCACGTACAAATATTGGTGTCATGTGTTGTGGATGACTTCATGTTTATTTTTCATGCATTAATCCTTATCGGTATAGAAATTTACTATTAACATTGTCTACTGGCATACTTAACTAGTTTACCGGCATTAAGCATTAAGTTGGTTAATTAGTTTTTGGTTTGAATTTATTAGACAACTGATTCACCCCCCCCCCCCCCTCTTAGTTGTCTGTGGGACCTAACAATTGATATCAGAGCTTAGTCCTCTTTTGCAAAAGTTTAACAACTTGAGTAGATCCAATGTCTACTAATTATTTCAGGAAGGACAGTCCTAAACTTGATGGGACCAACTATGGGATATGGAAGATCAGAATGGAGACACATCTGAACTGCATCAGTTAAGACATCTGGGAAGTTACTAAGAATGGTTATACTACAACTGTAGCTAGTCAGACTGCTCCAACTACCTTAGCCAAAGATGAAGAGAATGATTGCAAAGCAAGAGAAGCACTTTTGAGCGCATTATCAGATCAACAAATCATGGGATTATCAGATAGGTCTACTGCTAAAGCTATTTGTGATCATTTGGAAACACGGAATGAAGGAGATTCCATAGTCAAAATTGGAAAACTTGAAAGCTTCTGAGTCAGGTATGAACATCTGAAAATGGAAGAAGATGAAAGGATTTCTATTTTTATGGAAAGAGTAAATGAAATTGTTTTGGGTATCAAATGTTGTGGAGGAACTTTGAGTGAGGATGAAATTGTTTCAAAAATCTTAAGAGGTTTGCCACCGACATCTAAAATGAAAGTTACTGCTATAAATGAGTTGAGAACATTGCCTAATACATCAGTAACTAGGGATACATTGATTGGAAAACTTTCAACTTTTGAAATTGAGAAATTTGGTCCTGTTGCTACTATAAAGACTAATTTGGCCTTTGAAGCATCAACATCATCTGCTCCATCATTTGACAAATAAGACTGGAGAGCCTTTTATGCAAGAGAACTTGAAGAAACTAGAAAGGAAAATGAAGAGCTTGAAGAACTTGAAGCACTATTTGCAAGGAAAATGCCAAAAGGTCCAATTGGAAGTAAGTATGAAGGTAAAGCACCTTTTAAATGTTTTAACTACAATAAGATTGGTCATATGGCTTCAAGATGCCCTGATAGACATGCTAGACTAAGAGAAGAAGCTAGAAGAACATACAAGCCTAATCCTGAATATCAGAGATACAGATTTAAGAAGAAAAAAGACAAATCTTGTTACATTGCTGATGAAGGTGTGACTGATGATTCTGATGAGGATCCAGCAGACAATGGATGGGTTTTTGTTGCTATAACAAAAGATCAACCGGCACCTATTGCTCAATAGGTAGAACAAGCCCTAGTAGCTAAAGTTGAATCAAAGGATGAATGGATTATTGACTCAAGATGCTCACATCACATGATTGGAGACAAAGGTAAATTCTTGAACTTTCAAGAATACAGTGGAGGTTTAGTAAGATTTGGAGATGACAAAGCCTATTCAATCAAAGGTAAGGGTTCAATATCTCTTGATGGTAAACATAACACTCACAATGCCTACTATGTTGAAGGATTAAAGCATAATCTTTTAAGTGTTGTTCAATTAGTTGAGAAGGGTTTTCAGTTACAATTTAAAAATGGAAAATGCAAAATCATGAATAGAACTGGCTTGGAAATTGCAACCGATAATCAGACTAGAGGTAATATCTTTCATTTGAATAACAGTGAAAAGGCATGCTTAATTGCACATATAGATGAAAGTTGGTTATGGCATAAGAGACTATGTCAAGTAAATTTTGATTGCATGGTAAAAATTAGTACTTCTAAGGTAGTTAGAGATCTACCTAAAATTGTGAAACCTCAGAATACAATTTGTAAGGAATGTCAATTTGGAAAACAAGTTAGAGCTAGTTTCAAAAGTATTCCAGAAAAATCCAATAATGCTCTTGATTTAATTCACACTGATTTATGTGGTCCTACTAGAACTAAAAGCTTACAGGGTGATAGATATTTCATGCTAATTATTGATGATTATTCTAGAATGTGTTGGGTTACTTTTCTCAGAGAAAAATCAGAAGCACTTGCGTAGTTCAAACTATTCAAAGCAATGGTTGAAAATGGAACTGGTAAGAAAATCAAATGTTTAAGATCATATCAAGGAGGAGAATTCACATCTAAGGACTTTAATACATTTTGTGAAGTGAATGGAATCAAAAGACAGTTATTAGCACCTCGGACACCACAACAGAATGGAGTTGTTGAAAGGAAAAATAGAACTATCTTGGATGCAGAAAGAAGTATGTTATCAGAAGCAAATCTACCACATGTACTGGAGAGAGGCAGTAAGCACTGTTGTCTATACATTCAACAAAGTTCACATCAAAGGTGAAACTGGTAAGACCCCTCATGAACTATGGTTTGGTAATATTCCTACTCTTAAGTATTTCAGAATTTTTGGAAGTAAATGTTATATTAGAAGAGATGAGTATATTGGCAAATTTGATCCTAGAAGTGATGAAGGAATATTTCTTGGTTATTCATCTAAGAGCAAGGCATATAGATGTTTTAATAAAAGATTGTAGAAAATTGTTGAGAGTACAAATGTAAAGATTGATGAACAATTCAGAGGAACTTCAAGGTATATAGACTTTGAACCGGCAACAGAAGTTGTGACAAATGAACCTACACTGAATCCACCAGTATAGAATGATGATCCAATTACCCTGGTATCATCAGAGGATTCCATAGTAATTGAAAAACAATAGCAAACTAAGAGACCCCGGTATGTAAGACTAGATCATTCTGAAGATCAGATAATTGGAAACAAATTCAAAGGAGTTATGACTAGAGGAAGATTGGCAAATGAAGAGGTATGTCTTATTTCTCAAATTGAACCATCATCTATCAATGATGCATGTGAAGATAAATTTGGGATTAAAGCTATGGAAGAAGAACTAGGACAAATTGAGAAAAATAATACTTGGACATTAGTTCCCCAGCCTAAAGATAAAAATGTAATTGGAACCAAATGGGTATTTCGAAACAAACTTAATGAAGATGGAAAGGTTGTCAGAAATAAAGCAAGCCTAGTGTGTAAGGGATATTCTCAGAAAGAAGGAGTTGATTACAATGAAACCTTTGCACCGGTAGCCAGAATTGAGGCAGTTAGATTATTCTTGGCTTTTGCAGCTCACAAGGATTACAAAGTTTATCAAATGGATATTAAATGTGCATTTTTAAATGGAGATCTTGAAGAGGAAGTTTATATTGAACAACCTGATGGATTTTCTTTGATAGATGACAATGATATGGTTTGCAGGTTAAGAAAAGCTCTGTATGGATTGAAACAAGCCCCAAGAGCTTGATATGCAAGATTGGATAAGTATCTTTTAAAGATTGGTTTTACTAAAGGAAATGCAGATAGCAATTTATATTACAAAGTAACTAATGATGACATCTTGATTATTGAAGTATTTGTTGATTATATAATCTTTGGAGGAGAAGATGCATTATGTAAAGAATTTTCTCTTGAAATGTAGCAAGAATTTGAAATGTCTATGATTGGAGAAATAAAATTCTTTTTAGGATTGCAGATTTTACACACTGATAAAGGTATATTTTTGAGTCCATCCAAGTACTTAAAAGAACTACTAAAGAAATTTGGGATGGAGAACTCTAAATCGGTAAGCACACCTATGACTACAAATGACAAATTATCTCAAAGGGATGAATCTACACCTGTTAATCCAACTAGATACAAATCTATGATAGGAGGTTTACTGTATTTGACACAAACTAGGCCTGATATTATGAAATGCAGTATGTATTGTTTCTAGATTTCAGAGTAATCCTAAGGAAAATCATGAATCAGCAGTAAAAAGGATTTTCTAGTACTTACAAGGTACAACAAATCTTGGATTATGGTATCCTAAAGATGAAAATTTTGATCTATGTGCATACACATATGCAAATTGGGTAGGAGATGTGGATAATAGAAAAAGCACCACTGGAGGAGAATTCTTTCTTGGGAAGAGATTAGTTTCTTGGTTAAGTAAGAAACAGCGTTATACATCTTTATCAACAGCAGAATCAAAATATGTTGCAGCAGCAACAAACTGCACACAGGTATTGTGGCTTAAGCAAATGTTGAAAGACATAAAGCTAAAATGAAAGGAACCTATTACTATATACTGTGATAACACTGCAGCAATTGATATATCTAAAAATCCAGTATTACATTCTAAAACAAAACATGTTTCTATCAAACTGAATTTTCTAAGGGAAAAAGTTGAAGAAAAAGAGATAAAACTGGTTTATGTGAATACTGAAGAACAGCTTGCAGATATTTTCACAAAACCTTTGCCTAAGGAGACTTTTGAGTATCTCAGAGATCAGCTTGGAGTCATATCACCACTCGTAGAGACTTAGACAGCTGATGATTGTCATCAACTGGTAGATTTAAGTGGACAAATCTTTTATCTCGGTATTTGATGAGGAAGCTACTTCTCAGGGGGAGTAGTTGGTATATTGAATTGGTTGGTATTTTGTGACTTTTTGTGACTTTGGCATTTGATGTCAAAGGGGGAGAGATATCTATGGAAAAACATATTTGGTAAAAGATTTTAGGGGAGAGATTTTCAAAAACACATTTAAGGAGAAATTGGTATGATTGATTGGTATTGTTACTCCCAGGGGGAGAAATGGAGATTGTTGGTTTTTTATTTGGCATTTTTGTTTTGGCACTTTGATGGTTTTTCCATCTTGTGTTGCCATCAATGCCAAAGGGGGAGATTGTTGTTATTTTGGTATAGTTTTGTCATTGATTTCAACACCTACTGAATACACCTACTTTGGAGATCTAGCAACATTCACTGGCAAACAGTAAACTATGCAATAATTACTGGTACATGGTTCACCGACAAACAGTAAACTGTGTAATAGTTACTGGTACATGGTTCACCGGTAGGATATATTGTTCACCGGTACCTGGAATGATATGGAAGACACTTGGTAATATCTAAGACATCATGTGGACACTTTATTTTGAAGTAATAATCATTGGTATATTCATATTTGCATATTTGCTTTTACTCGCAAATAGGTCCAGGTTATCTAGGGTTACACCGACAGGTTAATCTTTTCCAGATCAACATGGCATGCTATGGAGATGATTTATTATTGTTGTAAATGCATTAAGCTGACATGTTTAA
The DNA here is from genome assembly GCF_030272615.1 of Cryptomeria japonica. Taxonomy (NCBI): domain Eukaryota; kingdom Viridiplantae; phylum Streptophyta; class Pinopsida; order Cupressales; family Cupressaceae; genus Cryptomeria; species Cryptomeria japonica. The sequence goes on along the minus strand of NC_081407.1, from coordinate 46,049,248 downwards.
TCGATTATTGCATTGGATATTATATTATTTGTAAAATGTTTTTATTGCAATATCTTGTATTGCTGACCTACTAAAATTGGTCTTAGGGTATGGTATAAATGTAAGATCTTATTTGTAAGATCAAGTGTGGAATGCAAAAAATAATTGAGTGAAGGTATATGCAAGATCAAGTAGAGGTATACATGAAGACATCATTTGAAGGTGAAGTTAGGTTTTTATAGAAGCATATCAGCATTACATCGGTACTGAATCCAGCATATGAAGATGCTATTTTGAGTAGTACATTCTTATTGGATTTAACCATCCAACTGTAGTCAGTGTGACTCCCATTTGTGATTGAGCAGTGAGCTCTAGGTTGTTGGCCTTTTTGCATGTGCAAACCCCTTTTTGTACACTTACTATCTACAGTAGTATCATCTGATTGTGGGTAAGGTTTCCCATCGTGGTTTTTCCCCTTACAGGGTTTCTAGGTACAAATATTGGTGTCATGTGTTGTGGATGACTTTATGTTTATGTTTCATGGATTAATCCTTACCAGTATAGCAATTTATTGTTAACACTGTCTACCGACATACTTAACTGGTTTACCGACATTAAGCATTAAGTTGGTTAATTAGTTTTTGGTTTGAATTTATTAGACAACTGATTCACCCCCCCCCTCTCTAAGTTGTCTGTGGGACCTAACATGCACAATGGTTCAAAAGTTATATTTTAGGATGATGCTTGGAATGTTTATTGTCCTATGGATTCTATTAGGGATTGGTCTCCCTTGAAATCAATACTTCTTGATAAATGGGGGGGTTTTCTATCAGACTACTTTAATGTAGTTCAATTTGGAAATTTGGTGTTGGCTAAATGGAAATCAATTGAGTTTCTTCCTGTTAGCCCTAGCTTGAAGGTAGAATTTTCTTTGATCCTCAAAGATAGAATCATCATCTTGTCTAAGAAGGATGATGAGTGGATTTGGACTAAGAATTCTTCTGGAAAATACTCAATGAAAGATACTTACAATTCTCTTATGTCAGCTATGGTTCTCTCCTCTTGGCCTTACAAATTATTCTAGCATCCTGCATGCCTGCCGAAGGCCGGAGCTTTTGCTTGGCTTGCGATTCAAGATAGGGTTCTCACCAGAATGAGACTGGATAGAATGGGCTTATTAGTTGTTTTCCCTTGTGTTTTGTGTAAACAGAAATTGGAACCATCATCTCATCTTTTCCATCATTGTGATTTTTCTCTAGGATGTTGGAATTGGTTTTTTGAGAAGCTAGGCCTATCTTTTGTCATGGGGATCTTCTCTCTCACTTTAGAGCTTGGCCTTTTTTGTTTTCCTCTTCCTTTTATGCCTATCTTTGGATCATAGCTCCATCAATTATTGTTTGGAACATTTGGTTAGAGAGAAATAATAGGATCTTTAAAAAGACATCCTCTTCACTCTCTAATATCTTAATCAAGATAGAGGCTTCTATCTCGGAGATGGCCTTGTCTTATATTCATAAAAATTTAGATAATCTGACATCTTTTTCCCATTGGGATGGCATGATCACTAGGACTTGGAAATCTTTGGCTTGCATCCCTTCTCATGGGTTTGTTGCAAAGAGTCTGGTTTTTAAATCAAAGAGAATTGTGGCAAACTGGGCTCCTCCTCCTCTAGGTCATTTCAAACTTCATTTCGATGGTGCTTCTAGGGGGAATCCAGGTCTGGCTGGGGCTGGTATGGCCATTTTTTATCATAATGTTGTTCTAATTGTTTCTCAATGCCATGCCCTTGGGTCTCAATCAAAAAATTTCACTGAATGTCAAGCTTTGTCACTTGGGGTTGACTTGGCTATCTCTCTTGGGATCAAACACCTTTCAATTCACGGGGATTCAATGGTAGTTATCCAAAGTGTGTTTAACTGTAGAAGTAATTGTTGGCATTTGAATTATTTAATTGATCACATTTTGGAGATGTTATCCTTTTTTTATACTTATATATTATCTCATTGCTTTTGTGAGTTAAACAAAGTGGCAGATTTCCTAGCTAATTTGGCTATTGACTCAGCTACTATTCATAAGAATATAGTAGTAGACGACATTCCTCAAGAAGTCCTCCTCGGGTATATGCCTCATCCCTCACATTAAGTTATCTATTTTGCATTTTTCCTCCATTCTTGTTGAAATATATGTATTATCCTCTTCTCAGTTCAGTATGTATCTAGTCGTCATGTGGCAATAGGAGGAGTTTTATTCCTATCTGCATATGAAGTTCTTTATGCTTCTACAATTGGGTTAGATGTTAATGTATGTATTTCTATAAGATTGGAGAGGTTATTTTTCTGGTTGCATTACATGTTAAAATCTTTGGTTTTTTTCTCCATTTCTTACTAAAGTACTCATATTATCGTCTTCTCAATACAGTTTGTATCATTGCTATACATGTTGATAGAAGGTCTTATATCTATCTACATTTGGAGTAGTTATACATCTCTGTATTTGTGTTAGATGGTAATGTGTGTATTTCTTAAGGATTGGAGATTTAGGCTTAGTTGGCATTATATTTTATCAACTTGTTCTTTAATATGGTGTACTCATTTTCTATTCGGCATACATATGGGGGCAAGAAATTTATTTTCTTTATGAGGTTTAAGTTGTTTTTCTTTCTCACACATGGATATCGTCATTTGTTCACATATGGTGCACATTGTGTTAAAGTTGCAGGATGGGGTCTTTATCTCAGCCACTTCGAGTTAAATGGTTTTATTTGGTAATTTATGAAAGTTTTCTCTAAAAGTTTCAAATGCTTTTCTATCTCAGTTCAGAGACAAATTTCCTTAGGATTTGCGTTCTGATTTTTATGTGTTTTTATGTCTTGTCAGTATTATCCTCATTTACATCATGTTATAGTTGCGGCATGTGTGTTTTGTGTATTCATTATCCTTTAGGCCTACATTATTTTCTGCATGCTTCATCTCCTCCAGCCATCGGTATGATTGTAAGGTTTTATTATCCAATGATTAATATCTACTTGTTGGCCACCTTGTTCTTGTATGGGTCTGTCAGTTTTGGAGTACAGATCATTTATCTTTGCATGTTGGTATCCTACTTGTGGGAGAGTCACTTATGATTTTTAATGGAATGATTTTAAATGCATGTGAATTGGTACAAGTGTGATTGTATTGGTTTTTTTAGTACCTTTGTGGGAAATTCAGGCCATTTCTCTCCTTCAAATACACTTCTCTTATGTCAATGTCAAAAGCAGTTTTTTATGTTTTTTCTGTTTGGTTGTCGGTGCCCTTCTTCCTGCAAATGTCATCCTCTCTCCCATGTGGAGTATATAGAGTGGTTTTAGAAGCTCGTTCACTAGGGGATGATGATGCAAGTGAGGATAATTCTGTTAAACTTGGCAAGGTTTTCAATTTATTTACTCCCGTAGTGGATTTTGAGCTTCGCAGGCTTTTGGGATGTAGGTGGTTACAGGTTGCTCGCCAAATTTCTTATGGTGAGCTTCTCTCTCATTTTATTTTCTATGATGCTTTGCTCGATTTGGATTTGGTTCACCTCTTGGTATCCTCGTTTGTCTTTCTGACATTGTGTAATTGGGAGTTGGTCTCTGTTGCATTGGATAGTTATCAGTTTGATATGGGCTCTTTTCCTTACGGGGGTTTTCTTCCTCACCATGAGCTTTTGGCTAATGGCTGGTCTAGTCATTTGCTTCATCAATTACGAATGGGATTCATATGTGATTCCTTGGAAACTACTAGAGCCTCTATCAATTTTTTGTTATATTTGGCTCCTGACCATTTTGTGGATAAAGCATGGGTTATTTTTCAGGCTCTGCATTCACTGATCTCTTGGGTTTTTTGTGCTCTACTTCGGCTTGTGTGGCATTCCCTTTAAGGGTGGTTTCACCTCTATTCTCTTCTCATTTGCCACCAGAAGAGAGTAATAGTTCCTGGTTCTTAGATATCTAACATATTATCTTTGTTGTAGCCGGTGGTTTTTTGGTTTTTTTTTGCAGGGTTGCAGGTAGCATGGCTTTTTTTCTATTCGAAATGGTTTGCATTGGTTCTGAAAGTGAATTTTGTCTCATGCAGTTGTCTTGTATCTCTTCACACCCATCTCTTCTTCGGTTGGAGTTATTCTTCTTTAAAATTGTCAAATAGGACTTTTTGTAAAAATAGGTACTGGTAGGAGGGTGGGGATTCTAGTCAAAAACATACTAGTTGTAAGGGCTATATATATCTCTATTATAATTCTTAAAATGGCTACAACCAAAGGTTTTCTTGTGGGTTCTTTCCTACCAGTATGCCATGTCTGAACCCAATGTAAAATTTTCTTTTAATTAATATAAGTTCAGTGGATTTTCCACTTTTATCAAAATATATATATATATATATATATATATATATATATATATATATATATATATATATATATATATATATATATATATATATATATATATATATATATATATATATATATATATATATATATATATATATATATATATATATAACATGGCACAACATGTTCATTAATGGTGATCATAATTAATACCATCTTGATAAAATTTTAGGACATATCAAATTTGAGGTGAAAGATTGGTATAAACAAATTGTAGAAATAGGACATGATAATGATTTTTAAAGACAACCAAAATCCCAATTTTGTTAAATAGATTTATAGAGTTCAATAACACATCAATCACGTATAAGATTTGAATACTACAAGTAGATTCTAGCTACAAAGTATAATAACTATATTAACAAATCACAATCACCTCTTATACAAACTAAGCACCCTAATCTAATTCTCATTTCGTTAATACTTTACTTGTCATATATATTGTTTATATTAGATTTACTCAATTATTTATTTATCTAAATTAATCAAATTAAAAAATAGAATACTTACTTTGTAATGTTTAAATTTTATTCCTATTCAAAATATTAAATATTTATTGACCAACATTAAAATTAAACATGCCTTTGTAAAAATATGACAATTAAGTAAACCAACTTTAATATTAATTAAATTGCCCATTGGCAATCACAATTTTAACCACATTTATTGTTAATATTATTTACTTGTATTATTAAACAATTCTGAAAATCCATTAAATTAATACTAATACAAATATGTTGTATTATTATTAATTAATTGAACATTTGAAAATAAAGTTCCAATACGACATTAAAATAACTATCATTAATAAAGTCGTCTAGAAAAGAAATCTTTCATTATGGACAACTAATCCCCTTAAAAGATTTAAATAATTGTATATAAATAATTTACCCCCTTCTAATTTACAATGACTGAAACAATCCATTAATACCAATACAACTTCAATGTTAATCAAATCATTCAGTTGTAATTCTATGATTTTAACTATTTTAGAATTCATGTAATTTCCCTACATTAATATTTTTTTAAAAAAATCATAGGTAATTGTTTACCAATCATAAATTTAATCATTTAGATATCTTTACTCAAGTAAAGATATATATTATAATCATAACCAATTGTTTAATGAATGTATATATGTATATCTAAATGTTCATAAATGTTCATATATATATATATATATATATATATATATATATACAATACACATGCTTATATATATTCTTAAAAGAAATATAATTCCACTTAAAAGATTTCAAACCCTAAATTTCAAACCACTTGCTAGACCATTTTTTATCAATGCCCTAACTTAATACTAAGTTAGGGCATATGTATCTCTTTACCCATTATTCTTGTTTGCAGGGCAGAGATATGAAGGACGGGGAGAGGAAAACTAGGCGGTGGAGGGAAGGTCGAGCTTCCCCCAACCCCCACCTTGAGTGGCTATGTGTGTTGTCATGTCGAGAGGCAAAAAGGAAGGGGCTGAGCTTGTGTGGTTTGCAGCTCCCTGGGGGTCATGGCCCACACAGTGGGCCACGGCCCACTATGTGGGTCATAGCTCCCTGAGGTATCACTTCCCACAGGGGTGGGGCGAGCCTTCAACTTCCCCATTTCCCCCCTTACACCCCTGCGCATTGCTATATTTTTTTTGTTTAAAATTTTATTTATCAATAATTTTTTTTTTATGACTGAGGTTTGTCATATTTATTTATCTAGACTTTGTAAAGTTGCTCCTTGTACTTTGGGCTACTAGTACATTTCTTATGTTACTCATTTGTATTGAACTCTGAGACTACATTTAATGTATTTTTCATTGTATTTTATCATAGACCTCAAGGTTTGATTCACAACTTTATCTTCATGATTCTGGCTTTTAGGCATATGACTGCTATAGTGTGTTGAAGGTTGTGACAAAGTTGTTGTGGTCATCTCCCATGCCCTTGGTCTGATATTCCACATTCTAACCCTTCTCTAGGGTGCATTGTGCCATGTCTCATTGTTTTCTTATGTAACTTTTTGTAGTGTCATAAAATTGTGACCCTATCAATTTACGACTACATTAGGGTTCTCATGCATGTGAACTCGAATCCTCTAGCTGGCCTAATCGGAGACTGGAGAGTTCTCGGCTTGCGAAAACAGCTTCTTCCTTGGCCTCCGCATCACTTTGTTTGCATTTTTTCCTGGAGAAAGGGGTAGGACAGGGGTGTGGAACCCTTATCCCTCCTTGGAAAGGGGCGTGGTGCCCTTGTCCTCCCAGGACAGGGGCATGGCGCCCCTATCCCTACCCTATTTTGGGGCAGGACCTTTCTAGAGCATGCATTGTGGGTTGTGCAGTGAGCGGGAAATCTCCCCAATGTCAGCTCGTGACGAAATTCAAATCCACCAACATGTATTTAAGGGGGCATTCGCTCTCTCATTTGCATAAGTTGGATAAGTGGAAATTGCATAAGTTCAATAGGTGGAATTTAGATAAGGTCATAAGCGATCAAGAGTATTCAAGAATTCAAGCATTCTTTTCCAGCATTGAACATTCTCAAGTCTCCCTTCAAGGCTAGGTGTTGCATTCAACTCAAGGATTCAACCATTGAAGAGGAGATTGATTTCAACATACAATTCCATACAAATGTTTCTATCAACATTGCTACTACAGCCTCCCTTGAGGTGATTTACAATTCAGTCTTTCATTTACATCTACTTGCAAGTACTTTCTTTCATTGCTTGGTTAATTCCAAAACTAAGGTTTGACCTAAAGGAAAACCCCCAATCCCAACACATTTCCCTCTCTTTTCTATGTGTAGGTTGCAGGTGCGCAGTTGTACTTTCAGATTCAGGCGTCATTTGCAGAGTTGTAAAAACCCTTTTCGTTTTGTGGATTTTTCGGAGGACCGTGTACATTCCCGCCATGGTCCAAACAACTTTTCATCAAATATGCAGGGCGAATTCATCTCAACATTTTACTACCAAATCCAAGTGCATAGCTTCATCCCATATTCAAATCTCAAGTTATAATCGATTCTTTGTCACTTTTGCACTACATAATTCAATCAATTTCCTTTCCAAATCAAACAAAGGAAGAAGGGATCATCCTAACATTCTTAATTCATTCAGAATTCAATCTATCATCTTTGTGTGGAGATTGAATCTAGTGAATTATCTCGTATCTTCCTAATGTAATGGTGAAAAGTGCTTGAAGGATAATCAATAGTGAAATCTCATCTCTCTTTGAGGGAAAGCATTACATTTTTCCTCTTGATCTATCCCTCATCATTTTTCCACCATTACACATTCATATGCATTGAATGATGAAAAACCCAAGCTTTCTTTGCAATGGCTAAAACTTTTGTTTTTCATGCACTATTGAGCCTTGGGGTTTGGATTGCTTTCTTTCTTTCAATTGTATACAAATGCTTGTAGCTTCCCAGTGGTATATTTTAGGTTTGTAGCAAGCCTTGCTCCTCACTATTTTTTCAACTTCATCCACATGGCTATCAATATGCACTTCTTTGGTATGAAATTCCTTTGGCTATGACTCTATATAAATTACTAGTAGATTAGAATTCTAGATAGACCACCAATTTTCTATAAATCTTGTGCAAGTTAGGAAATATCATAGAAAACTATAAAAACCAGATTTTTGTTCCATCATTCAAATAAGATATTAATTTGTATGAATTTGTCATATGTTCTATATATTGATAGAAATAGTTGGTTTTATTTTGTTTATGTGGATCTATGAAGGCTCATGTGAATATGCAATCCATTGCCACAAAATTGATGGAAGTTGTAGATCGTCCAACAAACTACATTTCTAATCTTTGAAGTACCATTGAAGAGTTGATGTATTTATACCTTAGGTGATTGACTAACAGACAATTATTTTTATAGAAATGGCATTTCAGACAAATTAGATGGTGATCATATGGGACTTTAAACACAAATGATCACTGCCCTCATATTGCAATAGCTCTTAGAAAACCTATTATAGTTCATTATTTACTATTTAGAAAATTGTGAGCAGAAAAAAAAATTCATGTATAACTTGTGATTATTATGTACTCATACAAATTCTTTGCTAATGCATACAATGTACATTTGGAGTATCTGCTCATTATTATAGAGCTCTCTTTTTTTGCTTTCTATTTATAAATTGTTTAGTTATACAATTGGTATTTTTATGTTGTTGTTATTATTGTGTGCTCATATATCACTGTAACAACAATCAATGACTAAATTAATGGCTAAATATATGACTAAATAAATGACTACCATGACTAAATAAATGACTAAATTAGTGACTATCATGACTAAATAAATGATCAGATAACAACAATCAATGACTAAATTAATGATTAAATATATGACTAAATTAGTGACTAGATATATGACTAAATCAATGACCAAATCGATGACCACATCGATGACCAAATTGATCAATCAAAATAACTAATGGTCACGTGATCAAATTGATTTATGACTGGCAATAAAATACCAATGGTCACGTGATCAAATTTAGTCATTTGTCTATAATTTTTGGTAGTTTTTTTAGTCATATATTGTTGTTTTTGTACTAGTGATGGATCAAGTGCTGGCATCTTGTTCATCATTCTAGAGGGACACACACTTCCCAAATCCTATAGATTGATGTTCTCCTGCACCAATAACATTGCCAAGTATGAAGCCCTCGTGATAGGTATCAAAATAGTTGTGGAATGGAGAATCATAGAATTGAAAGTCTATGGAGATTCTCAATTAGTCATCAATCAGGTCAACAATGATTATCAAACAAAGGATGACAAGTTGATGCCCTACAAGCACATGGTGGACAATTTCAAAAAGTATTTTGTGAACATCACCTTCGAGTAGATTCCAAGGTTGGATAACAAATCTACTGATGCAATTGCCACTATCGCCTCGCTCCTACAACTTCCAAATAAATGAAATCATTATGAATTCTTGGTGGAGCAATTATTTTCCCCAGCTTATGACAATTCAGAATCCCAAGTTATTTGTGCCCTGACCGGTTCTAATTCCCCTCTAGATATAGAAAAATCTATGACTATCTCAAAGACAATACCCTCCCACCTGACTTATCTCATAACCAAAAAATAAGCTTTATCTGACAAGCAACCCACTACACTTTAACTGCTGACACACTTTATTATCAAGGTCTTGATGGTACTCTTCTTCAATGCCTCAATCGTAATGAATCTAACCCTGCCTTACATGAGCTTCACGAAGGTATTTGTGGTATGCATTCAAGTCGTCCTACTCTTGCTAAGAAACTCATAAGGATGGGATATTACTGACCAACAATGGAGAGAGAGTCCTATCAATTTGCTAGAAAATGTCCTAAGTTCCAAATTCATGGCAACCTCATACATGCACCAACGCAAGAGTTGCAACCATTCACCACATTGTGGCCTTTCTGTCATTGGGGACTTGATCTAGTGGGAAAAATCCATCCTTCCTCGTCAAATGGGAACAAGTTCATCATCACGACCACTAAGTGCTTCACCAAATGGACTAAAGCAGTTTCATTGACTACAGTGACTGGCAAACAAATTGCTTGCTTCATCTTGAATTACCTCATCTATCAGTACGGCACCCCTATCTCCATTATCACAGATATTGGAAGACCTTTTAAAAATTAAGATGTCCAAGAGATTTGCAAGTGATTCCATATCCAACATCACTTTTCAACACCTTATTATCTACAAGGGAATGATCAATCAGAGGCCTCAAACAAAATAATTTTGAAAATCCACAAGAAAACTATGAATGATGTTGGAAAAGATTGGCATGTGCAGCTCAATCTTTCACTTTGGGACTACAGAACAAGTATCTGTACACCAATAGGAGCTACACCATATTCATTGGTGTATGGATCAGAAGTTATTTTACCTATTGAGGTAGAGATTTCGTCACTCTGGGTATCCTTGAAAGGCCTCATTCCAGATGAGGGATATTGAGTCAACAGGTTACAAGAGCTAGAGTTGATTGATGAACATCGCCAACATGCCTTTGATCATCTCAAGGCATATCAAAAAAGAATGTGAAAAAACTATAATCATAAGGTCATCCCAAGGGCTTTCAAAATTAGTGATCTATTCCTAAAAGAAAATCCCATAAATCAACACGCTTGGGAAAAGAAGGGGAAATTTGAACCTAATTGGTTGGGACCCTTTGTCATCATATCAGCCTACAGATCAGAAGCATATCAGTTGCCCACTTTAGAAGGGGACGTGCTTGACGAACCAACCAACAACATCCATTTGAAGAATTTCTACACTTGAATTTTCCAATGCATGGATCAAGCAAAAAAAATAAAAAATCATCACTATGGTGAAAACATGGCAAACAGGCACCTTGTGACACAAAAAAATCAAAAAATAACACAAAAAATGAAAAACAAATCAAAAAGTACAATAAAAACAAGTGGTGAAAACTTGGCAACATGCGCTATTTGTGAGAGAACGGCTCCTCTATCTATCGGTACTCACATCATATCTTTAATCCATCTGATCTAAGCTCATAGCCATTGCAGAACACTTATATGCGTAGCATTATCCTGGACATACTTAGCATAGTCACTATCCTTTATTATCTAAATAGTTATGTGTATCATATCCCGCCATGGTTTGGTGATAAATGTATATATCCACATCGACAAGTGTCCATAGCTAGGGGCAAAATTCATCTTGCTTTAACATTCATAATTCAAGCAACAAACAAGAATTGTAGCATACTAAGGAAACCAATGTCAAAACTGCTTATCGAACTAGAAAACATGATCTTTGTCCAACTACAACTACAGCACACACACAATGGATGATCTATTCTAAATTATGATTTGTTTACATTTCACATGAAGTTTTGATTGTTTGTATCTTGATTTTTGAAACATTAGATCTCCTGAGCTACTCAAGGATGCATTGCACTAGACAAGCAATGAAGGAATCTGATATATTTTTTTTTGTTTTCTATCTATGAGGCGATCATTCATATAGTGTAAATTTGTCTTGAGACATGATTGGAAACATATTATTGAATAAATTTTCCATTTTACATGTAAAAATGGTTAACTCTTGTCTATTTTATGCAAGCAATACTCAGGTCCTCTTGGTTCAATTATACCTCGATGCTTGTGTCATCTTCCAAAATTAAAAATCATGTAAGTTATACTTAGGTCATCATGGTTTAGTTATACCATGATTCTTGTATTAACTTTCAACATATCAAAAGCTCAATGATGAGAAAAAGAGCACAAACAAAGTGACTAACAGGAATGATAACGACAAGCTTACAATGATCATTTAGTGGCATTTCATACTTAGTTGCATTCATTTAGTTGCATTTATATATGTCATATCATTATCATTATCATCATACACATCATTTTCAAGATACATCTCACATCATACATCTCATTTTCAAGATACATCTCATCATCATCATCTAGTCACATTCATCATTGCATCCCTCACATGCATATCTATCGCATCATCATGGAATCTTTCTTCACTTTCATATCTTCATCATTCATCCAACTCTCATCTATCATGTCTTATACAGGATGTATCTTTCCTGAAACCAAACGTTTTGATCAAGTCTTATACAGGATATATTGTTCCTGAAACTAGATGTTTTGATCATCTTTGTCTTATACAGAAGGTGTCATTCCTGAAACCAAACTTGATCTCAATCTTATCAATTCTATCAATCCATTTTATCTGATCCATTCTATCATTTCTTATATATGATGTATCTTTCTTGAAACTAGATGTTTTGATCATGTCTTATACAGGATATATCATTCCTAAAACCAAACATTTTGATCGTCTTTTTCTTATACAAGAGTTGTCATTCCTGAAACCAGACTTAGTCTCAATCTTATCAATCTTATCAATCCAATCAATCTTTTCAAACCCATGCATGTCATCAACTATCCACTCTTCTATCTTTCAAATAGCTTTCTTCTTCTTTTGAGAGATCATTCATGCCTTTAGTGCACGAACGATCTCCCGAGGGAGCATTATCATATCGAATCTCGACATCAATTTCATATCGACACTAGCTTCATATCAACTTTCCATATCAAATCAATTCTTCATATCTGGGGCATCATATCGAATATCGACATCAATTTCATATCAGTCTCATATCAACACTAGCTTCATATCGACTTTTCATATCAAATCGATTCTTCATATATGGGGCATCATATCGAATCTCGATATCAATTTCATATTATTCTCATATCGACATTAGTCTCATATCAACTTTTCATTTTGAATAAATTCTTCATATCTAGGGCATCATCTCGACAATTTTGACTACAACATTATTTTATTGAATCTCCATATCAATCTCATATCAGCTTCATATCGACAAAATAAAATCAGCACTCATATCAAAATCAACTTTTCATATCTAGAGAATCATATCGACAACTTTGGCGACAACATCATATCGAAAAATTTTGGTGACAAATTGAGTGTTTTCCTGTGGTCACACGTTAACTCAAAGAGGGGCAAAATGTAGACACCTAAAAGTTGCACAACAAATTAAGTGAATTTTATTCATTTAATTATCCCTATTTCTTCCAATTAATTAAATTAAGATTTAATTAATATCCCTATTCTTCTAAATTAGCCTATTAATCAAATTAAAGATTTGATTAATATTTCTCTTCTTCTATCCTAGCCATTTATTTAAAATCTTCCTCATAGCCATTTAATTAAATTTACATTTAAGTAAAATTCCCCCTCTAGCCATTTTAATTAAATCTACATTTAATTAAAACCCCTTTTGCATTTAAATAAATCTAAATTTTTTTAAAAATCCCCCACTTGCAAAATCCTACAAATGCAAGTTGCATCCCCTATTTGGCTAAAATAAATCTTTTTTTTACCAAAATTGCCTATTTTCCCTCACCCACTTGCATTTTCCTACATCTCCCAATTGCCTCTTAATCATTCTTCTAGAACCCATCTAATCTTAATCAATTAGCCTCAATCCCTCTAACCATGTCATTTCCCTAAGTTTGAGGAGGTCACTTCTCAAATTTGAAAGAAAGTCTTCTAAATGCATTAAAGACTTTATTTCTTCAACAAGCTAACTTGTTGAGTTTCTCCAAATTTGGAAGGACTCTTACAAATTTGTCCCCAAAGTCTTCCAAACCATTAATGGTTAATTCAACCTCCCTTCATGGTTAGATACTTTCTCTCTAACTTAACCCTTATCTAACTCAAGGGTCTCATCAAACACTCATGGCTTTGACCCTTGTTGTCCTATCTAACCCTTGCACAAGAGTTTACCCCTTGTGTAAAAGCTTTATCCAATGGATGACCCTAACCTAACCTTCACCCAACCTCCTAAGGTAACCTTCATGTCTTCTCAGGCATTTAATGCCTCTTGCATCTCCTCTCAAGCCACCTCTTGTTGAAAATTATCACCATTTCATTGGTGAAAATTGTAAACATGGATTGAGTAACTTTCAATCCTAACCCTTGTTGAGATTATTCAATCTTAACCATCCATTGCCCTATTTTCCCTATAGATAGAGCTCACATTCCTCATTCTCTGTATCCAAGTTTCATGCATCTACATTATAGTCTAATTGTATTAAGCATTTTAGCCTCTCTTTGTTAGAATATCATCATAGCATTTAGAAGTATTTTCATATCCATAGTATATCCATGCTAGTATATCATGTTAGGATAATTTAGCAATATCTTTATCATATCACTATCTTCGTCTTAGCTTAATCATCATAGATTTTAACATATCATATAGATCTTAGAGTTGCATTCATGCATATAAATCACAATATCACTCTTGGAGTTGTCATTCCTAAGTCATTTGCTCAATGATCTGAGAGGAAAACATTGACTTTAGGGATCCTATGAGATAGAGAACAATGGGACACCCCTTGGGAAGTTAAACTAGTTTAAATTAGTTTATACTTGCACTAAGAGTCTCATTGGTATGTAGGTAATTTGATCTCAATTTATTTGTTTTGATCACCATATTTTTTCGCATACAATAATAATGCAACCACAAATATAAACACCATAACATGGAGATTTATACGTGGAAACCCTCAAAGAGGAAAAACCACAGTGGGATTAGTGACCCACAATATCTATCCACTGGCCAAATGAATAAATATAACAAGAGGGGCTTGCACATGCAAGAAGGCACACTTCCTAGAGCGCACTGCTCATCACAAAGGAGTCTCACTGACTACATGTATGAAATACTGAATTACAAACAAAAATCTAAACTCTAAGTGTGCATCTAATATGTTGGATGAATTCTGGTTTAAGCATTGTCTGTATCGGTTAACAATGTCTCCTTCCTTATCAATAACCTAATTCAATTTCCAATCCTCTTCACAAACTACTAAGACCAACTACAAATCATTACATTCACATTCTATTGATCAAGATCTCACTCACACAATTGCATAAATCCTATCACACTTATATATTCAAAATGACCTAACCAGACTGACTTATATACCCTTACATACATAAACATGAATGCCTTATGTCATCTCACAATCATATTACAAAGTAATTATATGTCGGCCCAAAAAAAAATATTAATCTTTGTGACCGTCTCCATTTTAACCTTTGTCGGATCAATTTCCTATGTCAGCCTCCAAATATCGGTTCCTAGTTTGTCGGTTTCCTTGAATGTCAGATGATAAAACTTGAATACCGGTGAGTACCGGATAAGTATCCAACCCAAAATGATGTGTGTTGTCATCAATGAAAACACCATGAGCCCAGATGAGTGTCAATTGCCAATAGCTCTCTCTATCATGATAGTATCGGATTTGCATTGGTCCCGCTATCACCATACATCCATGGTCATTGTACCTGAATCTTCTATGGTACCTCATTTATCTTATCAGTAGTTGTCACACTTTGGCATTGGCTTAAAGACATTTGAGCAACACTTGAAGGGATCATTATTATCCTTGGACTATGATCTACATTGGTTTTCAGAGACATCAACATATTCCTTTCAGGATTAGGGAAACTTCATTCATATATCTTTGGTTTTGTTTCTTCCTAAGGGGAGGAATGTTGTTAGGCGATCGTGGACCATCTTTTGCATCAAGTTTCAAGCATTCGAGCGTCTACCATTTTTAGCATATTGTGAGGGATACTTGGTCTTACATGTCATCTATCTTTTCAATTTCACTCTCTTAGAGACCTTCTTGGAGACCTTCTTGGAGTGAAGGACACTGTTACATAATAGTTGTCATTCTTAGTTAGCATCTATTTTGAGGGGGGGTTTTGTTCCCACTAGGTTTTCCCTCTTTCCTCATTCCTTTCATTAGTGGTGTCTCCTTAGTTAGACTTAAGGGGGGGGGGTGTTAGCATTAGTTTCTAACATGCAACTTTAGTCTTACCGTAATTTATGGTAATCCTTAAATTGCATGCTCTATGCACTCTATGCATAAGCTAACTAATACGAACAGCAAGTTAACCTTTCTTTCTCCACCTCCTTCACCGTAATTTCAGCATGTAGTAGTTCTTGTGAACGTTTCCTCCATTGCTAATGCGGTGATTCTCTTTGTATAAATATGCATTTTGCATAATTTAATTTGCACAATGGTTAATACAAGATTTTCATTCTTTGCAGTTCTGATTTTCTTCTTCATGTGCTATTATCTGCAAGTTTGATTTTCTTCTTTTCTAACTAGATCCTTGTGAATATCTATACTATGTTTGCAGGTTTGCAAAATTTTACAAATTTGTGATGGTGATTCGTAAGGAAAGGGAGGAAGGAAGTATGTGGACATTTGTAAAGCCATTTACTCCAGGAATGTGATGCACAACAACAGCAATTTTGACATATACGGCACTTGTGGTCTAGCTTCTTAACCAAAAAATAAACCCTATTGTCCATAGAGAAATGTCTATAATGGAAGTCTTCATTCTTATCTGGTACTTAACAATTTCATCATTTGTGTGAATTTTAGGACTAATAAAGTTTTTAAGCTCAAAGGAAAAGTAAATGGGGTTTCGAAAATAATTTGCCTAATAAAAAGAAATAGGGTTTAGAATTTAGTTGTATATTTGTTGTTTCATCGTTATATTTTTATGTTGTTTTACCCTCTGCTCACGTGTTTAAACTCTGATATTTGTAACATGTTCTTTCTTCTCTTTATTTCCCAAACATTTGCAGGTCTACACTCTCCGCGATGTTCTTATCTCACAATAAGTCTTCGCTTGAATATTTCTTCAACTCCTCCATATTTATAGATATTGGCTTCTTGTGATTTCTTGGGGTGATTCACCAAAGCTGTATCAACATTGGATGTAATCATATTCTTCTTCAATCTCCTCCGCTGCTTGCAAATGCAAGCAACCGATCTGTCTCCCACTGATCTAATGGAAATTTTACCGTTGAATGACGATGCAGAAATGCACTTATCTACAGAGGAGAATGTGAAAACAATGGACATTATTGACACAGAAGGAAACACATTGTTCCAACTCCTCATTGTTGATGAGTCTCACTCCATGCAAAACCAAGAGTTATAAACACTATGAGTAGCACTATGTTAGTTTGAACAATATCTCACAATTTTAATTTTAATTTTTGTAATTTAATTAAATGCTTGCATTATTAATTACTTGTAAATTTATGATCACTTTGTTATTGAGTTGTGAGGTTTTCATTTTTTAACAAGTAAAAGAAAGTTTGGGACTTCCAGTTATTTACCAATCTCATATTGCTTTGTGTATGTAAACATGGTAAGTTTGATTGTTGAATTGGTTGTTCATTACAGATAGGATATCTCCTCACTCAGGGGGTTCCATCTCCTATGTTTCTACCCTGCACTCAACAATTGTCTTCTTTTATCTTTCATACTATTTTTTTCCTCCTTGTTTGGCAAATTCACTTCTCTTTTTTCCTCTCTGCCTTTATTGGTCTCTTCTCTAGATTATAAACAAACTCTTCCATAGGTTCTTGCTACTCAACTAACAGCTTATAACCAAACTCTTGTAGTTTCTTTGACCAGTGGCTCATTAATTTTTGTCTCACCTTTCTTCCTCTCATGCCACACCTCTTCCTATCTTTTTCTTCTCTCTTGCACAAGTGAACTTCTCTTTCTTCCTCACTATCTTTAGAACTCCCTTCTCAAATCTTGTCTAATACAAAAATCCCACTCATAATACGTTACAGATGTTTAATGTGTATGGGTGTAAAAATGGAGTCTCATTAATGGTGCAAAAACTATTACAAATGAAATTTCTCCTTCAAATCCCTCTCAAATCTGATTTGAGCACCAAAAATTGGCTCCATTAATTAATAGGAACAATTCAAATATTTGTAAAGTCACTGAATTTCTATAGATCTAGGCAGGACATTAATAAGTCATTGGGTGGGTTGGTTAAATGACCTTAAAAACAATGGATAAAGAAACCATGATATCATGCAAAGACCCCATGCCCACCTTAAAGAGAATATTCTCAAAATAATAAACATGATCAGTGATTTCACATGGACATCACATGAATACAATTTGTAAATACTCAAATAGAAAATGTAATTACAAAGGCATCTTTGACTCATAGCTCCTCCTTAGCTCACATCCTCAAATATAATGCTCCATTTTGAAGTTCACTAACTCATCAATCAAATGGGACAATTACAAGACTATTATTATTGATGCTCTGCAAAAAGGATTGTTAGGATATTGTTAAGACAAACACAAACACACAAACAAAAAACCAAGTGTTAGTGTTAGAAATCACAAATCAAATATCATCCTAAGCAAGCATATCAAGAGAGACACAAAACACAAAATAGAAAGCTTAACAAATCTAAGAAATGCAATAAGACATCTCCAAATGCCCTCCACCATGTTTGTAGCTACTCCTCCCTTGTTCCTCTCCTCTCCAAGTTCCCAAATGAGTGTAGCTCTTAGTAGCTTTTTGCACTATTCTAGATATCTTATGGAGGTTCAAGATTCTAGAATGAAAGCTTATAAGAATTGCAAATGTGTACAAGCTAACATGAGATATTATCTAATTAACTAATGTCAATTTTAGCCAAAAAGACAAATGTAGATTATTATGCTAAATGCTCTCTAAATTTTACTATAAATTAGATGCATACAAGATTTTAGGATCTGGAATATGAAGAAATGAGCTCTATTTATAGGTAAAATGGAGCAATGGAGGGTTGAGATTGAGTAATCTCAACAAGGGTCAGGATTGATGGGTTTATGATCCATGTGAGGGCTTTCAACCCAATCCCAGGATGACAAATGTCAACATGAGATGGGTTGAGGGGAGAGGAAAGAAACATTAAATGCTTGGCATGACTTGATGGTTAACTTGGGAGGTAAGGTTAATGTTGAGTTGAATGAATAAAGCCATTATCCAATAAATAATGCATTTATCCAATAGATAAACTCTTGTGCAAGAGTTAGTGAGGATAACCATGGTCAAACCAATAAATGTTTGAAGAGACCCATGAGTCAAATGGAGGTTGAGTTAGAGGGAAAGTCTCTAACCATGTGGGTGACTTGAGTTAACCATAAATGGTTATGTAAGAGCCATTAATGGTCATGTAAGAGTCATTAGTGGTTTGGAATATTTTAGGGGTTAGCTTGTTGAACACATAAAGCGTTAAATGTTTTTCAAAGACTTTGAAGGCTTTGAGAAGTGACTTCAAGTTGCTTAGGAATGTGACAATATTTATGAGATGGATTAGGATAACTAGGAATGATTATAAAGTGGTTAGAAGGGTCTAGAAGGGGATTTAGGATTGCAAGTGGGTTTGGTGGGTGAGGGAAAATAGGATTTTAATTAAAATAAAATTAATTTATTTCAATTGTGGTTGCAACTTGCATTTGTAGGAGAATGCAAGTGGAGGGGTAGTTTAGTGATTTAAATAAATATTTATTTATTTATTTAAAAGAAGAAAGGGGATTAAATTAAATAAATAGGATTTATTCATTTAATTGATTTAGAGGTGTGGTTTAATGAATTAATTGAAAATAAATTGAATAATTTATTTAATTAATAGGAGAATGGTTGAGGATAAATTAATTAAATATTAATTTAATTAATTGATTATTGAAGGTTTATTAATCAAATAAATAGTAAATATTCATTTAATTAAATGGACAGATTTATGTGACTACAATTATCATATCACATTCAAGGGTACAATTGTTATATTTTCTTATCTCTATGGATTACTCATCACATAAGGCTACTATTATTCATTTTTATTTCTCTCTCTCTACAATATAACTATCACATTTAAGTAAGGCCTCCAATTCATTCCATCTACTACTTTATTCTCCTTTTCCTATATATAAGAAAAAAAAATGTATTTGTTCACAAATTCAATCCACTTGTGTTGCCTCGCTTAATGTTGGAAAACAAGTCTGTCAAACTCTAATGGTCCATTTTCAACTCAAACAATCTAACCTTTGGCATCCTTAGGTACTCCTAGGTTTAACTTGCCAGTTTTTTATATCAATACTACAAAATAATAAAAAATTATATGATCAATGATTTCACATGGACATCACATAAGCCCAATCAATAAATCCTCAAGTGTAATTACAAAGGCATCCCGACTCATAACTCCTCCATAACTCACATCCTCAAATGTAATTCTCCATTTTGGAGTCTAACAACTCAGCAATCAAATGGAACAATTGTAAGACAATTATTATTATAGTACAATTGTTATATTTTCTTCTCTCTTTGAGTCACTCATCATGTAAGGCTACTATTATTCATTTTTGTTTGAGTTATCTCTGCTATTCGTGAGGCCCCTACACCTGCTATTATGGCTATTCTGGCTTCCTTGTCTAAGAGTGTGGCTAAGCACATTCTGACTGCTCCAGGTCCCCCACTATCTTCTGGTGTGCTCCTCCTCTTGTTGATCTAGAGTTGGGGATTGTCAGCTCCCAATCCCAACCTCTGTCGCTTCTGGGTAATGGACTTTCTTAGGCTCAGTAGGGAGTCTCAGCTATTGGCTCGACTGAGACTGAGATTTCTACTCCTATGCAAATACCTTCATGGTATACTAAGTTTGAGGGGCCTACTTGAGACCATAGGTGGATTTTTTAAGTCTACAAACCAAAGAAGAATCCACAATATTAGGTTTCTCTATAGGACTATGCAACAAAGAACTTAAGTATTGGATTTCAACCAGGTTCCAATCTTTGAAAGAAGTGGCTTCTTTCAAGACTCAATGGGAGTATAGTTTAAGGTTATGGTCTCTAAACAATATTGAGATGTAAGAGAATCCACATTTAAGCTATCATTGGAGCAAATCAAATTTACATGCATAATGTTATTTTGACTATTGTGTTATTATTTTGCGTTGAATTTTTTTATGTTTTCTATATGAGGTTTTCTTCTGTTTGATTAGAAACTTCCATTTTTCCTTCTTTCCAGATTATGTTTTTAAACTAACGCTTATATCTTTGGTGAATTTGTTGGAGATTGGTTCCAATATTTCACATTTTTTAATCATTCTTAATTTCTCTCAAAGCAAAATTAATTGTACATCTGAAAGAAAATACATTAAAAGTTATTTGTTTGGAGGGAATATCTAGCTATATATGATTCATTGACCTTTATTTTTTTCAAGATGTTAATGGGAATAGCTTAAATTTGTTTATAATCATAAAATTCATGTAGATCTAGGTTGGAAATTAATATGTAGTCGAGTGGGTTGGTCAAGCCTTCTTAAAAACTAGTAAATGAAAATAAAAAATTTCAACTTGGTGTTATTGTACTTTGACTTGCATATGATAGTCTTTCTCAATGTAAAAAATCTGAAGGATCACCGACCAGAGGACTTGCCACCTCAACAGTAAGGCGAACCCACTTGGGCATCTGAGGTGGAGCAGGTGGAGGTGGGGATGGTGGATCATCAGCACCATCATCAGAATCATCCTCAAAAAGATCCTGAAGAGATGTAGTGGTCAGAGTAGGCAGAGGAGGAGACACTACAGTTGGGGTATCCACTATGGGAAGGCACTCATCAAACTGAACATCCCGTCAAAATAGGACCTCTCTGGAATCAGGATCAAACAACCTGTATGCCTTAACACCCTCATAGTAGCCAACAAAAATGAGAGGTCATCTCTTCCGCTCCATGGATTTCCTCTGAGCGTCAGGAATAAAAGCCCATGCCTCACTGCTAAATACTCAAAAAAAGGAAACATCGGGCTTGTCATGAGACCAAGCCTCCTCAGGAGTCATATGTCGAATAGCCTTGTGAGGCATCTAATTCTGAATATAATTGGCACAATTGACTACCTCAACCCAAAAAGACAAATCCATGGACCTGGACTGAATCATACAATTTGCCATCTCCTGTAAAGTTTTGTTCTTGCATTCAGTGACACCATTCTTCTGAGGGGTGTAGGGAACAGTAAACTAATGCTGCAAACCATAATCAGTGCAAAAATATTTGAAAGCCTTATTCACATACTCCCCCCCATTATCTATATGTATCCACTAAATAGAATAGCCAGACTGCTTCTCTACATATGTCTTGAAGATTCAAAATGAATCAAAGACATTAGACTTGTACTTAAGAAAGTACACCCATGTGCGTCTGGATAAGTCATCAATAAAAGTGAGTACATACTTGGCCCCTGAAAAAGGAGTGGGAAATGACATGAGATCACTATGAATCAACTCCAAGGGTGCCAAAGCATGAGAGGCTCTTCCCTTTGGAAAGGGATTTCTATGATGCTTTCCAAGCACACAACCATGATAAACACCATCAGTGCAGGAAATCTGTGGGAGCCCAAGAACAAGTACCTGTGTACTCATCTGCTGAAGATATCTATAATTGACATGGCCCAATTGCTCATGCCAAAGCTTACTCATAGAATCTGCATGTGCTATAAGAGAAGAACCTGCACCCTCAGAGGGCTCAAATCCATCAAATCTGTACAAGCAAGATGTAGTGTCAACACTCCCAGTAGCAACAACTAAATCAGAGTCATGGAGGTCCCGAATAACCACATCATGTGGTGAGAACTCAACTGTCTTACCAAAGTCAGAGTGGCAAATCTGATAGATGGACAAGAGGTTCATTGAGATGTCAAGGACAACTAGAACATCCTACAGAGTACCCCCATCCAATGAGACAGAACCTGAACCCAAGACTAAAAGTTGAACCGAGTCACCCACTGCAATCTGTGAAGTACCACAAGAGGCAAGAGAGGTAACCATCTATTGAGTGTGAGCCATATGGTGAGAAGCACCAGAATCTAGAATCCATGTGGACCCATAAGTCAAAGCTCGAGCAGTGAGAGAATGACCTTTCCCTATGGAAGGAGAAGATGCCTGAGGTGAGGAGATGTAATGCTGCTGCATAGCTTCCTCTAAAGCCTCTAAACATTTCCAACACCTGGAAACGGGATGTCCTTTCTTGCCACAAAAAGTGCAAGTGTCTCCTGATTTCTTCTTAGTCTTGGATGAAGACTCACCAGACTATGAAGATTTCCCTTATTTTGGAGGAAATGGAGGTTTAGAAATAGACTTAGGAGGTGGCTTGGAGGAAGACTCATTGCCCACAGAATTCTTCTTGGGCTTTGGTTTTGGCTTTTGTTTCTCCTTCTCCTTAGAGGACTAAGCAACCGATGCTTTGTTCTTGGAGCTTGAGAGCTTATCCAGCTGAGAAAGATGAGACTGCTCATGAGACAAATGTTCACAAAAGTCATCAAAGGTAGGCATTGTGAAACAAGCACCCAAGCCATCCATGGTGTAGTAGAAAGCAGAGGCAAAGAACTGAAAGTGACCCCGAAGCTTCGAAAGAATCAAATGAATGCACTCTGTGTCTGTCTTGATCTTGCCACATCCTTGAAGAACAGATCTTGTAGTCTTGAACTGGTTCAAGAAATCTTCAATGGTGGGAAAGGAATCAAGTGACAAGGAAACCAAATCGGCCTCAATCTGCAATGCCTGAATCTCATTGACCCTCCCGAAGAGAGTCTCAAACTTCAACCACATAGCCCGAGGAGTGAGTAACTCATCAAGGTGAAACAAAAGACTGTCAGAGACATGCAAGGAGAGAAAAACCATGGCCTCATCCATCTTATTCATGTGCTGAAGAAGCTCATAAGGATGTTGCAAGACAGGATGAACCTCATCTAAACAAGACCACAACCCCCATGCCCTGAGAAGCCTCATGATGTGGGGCTTCCAGGTGTGAAATTTGTGTGAAGTCAACAACTCAACTGAAGGATCTACCATGAGAACAAAAAACTCTGCACCTACACCTGCTTATTGGTTTTTTGTATTATGTAATCTTTCAGAATAGACAGAAGATGTAGAAGGGTTTGTTTGTTTTGAGAGTTTTTGTGTTCTTTATTTCTCATATAAATGACAGAAAGTGAGAAAAAAAACACCCCCCCACAATAGATAAACCCAAACCCTAATACATAGTAATGAGAAGGAAGTAGTGCATAAGCAAAAAACTTCAAACTGATATCTCATGTACCTAGTGAAAAATTCTAAGAAAAAAGATCACAAATCTGAATAGAGCATGCTGAGAGCTTCCCAATGCCTATTCGTTTCCGAAAAATGGAATCCGTTTGCCCATTCTACGGCCCCGGAAGTACAAAAAAGAAGCTTGACTTTGACTAGAAAAAAGTATAGTCAAACAAAAGATTCAGGAAAAAAATACACCACCACGAGGTCCAGCTCGGAATCACCTTTTCCACGCCTATTTGAGTACCAAAATCTAACTCCAGATGCTCAAGATAGAGCCAAAAAACCAACCCCCTCTCAAAAAAGACTAGAGAGAGGAGAAGGCAGGAGGAGGTGGCCAGAGGTCGGTGGGGGTGGTGATTGGGCTGAGTGGAGCAGAGCTTCTAGGTGGAGTGAAGGCAGTGGGAATATTTAGGTAGAGTGGTAGTGGCGGCTGCAGGGGGCCACTGGCAGGGAGCGGCGATGGTGGCAGCACTGAGCGGAGCAGAGTGGAAGGCACCGGTGGGCTGCAGAAGGTGACGTTGCAGTGGGCGGGGTGAGCGAGGAGCTGCCAGTGGGGGTCGGGGAAGCTAGAGGGCCGACAGGGGCCGATCGAAGGGAGCCGAGGTTGGCAAGGGTTGGCGAGGCTGGATTGACAAGTCTGCAGGTGTTGTACAGCAACCAGACTGTCAGGTCTGGTACCCTCTGACAACACCGCAACCCCCCAAAAAAATAGTTTTTTTTGTAAAAAAAATTTCTTGCCCTTTCTTGGATTTTGTGTTTTTTTTTTTTAATTTTTTTTTTATAAAACAAAAATCTGGCCTACATACTGTAAAAAGGAAAAAAAAAATGGAATTTTTTTCTCAATTTGCGTGCTAAAGTCGTATGACCTGATTTTTGAGAAAAAATTCACCTAGATGCTCAGGAGTCAAAAATGGACAAATTTTATGTGACTATAGGGTTTTTGAGCCTTCTGAGCACGATGGTGAGGTCCGTTTAGGCCCAAAGAGCTCAAAAAAAAAAAAAGCCTAACCCTAAGCACACAAAAAAAAATGCCTAAAACCACAAATCTGCTTCCAATGCAAAATTTTCAAAAACAGGAACAGAAAGTTGCAGATCTGAGCTCTGATAACATTTTGGAGTTGAGAAATACAACACCACAGGAGCCTGAAGATCTTCTACAAGCTGAATAACCTTTTACAAGGAGAAGCAAGGAAGCAATAATCTGAAGAACTCACAAAACACAGGAAAAATATGCTCAAAAGATGAGATCTCCAATTCACAAAAAATGTATTGTGAATCATAATACAATGAAAATCAAAATTAACCTCTAATAGGTCAATAAACCCTAAAAAGGGAAAACCCTAGGCTTGCCCATAATAATTAATAAAATAATTAATTAATATGCACCTAATGTTAGCTTAAGTGTAAAAGGATAATTGGGAACTTAAAGAATTAAACAAATATTGTTTAATTAATCAAGTAAAGACCCAATTACTCTAACAAAAGTCTTAGTCCTTTGTAGTCACTAGAATGCGTAGGATTTAGCATGTGCTGAGCTTTGAATCTTTTGTATCTTTTTGTTTAAATCGTCTGTAAAACCCTAACCATGAAAATGGCAGAGTCCTCCAGTCTAGGAAAGAGAAAATTCTCTAAGGAGATTATGATTTAGCTTCCTGGGTTGAGAGACTCAGAAGAGATCAAAGCCTGGATCAAGGCCAGATGAATTCATTATTGACTAAACTGCAAGTATCAAATATGCGTTGATCCCGCCACAAGGATTTTGTCTATGGAGAACGGGTTACAACAAGAAGAAAGAGGCAAATGCAGTCTCTAATATCTGGACTTGTAATTTTGGGAGGCTTGTTGTACCCAATGTATATGAACACAAATTTTATTGTTGTAATTGCAGAAAACTATAAGCCTACTACTAGGGAGATTGTAGCTAGTGAAGGTGGCAAGTTGACAGAAGTCAATAGAGATGTAATCAACGAAGTTTTCATGCTCAACCCCAATGTTGATTGGGCCATTAATCTACAAGAACTAAAGTTAGAATATGAGAAGAATGAGCATATGTACAAAAGGAAGTTGGTGCAATTCTTGCATTCAAGGTTCAAAGGTAAGGATTGATAGCTGACACCAAATCATACAACCCCTTATAGTGTAGACCTGTTTGCAGGTTACTTTGTGGATACATACCATGCCCTCTGTCAAGTGTGTCTTGCAGATGCCAGGGACTTGATACCAACCTGGATGATGATGGTTTGTATGGATATTCAAAGAGGGATATCAAAATGTCTTTTGATTATGCCCTCTCTGATTTTAAAATTGGGAATTCAAACATTTTCAGATATTATTCTCTTTTAATGCATATATTCTTTTACAAAGGTCTTAAAGTATAGCATCCTAATTTGAAAATTATTACTAAGGTTAGATGAGAACCTCTCACAATTCAGAAATGGATGTATGTTTGGAATTCACACAATGATAGGTCTAGTTATTTGATGTTTGAAAATCTTTTTGTAAGGAAGCTTCTTAGTATTTTGAAGAAGAAGGTTAGGTGGGGATTAACCCACGAGGCTAAAGAGTTTCTTAGGCTTAATATTCTTAGGCCTAATAAACTCTTTAGACTCTTGGGTTAATCGCCACCTAACCTTCTTCAAAATACTAAAAAGATTCCTTACAAAAGGGAATCACTCACAATTGGGGGACATGGTTTTATTTCAAGGACCATACCATCATAAGGATTTTTGGTAGTCTAGTTACTCATGTTGGCATTGTGTGAACCGGTATGTGGACATAATGACATTGTATGTTGTCATTGATGTCAATATATTGAAGACGTGTGAACCAGCATATGTGAGAACTGGTATAACATTGTGAACCGGCATATGGTTATGGGAACTGGCACATGGAAGCATTGTATGACTACTGGTTGGTAGTCTCAACTTCAAGGTTTCCGTTTGATGTGCTTCAAGCCTGTATGGCTCAACCGGTGACATTGTGTGATGAGTTAGCATTGTAATGAAAAACAGATCATGTTGCCACGTCAACCTTGTGCGCGTGAAGGATCTTGCATGAAGGAGATTGTTCCTATCTACCTTGGGAATGTGAGAAGTCTGTAAAACGGTGATAACGTGTGATGGGTTATCAGCCATCATGAAATCAATGAAAATGGACGATGGAGAATGTCTTGAGATTGGATCAAGACTGTTGCAATTAATGGAGTGTTCTCAATGGTTAGGATTGAACCGTTTGAATTCCTTAACCTAACAAGTTTAGGGTTTAGGGTTTATGATACCGACCTATCTGTTTTCCTATAAGGTCAATGTTGTGTCTCTTTCTAAGGTTGTTGGCAAAAGTTGTGTGTGTGTATCCAAGAGAAGGGATACGTTATTCTTGCCAGACCAAAAGGAGAGAAGTGATACTTGCATAGTGTAAGTGCAGAAGTTGAAGAGGAGCTTAAGCAGATCTACATTGGCATTGAGTGTTGTTACTAGATCATTGTAATACCTGTTGATCTCTAACCACCTCAACAGTTGGAAAATCCCTTAACAAGGTAGCCTTAACCAACTTGCTGAAAATCCTTTAACAGGGTAATTCAAAGCTACTGAGTTCGGAATCCTTTAGCTATTGAGTTCTTGAAATCCTCTAACAAGGTTTAACCCTTAACCGGGTATTGTAGCCATCCCTTAACCAAGTGATCTCTAACAGGATCAGTTCCTAGAAGAACCTTTTGTAATGTCTCTAACTGGACAAGGCTTCTAACAGAGTGGACTTCTAAAGAGTTCTAAAACATATTGTGGGTATTCATCTCCACCGTGGTTTTTCCCAGTTGGGTTTCCACATGAAAAATATGTGTGTCATGTGTGATGCTTTGCTATTGTCTATCAAGCATATGATGGTTCTATGTTTTATGCTTGTCAATAAAACATGTTGAACTAGTTGTTATTATGATCTGATGATAGATTGCCTGTTTATGCATAAGGATGAAATGGTAATGTAGTCTCGAGTTGAGTGAAAAGCTAAGTGAGTAACCGGTTGATGCTTGTCTCAAACATTCTTAGCTTTACCAGTTGCACTCTGTTTCAAACTGATGTCACTGTCTGTTAGTCATTTGAAGTGTCTGTTGTCAAACTGGTTTAGGACTATATTTTTGTCTATATTGATTCACCCCCCCTCTCAGTACTGGTTTGGTACTATTCGCTCATCATTGAGTTATCAATTGGTATCAGAGCATCCTCCAGGTCCTTTGTGTTATAAGCTTAACCGCTTGAGGTAAAGATCCCAGTCAAATGATGAAGAGGGAAGGTCCAAAGTTTAACAGAGAAAATTTTAGTATATGGAAAGACAAAATGAAAATATTCATCAAAAGCATGGGTTCTCAACACTGGAGTTATGTTGAGATTGCCTATGTTGCTCCTACCGGTACCCTTACCGATGACCAAAAGAGAGAGATGCAGGAGAATGGGCAAGTCATGGAAGCCCTAATTAGTAGTTTATCCGACATTGAGTTTATTGATGTTCAAGATAAGGTAAATCCCAAAGAGGTATGGGATACTCTTGAAAATATCTATGGCGGTGATGAACATGTAAAATAGGCTAAGGAAGAAATCCTTAGAGGGAAGTTTGAATATATGCGGATGGTTGAAGGTGAAACCATTCAACAAAATGGAATAAGGATCAAAACCATTGTTGGAGATATCAAGAGTGCAGGTGGTAAAATAGAAGATGCCACTGTGGTAAGCAAAGTCCTGAGATCCCTATTGGCGGACTATGCAATAAGGGTTGCTACTATTCAGGAGTTGAGATCAATAGACAAGACTAAGGTATCCTTAGACTCCATCATAGCAAAGTTGACAGCTGTAGCGTCGTAAATTGTATACACTTGCTAGGGTGGTACAATTTCACACCTAGTTTAGCACCCGCCTTAGTGCATTTTACATTTTGCATTGCATTTCTCCTTTAGCACTTAATTAATCAAATTAATTAGGTCTAAGGTCCTATTTCATCGTCCTTTGCATCATAAAGTTGGGCCCTTTCGCTAAAGTGTGCCCTTTGCATTTTATTCCTCCAATACATCACTCAATCAAAAACCCTAATTAAGTCCTATTTCAAACTTGGGGGCTTGGTTTCGGGGTCAAAACATCTTGAAATCACCTGTAACTTCAGGATTCTCTCTAAAATCATCATATCCGACGGCCCTGAAAATTTGGTGAAAAGTTGTCGGGACCATGGCACCCGGAGTGCACGTGGTCCCGGACATTTTTCCCAAAATTTTGGGAGCACAATCCTATCACAAAATAAATCTTAACCCCAAGAAATTGGCGGGATATTCAATCTCTAGGTCGGCCAAAAGATGAATTTACGATCTAGGGTTTCCTACATAAGAGCTCTCTTTCTTCATTTGAAGGGATCCAATTTTGGTTTTCAGGAACCTCATATGCAGCAAAAGAGCAAATCTTTGAAGACTTCAACAACATTCAACATCCTTCTATCAAGCACTTATCAAATTCATTCATCCACTTAGGGCTTGGAAGACATTGAAGAACAATAGGAGATTACCGACTGAAGATTGGCTTGTACTCCTCCCTTGAGGGTTGGGTATGATTTCATGTTGTTTTCATGTCTTTGCATAAGCTTCAATATATCCTTTATTCATGCTTTAGATCACTTTGCATCTTGATTTAGAGCATTTACATTGTCATTTACAAGCAATTAGGGTTTACTTTCTAGGTTGCTCTAGTTTGCTTTCTTGCATTTTAGGACCTTGCACACACACTAGGTCTGCACACACAATACATTTTACAAAACAACTTGGCTATTCGTGGAGGTGGAAATCACCGAAGCGGGGGTTTGACTAAGGCAAAACCCTATATAGCTGCCCATCCCATTTTTAGATATCAGTGCAGGTTCGGGACTCGGACGACGCCGCAGGATACAGATCCGGAGAGAACAGGTCAAGACAGCACTCTGCATCAAATTGCAGAGCAGAAGACTGGGACAGGGGCGCTAGGCGCCCTGGTCCTGCCAGGATAGGGGCGTTGGGCATCCTGGTCCCTGGGACAGAGGCGCTGGGCGCCCTGGTCCTCTGGACAGACAGCTTTTCCGACAGTTTTCGACAGTGTTCCAGAGTGCAAAATGACAGTTTCCGGTGTAGTTTTCAGGACAGAATCAGGACAGTGGCGCCCGCACCCCCGTCCCGAACATTTTCAGTCTGATTTTGACTCCGGGTACACATTTGCATTCCTATTTCATCCCTGTATTTACAGTTGTTCATTGTTTAATCTCAATTCTGCAATCTTGTCATTAGTTCATACTTGCATTTTGGGATTAGGGTTTGAACTTACATCATTTGATCTTCCAATTTCAACAAGGGAATAGAAATCCTAATAGATATCCCGTGGCTCTCTCTTTCACAAAAAGAAGTAGCCAATTGTGCGATATCTCTAGGCTCTTTCGTATTCCGTAATGTGTGTCAAAAGGTAGGATTAGGGCATGTTAACCTAGTCTCGCTTTTTCCCCTACACATTTTGGTGAACCCGACGTGAATCTATCATTGCTTCCTCTTGCATTGCATTTGTTAGATCTAGATCTAGATTTAGTGTGTTTTCATTTCATTTTCATTAAAAAAAAAAAAAAAAAAAAAAGAAAGAGTGTGTTTCTTTGCATTGTGTGTTTAAATTTTATGCAATCTTTTCAAAATGTCAGATTTTTATTTGCAAAATGTTCATGCTTTCGATGATTATTATGAGTATAGCCAAGAAGAATTAGATGAAGCTTTAGATGAGTTTTTAAACCCTAAGGATGCCAAACCTTCATTTTACCAAAAACTCATAAATCTTGTTACTATGCCATTTAGGTGTGATGAGAAAGATAAGTCGAATGATTCCTCTCAAGGATACAATCCTATCAACTCTTCCCCTGAATCTAGTAACATGGTTGTTTTCAATAATCCCCTCTATGAGGAGATGTCTCCTTTTGAATCAAAAGATAAGCCTTTTAACCAATATGATCATGCTTTGTTGGATGATGCTCTTGATGACTTTGTGGCTTTATCGAAATATTTAAACAAGAACAAGACTTCTAAATTGGTTAACATGATAAACTTGAATGAACATAACAAGCCTCTTTTTGAAGTCCAAGGTGCTTATCCTTCTCCCACCTTTCAAGTTCCTAGGTCACCTCTCCTTACTGTCCCAGGAGGGTATGATCATGATCCCTTTCATACCCCGAATAAACCAATTATCACCGTGCAAGGAAGAAAACCTATAAGTCCTTATAGTTATGCCAAGCAAATAACTAGAGAGAGTTATCATGCGGTTGCCCATACTTATCACACCAGAAATAATAGGCAACCTAATCCTCCTCCTGTTATCCCAGTTTCTCTTCCTAATCCTCAACCAATTCTTCCTCAAGCTCCCCGTATCTCGCAAGTTATGGGTAAGGAATATGATCTCATAGAACAACTTAAAGCTACCCCTGCTAAGATATCCCTTTGGGATTTGATTCAAACTTCTTTCGCTCATCATGGAATGTTACAAGATGCCTTGAAAGATTTGAATGTTCCTCCACCGAATACATCTAGTAATATAGCATCTTTGGTTAACTCTGTGATGAATCCTAAAGCTCAAATTGTGTTTACCCAAGATGAGTTGCCTACTAGTGAAATTCAACAACAATATGATCCCTTGATGATTGTGGTTATCATGAAAGACACTGCTATAAGACAAACACTAGTAGATAATGGCTCTGGCCTTAATGTATGTAGCATTAATCTATTGCATAAGATGAATGTGGATACATCTCTCATTGAGCCTGACTCTCGTCCCATTCGTGGCTTTGACAATGTGGCTAAGACTTCATTAGGTATCATCACCTTACCTCTCACAGTAGGACCTGTTACTTTGCCTACTCCTATCCATGTTATGTCGGGAAATTTAACATACAACTTGTTATTAGGGAGGCCTTGGATTCAAAGCATGCAAGTTGTCCCCTCTACATTGCATAGACAAGTTAAATTCATCTATAACAATAAGACATATACTTTGACAGGTGATACTAATTTTCAAGCTTGTCTACAAACATCTACTTCCAAAGGGGGTTCTCCTAAGCCATCCTCTTCTAGTGATGACTCTTTAAACAAGAAACCTATTGATGAATCCTCACTCTCTGATGATCAAAATTCTTTGGATGATTTTGGAGCCCTTGAAGAAGATTCTTCTTGACTTGAAACTACACATAAGAAGGATTTTGATCCTAAGAAGATCCTCGAAGAAGATGATTGGGGATCTCTTGATTTTAATCCCACTTTTGTAGGTGAATATAAGGTTCCTTCTAGAGAGCTCAAAGTTGAAAAGAAGGAAGAAGCTAAAAATCAACCGACCTTACCGGAATCTATGAGTAATAATTTTGTGGCCGCTTCTCAAACTTCTTCTCCTCACACCTCTAATTATGAAGAGTTTGATTCTTTGTCTTATGAAAAACCACCTTCTCTTCCTGAAATGGCTGATCGTTATGGTCGTGGTTTTTGCATTTTTGCTAAGCATCGGTATCATGGAAAAGGTTGTGGTGCTCATGAACAAGGGATAAGAGTTCCTCTGGAGACTAATTTTCACAATTATGCCTTTGGAATTGGCTATAATCCCTGCAAACGTACTAAAGCTTCTAAAAGACCATGCAATAGTGTTAATGCTATCTCTACATCTCTATCAATACAACATCCTGAGTATATTGATGAAGATCCTTCGAGTGACTGTGCTTTGGATATCTTCCCTACTGACGATGCTTTAGCTGAGTTCTTGGGAGCCTATGACACTCTTCCTCGTTATCATAACAATAGGGGACTCCCTTATTGTTTGAACACCGAAGCCTATTTTGGAAAAGAGATTGATAATGACGAGATTGTGAAAGAATTCCCTCAGTTAAAGGATACACCTCAACAAAGTAATCTTCTCATAAGTGAAACCACTGATGTTAAGATGGATCCTTGCAATAAAGAGAAAGTTATTAAAATTGGGAAATGTTTGGATGAAGAGGAACAAAAACAATATGAAGATTTATTGCATGAATTCCCTGTGATCTTTGCTTGGACATACTCTGACATGCCTGGTATAGATCCTAAGATTGTTACTCATAATATTGTCTTAGTTCCTAATGCTAAGCCCGTGAAACAAAAGATTCAAAAAATGAATCCCAAGGTGGCTTTGCTTGTTAAGGCTGAGATTGAAAAATTATTGGAGGCTGGATTTATCCGCCCTATTGACTATTCCCCATGGATTTCAAACATTGTCACTGTGGCTAAACCAGACAACAAAATAAGAATGTGTACCAACTTTTGGGATCTAAATAAGGCTTCTTTAAAAGATGATTTTCCTCTTCCAAACATTGACATGATAGTGGATTCTACGGCAGGACATGCCTTGTTATCCTTCATGGATGGTTTCTCAGGATACAATCAAATTTTCATTAACCCTCAAGATCAATTCAAAACCACTTTCACCACTCCTTGGGGTACGTTTTGTTGGATAATGATGCCTTTGGGACTTAAAAATGCCGGTGCAACTTATCAACGAGCGATGACCCTTATCTTTCATGATTATATGCATAAGATTTTAGAGGATTATGTTGATGATATTTTAGCCAAATCCTTTCTTCGCATGGATCATGTTAAAATCCTTCGTCAAATCTTTGAAAGAATTCGTAAATATCACATGCGCTTGAAGCCTCGAAAATATGTTTTTGGTGTGGATAGTGGAAAACTATTAGGATTCATAGTTTCACATCGTGGGATTGAGGTGGACACTAAGAAAATAGATGCTATTGTCAACATGCCACCTCCTAGAAATGTGTCTCAACTTAAAAGCTTACAAGGAAAGATTCAAGCCATTCGTAGGTTTGTGTCTCAGCTTGCGGATCGTACTTTTCCTTTTACTCAACTTCTTAAAAAAGATATCACTTTTCAATGGAATGAGGATTGTCAGCAAGCATTTAAAGATTTAAAAGTGTATTTGGCTAGTCCTCCTATTCTTCAACCTGCTGAACCTTCTAAACCTTTCCTTCTGTATATAGCTACTTCTTCTCATGCTCTCGCAGCATTGCTGGCACAACATGATAAAGATGGTAAGGAATGTCCGGTTTATTACATAAGTCATACCTTACTTGATTATGAGACCCAATATTCTGCGATAGAAAGACAATGCTTGGCCTTTGTGTTTGCGACTCAAAAATTGAGACATTATCTTTTAAATTCAGAAGTCCACGTCATGGTAAAGTTTGATCCTTTGAAGCATCTTTTCTCTAAAACTGATTTATCAGGATGCCTAGCTAAGTGGGTTATGATGTTAATTGAATTTGACCTTAAATTTGTTTCACAAAGAGCAATTAAAGGACAAGCGTTGACCGATCATTTAGTTGAGGCCCCTTCACCTTTCTCCTTTCCTAACCCTGAGTCTTTTCCAGATGACTTCGTTCTTTCTATAGAGAAAGATGAAACTTGGGAGTTATACTTTGATGGCTCTAAGTGTCGTACGGGATCGGGGGCAGGTGTTGTTCTGATTTCTCCTACAAAGAAATCCACTCCCTTATCCTATCGTCTAAATTTCCTGTGTACCAATAACATTGCTGAGTATGAGGCTCTTATAGCGGGAATAAAAGTAGCCTTAGCTCTGAACATAAAACACATACATATCTATGGAGATTCTCAATTGATTATAAGACAAGTAACAGGAATATATCAAGCAAAACAAGACAAATTATCACAATATAAAGACCTTGCCATCTCTTTATTACAAAAATTTGATTCTTATACCATGGAACCTGTTCCTCAAAAAGATAATCGACATGCGGATGCAATGGCATGTGTGGCTTCACTTGTCTCTTTAGAGGACCCTGTGGTTGATCTTAAATTTGTTATTCACAACCTTATTTCTCTAGCTATTGTAGACGATTCTAGTCTGATAACATGTTGTGACCTTATAGACTCAGATGAATGGTACTCGCATATCGTAAGATATTTGACCGATGGTACCTTTCCTGATTCCGCTAACAGGAACACTAGGGCTAGAATCTGCAAGCTGTCTGCTAGATATATCATTCTTTCTAATGTTCTTTACCGAAGGGGTTATGATGGTCTTCTCCTTCGTTGTCTTAACAAATCGGAAATCCTCGTTGCTCTTGAAGAGGCACATTCAGGTGCCTGTGGGGAGAATTTTGGGGGCAAATCCTTGGTTCATAGATTGCTTTGTATGGGATATTATTGGCAAACTATGCAGAAGGATTCTTTTTCATTTGCTAAGAAATGTCATCAATGTCAACAACATAATAATTTGATTCATGCTCCTGCCCAAGAACTTCGTTCTCAGGTAGCTTCTTGGCCTTTCTCCGCATGGGGTTTGGATCTTATTGGTAAAATCTCTCCTCCTTCATCTCAAGGACACACCTTCATTATAACCGCAACAGATTACTTTACGAAGTGGGTAGAAGCTATTCCCCTTCGCTCTACCACTGCTAAAGTGATCTGTCAATTTCTTCTAGAAAACATCATTTCTCGATTCGGGATACCTTCCACTATAATCTCAGATAATGGGACATCATTTAAGAACAAGGACGTGAAGAAATTCCTCGAGAAGTATCATATCAAACATCGATTTTCTACACCATACTATCCTCAGTCAAATGGTCAAGCCGAATCATCCAATAAGATAATTGAACAAATTCTTCGCAAAACCGTGAATAAGCATGGCAAGGATTGGAGTAACCAGCTAATCTATGCTCTTTGGGCCTACTGAACGAGTGTACGAATTGCTATGGGGACTACTCCTTATAATCTTGTTTATGGTGCTGACGCTATTATGCCCTTAGAGTTAGAGATTCCATCACTTAGGGTTTCTCTCAAAGGTATAGTAGATGATGACTCTTATAGAGAACAACGACTTCAACAACTTGAGATGCTTGATGAACAGCGTATAAATGCTCTTGAGCATATTCAAGTGTATCACAAAACTCTACAACGAAGCTATAATGATAAGGTTATTCAACGTTCCTTCTCAGTAGGTGACTTAGTCCTTTATGAGAATCAGCGCAATGTGAATGCCTTACCTGCAGAAAAGGGAAAATTTAGTCCTAATTGGCTTGGACCATATATTGTTATTGAGGATTATGGATCAGGTGCTTACAAAATAGCGGATGTAGACGGTACGCCTCTTAAAGAACCTATCAATGCTATGCACTTGCGTAGGTATTATGCTTAATTCTTCATTCCTTATTTATCTTCTTTTCAGTTCTTCAACATTGGATAATATGTTAGTATCTCCTAATTAGAGCAAAATAGAATTAAATGTTATGGTGTTTAATCTATATTGCTTCGTTCTTGACAAGCATGTCTTCTTCCTTTATAGTTTGTCTTGAATTCATTTATGTAAGTTGTAAAAGATTTACATTTCCATTATGCTAGCATATTATACAGTGTCTTTATGTGTTAAGTAGAATCGTATCATGTTGTGTTTAAGTTCAAAATTAAATCACATTAGTTATATGATTCTTAGACTTAATACATATTTCTTCCTTATCATCAATGTAGTACTTGATTAAATATTTTAATTAAGTCACACATGTATAAATTTAATCATGGAGCATTGAGAAATCAATCACATGGAAATTAAACCCTAAACATACATGTACATTTACCAAATGTATTAGCTTTAATCAAAACAAAATATACATTGTTTTAAGAATTAAAGACAACACATTTGAGACAAAAGAGAAGCATGTATATATACATATATATATGTGGATCGTATACAAATATAGGTCACTGTACATCCAAAACGTGACCTCTCCTACATCATAAAATCATCTCCTATCCCTAGGGCTAGTGGCTGGAGAGTGTCGACTGGACACTCCCTCCTAATCTGGCCGTGAAGGCGGACCCATGGGTGTGTAGCGCGATACAGACCGTGAGTGACTCCGAGAGGAACTCCTATGATCCCTATCCATAAGGATCGCGCGACAGGTGGTAGCCTCAGCCTGGGCTGCTGCTAGATGTCGCCGCGCCCGCTGAAGGTCCTCTGATAGGACTCTCTCTCTCTCTCCCTCCATATGTCTACCTGTACTCGGAATGGGGGAAAACAAGTCCTCATGCCGACCCGCATTCCCCTAATGCCTATAGGCAATCTGTGAGGAACTGGGGATCTGTGCTATCGTGGAAATGTCTGTCACTACCTGTTGAATCAGGGAACGCCATTCCTGCACATTAGCTATGGCAGTAGAACAGATTTTTGTTAGTACCATTCTATATCATCAAAACATTAATCAATCAATATAAACCTACTATACCTGGGTCTCCCTCACACTAGTAGGGATCATGATACAGTAGCATCTGTGACTGGGATCTACTAGGCTCCCCTCGCTCAACTAATCTGTGCATGATGGGTGTAGGCTGGACGGTACTAGGAATAGGTCTCCGTATCGCCTCATGTTCCCCCTGTTGGGGAATAAGAGGAGGATCCAGAGCTATGGTATCATCTCCTGAATGGTGGGGAGCTGCATCCAACTCCTCCTCATCATCTCTATCCTCCTCCTCGTCATCCTCCTCATCATCCTCATCCTCGTCCTCATCCGCATCCTCACCTGCATCCTCCTCGTCCTCATCTCTATCTGTGTCCTCCTCCTCCTCCTCGGCACTGGGCTGATCGCATGTAGGCAGATCAGGATCTCCTGCCTCCTCATGACCCTCTCCCTCCTCTGGCTCCTCTGACCTAGATCCCTGGTCCTCGTCTCGGTCTCCATGTCTCCATGGGCCTGGATGGCCTGTCGGATGATCTGGTGGAAAGATAGGACCCGGATATGATCTCATAAACCATGAGACGTACCTGTGCTATGCTCCAGGCTCTGCAGAGTAATCAGTGACTATATCCTGATCAGATCCCTCTATATCTGTAGTCTCGATGTCATCTATCGTCGGTCTCGCTACTGCTTTAGGTCTGGGAAGGACCCGTGAGTGTCGAGTATAGATGGGCACATCGGCTGGAACACACTACTCTAGCCCAAACTGCCTCCGTACTCGATCGAAGTAGAATGGGACTATGATGTGTGAATATCATCCCTGCAGTAGGCGGTTCCTCTATAGACATGCTAACTATCTCTCCATCCCATCCCATCTGTGCATCCGCAGGTAGGGTCTCCACACTGTCACCTCGGCTGTCAGTCTATCAAAAATCACTCTCCAATATAACAAATCTCCAAATCTCCACTCACTGGTAAGTGGATAAGCAAACACCCTAGGTCGCTCGCTAGCCATACTCAGCGGAAAGCCGATAGGCCTGGTGCATGTGAAGTGCTCTAAAATCCACACCTGCAGAAGTGTGCACGTCATCAAACTGCAACCCTATCCAAATACATATTCCTCAAGGTTGTGATAGAGATGTGCAAGCATACTCCGACCCCAAGCATACACTCTTCTGTGTCTCTCCATCGCTCTGATACACCATGTGAGACCCCCATGCATGTGCATCCCTCGCCCATTAGGGCAGACGGCTAGTGCTATGATGGCGATCATAAGGCGTCTCAGAAGGGGTACCTCCCCTGTAGGATGTAAGAGCCAGCTGACCATAATGCGACCTCTCGTCTCGCTCGGCATGACTCTCCCTATGCAATACACCTGCTCTCTCTGATGATCCTCCGCTAACCAATCGGTCGCGTATGTAACAGTCACTCCTCTGATAGGAAGACGAAGTATACGGTACACATCCTCAAGTGTAACCGTCAGCTCCCCTACTGGAAGGTGAAAAGTGCATGTGTCAGGATCCCATCGCTCCATCAATGCCATCAGCATCGTAGGATGGAACTGAATGGCTGGCATGAGGATCACATACCACAATCCCACAATCGACAATGTGTCTCTCTCTGCCTGAGTCAGCCGCGGAATCTGATCTCGCAAACTGCGAAGAATATGTCCCGCTGTATGCTCTCTCATGTATGGGAGACCTTGCAACACAAAAACATAACCATAATCAGTACTCGATCATCAAAATCGCTCATGCAAACTGTCGAACATCATATGCCAACCTTGAAACCCCTCGCCAAGCCCTTATTGGGACCATGGTGCCCTCTCAGGGACCATGGCGCCCTGATTGGGACCATGGCGCCCTGTCAAGGACCATGGCGCCTTGAAGGGACCATGGCGCCCCTGTCAGGGAACATGGCGCCCTAAAGGGACCATGGCACCCTGGGGGGACCAGGGCACCTCACAGGGACCATGGCACCCTGGGTGGGCCCCGGGTCAGCATTCAAGGCCCGCATATGATCACAGAAAAGTCAAAATGTGAAAAATCAAAAGTCAACGTTCCGTCAACTCACCTCGTCCAGTGGCTCGTCGTCGATCATGGCCTGGCGCAGGATCTCAATCCTTGTGGGATGCTTCGGTCGTCGTGAAGGCATGATGATGGCTATGTGGGCTCCGCTGCAATGAATAGTATTCTGAAATCAACAAAGTGACAAATGCAAGTGTCACTTTCAAGGTATATACTTTCATTTGTTTATCTTTACTTTTGAAACCCTAATTTTCCTCTATCATTCATTTTATCATAACTTGGGTTTGGGAGATGCAATTTTCGAGCCGTTTGTTGCATTGGAATCATATTTTCCTTCCCCTACTCTTGAGATGTTCCAAAAGGTGCTCTGATGAAGCCTATTTAGTGAACACACCTCATCAATACTCTCTTACACAATTTGTCGTAAGTAAACATGCTACCCTGTTTCACCTCCCTAATAAGCAAGTCAAAACAGCGGGGGGCATATAGCTACGCACAGATTTCATCACTTTCCTTAGTAAGCATTAGGTGATTTTGTGATCTAACGTGTATTTTGTAGGGTGCGGTTCCTAACTGTGTACTGCAGATACCGCTGGGGGCTTCATTCGACAACTTATGGATATATCCTTTTTCAAATGATGTTTACTTTTCTGTACTTTAGCTTGCATATGCACGTAGTACTCATATGACCGCTAAAGTGGGGGCTAAATGTAGCATCGTAAATTGTACGCACTTGCTAGGGTGGTACAATTTCACACCTAGTTTAGCACCCACCTTAGTGCATTTTACATTTTGCATTGCATTTCTCCTTTAGCACTTAATTAATCAAATTAATTAGGTCTAAGGTCCTATTTCATTGTCCTTTGCATCATAAAGTTGGGCCCTTTCGCTAAAGCGTGCCCTTTGCATTTTATTCCTCCAATACATCACTCAATCAAAAACCCTAATTAAGTCCTATTTAGAACTTGGGGGCTTGGTTTCGGGGTCAAAACATCTCGAAATCACCTGTAACTTCGGGATTCTCTCTAAAATCATCATATCCGACGGCCCTGAAAATTTGGTGAAAAGTTGTCGGGACCGTGGCGCCCGGAGTGCACATGGTCCCGGACATTTTTCCCAAAATTTTGGGAGCACAATCCTATCATAAAATAAAGCTTAACCCCAAGAAATTGGTGAGATATTCAATCTCTAGGTCGGCCAAAAGATGAATTTACGATCTAGGGTTTCCTACATAAGAGCTCTCTTTCTTCATTTGAAGGGATCTGATTTTGGTTTTCAGGAACCTCATATGCAGCGAAAGAGAAAATCTTTGAAGACTTCAACAACATTCAACATCCTTCTATCAAGCACTTATCAAATTCATTCATCCACTTAGGGCTTGGAAGACATTGAAGAACAATAGGAGATTACCGACTGAAGATTGGCTTGTACTCCTCCCTTGAGGGTTGGGTATGATTTCATGTTGTTTTCATGTCTTTGCATAAGCTTCAATATATCCTTTATTCATGCTTTAGATCACTTTGCATCTTGATTTAGAGAATTTACTTTGTCATTTACAAGCAATTAGGGTTTACTTTCTAGGTTGCTCTAGTTTGCTTTCTTGCATGTTAGGACCTTGCACACACACTAGGTTTGCACACACAATACATTTTACAAAACAACTTGGCTATTCGTGGAGGTGGAAATCACCCAAGCGGGGGTTTGACTAAGGTAAAACCCTATATAGCCACCCATCCCATTTTCAGATATCAGTGCAGGTTCGGGACTCGGACGACGCCGCAGGATACAGATCCGGAGAGAACAGGTCAAGACAGCACTCTGCATCAAATTGCAGAGCAAAAGACTAGGACAGGGGCGCTGGGTGCCCTGGTCCTGCCAGGACAGGGGCGCTGGGTGCTCTGGTCCCTGGGATAGAGGCGCTGGGCGCCCTGGTCCTCCGGACAGACAGCTTTTCCGATAGTTTCCGACAGTGTTCCAGAGTGCAAAACGATAGTTTCCGGTGCAGAATCAGGAGAGAATCATGACAGTGGCACCCACGCCCCTGTCCCGAACATTTTCAGTCCGATTTTGACTCCGGGTACACATCTGCATTCCTATTTCATCCCTGTATTTACAGCTGTTCATTGTTTAATCTCAATTCTGCAATCTTGTCATTAGTTCATACTTGCATTTTGGGATTAGGGTTTGAACTTACATCATTTGATCTTCCAATTTCAACAAGGGAATAGAAATCCTAATAGATATCCCGTGGTTCTCTCTTTCACAAAAAGAAGTAGCCAATTCTGCAATATCTCTAGGCTCTTTTGTATTCCGTAATGTGTGTCAAAAGGTAGGATTAGGGCATGTTAACCTAGTCTCGCTTTTTCCCCTACACAACAGCATATGAGCTAAATAGTTTAGATGGCAGTGTTCAAAAGACTGAATAAGCTTTTAAAGCTTCTGTTGTACCATCTAGAAAAGGAAAAGAAGCTAGCACTAGTGGTGAACCAAGATAGAGCAGAGAAATGGATGAGGAGGAGATTCTGAAGGCATTTGAAGCTCTCCTTTCTAGGAAACTTCCAAAAGGAACAGGCAAATACAAAGGTAAGCTACCTTTGAAATGCTTTTCTTGCAACCGGATAGGACATATTGTTGTAAATTGTCCTAATGGTGACAACAAGGACAAACGGGAAAGGTTCAAGAAATTCAAAGGAGGAAACCAGAGAAACTATTTTGTGGCAGTTGATGAAGGTGTCACAGATGAAGAATCAGAGGATGAAGAAAATGAAGATATTGTGTTTGTTGTTGTCAAAGAAGATGTGTCAGATAAGAAGGCTCTCATCTCCCAGTTTGATGATTCCAATGAGTGGATCATTGACAATGGTTGTTCTCACCATATGACTAGTGACCGGAGAAAGTTTCTATCATTGGAGGAGTATGATGGTGATGTGGTTCACTTTGGCAATGATGCACCATGCATGGTCCAAGGCAGAGGGTCTATCTCTCTGAATGGAAAGAGTAGTGCTGACAATGTGTATTGGGTTGATGGTCTTAGACACAACCTTCTGAGTGTTGCCCAGCTAAATGATAGTGGCCTCACTCTGAAATTCAAGAATGGAGTTTGCACAATCAAAGGAAAGAATGGTGAATGAGTGGCCACCGGCATGCAAACCAAAGGTAACCTATTTCATCTGAATGCAAATATAAGTACATGTCTTATGGCAAAATTTGATGATAGCTGGATATGGCAT
Organism: Cryptomeria japonica; assembly: GCF_030272615.1. Taxonomy (NCBI): domain Eukaryota; kingdom Viridiplantae; phylum Streptophyta; class Pinopsida; order Cupressales; family Cupressaceae; genus Cryptomeria; species Cryptomeria japonica. The sequence goes on along the minus strand of NC_081407.1, from coordinate 46,006,834 downwards.
AGGAGACTCTGCCATGTAAACTTTGATAACATTGTGAAAGCTAGTAAGATCAAGGCAGATAGAGGGTTGTCGGTGCTAAGAAAACCAGATAATACCTTGTGTAGAGAGTGTCAATTGGGGAAAATGTCTTCCTCAACCTTTAAAGGTAAATCTTTCACTGCTGACAACTTGCTTGATCTTGTGCATACTGATTTGTGTGGTCCTATGAAAACTAGAAGTGTGCAGGGTGATAGATACTTCATGATTCTCACTGATGACTTCTCAAGAATGATGTGAGTCACATTCTTGAAAGACAAGTCTAAAGCCTTTGTAAAGTTCAAAGATTTCAAAGCTTTAGTGGAGAAGGAAAGCGGTAAAAGGATCAAGTATCTGAGAACTAATCAAGGAGGGGAATTCACTTCTAGTGAATTCAACAAGTACTGTGAAGAAAATGGCATCAAGAGGCAATTGTATGCCCCCCGAAATCCACAGCGGAATGGCCTAGAAGAGAGGAATAACTGGACTATGGTTGAAGTAGCTAGAACCATGTTGATTCAAGGAAAGGTATCTCACACCTTTTGGAGAGAAGCGGTGAGCACTGCACTCTACACAATGAACCGGGTACTCATCAAGAAAGATAAGGATAAAACTCCTTATGAGTATTGGACCGGTAAGACACATGTGGTTAGCTACTTTAGAGTGTTTGGTAGCAAATGTTACATCAAGAGGAGTGAACACTAGAGCAAATTTGATGCAAAATGTGATGAGAGAATATTCCTTGGATATTCCACCAAGAGAAAAGCTCTCAAGTGTTTCAACAATAGGACTTAAAGAATTATGAAAAGCATCAATGTAAGAGCTGATGAAACCTCTAAGAAAACTGAGGAAGTCAACAGTGAGCAAGTGGTAAATGAACTGGTTGCAACCTTCTGGGAACCGGTTGTCAGTCAACCAAGTACCAGTAACAGTGTTCCTACACCGGAAAATGTAGATGCTAATACTGATGGAGATGAGGATGAAGAAGAAAAGCAAGAGGAATCCATCAAGACCATTCCTCAGTATGTCAAGCTAAATCATGATCCTAATCAAATCATAGGAGATAAGGATGCAGGAATCCTTACAAGAAGAAAGGTCAGAGAAAACTCATGTATGATCTCTGAATTTGAGCCTAAATCATTTAAAGAGGCACATAAAGATGAAGACTGGATCAAGGCAATGGAAGAGGAACTTGACCAGATAGAGAAAAATGGTACATGGTCTTTGGTACCCAGATCGGAGCATAAAAATGTCATTGGTACCAAATGGGTCTTCAAAAATAAGCTGAATGAGGATGGCACAGTGATTAGAAAACAAAGCCAAATTGGTATGCAAAGGATATGATCAAGAAGAAGGAGAAGACTATGGAGAAACCTTTGCTCCTATAGTCAGATTGGAAGGGGTCCGTATGCTTCTTGCATATGCAGCTTTTAAAGGTATCAAAGTATATCAAATGGATGTAAAATATACATTCCTAAATGGTATACTTGAAGAGGAGGTGTATATTGAGCAACCAAATGGGTTTTCCCTATCTGAAGATAGGGACATGGTATGTAGGCTACATAAAGCCCTATATGTACTAAAGCAGGCACCTAGGGCATGGTATGAATGTCTACATTCCCATCTTGTGAAGATTGGATTTGAAAGAAAAAGTGAAGATAGCAATATCTACTTGAAGTCTGAAGGAGATTAGATCCTGATCTGTGAGGTATTTGTTGATGACATTATCTTTGGTGGAGATGACAAGATGAGTCATGAATTTGCAGATGAGATGAAGAAAGAGTTTGAAATGTCACTCATAAGGGAGATTAAGTTATTCATTGGACTACAGATCTAGCAGATGAAGGATGGAATCTTTATCACTCAGTCCAAATATGTCAAAGAAGTGTTGAAGACATTTGGCATGGAAGATAGCAAACCGGTTGGTACACCGATGGTGACCGGTTGTAAACTATCCAAAGAGGATGACTCAGCATTGGTTGATGAAAAGGAATACCGATCAATGATTAGTAAATTGGATTATGTGGTGCATAGCAGACCGGATATTGCACATACAGTTGGCATTACTGCAAGGTTCCAAAAAAGTCCAAGAGAATCCCACTTGGTTGCAGTCAAGCGGATTCTTAGGTATCTGAAGGGAATTGTTGACTATGGATTGTGGTATCCATATAGCAAGGATTTCAACTTGAAAGTGTTCACAGATGCTGATTGGGCTGGTAATGTAGATGATCAAAAGAGCACAATCGGTGGTGCATTCTTCCTTAGTGGTAGACTAGTCTCATGGATGAGTAAGAAGTAGAGTTGTATCTCTCAGTCTACAGCAGAGGCAGAGTATGTTTCAGCTTTCATGAACTGCACTCAGACAATTTGGATGAAGCATGTATTGAATGGCTTCAAAGTTCTTGTATCTAAACTGGTAAGTATATTTTGTGACAATAGTAGTGCAATTAATATCTCCAAAAATCCGGTTTTACATTCTAGAACCAAGCACTTTGAGATTAAGTATCATTTCTTAAGGGAAAAGGTTCAGAACAAAGAGATTGCACTGGAACATGTTTCTAGTAAGGAGCAGTTAGTAGACATATTCACCAAACCTCTCCCAAAGACTACATTTATATACTTAAGAGGTGAATTAGGGGTACTACCCCTTAAGGAGGTGAACTAAAGGTATATGCTCCACATCAGTCATGTATTGCATAGTCAAATCTTTCTTCAGGATTGATGTGTTGAAGGATGTTACTCCTCAAGGGGAGCAGCATAATGGAACAGGGAAGCTTGTGCGTCCACTTTGGCATTGTTGTCAAAGGGGGAGAAGATGTGAAGCGGAGAAGATATCTGCAGAAATTGGGGGAGAAGATGTGAAGCGGAGAGATATCTTTGTATATTGCCATCAATGCCAAAGGGGGAGATTGTTGGCATTATGTGAACCGGTATGTGGACATAATGACATTGTATGTTGTCATTGATGTCAATATGTTGAAGAGGTGTGAACTGGCATATGTGAGAACCGGTATAACATTGTGAACCAGCATATGGTTATGGGAACTGGCACATGGAAGCGTTGTATGACTACCGGTTGGTAGTCTCAAATTCAGGGTTTCCGGTTGATGTGCTTCAAGCCTGTATGGCTCAACCGGTGACATTGTGTGATGAGTTAGCATTGTAATGAAGAATAGATAATGTTGTCACATTAGCCTTGTGCGTGTGAAGGATCTTTCATGAAGGAGATTGTTCCTATCTACCTTAGGAATGTGTGAAGTCTATAAAATAGTGATAACGTATGATGGGTTATCAGTCGCCATGAAATCGGTGAAAATGGACGATGGAGAATGTCTTGAGATTGGATCAAGACTGTTGCAATTAATGGAGTGTTCTCAATGGTCAGGATTGAACCATTTGAATTCCTTAACCTAATAGGTTTAGGGTTTAGGTTTTATGCTACTGACCTATCTATTTTTCTATAAGGTCAATGTTGTGTCTCTTTCTGAGGTTGTTGGCAAAAGTTGTGTGTGTGTATCCAAGAGAAGGGAGACGTGATTCTTGCCAGACCAAAAGGAGAGAACTGATACTTGCAAAGTGTAAGTGCAGAAGCTGAAGAGGAGCTTAAGCGGATCTGCATTGGCATTGAGTGTTGTTACTAGATCATTGTAATACCTATTGATCTCTAACCACCTCAACAGTTGGAAAATCCCTTAACAGGGTAGCCTTAACCGGCTTGCTGAAAATCCTTTAACAGGGTAATTCAAAGCTACTAAGTTCGGAATCCTTTAGCTATTAAGTTCTTGAAATCTTCTAACAAGGTAACCTTTAACAGGGTTTAACCCTTAACCGGGTATTGTAGCCATCCCTTAACTGGGTGATCTCTAACAGGATCGGTTCCTAGAAGAACCTTTTGTAATGTCTCTAACCGGACAAGGCTCCTAACAGAGCAGACTTCTAAAGAGTTATAAAACAGATTGTGGGTATTCATCCCCAACATGGTTTTTCCCAATTGGGTTTCCACGTGAAAAATATGTGTCATGTGTGATGCTTTGCTATTGTCTATCAAGCATATGATGGTTCTATGTTTTATGCCTATCAATAAAACATGTTGAACTAGTTGTTATTATGATCTGATGATAGATTACTTGTTTATGCATAAGGGTGAAATGGTAGTGTAGTCTCGAGTTGAGTGAAAAGCTAAGTGAGTAACTAGTTAATGCTTGTCTTAGACATTCTTAGCTTTACCGGTTGCACTCTGTTTCAAACCAGTGTCACTGTCTGCTAGTCATTTGAAGTTTCTATTGTCAAACTAGTTTAGGACTGTATTTTTGTCTATACTGATTCACCCCCCCCTCTCAGTACTAGTTTGGTACTATTTGTTCATCATTGAGTTATCAACTCCTAGATGATTTCCCATTACTGTTCAGGATAAGGTAGCTCTCCTTAAAATTATGCATCAATTGGCAGAGGCAGATAAGTCTTTGGTAGGGGGGTCACATAAGAAAGGGTCAATGATCCCATCACAAGTTGTAATTGGGATGTATCAATTTTTGAATAGAAACACATATGACATTCTTGACTCTATGTTGAATAAATATAGGCTTCTTTTGGCTAAATATAGCTATTATGATTCAGAATGGTTTGTTAAAAGTCTTGGCAAAGCCAAGATATGAGAGCATCAATGGGAAAAACAAGATGATGAAGACATCATAAGAAATGTAGTAGATTATGAAGAGGTGTGGAAAAGGAAAGAAAGATGGTACAAGATTCAGTATAAGGAAAACAAAAGAAGGAAAGAAAACAGCTAGTATTTCCCTTCTTCGAAAGCATTACTGATTCCAAAGGCCAAGATAAGAGAAATATTTTATACCAATGTAGATGTTGGTAGAATGCCTCTACCTCATGAAAGGCCCCGCTTCGATGTTACACCTCTAGTGTAGGTGATGGAGGAATATGTACCCCAAACCCCTCAATCAATTGGTTCCCCCATTGGCCATACTTCTCCTCCATTGATTCCTCAAGATCCTCCCCCCACACTTGTTGTTGACCCTGAGCCATCACACCCCTCCCCTTCCAAGAGGTTGCTTGCAAAAGCAGCCAAGAAAAAGCCCATGGATGCTTCATCCTCCAGTGGCCCTCTTTACCAAATACCAAAGAGCCCTAGGGTTGTTACTCCTTTGCACTCATTATCACCAGGAAGAGAAATCCCTTTCCAGTCATATCAAGGTTTTGAATTCCAAGGGGATGAGCCCCTAACTCCTCATAGATTTGACACTACAACAAGGTTCATTATTCAAGAACCTTCTAAGGAGTGGGCCCTGGATTCATTCAAGCTTGGAGGAGATTTGAGTGATGTAAGATTAACTGGCTGCCAAGAATTTATGAGTGATGATGATTTCATCCACACAAGGGAGTTCAAACATTTTCTTATCAGAAGTTTGACAGATCATGTAGAAAGAAGCAGAGGCATCAATTTTGACGAACTAAGGTATCAAAAGAGGACAAAATTGAAATATGAGGTCCTAGAGGTTGCAAATCAACAATTTGCTACCATGACTCCAGAGATAGGAAGGGAGATTGTGAAGAAAATTGGAATACTTCTTTTGGAGGGATAGGACATCTCCTCTGCCATTATTTTTTATGAATTGAGGAGACATGACATAGATTTGGATTCAAAGGATCCAGCACAAAGGGATAAGGTACTATCAAGAGCATTATTTGATTATCGTCTTGATCAACTTGTTATTTGGTATCTTCACAGGGTCACAAAGAAGCCTAGCATGAGCCATCAGGTTGATCAATTGTTTGGAGGTTTGTTAGTCAAGAGAGTAGCTGACACTTCCATCATAGAGGCAACAAGCCTCAATTTGAATGTGGCAAATTTTTCTCATAAGGTTTCTTTGAAGACAAAAGAAGAAATCACAATCTTGAGAGAAAAGGTGATTACTATGGAAGAACAATTAAGGATAGTACCTACATACACACCCCCAGGTAGGATTGAGAATGTATTTGATGAGAGCATTGGGCTAAGAGATGATTTGGCTCAAGCTAGATTGGAAATTGTTGATCTCATAAATGAAAGGGATAGCCTAAAGGTGGATATCTTGCAGACAAAAAGGAAAGTGAAGGAGAATATGGAAGGATTATTATTGCAATCAAGAATCAATCAAATCTTGGAGCATGCAAATGTAGCATGGGATGAACATAGAGAGTTGTTAATTTTTTCTCAGGAACATTTGAGTTGGCACTACTTTATAGCTTGCTCATTATCACATATGAGCAAAGTGATAGCCGTATTGAAAATTTTATTAATTAGACCTCTCCCAAGTTTCTACATGTAGTACCCCTGCCCTAATTAGATTCTAATCTCAGTTTGACCTTGGTTAGTTTATCATGTAATCATGTTATAGTCAAATTTTTTAATTATTGTGCGTACATGTTAATGTGGTTTTCACATCAACTCCTATGCAAGTTTATTAGTTCTCCTATTTTGTGTTATTAATCTCGGGCTAACACTTTCATTAAGTATATATATGTATGTAGGTAAGACTCTTGGTTGCAGAAGATTTCAGCTACAGTACCACATGGGTGTGAGGTTCGTTTCCACCTAGATTCGTAGGTTTGAGTGTACTTCTTTGGTCCTTAGATTTTGGATTAGGTGGTCGTAAGACCCTTGTTTGACCATAGTCATGCTCACGTGAGCGTCGTCAGTCGTCGTCGGTATTCCCTTTGGGTGGGTATGTAGGTGGTATGTCTGCTTGGCTTTCTTCGATTGTGTGTTTTTGTGTGTGGTTAAATTGAGTAATTAATCCATAATGTTTAATTTGATTTAATATGTGTTTGTGCATTGTAATTAAGGGACTAAATTAAATAGGTTCCCTTTTTGCGATTAATCATTAATTAGAATTGCTCAATCCAAATTGGTAGCAAGTTTGATTAGATGGTTAATTTTAAATTGATTAATTTATTTTGTTTATGCTTTTGGAAGGGAAAGATTTAAATTTAATTGAAATAGAATTAATTTAATTCTCTTGGTTTTTTTTTTAAAAGATAGAAAGGTTAATTTTAATTATTTAAGAAAATCAATTTTAATTAGAAAAGAAAGTTTAATATATTTGATATAGTGTAAAAGAATGAATTTGGGGATTTTATTTTAATTAAAAATATTTTACCCTCATTAATATTTTGGAATATAAAGGTTAATTTTGTTAAAATTGAGAAAATTAGAAATTAAATGAGGAAGAGGCATTTTGATTTTTCTAAATTAGAAAAAAATTGTGTAAAAATATTTTTATTTAGAAATGAGATTTTTGGTCAAAAAATTTTCATTTAACCTTAAGGTTGGAAAAATATTTTGGGAGGAATGATTTTTGGAAAAATATGGCCGGAGACATTTTGGAATATGTTCTGGAGAGATTTTGTGGGAGGAATTTATGGAGCTTGCAGGTTGGGCTCTTCAGCAAATCTCTTCCAGGATTTCATATGGAGAATTTGGGATTGCTCATCTACAATTTGTTCTTCGATGAAAGCAACAACAGGTTGGTTGATTTGGGCTTTTGAATTGTTTTGTTTTTTTTTAAAACTCTTTGAAGATCACAAATCTTGAATTAAAATCATATCTTTGGTTTGATAGTTTGATTTGTTGGTTTGGAAATAAAATATGCATCTTCCTTCTCCATTTTGTGCTTCAAATCTTTAAGTAAATTGGTTTTAGTTTGTGCTTTGGAAAATTTGAGTAGATCTAGGAATTGCTTTAAAGAAAATTTCATGTTTGCCTGAAGAAAGTTCTCTATGTTTTTGTAAAAATTTCTTGATTGAAGTTTTCAATTTGGTTCGTAGAATGAGGGATTAGTTTGTAAATTTGGTTGAATTCGCTCCTGTATGGGGTTATGCTAGCAAAATTTGCCCAAATCTAGTTGCCTGAGAATTAATTAAGTTTCAAAAAAAAAATCATTCTTTGGGCATATTAGACTCTCAAAATTTTGGTAATTAGACTTGTATTGGAAGGGGTTTGAAATTAAAAATAAAAAATAAAATTAAGTGTTAATTGATAAAAGTTTATTAACTCAAAAATTTTGAGTTTGTTGTGAACACTCAAAAAAATAATGCTAAAAAAAAAATGCATTTGTTTTTAAAAAAATGTATTTAATGCTAAAAAAAATTAATAATATAAAAATAAAAATAAAATAAAATAAAAATTTAAAAAAAATTTAAAAAAACATGTAAATAAAGTTTGTTTGTTTTTCGTTTTTTTTTATAGATATATATTTTTTTAATGTGGTTTTAACTAATATTTAATTTAATGAATATTCATTCATCAATGTGGTTTTAATTAATATTTAGTTTAATGAATATTAATTAATAAATGTTGTTATTAATATTGTTTAGTGAATATAATCTTATATATATTAATATATTCTTTCATTAGTGGATATCTATTTATATTTATTTAAATTAGTGGATTACATAATATATTATTTGGGAATTTGGAAATTATATAATATATTATGTTAATTGGGGAATTTCAAAATGGAAAAATAATTAGATATAGTTGGAAATGAAATTATATTTTCTTATTGTTGTTATATCTATCTATCTATCTATATATATATATATATATATGGGTGTGTGTGTGTGTGTGTGTGTGTGTGTGTGTGTGTGTGTGTTCATGTAAAATGCAAATTGGGTTTAATCTTAGAAATTAAATGATTAAATTTGATTGGTTACAATCGTGAATTTTTTTGTGAAAATGAAGATTATATTTACGTTTAGTCGATATGACTTTTATTTAAAAAAGATTATTTTGATTTAAGTATCAAATTTAGTTTTCACATGTATTTTAAATATTATTTTCATTAACTTGAAATCCAAACTTAAATGATGTTTGTGATAACCAAATTGGTATTAATTGAAATGAATTTATCATTGTCTTTAAATTATGGTTTATTTGAACGTATGTTTACTTAGATTGTCTTCATGTGTTATTCCATATTGTGGTGTTCTTTTCATGAAAAAGTCAGTTATTGAAAACTGCAAGTAGAGGATATTGGTGTTTAATTATATTTTGAGTGAACGCTATGATTCCTTAATATGGATGAAATTTAGAGTACAAGTAGATTTGTTTGAGTGTTTGCCTGAATGGTGAAATTTTGATGTTGATTTGGTTAGTCATTCTCGTGTCATGATGGAATGTTGTTGAATGTAAGTTATTGTGCAAGTTGAATTGTTTAAGTGTTGGTTGTGATCTTCCTTGCCTTATAGTGGTTTTGGTCTTGTTTTGTGGATAGACCAGTTGTTAGTTTCACACCTCCAATTGGTCAATCTTGGTAGAGGGTTTGTTTTATCATGTTGTTCTTCAGTTTTCTTTTTGAACTTTGTTTACTTGACCTTGTGTATTCCTTGGTTTAGGAGTTCATTTGAGTATAGTCTAGTGTCATTTGGGAAAGTGGCTTTCGATTGGGGGCCGCGCCCAAAGTGGTTGTTGGGTAACCCATTGAAAGTGTGTCTAAATAAGTGATAATCCAATCGAATATTAGAGAGTTAGTTAATGAATCACTAAGTAAGATAATTGTCCATCACTCATGGGATGAGTGCTAGCATAGACTCGGCATGTAGTGAGAAGGCCTGAAATGGCAAACCATCAACCTCTTCTTCATGAAAGGTTATGTTGGGTCCACATGAGACTTGGATGAGCCGGAGCTTCAAAATAGGTTGTCAGGGTAAACCAGTGGATGGGGCCGAAACCTATGAATACCTGCCATGGACCATACCAAGTTATGTGATGACACTTGTCCCTTATGTTCGCTAGTGTATTGTTTTGTTGTCTTGATAGGAGCATTGTTGAGTCATCCTGATGTTTATGTCCTCATGAAAACCTGATAACATGCTAGACCATGGGTTGCGAAGATTTAGTTTCGCAGTTGCTCCAGTTGATCTTTTGTAATTGCTTCTTATTATGTTCAGTTGGATCCTTTCCTATTCAGGGATCATTCATGTATTTATTTGATCGATATGTTCGTATGTATTATTGGTTATGTTCGCCTTGATGGCAGGATTGTAAATGATGTGAACCTTATGTATTCTTCACTATTATTTATTTATCAGAGGGGTCTTGCAGTTGAGCAGACCCAGAGATGTAGCCCTCTAAGGGTGAACTCCGAGATCATTTCGGTGTTATGTGATGTTTATGTTCTTATGTTCCCTTTTTAAATTAGCATGTATGGATGGCATTATGTTAGAATGTAAATGTGGATTAGATGAAGTTAATCTTAAATGCATATATGTAGTCATCTTATTTAAATGCAATAATTTGGATCATGAGAGAATGTAGATTTGATTAATGTAATGTAATCAGTTGTTGATAATGAAATTAAAGAATGTAATGAAATTAGATGCATAACTTAAGTTTGAATTAAAGTTTGAATGTAATGTATGGTTAAATTGTAATGGATGAACCTTATCATGTTATCTATAATTTTAATTCATTGATTGAATTATATCCTTGTTTAAAGTAATAACATGTAATTAAGTTAATCTTCTTAATTGGATTAATTGTCTTGAGTTGAGTTAAATGTTAAGTTAAGTAATCACGTTGGGAAACTCTTCAGGTATTGTTTAGTCTTCTGTTGTGTTATCTGATCTCATGATAACTCATTGTACCAATGTGTTGTGTTTTATTTTATTTTATTTTAAATTATTTGCACTCTATTCTTGTGTTTTAGTTTTTTCCCTTCGGGGTTTCCTAGCAGGGCATTACATTTGGTATCAAAGCCCATGTTGCAAACATTGGGATCTCTAGTGTTGCTTGTGCCCTTAGTTGGTGTGAGGTGTATCGACTTTATGTTATATGCTTGTCCTCCTTTTGTATGTGTGTGATTGAGGCATAGGATCTTGAAGATCTTAAGGACTCGTGTTCTGTTCTTTTGCATATTCTTTTGAGAAAACCTTAATTGTGTTTAACGTGTGTGTTCACACCTTGCTTTCACCTTCTTGATGTTGGTTCTTTTTGAGTGATTATATGTACTTGTCTTGAATCTGAAAATATGAAATGTGCTTCTTTTAAGATTATGATCTAGCTTAGTGTTGTTCGCTTGAAGGACTTGTATGGTAAATGTTGAATGCTTATTTTGTAGCAAATTGAATGATTACCACCCTTCCTCCTCTTTCTCTCTAGAAATTAAAATGTTTGTGATATATGTAATTATCTCTTATGTGAGTTTTCTTATTGCAAGGGAAAGGTTGTGACTTCTTGAACCCTTGTGTGAGCCTTATGATGCCTCTGTGTTTTTAGATAATAAAAGGGCTATGGGCTTGAAAGTTCATATTGGTTATTGAGAGAAAATTGTATCATTACATTACGAATTCTCTGTGTATTGTAGGAGTAAAATAATTAAATTCTGGAACATTCACACAATTATCAATGGCAATGGGGGAAGGAGCAGGAAGCAGCAATGGGGGAATTCAAAATTCAAACTCTCCGCAAGGCGGGAATTCTGGTTCCAATGATGGGAGTGGCCAGATTGTAACTGGTCCCATAGGAGAGAAGGATAAGCCTCCAGACTTTATGGAAGTTGCTGCTATTCAGCAGATTGGTGGTACTCTGCCAGAGAAGACAGAGGATTCCTCTGGGCCCTTGGGGGAATGGACAAGTGGGGGGGCCATTCCATGTAATGGCTCCGGGGAGAGTGGAAAAGAATCAAAAAAATGGTCTTCCCTCTTTGGAACTAGACCAACTGGTAAATCCTCATTTCCTCCTGTCAAGAATATATCTGATCCTTCTGGAGGTAAGTTCGCTATCTCTATCCCTGATCTAGTTCTGGATCACATTATAAATAGTATGTCGAAATATTTGGTAGGCAAATTTATGGGACCGCATCCTAACATTGAAGTGGTTAGGGCCTATGTTAAACGAAAATGGTCCCTTAAGGGTAATGTTGAAATTTCGGCCCTACCCAAAGGCCTTCTGTCCTTTTCATTCTCTTGTGAAGAAGATAAACTCATGATTCTTTGTGGAAGTCCCTAGATGGTAGTGTATGTGGGAAAAGTGGGTGAATAAAACTTAAAATGTGAAAATTACGAGAAATACCAATCCACACACACACACAGGACTTCTTAATGCAAGCTATGGAGTAACGATGCGTTACTCAGCTTCCCAAGGAGGGTCCCATGGTTCTCTATCTCACAATGTCCCTCAAACAAATGTTTTGCTCTCAGATTACTGAGCAAAATGGCTTAGGGATGGCAAATATGAGAACAAGAGAGATTTTTAATTGATTTTAGTATGAGATGAATGTTAAGCTATGTGTGATACTAAAATGCAATAAACTAAATGATAAGATGACAGGGTTAGTATGAATACTATCCTAGCATACTATATTTAATCTATGATTGAACTAAATGATAAAGAAAGTAATCTAAGCATGCATATTTAGACTAATTTCTATTCTAAAAGAGGCTAAATGATGAGCATATATGAAATGAGAAAGCTTGAAAGAATTTGAGCATAAGTGTGATGCTTCAAATTTGAAAGATGATTGTTTAGAATGGAGGAATGAGGGCTCTATTTATAGCACAAACAGGGCAATGGATGGTCAGGATTGAAAGGTTTAATCAAGGGCCAGGTTTGAAAGTTGGGGATCCATGTGCACAATTTGTACCAATGAAATGGTGACAAGTGTCAACATAGGATTGGGTTGAAAGAAGAGGTTGGAGGCATTAAAGGCCTGAGAAGACCTCATGGTTATCTAAAGGCTAAGGGTCAAGTCTAAGTTAGGTTTACCCAATGAATTAGGATCTAATCCAAAAATAAACCTTTGTGCAAATGATTAAGAGATAATCATGGTCAAAGCATTAATGACCTGATGAGACCCTTGGGTTGGGTAGAGGTTGAGTCAAAACAAATGTTTTAACCATGTGGGAAGGTTTGAATTAACCATTAATGGTTATTGGAGACTTTGGGGATTAAGTGGTTGAAGATTGGAAGCCTTTAATGGTTTTCAAAGACTTTAAGGGTTTTAGTGGTTGAAGGTTGAAAACCTTCAATGGTTATCCAAGACTTTGGGCCATTTGAGAAGTGACCTCCCTTTGCTTAGGGATGTGACAAAATTTAGAGGAGGGTTAGGTTAATTAGAAGCAATTAGAAGATTCTAGAAGGGATTAGGAAGGGGTTTGGGATTTTGCAAGTGGATGGAGGGATAATAGGATTTAATTGAATTAAATGATTTTCATTCAATTTGATTGCAATTTGGAGAAATTAAATAAATTAGATTTATTCAATTTAGGATAACTATTTAATTAAATTTGAATTTAATTAAAAGTGGCTAGAGGGATTTAATTGAATAAAATGATTTATTCATTAAATGGTATAGTGAATTTTATTTAAATAAATTGAGTAATCTACTTAATAAAATAGAAGAATGTGGATAATTTAATTAAATTGGATTTAATTAAATAGGGAAATGAACATAAAATATTCATATAGGAATATGGTCATTTTTATACGTCTACAGGTAGAAAAGATAGTCTTTGTTCTTCATAAATGGTAACCGAATTTGAATATAAAAGACTTCCTCTTAACACAAGTTTCAGTTTGGGTAAAGCTGCGAGGCTTGCCTCTAGAATATTGGGCTGAAAGTATCTTCTTTGGAATTGTAAACTCTTTTGGTGAACTACTTTCTATAGACCCAGTAACAGCTTCAAAAAGGAGACTCACTCATTGGTACAGGAGCACCCTTCTAAGGTCTTCCTCCTTTTAGTTTCTGTTGGTGTTTTGTTTCTTTAAGAAGCCATTGTAAATGTAATAAGAGCCATGAGCTCATTGGTCTTATTGAGGTCCTAGTTGGGTCCTAGGTTCTCAAGTCTTGGTTGAGGTTTCTTGTGGAGGAGAGGGTATGTCTGCCATTGATGATTTTGGGGTCCTTTTAGCATGGTGGTGTCCATAGGATAGCCTAATGTAGGCCTAGGAGTCAAGAAAAGCAACATTGCAAAAGTTGCTCAAAAGTTGCAAAAAGTTGCATGACAACTTTTCAAAGTTGTCAAGCAACTTTTCCACCTAATAGGTCAAAAACCTTAGTTTAGCATGGAGAACCCTAATTTTAGCACATAGACCAAGGAAAGGATACTATATATTGTTACAAACCCTAAAATGATGGGTTGGATGTTAGTTTTTTGTACGGCCCAAGAAAAAAAACCTTGACTATGACTGTAATTTTGTTGCCAGTCGGCACAAATGGAGCATCAGGGAGTGATAATGGATTGTTTTGCAGACTAAATTGTGTTGAGAGATTTGTGTTGTGTTTATTCTTCCATTTTGAGCAATTAGTTTTAGTGTGTTGTGCAGGTTTTGAGTCCTTTGTAAATATTTTGTAAAACACTCTTTCACTGTCCAATTTTAGACTGTTTTGTGTCAATGGGTTGACAACTCCTATCCCCATTCTGGACTTGCCATGAAACCATGGGGAATAGGAGTGTAGACCCTCTACATTACCTCAGAGCAAGAAGGGCCCTTGAAGATGCAGGGAAGCCATCCAAAGCAGAGGTCCATGAGAGCAAGGAAGGTCAGAGGGGGATGCACCCTTTGGAGGAGTTGTAAAGGGGTGTGTGGAGCACCATTGGTGAGAAGGAGGAGCTTCCACCAATCTAGACAAGGTGGTAAAAAAACCAAACCATCACTGTGACCCTGGAAGGCTTAAAAACCCTCTTAAAAACCCTTAAAAACCCCAAAATTCACCTAGGGCAGTGTACGGACACTTGGAGGCCCAAAACCTAGAAAATCTTTGAGCTTTTGCCAATTGAACAGCAGTCTTTTTGGGGAGTTTCACAAGTTGGGTCATCATTTGCAAGAGAGAGCCCTAAAAGTCCGAAATAGAGGCCTAATTTGGCTCATTCCTTGTAGCCCTATTTGTAGGAAAGTAGCAAAATAGTGAAATCGGTAACAAATAGGAAGGTCTAAACCTCTTGGGGGCACATGACTGGATGGAAAACCATGTCTAAGACCTGTCCTATCCTTGCTAGGACCTAAGAAGGTGTAGCACAAGCCAAACCCCTATTAGCCTAAATAGGGGTTCTTTTGAATCTCATGAGTAGGTGAGACCTTAGGAGAAGTATTACAAGTTGTTGGTGGGTGGATTGGGCAAGGTCAGGGGATTCCACAAGAAAGGAAAGTCCTAGAGACCCTAGGGTGTGGTTAGAACACCTGGTGATCCAAGGAAAGGATCATAGAGCATAGACTAGGCTAGTCTACCCCATACCTATTACCCGTCAGATTGGTATCAAAGCAGGTTAAAGATTTGGTGGACCATGCATGTCTCTATATTCTAGTGAATTAGTAGGGGAGAACATAATGGTCACTAATGCAGAGCTGGCTAGGGAGGTAGAAGAGCAGAAGGAGAAAAATAGACTCCTTGAAAAAGCTATGAGTGAGATAAGGGACAAGCTACAAGAAGTGGTTGATCAGAGGGCACATGGACTCTGGGGTGAGGACACCAAGGATAAAGGCAAGAAAACTATTGATATAGATGACATTATACCTGAACAAGACCCCTTGATCAATGAAGAACCTTTTGTAAAGGCCATTAAGGCTTTCAATACTAAAGCTTTTAAAGGATTGCCACATTTCAGTGGAAGGATGGGCATTGACACTGTCATGGAATGGATAGAGCGTATGGAGAACCACTTTGAGTGTGAAGGTGTGACAGAAGCTCAAAAGGTTAAGGTTGCCAAATCAAGACTAAGGGGAGTAGCCTTGACATGGTGGAAGTACCTGCAAGAAGAGAGAGTTAGCATGGGAAAGCTACCTATAGCCAACTGGAAGGCCATGGTGAGTAAGATCAACGAGAACTACTTACCAGAGGATTATGAAGTCCAACTTCATAAGAAGAGACAGGGATTAAAGAAAAAGGATCTTGATGTGGCCTCCTACATAGAGGAGTTTCAAAAGCTTTGTCTTAGATCCAAAGTCCAAGAAGAAGAATCAATCAAGGTGGCTAGGTATCTAAGTGGTCTAAAGTGGAACATGCAAGAGGAGATAAGCCTATGGACTCCTACCACTGTCCAAAAGTGTCATTAGCTTGTTGCTAAGGTAGAAGAGAGGAAAAAATGGAAGGGAGACTTCAATAATAGGGGTAGAGGCAGATGTAGAGATCAAATGAATCATCAACGTGGTTACCAAAGCAAGACAAGTGAACAAAGGAATCAAGGAGATTCCAAGTTGATTGAGCATAACAATGAGACCACTCTTAGAGGAGGTCATTCTCAAGGTAGAGGTGCACAAGGGGGCCCAAATAGGGGCAGAGGTACTAGCAGGAGCAGTTCCTACTTTGCAACCATGAAATGCTACAATTATGGTCAATTGGGACACCCGGCCTATAGATGCCCTGACAAGCCTACATCATCAAACAATGGGAAAAGGGTTTCTTATGCCCATGAAGACACATCAAGTAGCAAGACACCTGAGGTGGACCATATTGAATCAGAGATTGGAGAAAATTTGATGTTCAATAGAGTCTTGATAAGACAGCCGGTTAAGGATGAACCTAAGCATAGGAGAGCATTGTTTAGGGTGAGATGTGAGATCCTCGGTAAAGTTTGCAAGGTGATAGTTGATTCAGGGTCAACTAATAACATCATATTAGATGAGGCAGCCAAGAAGTTGAAACTCACAAGGATACCCCACACTAGCCCTTACAAGGTGACATGGTTGAATCAAGAGCAGAGTGTGCTTGTCAATGAACAGACTTGGGTAGAGTTCTCTATTGGAGGATATAAGGATAAGATCCTTTGTGATGTGTTACCCATGGATTCTTGTCATCTACTACTAGGTAGGCCCTAGAAATTTGATAGGAAGGTGATCTATGATGGAGAGGAGAACTCCATTTCCTTCAAGAAGGACAGTAGAACCTTTAAGATACAATCTATGTCAAAGAATGATGAGGAAACCTCAAGAACACCTAGTGTCTTACTGAATACTAGTAAAGAGTTCTTGCACTTGCTACATGAGGAGGAGACAGTGAGGTGTGCCATCTTTGTGAAGCCAAAGGAGGAGGAAGACAAGTTACAGACAGAGGTACCCAAGCAGGTGAAGTAAATGTTGCAAGAGTATAAGGACATAGTGAGTGATGGAGCACCTGCAACACTTCCACCAAGAAGGTCTATAAGCCATCAAATAGACTTTGTTCCTGGTGCATCCCTACCCAATAAAGTTGCATATAAGCTCACACCTAATCAAAACAAGGAGGTGGCAAGGCAAGTGTAGGAGTTGTTGGATCAAGGACTAATCAAGAAGAGCATCAACCCATGTGCAGTCCCGGTAGTGCTTGCATCAAAGAAGGGAGGCAAGAGGAGACTTTGCACTAATTCAAGGGCAATCAATAGGATCACCATATGGTACAGATTTCCCATTCCTAGAATAGAGCATTTGATGGACTGTTTAGGTGGTGCCATGTATTTTACTAAGTTGGACCTTAAAAGTGTTTATCATCAAATTAGGATCAAGGAGGGTGATGAGTGGAAGACCGCTTTTAAGACCACAAAAGGGTTGTATGAATGGCTTGTGATGCCATTTGGACTCACCAATGCCCCAAGCACCTTCATGAGGTTGATGAATGAGGTGTTAAAGGACTTCACAGGTAGGTTTTTGGTGGTGTACTTAGATGACATATTCATCTATAGCAGAACCAAAGAGGAGCACCTAGAACATCTGAGGTTAGTCCTAGAGAGGTTGCACAAAGAGAAGTTGGCAATCAACATCGAGAAGTGTGACTTTTTGAAGCAAGAGTTGGTCTACTTGGGATTTGTGGTGTCTAAGGGAACCTTGAAGATGGATCCAAGCAAAGTGGAGGCAATCTTGAATAAGCCTGCCCCTAAAATAGGGACTGAAGTTAGGAGTTTCCATGGTTTAGCCCAATTCTATAGAAAGTTTGTGAGGAACTTCAGTGGCATATGTGCACCAATACTTGACACCATAAAAGGAGGCCTAAAAATCAAATTCGAGTGGACTAAATAGGCTAATAAAGCATTCCAATTATTGAAGCAAGAAGTAGCCACAAAACCCATCCTACTCTTACCTACTTTTGGTAAGCTATTTACATTAGAATGTGATGCAAGTGGCATTGCAATAGGGGGTGTATTGAGTCAAGACGGAAGGCCTGTGGCATTTTTCAATGAGAAGCTTAATGAAGCAAAGAAGAAGTACTCAGCCTATGACCTAGAGTTGTATGCACTAGTTCAGTCTCTCAAAAAATGGAGGCATTACCTACTCCCAAGGGAATTTGTGGTGTTCACAGATAACCAGGCTTTGAGTTACATTAACACTCAAGAGAAGCTTAGCAATAGACATTTGAAATGGATGGAATACCTCCAATCCTTTACCTTTACCATCAAGCATAAAAAGGGGCAACTCAACAAAGTGGCAGATGCTTTAAGCAGGAAGTTGTTGACTGTCCAAGAGTTACAATTGCAAAGCATAGGAATAGAAGGTTTCAAGGACCTCTATGAAGTAGATGAAGACTTCTCATCAGCCTACAAGGTCTACAAGGAGTTTGAGAATCATTTTCATGGTGAGTATGCAGAATACACTCTTTAAAGTGGTCTCTTGTTCAAAGGTAATCAGTTATGTGTGCCTAGAGGATCCATGAGATAAAATCTCATACAAGAGAAACATAATGGTAGTCTAAGTGGACATTTTGGGATCAATAAAACCTTGGATCTAGTACAGAGGTACTACCATTGGCCTATGTTACCAAGGGATGTGAGAAGGTATGTGGAGCAGTGTGGTGTGTGTCAAAGAGCCAAAGGAGGGTCAAGTAATGCAGGCCTCTATCAGCCATTACCGGTCCCAAATAGACCTTGGGAGTGTGTGAGCATGGACTTTGTAGTAGGACTCCCCAAGACATAGATAGGTATGGATAGCATCTATGTGGTAGTAAACAGGTTTTCTAAGATGAGCCACTTCATTCCATGTAAAACTACTCATGATTCTAGCTATGTTGCACATCTCTTCTTTAAGGAGATTGTAAGGATTCATGGACTTCCACTAAGTATTGTTTCAGATAGGGACAGCAAGTTCAAGGGCCATTTTTGGAAAACCTTATGGAAAAGACTAGGGACCAATTTATCATTTAGCTCAGGTTACCATCCACAAATTGATGGTCAAACTGAAGTCATTAATAGGGTGTTAGGCAACTTGTTGAGGTGTCTAACCAAGCAGTATGGGCAGACATGGGATCTAGTCATTCCACAAGTGGAGTATGCCTACAATGATAGTGTAAATAGGACCATTGGAAGGAGTCCTTTTGAGGTTGTCTATGGCAGACATCCAAGGGGAGTGTGTGAACTAAGAGAACTTGGTTCCATGGAGATGAAGAGTGGGAAAGTAGAGGACTTCACTCAAACCATCAAGGAGGTCCAAGAACAAGTCAAGAGAGCCATTCTAGAGTCTACTCAAAAACTAAAAGATAAAGTGGATGAGAAAAGGAGAGAGGTTCACTTCAAAGTGGGTGAATATGTGATGGTCCATCTAAGCAAAGCTAGAATGCAAAGCGGCAAGCCTACTAAACTAAAAATGAAGAGGGTAGGACCTTGTAGAATTCTATCAAAATATGGTGAGAATGCCTACAAGGTTGATCTTCCTTTAGATTTGGCTATATCACTATTCTTTAATGTTGGTGATCTGACATTATACAAGGGTGAAATAGCAAGGCAAACTGAGAATCAAGCCAAGGTACTGTAGGACTTGGATGTGAATGCCTTACCTCAAATGAAGTAGCCCATAGCAGAGGAGATCTTGGAGTCATGGGTAAAAAAGTCTACTAGACACCAGGTCTATATGGAACACTTGGTGAAGTGGACAGGTCAACCTGAGTCTAAAGCCACTTGGGTTGAAGAGGGCAGGTTCAAGAAACTTGTCATTGAACTGTCTCTCATTTCTCCCCTAGTTCCTTAATTTTGTGCAGAGGGGGAGTATGGTGCAGGAACACCCTTCTAAGGTCTTCCTCCTTTTGGTTTTTGTTGGTTTTTTTCTTCTTTAAGAAGCCATTGTAAATGTAATAAGAGCCATGAGCTCATTGGTCTTATTGAGGTCCTAGTTGGGGTCCTAGGTTCTCAAGTCTTGGTTGAGGTTTCTTGTGGAGGAGAGGGTATGTGTTCCATTGATGATTTTTGGGTCCTTTTAGCATAGTGGTGTCCATAGGATATCCCAATGTAGGCCTAGGAGTCAAGAAAAGCAACATTGCAAAAGTTGCTCAAAAGTTGCAAAAAGTTGCATGACAACTTTTCAAAGTTGTCAAGCAACTTTTCCACCTAATAGGTCAAAAACCTTATTTTAGCATGGAGAACACTAATTTTGGCACACAGACTAAGGAAAGGATACTATATATTGTTACAAATCCTAAAATTATGGGTTGGATGTTAGTTTTTTGTATGGCCCAAGAAAAGAGACCTTGACTGTGACTGTGACTGTAATTTTGTTGCCAATTGGCACAAATGGAGCATCAGAGAGTGATAATGGATTGTTTTTCAGACTAAAATATGTTGAGAGCTTTGTGTTGTGTTTAATCTTCCATTTTGAGCAATTAGTTTTAGTGTGTTGTGCAGGTTTTGAGTCCTTTGTAAATATTTTGTAAAACACTCTTTCACTGTCGAGTTTTGGACTGTTTTGTGTCAATGGGTTGACAACTCCTATCCCCATTGTGGAATCACCATGAAACCATGGGGAATATGAGTGAAGACCTTGTACATTACCTTAGAGAAATTAGGGACCTCGAAGATGCAGGGAAGCCATCCAAAGACCCTCCTAGGCGAGACTAGTCAGTGCCCGGCTAGGAAGGGTTGAGGTTGCAGAGGTCCGTGAGAGCAAGAAAGGTCAGAGGAGGATGCACCCTTTGGAGGAGTTGTAGAGGGGTGTGTGGAGCACCATTGGTGAGAAGGAGGAGCTTCTACCAATCCATAAAAGGTGGTAAAAACACCAAACCATCCCTATGACCCTAGCAGGCTTAAAAACCCTCTTAAAAACCCTTAAAAACCCCAAAATTCACCTAGGGTGGTGTACGGATACTTGGAGGCCCAAAACCTAGAAAATATTTGAGATTTTTCCAATTGAATAGCAGTCCTTTTGAAGAGTTTCACAAGTTGGGTTATCATTTGCAAGAGAGAGCCCTAAAAGTCTGGAATGGAGGCCTAATTGGGCTCATTCCTTGTAGCCCTATTTGCAGGAAAGAAGCAAAATAGTAAAATTGGTAACAAATAGGAAGGCCTAAACCTCTTGGGGGAACATGAATGGATGGAAAACCATGTCTAAGACCTATCCTATCCTTGCTAGGACCTAAGAAGGTGTAGCACAAGCCAAACCCTTATTAGCCTAAATAGGGGTTCTTTTGAATCTCATGAGTAGGTGAGACCCTAGGAGAAGTATTACAAGTTGTTGGTGGGTGGATTGGGCAAGGTTAGGGGATTACAAAAGAAAAAAAAGTCCTAGAGACCCTAGGGTGTGGTTAGAGTACCTAGTGATCCAAGGAAAGGATCATAGAGCATAGAATAGGCTAGTCTATCCCATACCCATTACCCATCACTCATGCTAGGTTTTGTGTAGGGGTAGCCCATGATGCAGATATGTTGGATCATATAGATTTAGTATCAAAGATAGGAACATGGAAGCAACATATTGAATATGAATCTATTCCCTTTTCCTGCTTCCATTGTAAAAAAGCAGGGCACTAGGTGAAGTCCTGTCCCACCAAACCCAAGGCAGAATCTAGGCTACCTAAGCCCCATTCTGAGAACCAAAGGGTACTAGAAAAAAATGGTATGGAAAGTGAAAAACTCAAATACTATAGAAGAAAACCCAAATTGTTTTAATCTCTTGGGGGAGAAGAAGGAAGTGCCCTTAGCCTCTATCTCCAATCCTACGACCCAGGAAGCTCTAAGAAATGATCCAGCCAAAGTCAACCTCCCGATTACTTCTCAAACAAGGGAGCAGAAAGATCAAATGGATTACCCAAATTATATAATTGAAGTGGTAGCTGATACTTGTGAAGGAAATGAACTGCAAGAGAAAAATGATCAACCCTAGGAAGGAGAAATCCTTGTTTCCCAAGAAGAAAAGACTGATTCCTCTTTGCTCATGCCTAGTCTTGAAATACAAGAAGCCCAAAAGTGTTCAAGTTTGGGCTTGAACCTCTCAGACTCAGTCTGGAGTTCAAAATCAACTAACAGTGGTTTAAATGATTCAAATACTTCTAGAAACCCTAACTAGGGAAATGAAGAAGAAATTTCCAAAATCCTAAATAACCCAGTAGCGGCTCCTGAGATAGACGCTGAATGGAAAATACCAAAGCAAAGGAATAAGAAAAGAACTACTCCCTTGACTTCTCTTCTTAGTAAATCTAGTAGAATAGCTCAAGTGGATGTCAGGTATACCTCCTCCTCCCCAGGTCATCCCTCTAATCACATTGTTAGAATCAAGGAGGCCAGCAAGAACATTGCAGATGGAACCCAGAAGACTCTTAAGGAGTTAGGAATTGGTAAGTATCTATGAAGATTATTTCCAGGAATATTAGGGGACTTAATAACCCCCATAAGCATGACATTATCAGAAATATAATAAGGGATAGTAAACCTGATATCTTTCTAATTCAAGAAACCAAAATGAGTAAAGAGAAAGTTGAATCATTGAAGTTTTTCAAAAATGGAAATGTTAGTGGTGGCAGCTCTGAAGGTGCTTCAGGAGGCATAGCAACCATTTGGAATCTTAATTTTGTCAAAGGGCAAGTTATCATCCAGGACAACAATTTCTCGTGTATCAAATTTGAGCACCTAAAAGATGGTACTTCATGGGTCCTCACCAACATTTATGCTCCCAACACCTTGAAGTCTAGAAATTCCTTCTGGAAAAAACTCATTCAAGCTAGGGACAGCTTCAGGAATCTTAGCTGGCTGGTTATGGGAAACTTCAATACTCCTTTGAGAGAGGAGGAAAAATATGGAGGAAGCCCCACTTAGCTGGAAAGCAGGTTGGCCCTTATGGATTTCATTAACTCTCAGGCCCTCAATGACTTGGAAATACAGGGATGTAATTATACTTGGACTAATAGGAGAACTGGTACTGATCTAATCCAAGTTCATCTTGATAGGACTCTCATTTCTGATGACTGGTTTAGTCATTATTTTTGTTCTCTGTCGGCCCACATTTCAGTTGGTTCGAAGCATTTTCCCATCACCTTTATTGCTGAATCCATCAATAGAAGGATAAACTTCCCCTTCAGATTTGAAAAAATGTGGACCCTCCACCCTGACATCAAAAGTAATCTCCAAAATTGGTGGAGCATTCAAGTTGAGGGAACTGCTATGTATAGAATTGTTAAGAAGCTTAAGAGTGTAAAGGACAACATAAGAATCTGGAATAAATCCAGCTTTGGGAACATTTTTGAGGCCAAAAGCAAAATCTAGGAAGACCTCAAAGAAATACAAACTCAAATCCAGAAAGATGGTTTCAGAACTGTGTCCATTGCTGCTGAAAATGAGACTCTCAAAAAATATCATGATATCATTGCCAAAGAGGAATCCTTTTGGAAGCAAAGATCAAGATGCATCTAGCTTAAGGAAGGAGATAGGAACACAAGATTCTTCCACATGTCGACTATCAAGCATAAATCAGTTAATAGGGTTACCAAACTCATGGTGGATAAATGGGAGATTACCAAGGAGGAGGAAATTAGAAAGGAAGCTAAAAGGTTTTTTTCGGAACTGCTAATGAGGGATAATAGATTGGATGTTGAAGCTCAATCTTCTTTTCTTCTTAACATCCCTTGTCTCATTGATGATCATAAGAATGCCTCCCTTTCTTCCATTCCTTCTTATCAGGAAATCAAAAATGTTGTCTCCTCCTTTGATGGTAACAAAGCGCCAGACCCGGATGGTTTTCAAATGTTCTTTTTTCAAGAATTCTGGGACATTGTCGAGAAAGATGTTACCAATGGAGTCAAGGAATTTTTCGGGGCTACGAAACTTTTGAAAGAAATCAATGGTACTTTTCTAGCTCTCATTCCAAAATCTCAAGGCACTGGCTCTATGGACAAATTTAGACCTATCAATCTATGCAATTCATTTTATAAGATTATCTCTAAGGTTCTTACTTCCAAATTGCTTTCTGTCCTTCCTGCTCTTATTAATCACCAACAAAATGGTTTTGTCCCTGGTCATCAAATTCTTGACTCTATTATTATTGTCCATGAGAACATCCACTCTCTTGTTAAATCTAAGAAGCAGGGTCTCATCCTTAAGCTTGATCTCTCCAAAGCCTATGATAGGGTTGACTGGTCTTTTCTCTTGAAGGTTCTCATGTCTTTTGGTTTCTCACCCAGAGTTTTGGATCTCATCACCCAACTTATCACCTTTGCTTCTTTTGTTGTCATAATCAATGGTTCACCTTCTCCTTTTTTCCAAGCTTCAAGAGGTCTTAGGCAAGGGGATCCTATTTCCCCCATCCTCTTCATTATTATGGAAGAATGTTTTGGAAGGAGTATGGAAAATTTGGTTTTGCAAGGCTCCTTTAAGGGTCTCCACCCTTCCTCTGTGGATCTTGTTTGTTCTCATCAACAATTTGTTGATGATACTATTATCATGGGGGAATCTAGTATTTCTGAAGCTAAAATTTTGAAGAGTACTCTTTGTAAGTTTGCCTCTACGTCGGGTCAGCTTATCAATTGGACTAAAAGTGAAGTTTTTTAAAACAATACCCCAGAGAGAAGACAACAGAGAATCAGTAGAATCCTGGAGTGTAGGATTGATGATCTTCCTACAAACTACCTTGGTCTCCCTATGGGCACTGATCCTCCTGACTCCTTCTAGAGTTCTCTATTGGACAAATTCCAAAAAAGTTAGCTGGATGGAAAGGAGCCCTCCTAAGTCAGGCTGGAAAGCTCCAACTTCTTAAACCATCTCTTCTAAGTATACCGATATATGCTCTTAGCCTTTTCAGAATCCCAGCTAAGTATGTTGATGCTATCGAGAAAATCCAAAGAAGATTCCTTTGGTCTGGGGTTGAGGACAAGAAAAGAATGTCCTTGGTGGCTGGGGACTAGGTATGCAAACTGAAGAGCCATGGCGGTTTGGGCCTGAGGAGGATCCGAACCCTAAATGAAGCTCTTTTGTCCAAACAAGTCTGGAGAATGTTTCATCTTGATACCGAATGGTGTAAAATTTGGCAAAGTAAGTACTCTCTTCAATCCTCTTCCATTTCTTCTTTTATCAATTCAGATATTACTATTAATGGTTCCCACATATGCAATTATGCCTCTAAATGTAAAGAAAGTATAGCTAAAGGAGTGATCTGGAAAGTTGGAAATGGTAGGAAAGTTAAATTCTGGGAGGACCCTGGCTTTTTGATAAACCTTTGATAGAAATCAATGAATGGGCCCCCTATGCTCCCTCTTGTATAAGATCTTTTGGCTCCTTATTTGTTGAGTACTGGACTGGTAACGAATGGCAGAATATTGAAAGCATCCACTGAAGCCTCTCTAAGCTCAAAATCCATTTGTTTGCGGTTTGGTTGAACAAAGAGGTTGACTCCCTGATCTGGAAACATGATCCCAAAGGTACCCTTACTATTTCATCTATGTATAGTGTTCTATCACCTAATCCTTTAGGTAATCCCTTCTGTTCTAAAGTTTGGATTAGAGGCCTTACCCCCAAGATCAATTTATTCTTCTGGACTGTCCTCCATAATAAAATCTTGACCCTTGACAACCTGAAATGCAGAGGCTTTGCTATCCCTAATAGATGTGTTTTATGCCTTCAGGAGGAAGAGTCTGTGGACCACCTTGCCATTCACTGTCCCTTCTCAGCCTTAATCTGGGAAAGATTTCTCAATAGTTTTAGCATTGCCTGGGTGTTTCCCAACACCATCACAGATATGTTTTCCTCCTGGAACATAAAATGGACTAATTCTTTTTTGAGATCTTTGTGGCAGCTCTCACTTCCTCACATCCTATGGGGACTATGGAAAGAAAGAAATAATTGAATCTTCAGGGATGTTTCCCTCAATCTAGATATTGTGTTCCAGGAAAATCTAATGGGCGATTCAAGAAAATATAGAAATCATTGAGGGTCCTTGTTTTTCGAACAATTCACTGGAAGTAAATATTTTAAGGGTGTGGAACATGAAGAGTACCAACAGTCCAAACCTCAATCATAATAAAAGTCTTGAAGCCAAATGACAAGCCCCCCCTCATGGTTGGTTCAAAGTTAATTTTGACGGTGCTGCCAAAGGTAACCCAGGTCCTTCAGGTTGTGGAGCTGTTCTAAGAGATGATAAAGGAATGTGCAAGGAAATGGTTGTTGTCCCTATTGGAATTCAAACTAATCATAAAGCCAAAGCTATGGCTGCTCTCCAAGGTATCCTCCTAGCAAAAAAATGGAATTGTCCCCACCTATGGATTGAAGGGGACTCAAACAATATTATAAATTGTCTTAAGGGGGTCTCAAAACCTTCATGGTTGATCAACAACATTATTATCTCTGCTAGAGACCTTATTAGTATCTTTAAAAAAAGCTACATTTCCCACATTTACCGAGAGGCCAATGGCTCTGCTGACTAGGCTGCCACTGCGGCGGTTAACAAGCAAGCAATTACCACATGGACGAGAGAACAAGGACTCCCCGAAGATGTCAAGAAAATCATTTGCTATGATTGTTATAGAAGTACTCCTAAGATACTTGATGGACAGGATAATTATGAAAAGAACTGACTTGAGTACTTCAAGTCATTATAATAATGAGAGACTCAATTATTATATTACCAATGCCATAAGTTCCCATGCTTTCTAGGTGACTTTAATCATTCTGAAAAGCTCACTGGCTAATTTGCTCTGCAAGCTTCAAAATTTGGTGTTGAACAGCAACAATATGGGTGGTAACAGGAGGCGATATGAACCAAGTAGCTGTAAAGAATGGAAATAGAAGGAGGAGGTTTGGGGTATTCTGCAGAAGGGTGGCTTCTCGAAATTCATGGAGAGACTCCATGATCAAGATGGCATGGTCACCAGTTTTTTCTGTAAAAATTGGAAAAAGGGCATGCTGAAAATGGGAGACCAAACTATAGAAATCGATGAAGATTTAATTGCTCAAGCTACGGGCCTCACAAGAGAAGGGTGCAACTTCTACAGAGATAGGAAAGTCAATGGGGAAGCTATTGAAAGATACCCAGACACCGAGAAAGAGAAAAAATGACTGGTAAAGTTGAGCAAAACCTACTACTCGCCCAGGGCTTTTGCCAAACCCTAGCGGGAAGTCCTCTTTGTTTTAATGCGATACATCACTCTAGATGGTAGGTTCATTAAAGTTTATGGTTATCACTTTGTTCTATTGAATCACTTTAGGCATAATGATAAGGTTAACTTCCCTTATTTTCTTCTTTGTTCGATGAATGTGTCCCTCAAGGCCTACAAAGAGAACCCATGGGGTGATATGGCCATGCACCAATGGTTCCAATCTATGACCATCTTAAGGCCAACCAAATTACTCAGATGCAACCCTCTGCGAATTCTGAGGATGAGGGGTCTGACCTTGCCTTATTAGAGGAAGAGGAGTTTGAAAGTGACCCTTCGACTGATACTGATGACAGCATGGATGTCTTAGATTATGAAAGTGGGAAGAAGAGGAAATACATCAAAACCATACCCTCATCCTCTAAGGGCAAAAAGCCTAAAGGTAGACCCCTGATTAGCATTTCTTTGGAAGAGGAGACTTTGGGTGACTCTGAGGAGGAGTACCCTCAAGGGTAGTTGAAGAAGAAGACAAAAGCTCACACCCAGGCCAGGAAAATGCACAAGAAGAAAGAGGAGACTGTTGAGGAACCAGAAGCCCACAAGCAGGTAAGGGCCCTGGAAGATTATCAGAATCTAGAAAAGGAGACCATGGAAGAGGCTCTTAGGGTTGTTGACACAACCATCCAACACACCCCTAAAGAGGAAAAGACAACCCCTAGAAAAGTTGACCCCCCCTCTAACCCTCCCCTCGAGGGTTTGCAAGGTTTCATAGAAACTATGGAGTGGCTCATCAATGGTTACAAAAAAGTTGTGGACAAAAATAAAAAACTCTGTAACAGAATCTTGATCCTGGAAACCATCAATACAGGGGAAGGGAAGACCATGGCCAACTTCATAGAGGACCTAAAAAGCACCATTGCCAAAGCTGAAGACATAAGAGATGCTTTCAACCCCAGGTTTGAAAAAATTGAGAAGGATTTGCTGGAAAGAAAGAATCTTGCTGACACTAATGACCACACTCTCACGAAAACTATCAGCAAAATTGGTAAAATTGAGGAGTGTCTGAAGAACATTGCTGAACAGAGCCTTAGCATCCTGAAGATTTCAGCCAACAACACCAACACTCTCATTAGCAAGCAAACTGGATGATGAAAAGGAAATCTTGGACATTGACCCAGAAACGGAAGGAACAGGGGAAGCTCAAGGCCCCAAAACCCGCACCAGAGTCAAAAAGAAGGACAAAAAACTTAACAAGGATCTGGAAGACCTTAAAGCTATCGAGGCTACTTACGACAAGCTGGTGACAAAGGCGGAGGACTTGTTGAAGAAAATTCATGTGCAGTGCCTTCTTAGTTTCTTTGTTGTTGTTAGTTTTGTTGTCCTTTCGGTTCACTGCCTTTTTGCCAGTCTTTTTGTATGCGGTTCTTAAGCACTGATCTTTTTGGTGTCTTATCTTAATATCTTTTGTTAAAGGTTTCGGGTCCTAAAAACCTATTTTTTTTAATTAATCAAAACATAATTAAATTCTATCTTAAATAATGTGCATTAATTTGTGAATAGTTGCTATGTGAAACTGCTTTGTTTGTAAAAGATGGATAAAAAGGGAACATGTTATAGTAGATTCGAAAGTGTATTAATGTGTTCCACGAAAGATTGTTTTATGTGTTTCATTAAACCAATTTGATTGAGGACCTATTTTACAATGCTACATTGAACTTGCTTTTAGACATATATATAATTGACTAATTATGATTAGAAAGTGCAAATGAAAGGCTTGTTTGATGTGCATGCATAATATGTATTATTTGGTTGATAGCTCCTTGTTTACCTTCTTATTGTATTTTGATTTTCAATGATAGGTTGCAGATTATGATATGTTTTTGTATTGAATTAAGAGTAGTGGGTGTTCTCAAGAGGTCATGTATTATCAAAAGGATTGTCTGACTTGATTTCTTGTTTGGAAAACTAGAACATTATGTTGCAACCATAATATTTGGAGATGTCATGTAGGCCAATTGACATTCTTCTAAAAATGGTAGTAAAATGAGAACCGTGCAATTAAGATGATAGACTTATAGTCAGAAAATTTATAATGTAGTGTGACCTTGTTGATCTTGTGTCTATGTATGAAATAGTTTGGTTATCACTCTCTTTCCCTTCTCTTTGCCTAGATTATAAGGGTTTTTTTTTAAGAAATGCTACTAAAGGATACATTGATTTAAATAGAATGTTTATAAAACATGTGAAATTGTACTATTGCATTTTGGCTTCATATTGAAAGATGAAAGCCTTTCGCTTTGGAAAAGAAATTTGCGTAGTTAGTAATGTAGTTATGAATGCTTAGTGGAATTAGAGAAAGATATAGGAATGATGTTATTTCCTTATGGAATTGTGAATTGTTAAGCATTTCAATACTTGTATCTAGAATAAACTTTGTTCAGTTATTCATGTGGGAAGCATAATTAAAACCTTCTTTGAGGAGATGATAGTGTAGTGAAAAGTACTCCCCGTAAATGTGAATAAACCAGTACTGGTTCTTTCTTTGTGTATTGTAATAAACCCGTGCTTGCTATATGTACCCATGGGATGGTGAAGTAATCAGCCATGGAGGATATGTTTGCTTATGAGTATGGGAAACCATATTGTTTATGTGATGCTGCTTATTTGTTACCCTACTGAGTACCAAACCTCGGGTTGTTGGTAATTCAGTATGTTAAGGGGTAGTATTAGAAGTCACCATTCCTTGAATAGTATGGATTAGTGTATGAGTAATGTCGGCGCGAAGCGACTTTAGCTTCTCTATTTTGAAGAAAAATATAGTTATACATTAATGAAACTGTATTAAAGGTGTACTCAATACTTTCCCTTTTGATGAATCTATTTATAAGGTTTATGTGTGTCAGCCTTTCCCTCTCTTTTATTTGAGCATATTGATGGCAATTCTTGAGCATATTGATGGTGTATTTTGGAGGATCTTTTGCCTTGTCTTCATGAAAGGTAGGTTTGTCTGCATGAGCTGCCAATTAGTAGGTGTTGGTAGACATGTGGGTGGACCTTAGCCATGTATACCTCTGGCTTATGGTGAGTATCCTGTGAGGTACATCGCTATGCGGGATGTGACCTATGCGTGCTTTTTTTTTGTGAGGTACACTACCATGTGGGCTACGTCCATTGCGTGTCTTCTTTGCTTGGAATATTGCCATGTCACCTGATGGCGTGATGCGGGGTGATGTCGAGGTGCACACTATCATGTCGTGTGGATGTGTGACTAGGTTGTACCACATGGTGAGCTACTACAATAGCTAGACGATTGTTCCTTCCTTCCTCGTTGGTGGCTAGATGCTAGTCACATAGTGATGTTATGTGCAGTTGTGATATTCTTATTTATTTCTTTGTGGACCAGCAATTTATTTTACTTTGACTTTGAAGATTTAACCACGATCTTGTGATCTTTTGCTTACTTGATTTGGTGTTGCAAATTCTGGATTATTTTCTTGCCTTACTGTTGGAATTGATGATTTATTATCTTTATTCATCTGTACTTTGGTGGCTAAACTGGTTTATCTTTAATGTTTTTGTATGCTGGTCTTGTGTTGAAATGTGAATTCCTCTCCAAGGACGTATGAGACGGTCTTGGTTGAGTGTGTACGAGAAAGTAGACGTAGGGAACCTTGAGGATGGGGGTATGTGAGGCTGTGATGCAGCTAGGATTCACTACCTACCTATGTGTGGTGACTATCTCTTGGAGGCTAACCACCTTACTCAACAAGGGATGTTCGTGAAGGTCTTGTATGGAAGGTAGCACCTCTATGGTGTGCCCTAGCACCATCGAGCCTTTGAGTGAGATGTTGGATATTTATGATCATGTTATTGTTCTGAGATCAAGCATAGAGATGTTGATCATGCATGTTATCTTTGACTGAACATTAGACATGCTCACATGTGGCCTTTTGAGTTGTGCATTCCAGTTATGTGGATGGTTATTATGTGTAATCATGGAGTAAAATTGTGTTATCTTGTCACTATGTTATGGGACATAGTCATTGGAAAGTTTCTTATATGCCTTGCAAGTGTAAGAAATTGTGTTCTATATGTTTCTCTCATTCCATGAAAGATAACTTGGTTGTAGAATTTGAATTTTGAAGCTAGTTCTATGCGATAAATTTTTATGAAAAGATGGATTGGTAAAGGAAATTGATCATGATGGCATGTTTTCTTGTCATATTAGTAGATGAGTATGGTAATTGTTGGTTACCTCTTTTTATGCTTTAATTTGGTATGATGAAAGGGAGAAAATTCTTGTTTGTCTACTATGATTATAGATAGTTCTTAGAATATTTTAAGAAAAGTATGGATTTAGATGTATCTTGCCAATGGATAATGGCATTCATAGAGGATTTAGCAATAATGTTTCATTTATTTGTGGAAATATTCCTATGTGCAATTTGATATTTGTTGAATGAGTTTCAGGGCTAATGCATGCAACATGTTCCCCATCTAGCCTTACGACTTCCAGGAGTAAGTCAGAACCTAGGGAGGAGAAAGTAGTACCCCTGCCCTAATTAGATTCTAATCTCAGTTTGACCTTGGTTAATTTATCATGTAATCATGTTATAGTCAGATGTTTTAATTATTGTGTGTACATGTTAATGTGGTTTTCACATCAATTCGTATGCAAGTTTATTAGTTCTCCTATTTTGTGTTATTAATCTCAGGCTAACACTTTCATTAAGTATATATATGTATGCAGGTAAGACTCTTGGTTGCAGGAGATTTCAAGTACAGTATCGCATGGGTGCGAGGTTCGTTTCTGCCTGGATTCGCAGGTTTGAGTGTACTTCTTTGGTCCTTAGATTTTGGATTAGATGGTCATCAAACCCTTGTTTGACCATAGTCATGCTCAAGTGAGCGTCGTCGGTATTCCCTTTGGGTGGGTATGCAAGTCGTTTGTTTGCTTGGCTTTCTTCAGTTGTGTGTTTTTGTGTGTGGTTAAATTAAGTAATTAATCCTTAATGTTTAATTTGATTTAATGTGTGTTTGTACATTGTAATTAAGGGACTAAATTAAATAGGTTCCCTTTTTGCGATTAATCGTTAATTAGAATTGCTCAATCCAAATTGGGAGAAAGTTTTATTAGATGGTTAATTTTAAATTGATTAATTTATTTTGTTTATGCTTTTAAAAGGGAAAGATTTAAATTTAATTGAAATAGAATTAATTTAATCCCCTTGGTTTTTGTTTTTTTTAAATAGAAAGGTCGATTTTAATTATTTAAGAAAATCAATTTTAATTAGAAAAGCAAGTTTAATATATTTGATATAGTGTGAAAGAATGAATTTGGGGATTTTATTTTAATTAAAAATATTTTACCCTCATTAATATTTTGGAATATAAAGGTTAGTTTTGTTAAAATTGAGAAAATTAGAAATTAAATGAGGAAGAGGCATTTTGATTTTTCTAAATTAGAAATAAATTGTGTAAAAGTATTTTTATTTAGAAATGAGATTTTTGGTCAAAAAATTTGCCATTTAACCTAGGGTTGGAAAAATATTTTGGGAGGAATGATTTTTGGAAAAATATGGCCGGGAGACATTTTAGAATATGTTCTGGAGAGATTTTGTGGGAGGAGGAATTTATGGAGCTTGTAGGTTGGGCTCTTCAGCAAATCTCTTCCAAGATTGCATATGGAGAATTTGGGATTGCTCATCTACAATTTGTTCTTCCGGGAAAGCAACAATAGGTTGATTGATTTGGGCTTTTGAATTTTTTTTTTTTTTTTTAAACTCTTTGAAGATCACAAATCCTGAATTAAAATCATATCTTTGGTTTGATAGTTTGATTTGTTGGTTTGGAAATAAAATTTGCATCTTCCTTCTCCATTTTGTGCTTCAAATCTTTGAGTAAATTGGTTTTAGTTTGTGCTTTAGAAAATTTGAGTAGATCTAGGAATTGCTTTAAAGAAAATTTCATGTTTGCCTGAAGAAAGTTCTCTATGTTTTTGTAAAAATTTCTTGATTGAAGTTTTCAATTTGGTTCATAGAATGAGGGATTAGTTTGTAAATTTGGTTGAATTCGCCCCTGTATGGGGTTATGCTGGCAAAATTTGCCCAAATCTAGTTGCCTGAGAATTAATTAAGTTTCAAAAAAAAAAATCATTCTTTGGGCATATTAGACTCTCAAAATTTTGGTAATTAGACTTGTATTGGAAGGGGTTTGAAATTAAAAATAAAAAATAAAATTAAGTGTTATTTGATAAAAGTTTATTAACTCAAAAATTTTGAGTTTGTTGTGAACACTCAAAAAAATAATACTAAAAAAAAAATAATGCATTTGTTTTAAAAAAAAATGTATTTAATGCTAAAAAAAATTATATAAAATTAAAAATTAAAAAAAAACATGTAAATAAAGTTTGTTTGTTTTTTGTTTTTTTTAATATATATGTGTGTGTGTGTGTGTGTGTGTGTGTGTGTGGTTTTAACTAATATTTAATTTAATGAATATTAATTCATCAATGTGGTTTTAATTAATATTTAGTTTAATGAATATTAATTAATAAATGTTGTTATTAATATTGTTTAGTGAATATAATCTTATATATATTAATATATTCTTTCATTAGTGGATATGTATTTATATTTATTTAAATTAGTGGATTACATAATATATTATTTGGGAATTTGGAAATTATATAATATATTATGTTAATTGGGGAATTTCAAAATGGAAAAATGGAAAAACAATTAGATAAAGTTGGAAATGAAATTATATTTCCTTATCGTTGTTTTATATATATATATATATATATATATATATATATATATATATATATATATATATATATATATATATATATATCTTAGAAATTAAATGATTAAATTTGATTGGTTACAATTGTGAATTTTTTTGTGAAAATGAAGATTATATTTACATGTAGTCGATATGACTTTTATTTTAAAAAGATTATTTTGATTTAAGTATCGAATTTAGTTTTCACATGTATTTTAAATATTATTTTTATTAACTTGAAATTTGAACTTAAATGATGTTTGTGATAACCAAATTGGTATTAATTGAAATGAATTTATCATTGTCTTTAAATGATGGTTTATTTGAATGTATGTTTACTTAGATTGTCTTCATGTGTTATTCCATATTGTGGTGTTCTTTTCATGAAAAAGTCAGTTATTGAAAATTGCAAGTAGAGGATATCAGTGTTTAATTATATTTTGAGTGAACGCTATGATTCCTTAATATGGATGAAATTTAGAGTACGAGTAGATTTGTTTGAGTGTTTACCTGAATGGTTAAATTTTGATGTTGATTTGGTTAGTCATTCTCATGTCATGATGGAATGTTGTTGAATGTAAGTTATTGTGCAAGTTGAATTGTTTAAGTGTTGGTTGTGATCGTCCTTGCCTTATAGTGGTTTTGGTCTTGTTTTGTGGATAGACCAGTTGTTAGTTTCACACCTCCAATTGGTCAATCTTGGTAGAGGGTTTGTTTTATCATGTTGTTCTTCAATTTTCTTTTTGAACTCTGTTTACTTGACCTTGTATATTCCTTGGTTTAGGAGTTCGTTTGAGTATAGTCTAGTGTCATTTGGGAAAGTGGTTTTCGATTAGGGGCCGCACCCAAAGTGGTTGCTAGGTAACCCATCGAAAGTGTGTCTAAATAAGTGATAATCCAATAGCATATTAGAGAGTTAGTTAATGAATCACTAAGTAAGATAATTGTGCCTCATGCATTGGATGAGTGCTAGCACAGACTCGGCATGTAGTGAGAAGGCCTGAAATGGCAAACCATCAACCTTGTCTTCACGAAAGGTTGTGTTCGGTGCACATGAGACTTGGATGGGTCGAAGGTTCAAAATAGGTTGTCAGGGTAAATCAGTGGATGGGGTCGGAACCTATGAAGACCTGTCATGGACCATACCAGGTTATGTGATGACACTTGTCCCTAATGTTCGCTAGTGTGTTGTTTTGTTGTCTTGATAGGAGCATTGTTGAGGAGCCATCCTGATGTTTATGCCCTCATGAGACCTGATATCATGTTAGACCATGGGTTGCGAAGATTTAGTTTTGCAATTGCTCCAGTTGATCTTTTGTAATTACTTCTTATTATGTTCAGTTGGATCCTTTCCTATTTAGGGATCATTCATGTATTTATTTGACCGATGTGTTCGTATGTATTATTGGTTATGTTCGCCTTGATGGCAGGATTGTAAATGATGTGAACCTTATGTATTCTTCACTATTATTTATTTATCAGAGGGGTCTTGCAGTTGAGAAGACCCAGAGATGTAGCCCTCTAGGGGTGAACTCCGAGATCATTTTGGTGTTATGTGTTGTTTATGTTCTTATGTTCCCTTTTTAAATTAGCATGTATGGATGGCGTTATGTTAGAACATAAATATGAATTAGATGAAGTTAATCTTAAATGCATATGTGTAGTCATCTTATTTAAATGCAGTAATTTGGATCATGAGAGAATGTAGATTTGATTAATGGAATGTAGTCAGTTGTTGATAATGAAATTAAAGTATGTAATGAAATTAGATGCATAACTTAAGTTTAAATGAAAGTCTGAATGTAATGTATGGTTAAATTGTAATGGATGAACCTTATCATGTTATCTATAATTTTAATTCATTGAATGAATTATATCCTTGAGTAAATTAATAACATGTAATTAAGTTAATCTACTTAATTGGATTAATTGTCATGAGTTGAGCTAAATGTTAAGTTAAGTAATCACGTTGGGAAATTTTTAGGTATTGTTTAGTCTTCCGTTGTGTTATCTAATCTCATGATAACTCATTGTACCATTATGTTGTGTTTAATTTTTTATTTTTGTTAAATTATTTGCACTCTATTCTTGTGTTTTAGTTTTTTTCCCTTCGGGGTTTCCTGGTGGGGCATTACACTACATATTATAGTGGTGAGTTTTAAGGCCAAGTTTGAAGTGACAAAACAACTCTTCATTATTCATAGGATATACAAACAAAGAATCAACAGTGAACTCAGAGGCTTACATTGCCTAGTCACTAGCCATATGCCCACCTTGTTTGACAGGGAAAGGAGCATGATAGAGGGAAAGAGGATCTTAAGTTAAAAAACAAAATGGATAGATGACATCAGAACACTCCAGAATCAGATGTTTCTTGATGTTACTTCAGATGATGCACTGCTTGACAATAACCTAGGATCATGCATGGATTCCGTCTCAAGGCTTGATAGTGGTATGACAAGAATGGAGGTTGCCAGATCAGAAGTTGCAGAGAAAGAGTACCAGCAGCACCTCAAGACTCTTCAGAACCTCAAGCAGCATGGATTTGGAGAATTTTAATCCCTTCTTCTTCTTTCTATATTTATCTGAATTTGAAATTTTTAATTTTTGAATTCACAGTTTCCCGCCCTTTTGTGATCTTAGTTTCCTATTTCTTCTACTTGATGGTGAAATATCGAAAGATATATTTCTTGGTCTAATCACTAGTCTTTTTCTTATCTCAAAGATTTATATCATGTCTTGTATATTTATTACATATCTTTAGGAAAAGTCTCACAAGTTGCTATATGTCACTTGGTATTAAATAAGTCTGCAGGAGTATCATATCTTCCAACATGATAAGGGAACATGTACGCAGAGAAGAAGGACTCCAAATCATCTCCTGCACCTACTAGTTGCAGAAGAAGATAAAGGAATGTTTGTTCCTGTCAAAAGGCTAAAAGTTTTTTGTCTTTTTCTTGTCAGTCGGTCACCTACATTTTGAAGTTGTAAAAGGCCCAAAGCTTGTTGCATCCTTATTGTATAAAAGGATACTCAAACCCTTGTTTTTCTTTTTCGAAAAAAAATTGGAAAAATAGAACACTAATTCTGTGAGAAGCTTGTATGCTTATTTTCGCCAAGGATGAATAGTATGCAATAGGTTTTAAGAAATTTTGCAGTACAGTACTATGACCATATGTGTCCTACTTGCAGTAAATTTTGTAAAGGATTGTGTGTATAAGCTCTGCATATATTGAACACCTTGAAATCCAGTTTAATGATTTTGAAGTTGTTTCTCTTCACTTGTGATCCAGAATCATATATGAGTTAATAGAATCAAGGATTTTAAATTCATTTCTCTTCATTATTTTTAATGAATTTTGAATAGATATTCGCTTCTTCTAAAGTAAGAGATTAAAATTTGCTAACCTCTATTCAAAAGGATTCTATGTAGAGAGCATGTATTAATTCACAGTTGAGAAATTTATTTTGTGTTGTGATTAATACCAAGTATTAACCACACTAGGCCTAAGACACTACAGGGAATACATTTTTTTCTTATTATAATAATGGTTCGTCTGATGGATAGCCCAATGGATAAGGCACTGGTCATAATATTGTATTGCTAACTGTGACTGAGAAACTTTTATTAAACACTACAATAACCATTTTAGTTTTTAGTTTTTCCTTTCAAGTATATAGGAAAATTGGTTCTCATTGTGATCAAAGTTACATAAGGATGAAGGGCGCGTCCTTTAGATTTTAAAGATTACTAATTCACATAGTAGTTTGAGAACTCATCTATTATAACATCATATCTACCTAAAGAGACTAAAATTCTATCCTAAGGGAGACCCACCTTGGTCTTGCAAAGCCTAAAGTGTAGAGAATGTTACTAGTTCCTTATCCCTAGTCCACACTCTATCAATTGGTCCACTAATCCGGGGTCTTGGAGATTTAGGTTGGCCTCTCATAGAGATTTCTTGGAGAAAATAGTTGGAAACACCAACAGATTCCAAGTATCTTCCTGATCTAGAAGGCATCCTACTTGTTTCCGCTATAATCTACAACACCAAGTCACTCCCACCCCCCTAATCTCGACAATTCAACTGGAATTTTCAGCTAGAAGTTTTAATACATTTCCCCTTCTCAGATCTTTGTCTACAACTCTATGTGAAATCTGGAACATTCTATCATTACTATTTTGGTCCAATTCCTCATTATTTTCTCTAGATCTAACATTACAATTCAAATACAATTTCAACTTTCTAAAAGGGAAAACAAAAAATAGTAAATCTAATCAGCATCTAAACCCTCTTCTCTAATGTGTGGCTAGATATATTAGGTTTATCTTCCTCTTTTAAATAAAAAGTTGATCTTGTGAGATTGGTGGTTTTACTATCCTAATTGGTGAAACCCTAATTTCACCACCTTACAAAACTAAAATAACATTACTATACCCAATTTCATAGTTTGAACCTCTAATCATTGAACTTTTCAATTTCAAACCTTGATGTAATTATAGAGGATTGAATAATCCTAATGTAGATTATATATTTTCATATCTAAACAGTGTAATGTGGTGAAAAATTAGGGTTTCCACCACAAGGAGGATGAAAACCACTAATTTTTGCTTAGGGACCAATTACATTCAAAAGAGGGGTTGAATCCAATAGATTTAGTCACAAACCAGCAAGGATAAGGACTGAAAATAATTATTGGATTCAAAGTGTGAATTGATTTACCCTCTTTTGTGATTTGAATTGTTGAAATTAGGAGAAAGCACTAGAAATGAGAATGAAAACATGCAAATGGTGAGCTAGAGTCATCAAATCGAGCCACACACCTGGATCTGAAAATATAAGCAAATTCGGACCTGATCCTCGAAGGAGCTCCAAAAATGTCAGGAACGTGGTTCCTGTCACCCTAGTCCTCCAAATGTTTTGCACACCAAAGGGGGATTGATTTGTCACTGTTAATAATGTTTATTCTGAAGATCACAACTCCTTACATGTTTCTTGCACATAGAAAGAAGGGGAAAAAGGTTGGGAATAGGGGCTTGCCTAAGTCAAACCCTGGTTGAGGAATCAACCTTGAATGAAATGTTGCAAATACTGAAATAAATAATGAAAGGATATACCTCAGATATGCAATGACTAATAATGATGTTTTGCTTCTTGAATTTAATCACATATGTTGTATGAATCGGCCTGAACATGACAAAACCCTAATCACACACACATACTTGCATATGATTGATGTAATGTTACTCCACAATTGATGAATGAAGAATGTAGCTTTGAAGACCCCTAGAAATGCTTGATGATGAATACTTCAATGATTAAATTCTTAAATGGGTGCCTTATGATTCTCCTATTGTCCCAAAATGAGAAGGGAAAGCATCCTTATATACGTGCATGTCAAAAAACATGTTAATTTTCCGACATAGGCCAACACGAGGCTATCTTTCCTACTCAAATTTGGAAATTCCAAAGGGATTCAAAGGGGGGCCCAAATAGGGAGGACCAATGTGTGGCATCATGGTCCCAATGAGGACCAAGATGCCATGTCTTGGTCCTACCCCATTTCAGGGTCGGAACTAAGGGGCCATGTGATGTATAAAGTGAAAATAAGGCCATATTTGGATGGTGTAAGCATAATTAAGTCTCATTTATAGGAATGTGTAGCCATGAAGGATAAAAAAAAATTGAAGAGCTTGAGTATTAGATTTTAATTACTCCAAGATTTAAAAGAAGTGACTCCTTTCAAGGCTCAAAGGGAGCATGGTTCTTGATATGACAAGCATAGTGTATATTGTCATAAATTTTATCCCTTTACAGTTTCACTCTATTTGGAACCTACTTTAGTAATACTTTTCATTGATCATTCTAAGCCTATTTGGGCCCTATTCTATATTAAATCTTCATTGTTAATCCTACAACTCAATTTTCATCAAATGCCAAAATTAGGACCAATCTAATATCACAAACCTTGACACTTATGTTTCCCTTTAAGAGAGCTTGTTTTGGCTGGACTAGGATTCTTAGCACACTTATCCTACCAAAATCTTTCAAAATTTTAAATATTTGAAGTGTTGACCTTGACATTTAGGACTCTAGTATTGATTATTGTATTTGACTATTTTATGTCATCTTTTTATCAAAAAATACTTTGTGATCCCTATATAAAGCACTTTTTCTATCATTCATAAGGTTTAAGTGATAATTCAATTGATCAAGCATTACAAATCTAATTTTTTAGCATATTGAGCAACAAACTACAACATTCAACATTAAAGTATGATTTCATGTTTGTCATTTATGTTTATCATGTTATTGCATTAACACTTGTAGAACTTTCCAACCTTCCCCTTCATTTTTGGGAGCATTCTTGTTACGAGGCCATTGGTAACACTATTGGTCAATTCTTGAAGATTGATGATGCAACATCCACCATGGGTCATTCTACCTTTGCTCGGATTTTAGTCAGCATCGGCATGTCTTTGCCACTCCTGGGGGATGTGGTCCTCATGGTTGGGGATAGGCCTTGGACTCAATTGTTGGATTATGAGGGCCTCCCCTTTCACTAACAGAGATGCTTCTCAACAAGTCATTTAGCTTTGGATTATTCTCTCTCTCACCATAAAGGTGTTGCTACTTAGTACTTAGTAGAAAGATGCTATTACTGACCATTTAACTGTTATGGCTTCTAATTTTGATGATGTTGTCTCCTCACATGCAGATGAGGACCCCTCCCAGGATGAGGTGGTGTCTTTGATGGCTAATGTGGCCTTCATTGGCCCCCTAGTCGCTTCTGGTGTGGCCTCTTCTGGCCTTGATGCTTTGTCTCTTATTGCTCTTGTTCTTCAACAAAGGTCTGCTCCTATTGAGTCTACTCTAGATGTTGTTATGTAGCACCAGTTTGTTCCTAATGCAGACAGTTTTGCTAAGGGGATCTCTGAGCTTGATCCCAATGAAAGTATTGTCTAGACTGTTGTTTATCACAGGCAGAAAGGAAACTCATCCTCCCCCCTCCCCCCACCGAAAAATAAAAGAACTCCTATGTTCTGAGTTTTTGGTGATCCTCTTCATTCTTGAGTTGAGTACTTTTGGGTTGTTACAAGTTCAGCTTGATCTTGAGTTGAGTACTTTTGGGTTGTTACAAGTTTAACTTGACCTTAATAGTGGTTTTGTCCTGCTACTTAAGACCTGTCTAATCTATTTTGTTTCTTTTTTTGCCTTGGGTAGTTTGTAAAAATGGTCAGCCCCTTGTTTTGTTGCTTTTCTAATCAAAAACACTTGTAGAACTTTTCTAAAGAGTATTGAATTACCACCTTATGTGAAACTCCATGAGAGGGTTTCATACCTAGGGTATAATTATTTCATTTTAGTATTTCCATTATTCTTTAGCCTCTATCCTTTTGAGGGGACATGCTCTTTTACATCATCATAGTTGTTAGAAGTGGGAACACCAAAATGGGTTTTGATGTGGGCAAGCCCCTATTTAGTACAACCATTTTTTCCTTATTTTTTGTGTGCATGTTCAAATCTAACAACAAAAGTGGTACAAGTGCATAGAGTAGATTGTTGTAGGTTGGGACCATTTTTTAACAAGTGAAAACACCTAGACTAGGGCACCCAATACATGTGTCCAACTATTTTCAATTGGATTTTTAAAGACAAACCTACAAGACCTCCTAACTACATTTCTACTCATTTTTTTAGTCAAAGGCGCCTCAAACTAGGGCCCTCAGCACACCAGTTCTACACTTTTAGCTTCCATTTTCCTATCTATGTATTATTTATAGATTTGTACCTCTTTGCTGCATTTATATTTTGTACTTTTTGTATTCTATCAGTCTTGTTCAATTTAGCCTTCTTTAACCTAGTTCATTCACACACACATAATCAATTTCAATCACATTACAACCAACAACAAGAGGGTGAATCTAGGATAGCTTGGATATTCCTTGTGATAGTAGTCAAGCGCAAATGTTATATAGGAAAAAGGAATTGATCCTAGGTTAATGTATACCATGGTTTCTACAAGGCCCAAATTTTATTAAGTAGTGGGAATCCTAAGTCAATTTAAGGTTATTATTGGAGTCCATTTGGAATGTGATGAAGAGAGTGTTTAGATACTTGTGAGTAACTTTAAGGTATTCCCTATACTATCATAGTTATCCTATTGGACCTTGACATTCAATTAATACGTGTGCATTTGTGGATTCATATCGAGCAAGTAACATTGGCAACAAAAGATCCACTAATGGATATGTGTTCACAATGTTTAGTGAACAGTGTTATCAATTGGATGAGTAATCAAAAAGTTGTGCTCACTTTTTCTACAACAAATTAGATTATGTGACAACTAATAAAGCTTACAAGGAATTTATTTGGCTTAAACGGTTGCGTTCAAAGATTAGTTTTGACATGTAGGGAAAATTATTACCATAATGACTGTCAAAATGTTATTTTCTTGGCAAAGAATCATACTTTCCATACTAGAAAAAAGAACATTGATGTTCAATTTTATTTTGTTTGTGACATGGTAGAATATGGAAAGGTGAAATTGGACAATGTAGACACTTTGATAAGTGTTGCAGATGCATTGACAAAGCCAATGAACATAAAGAAGTTTAGGTGGTGTTCTAATTATATGGGTCTTGGATCCTTCAACAATTGATTGTTTTCTCTTGAAAGGTCTTCAACAAGTGGTAGAATATTGGGATTAAGGTGTCTCAACCTTTGCAAATCCTAGCATTAACTAACTAGTATTTAATGTCTATTCATTTAATTCCTCATATTTTATTCAACCCATGTTGTATAATAATGTTGTGGGACATTCCAATGAAGTGGCATCCTACTTGGCAATTGACTATAACAAGTGCTCTTATTTTTTAGGAAGTTGGAACCCACTTTCTATGACTTATTTTGTGGCAAATTTTATGGTATTTATCATCAGATTCTATATCATGAACTATCATAGACTATGACAACTTTCTATGACAAGTTATGACAAACGAAAGAGTCAAGTATACAATTGCTATGGCAAGACTAGTGAGTGATTAGCAG
The DNA here is from genome assembly GCF_030272615.1 of Cryptomeria japonica. NCBI lineage: Eukaryota > Viridiplantae > Streptophyta > Pinopsida > Cupressales > Cupressaceae > Cryptomeria > Cryptomeria japonica. Next base: position 45,963,741 of record NC_081407.1, on the reverse strand, counting down.
CTAATATTCTTGCATGTTGTAGGAAAATTGCATGTGAAGAGGAATATCCTACATGGATATTCATGCCTTGCAAGTTGAGAGGACATGAATTTAGCATAGCATATTGTTTATGGTGAAAATGGATAACAATAATAACGATATTGAAAGGCTAAATGAATTCAACCACAAAACCCTAACCTAACAACAACAAAGATCCACCATAACATATAAAGATTACCTAAGACAATGCAAATCAAATGAAATCACAAAGATTATACCATCACATGTCCAATAGGGTTTGGATCTCCATTCTTCCTATCTCCATTGATCTTGCTTGATATATTTGCTCTCAGATTTTATGTGCACAAGATCTCAACAAAGAACGGAATGTGGTTGCAAATAGGATCACCTATGTTCAAAAGCATAGTGTAGTCAAGTAGTCAATGGGGGGGTTTGATAATGAAGGAAGCATCTCCTTATATAGAAGACACTATATGAAATGGAGGGATAAGATTGAGAGGTGTAAAAGGAGGTCGGCTATGATTAGAGGGTAGGTACAAGAAATAATAAAATAATGAAAGGGGTAGGTAGTGTATGAATTAAGAGATGAATGACATGTGTCATGGGTAGAAAAGGTTAATGAATTAATTAAATAAATAAAGATTTATTTAATTAATAGAAGAAGTGGGATAATTAAATAAATAAGATATTTATTTAATTTAGAAAAAGGAAAATTTAAATAAATAAATGTATTTATTTAAATGAGAAAATAAGGTTAGAAAAGGATTAATGAATTAATTAAATAAATAAGGATTTATTTAATTAATAGATGAATTAGGCTTAAATAATTAAATAAATAAAATATTTATTTAATTAGACATGACAATTTTAGGTGTCTACATTTTGCCCCTGTTTGAGACAATGCGGCTTGTCGCGTTGTTTCAAAGAAGATAATATGAACTGATACAGAGTTGCCCCAAGATGGGAATGATATGCCCCCTCGAGAGATTGGATGAAAATGTCTAAAAAGATTGCAAACAATCTCTCGATAAAAAAGAGAGGCTAGAATGGACTGATCGGATAAAGTGACAGAGTCACGGGATAATGATGACTGACTTGGGAAACGAGGGCTAGGGCAGTCTATAAGATAGACCACGAGGGAAATACATCCTCATTGTCATCTACACCTCCAAGAGATTAGAGTGCAGAGAGAGAAAAGAGCAGCAGCAGTCAGCAGCGATGGCTTTGGTTCACAGATTTGACCATGTTCGTCGATTCCAGAGGCCAGCAAAGGTAGGAGAGCCAGTAAGTACCACAAAACCTCCTTGTACTTTTATGCATTTATTGTTGTTATTAATGCATGCTAGGTAATGTAATAAATGCGTGTTTATGTCAGGAAAACGCATTTTGTGTCCAAAAATATGAATTTGTGTCTTCTAGGTCAAATCGGCAGTTCTGTGATGAACATACACTGTCGATTGGATAAGTTGTTGAGAGGATACACTCAAGCAGATCCTCTAGGGAAGACTAGGATAGCAAATAGGGCTAAGATTGACAATTCTGTGATAGAACATACATTGTCAATTAGGAAACTACTCAAGAGGATTCACTCAAGCATAGGCCCTCGGATAAGATAGATCAAGGCACTTTGTGATGAACAGTGAGTACCAAGATATAGTACTTTGTGATGAATAGGGAGTACTAAAATATGAGCAGCACTTTGTGATGAACAGTGAGTTGAAAACACATAGTACTTTGTGATGAACAAGGAGTACCACTAGGATAGAAGCAACACTTTGTGATGAATAGTGAGTGTCACTAGGATAGAATACCATGTGCACTTAGATAAAAAGTAGCATTTTGTGATGAACAGTGAATGCCACTATGACTGACATGATTGATTTGTGTGACTACAGGAGTATTTGCCTATGCTGGAGTCACGAGAGAGATTCTCATCGACTCAGAGGTTGCAACCTGAGTTGACAGTCGAGGACCGAGTTGCGATTGAGGCTATGGGATTGAGACATATTTTGTATGTGCCTGAGTTTTAGGCGAACATGGGATTGCTGACTGCACTGGCGGAGAGGTGGCACTCTGAGACTTGCACTTTTCATTTGCCAATGGGGGAGATGACAGTCACCCTGGAGGATGTATACAGGATTATGCGGATACCGATTGATGGGGAGCTGATTCCGTACGATCGAGACGGAGACAGGGATGCCCTTAGACAAGTGTTCTAGGATCTGGAACTGGAGATGAGGGTGTGACACGTGGCATGGGATACCATGACATGGACAGGATTAGCACTACCAATAGTGTTGGCAGGAGTTATCAGTGGGTTCCTCTGTCCGGATAGGGCAACATGAGGGGTGGCTGCAGAGGACACAGGGGCCAGGAGAGATGATCTTGGGGTGGGTCCTTCTAGGGCTCAGACTCCGTCGAGGCCAGTCGGCTCTAAGGGAGGGAGTTCATCATAGCCGTAGAGGGCTCCCTATGTATCAATATTGTACCATTTTTGTATGATGATGTAGACACCTGCGGGTGATTGTAGCCATATGATTTTGACATCATTGTATCATGACACTTTATATATATATATATATATGAGATGATTCATCTTTGCAGCAGCTATATGCATGTGTACCTATGTGATGAGATGTTCTTATGTGATGCTTATGATATGGATGCAAATATGTACATAATGAAATGCAATATTTTTGTTCTTTTATGTTTTATATGTGTATGCATGATGCAAATGTGAATGTATGTAATGCAGATGAATATGATAATGCAAATGTAAATTGTGCTAACGGGTGTTGTGTGCAGGATGTGATGCAGTTGTGATATCTATATGTATGTATGAAATGCTTATATGTGGTAATGCAGGTGAAACTACATGAAATGCAAATGTTTTTGGCGTGTCATTATACTCAGTCATGTGATAGTAGGCTATGCGAACTCGAGAAGGATGATGGAAGTCAATCAAGAAAGGGGGATGAAAGACAGAAGATATGAAAGTGAAAGAGCTTCTTGTGTGTTATCATCATTGAGCTTTATTATGGCAAGTAGGTTATGACAATCGAGGCATATGTTTGACCTCGAAAGTCATTGTACCTATTTGCATGGAGATAAGACAGTCACAAACAAAGAATGCCCCAGTTCATACTAGACTCACAGTGTCCTCATATCCTTGGACAAGTCATAGCATTACTAAGAGACAATCCACAGACAGCAAATACAAATAGGTGACGATACCCCGTCCTCGCCTTTCTAGTCAAAGACATCTTGGAGATAGAATCTCTAGTCAGAGACATCCTGGAAAAGCTAAAAGACATGTCACCAGAAAGATAAAATCAAAAGAAAACCAAGACTCAACACCAACATCCACTGTAGTCCTCAAGTTTAGTGTCTCTTGTCACTTGTATAAGTCTTATTTGATTGTGGTCACAATGTTTACTTTCACAAAATGGATAGATAGCACTGAACCATAATGTTGTCTGAGTCTGTTGAAAGATTTGATTTGTTGAAGCCCATTGTTGTTGTGTTTCATCTGAAACTGACTGAATCCATGAAACTGATACTTTATTGCGGAGAAGTTGAAACTTTATTGCGGATCAGCGATGCAAGTGTTTCTTGATTGTGGATTGTGCGTAGATAGACTGAAGGAAGCTGGAAGAAATTGTACTCCTCGAAACATGTGATGTTCTCAGTTCCACACCCATCACTAGACGTAGGATTTGCCTTAGCCACAGATAGGATCTGATTTATTATGGATGCAAAGGGAGGTGAAAAGGAAGGTTTATTATGAATGGCTAACCAATCTTGGGTAGATCAATAACAATATGACGGAAATGGGTAAGTTTATTATGAACGAATAGGTTGTGAGTGTGTGCAAAGTGAAAGGATGAAAGTGAATCCTGAAGGAGGGAGGAGCAATGTCTCTACACATGGTGTTGGTAACCCCGTTTTCACCATGTTACTTGCCCAGGGCGCCACCGAAGTGATTTTCACCATTGGACGAAATTATTTCTCTTTACTTTTTTCGATTTTTCAATGTTTTTTTTTTGTTTTTTTTTTGTTTTTTTTTTTTATCACAAGGCGCCTGTTTGTCAAGTTTTCACCAAGTAACGATTTTTTATGTTTATGATTTTTTTGTATTTTGAATTTTTTTTTTTTTTTTTGTATTTTTGAAATTTTTGATTTTTTTGTATTTTTGAAATTTTTGATTTTTTTGTATTTTTTGAATTAGGATATTCCAAAGAGCTATGTGTAGAACCTGCGAAGGTACATGTTGTTGATAGGATCCTCCAAAGGTTCACCTTCTGTACTTGAGAGCTGATATGCCCTAGATCCATATGCTGCTATAATGATGTAAGGACCAAGCCAGTTTGGTTCGAACTTGCCCTTCTTCTCTCTGTCTTGCTGATTTTTGGGGTTTTCTCTGAGAACCAAATCACCTACCTCAAATGTGTGAGACTTGACTTTGTGATTGTAGCTGCATTGTTCCTTGATTGAATGATGTGTATCTCGAGTGACTGTCTTCCTTGATAAAGGAACTGAGATAGAATTACTAGTGTGTGGACTACGTAGGCCCGTATGCGTGTCACCCGAAGAAGTTTGGGCATCCCTAATAACAAAGTCCTTCAAGAAAGCTCCATTAAAGGTCCATGATGTATCGCCAAAAGGGAAAGGATGTGAGGAACAAGTGGATGAGTGATGAAGGCTTGTGATTGCAAAAAGAAGTGAAAGTAGGATAGCATGATGGAGACTTAGGATCAACAAGTATGCTTTTTTACTTGAACTTTTAAAACTTTTGCCCCCAATTATTTTGGTATTAGGGGAGATCAACTCTTGTTCTTTTTGCTTCATAGGATTTTTATCCTTGACTTTGATTTTTGCAGAGTCCAGTAGCTTTTGATTTTGATTTGGAGTAAAGGACTTTTCTTTATTATTGACTTTTATATTTTTCTTTTCAAAGCTTGATTCTTGATCCCCAATGACTAAGGGCTTTTGTGATTCTTGTTGATCCAAGTCTGGAAGTGGAGTGGAAATGGAATGAGTGAATGATATGGTAAAGCTATGTGAGTTTTCAAGAGGGTTGGCGATACTCTCAATAGATTCTTTGTTGGAACCACTCTTAGGACTATTGATATCAAGAGATGCTTGCACCACTAGAGGAGATTTGCATTCAAACTTAGTAGCCACAACACTAGGTGGTTCACACCCAATTCCTTAGCATTGCAATTTTTTTGTAGGTTGTTCTTGTCGACCAAATACCTTAGGAGATAGTGGGAGTTGATCAACATGAAAGATATACTCACCACATCCCATGTCTTTAAACTTGAACTTTTCTTTGAGCTCTGATTGTTTGGATGTAAAAGCTTTTAATGATTCTAGATCCACATTTGCTGATGAAGGAATAGATTCTCTATTAACTGGAATTATTATTTCTGATCTAGGTCGCAGATTGTTGCAATATATAAATGGATTTGGGTCAGCTTTGACGGTTACTTCAACTCCATTGTGTGGAAACTTGATACATCGATGATATGTAGATGGTACTGCACTCATCTCATGAATCCATGGACATCCTAACAATATATTGTATGTGAGATCCAGGTCTAGGACTTGACAAACCACATCCTTTGTAACTGGCCCAACTCTGAGAGGTAAGGTGACTGTGCCTTTGGATGAACTCTCTTCATCATCATATGCCTTGATGGTAATTTTGTTTGTAGCATTCACAGCTTTTTCAGAATATCCCAATTGTATTATTGTGTTCAAAGTACAAATGTTTAGACCAGCTCCTCCATCTATCAGGACTCATTTTATTCGATGTTTGTGTATGAAGGCTTCAATGTGTAGTGGTACATTATGTGGTTGGCTAATGGAGGCGTTGTCGACTTTTGTGAATGGAAGCGAGTGTGGAACAGAAAAGTATCCCACCATGGCTTGAAACTGGTCCACATTCAGATCAGTAGGAACGGCAGTGTCTCTCAAGATTTTGTCAAGAATAGCTTTATGTGCGGGGGATATGCGTAAGAGCTCAAGGATGGAGGTGAGCGCAGGTGTCTTCCCTAACTATTCTACAAGGTCGTACTCAGGTTTGGTTGATGAAGAAGTGGTGTTTTTAGTTGGAGCAACTTGCAAAGTGATTTTACCTCGACGAGTTGTGACATGACATTCAAAGGTAGGTTCGAAAGAAGATCCAACACCTTTTAGGACAATCTTGGGTCTCTGGGTAGAATTCTCAGGGTTTTTGTCCTTGATGATAATGGTAGAGACGTAATTGTCCATCGAAATGTGATTGATAGTTGAATCATAGTTATAGGTTGCTCTGGTATAGTTGGTTTGGTCATTTGTGGCTTTAGCTTTTCCCTTGTCATGCTTTGGGAATGGTTCCTTAAACATTTCATGTTCTTGATTGGATGAGTGTCCCTCAATCTCAATGTCACCTCTATCAATGAGATCTTGTATGATGTTCTTCAGTCGATGACAATTTCCTGTCTTATGACCCTTGCTCTTATGAAATTCACAATATTCATCATCATTCCACCAATTTGGTTTGACCTTTGGCTCATATGGAGGAAAATCTGGAATAGTGATTACTTTGTTTGCCACTAGTTTCTTGAAAACTGACTCAAGTGGTTCTCCCAATGGAGTGTACTTCCTTCGTGATTTAGAAGTTGTTTGAGTATTTACTTGATTGTTTGTAGAGCTTGATCCCGAAAAAATGAATTTGGGTCGCATTGTGTTGGCATCAACAACACCATCATTGACTGTGTTCTTGTTTTTATTCCAAAATCTTGACTTGTCCTTTCCTTTAAAGTCATCTTTGTTTTCCTTGAATATCTTAATGACTCCTTGTTCAATTAGGACCGTCTCTGTTGCTAAGCCTTTTTCAATGACGTCCTTGAAGGTGGACAAACAAGCTTTCCTTAAGTCATAGCCAATGTCTTTGTTAACATTTTGGGTGAACATTTCTACCATTTGTTTTTGTGGAATTTCACAAGAGCATCTGCTGGCTAGATTTCTCCATCTTTGTAAAAACGATGAAAAAGATTCTCCATCCCTTTGCTTGGTGTTGCACAAAGTAGTGACTAATATGTCTATCTCTATGTTGTAGGAGAAATGTTGGATAAATGTCTCTGCTAAGTCACCCCATGACTTAATACCAGGTGGAAGTTGGGAGAACCATTCCATAGCTTGATCACCTAGGCTTTGTGGGAATAATCTCATCAAATATGTCTCTTCTGTTGCTACCTCAATGCAAGTTGTGAAAAAATGTCTTATGTGTGCCTTAGGATCCCCTTTTCCTCTATACTTATCAAATTTAGGCGTCACAAAGTGTGTAGGAAAAGGAGGCATTGGAATGCTCTTGTCAAATGGATAAGGACATATGTCTCTCATTGTGTATGTTGGCTTCGGTGTATTTATGTCCTCCATTTTCTTTTGTAAGTCCCTAATTTGTTGCTCCAAATTGTTCTTAGGTGGAGATCGACTTCTTGGACCAGACCATACCCCATGCTTGAGGCACCAATTGGAGGAGGAGCATGTTGCATATATGGATGATATTGATCATAAACATGTTCATATGGAGGAGGTCTATAGTGATGCTGCATATATGGACCACTTGGTATAGATTCATGTTGAGGAACGAAATATCTATTTTGTCCATGTATACCATACTCTATAAGCATGTCATGTTCTAATGTGTTGCCCCCAAATTTGACACAGGGTTTCCTTGTGTCCAAATTTTGAGCATGCCTTTGAATATCCAATTGCTTTGGTGGTTGATCCTTAGCATTGATATGTGATTGAACATATTTCTCTGCATAAGACTCCCATAATGGTCTGTGAAGGTGAGTATCATATGCTTGACCATGTGTATGTGGGACCTCTGGTTTTTGAAACAAAGATGATGGTGATTCAGGCACAAGATGTGGTCTTCTATTGCCTCCACTATTAGGCCTCATTTGATCCATGTTGGAGTGAGGTTGTTGCAAAGGTCGATTTTCCATTATTTGAGACATGTCAAAATCATGAGGTATCTTGGCTCCATTTTGTGCCATCATTTGTAAGAAGTATTGTCTATCCCTCCTCATTATTTCCTCAACCAATCGACTGAAATGGGGATCCATAATGGATTATTTTACATCTGCTGAATGTACGGAAAAGTTGTCCATATTGTCATTGTGTGTATCATTGTTGTTTGTAGTGTCCATGTGCTCAACATTTGGAATGTTTCTATAGGCATCCATGTCAGGTAATGTGTTATGATCAGTATTGAAAAAGACATCATTGTCATACTCATAGACACTCATGTTTGCGGACTCTTGAGCCTCTTTAGTTTCTCTCCTAGATTTTTGAAGACGGGTTTCAACCAAGAACTAGGTATTGACCAAGATGTGTGAGACTAGATGAAAATGGAAAAAGTATGGAAGACCAAGAGTTGGATGGAATGTTAATGAATCTGAAGTGTACTTGCAATGTCCAAAGTGTAAGACCAAGTATGTATGTAGTAGAGTAGGTGTGACTTCCAAAGAGAGGATAGTTTCTCTTGATGAGGTAAGTTGACCTTGACTCTAAGTAAGACCAAATGAAACCCAAAGGTGATAGACCTTGATGAGGGACCACTTAGCAAAATGTTGTTGTATGTAGTGTGTTGACAAAGTATGATGAGGACAAGCAAGTGACCTTTTGACTCAAGTTTAGACAAATGTAAATGTAATGCAAAATGTAAAGCAATGATGGACTTTGTGAGACTCAAAGACAAGTTGAATGCTAGATGAAAACCCTGGAGAAATAACCTAGGAAGCTCAAGAATTTTGAAACTGACTGTGTTTGTTTGTTGGACTGTAAAAGTTTTTCAATTCTAAACATAGACGTGCATGTATACTGCACAGACGCGATTTCCTGACACAGACGTGGTTTTGTTTAACACAAACGTGTTTCTGAGATTTTTTTGTAAATTGCAATGTTGATTCTGGAAACACAGATGCGTTTCTACCCTTCACAGACGCGGTTATACAACACAGATGCGTTTCTACCCTTCACAGACGCGGTTATACAACACAGATGCTATTATGTCCGACACAAACGCGTTTCTGCAAAATTTGTGCAATTTTTTCCAATCTGTGAAGTCGTTTTTTTTGTAACAAAATCTGACTGTTTGACTATTTTTCGTGACAAGAGGACACAATGTTGATGAAGACTCAATGTTTGCAAGTGTCTAGACTCCAAATGACTTCAAAAAAAATGTGTTGTTTGATGTAAAAATGTTTTGCATACACTTGAAGACACAAAAGACACAATGTTTTGTTGTTTGGTCTTGAATGTTTTGAATGTTTAAAATAAGTCAAGCACAATTCTTATAGTTGGCCAAGACAATAGTTGTCAATCCCACATGGGGTTTTACCCCCAAGGCTACGCTATTCAGAACGGATACTTAGATGCTTGACCTCATTGGCTCCACCCTCGGCACTCACTTCTCAGGTTAGCCAAGCATCAGTCCCCATGAAAACTCCCCGTGGTGAACTTTGTATCTCTACTAAGAACCGTATGTGTGTGGGCCGCTACCAGAGGTCCAACCTCCTGCCCCAACAACTAGAAGTATTTGGGCTTCTAAAACAAAAAGGTGCTAGTAAGGGCATCCGCTCGTGTGGCCATACATGTGGCACTTTCAGCTCTATAAATACAGAAGGCTCCCAACCGGTAGGGGTTACGCCCTACAACTGATCAAATAAATTTGATCAAACGGGTTTATGGGGAGACATAGTGTCGGTATGAACTAATCAGCACACGTTATTCATAGTTTTCACCATGAATACAATTATTTATAGTGGTTTGGAAGAAGATAGTTTTTCTTTTGCTACCACTTGGGTCGTTCTCTTCTTACTAGTAGTCCTAATGACCACACGGAAAGATAGGCCCTCTAAAAATTAAACAAAAAGAGCCTATTGCTCAAGACACAAAAGACAATGATTCAATTTTAGTGCACCAATTGAAGTGTTTGCTAGTCTATGAAAAAAATGCACACAATAAAAATTTAAAAACCCTTGCCAAGGACCTGCAACAAAGATTTATTAGTAGTTTGGATTGTTTGAAATAATCACCTCTTCCTGCAAGCACACAAGTTAGGTAAATTTTAGATCCAAAAGACTTTGTGAAATAGGAACCTTCAACAATGCATTTTGTTGACCAATTCAAAGATCTAATTCATCATAAAAAAAGAACACCTGTAAAATTTCAAGAGATTTCCAGAAATGTAAGAAAATCCAAAAAATTTGCTAATTTGCTCCAAAAATTATTTTTTTATGAAAAATCATAAAAAATTCATATAAAATGCAAAATCCATCCAAAAAAATATGAAATTTTTACTGGAGAGTCCTGATGGTCTTCCAAACCTGCATAAAAAAAATTTCTACAACAAATCCAATCAGTTTGTGAGATATGAGTAAAATAATGTCAAACCTTAATTTTCAAAGATCTGATTTTTGAGGAATAATTTTGCATCAAATTTAAAATCACAAAGAATAGACCCTATGTATAATTCTAAGATATTTCCAAAAATGTAAAAAAATCCAAAAAATTCGCTAATTTGCTCTCAAAATTAATTTTTTATGAAAATTCATAAAAAATTCATATAAATTGACAAAATGATCCAAAAAATCTGAAATTTTTATTAAATCCTTCTAATACTTTTCCTGACCTGCACAAAAAAATTGATGTCAAAATTCGAAGCCATTTGTGAGATCTGATCAAAATAAAAAAAAAGCCTTAATTTTTAAAAATCCGATTTTTAGGGAAATATTTTGCATCAAAATTAAAATCACAAAAAACAGATCCTATGTATAATTATGAGAGATATCCAAAAATGTAAGAAAATCCGAAAAATTCTCTCATTTGCTCTCAAAATTAATTTTTTATGAAAAATTATAAAAAATTCATAGCAAATGAAAATGTGTTCCAAAAATTCTGAATTTTGGATTAAGAGCTCCTGATACTTTCTTCAACCTGCAAAAAAAATTGGTGTAAAATTTCTTAGCCGTTTGTGAGATATGATCAAATCTCTCCAAGATCTTGATTTTGTGTCCAAAACCCTAGCTGCACAAGATTATTCTCCACATTGTTTTACAAAACAACAATATAGGGTTAGAAAAATCTGCAAAAAAAATACATATCTAACAAAAATCTATGTCCCACGGGGCGTGCCAAAATGTTTATGTTGAAAATGGATAACAATAATAACGACATTGAAAGGCTAAATGAATTCAACCACAAAACTCTAGCCTAACAACAACAAAGATCCACCATAACATATGAAGATTACCTAAGACAATGCAAATCAAATGAAATCACAAAGATTATACCATCACATGTCCAATAGGGTTTGGATCTCCATTCTTCCTATCTCCATTGATCTTGCTTGATATATTTGCTCTCAGATTTTATGTGCACAAGAGCTCAACAAAGAATGGAATGTGGTTGCAAGTAGGATCGCCTATGTTCAAAAGCATAGTGCAGTCAAGTAGTCAACGGGGGGGTTTGATAATGAAGGAAGCATCTCCTTATATAGAAGACACTATATGAAATGAAGGGATAAGATTGAGAGGTGTAAAAGAAGGTCGGCTATGATTAGAGGGTAGGTAAAAGAAATAATAAAATAATAAAAGGGGTAGGTAGTGTATGAATTAAGAGATGAATGACATGTGTCATGGGTAGAAAAGGTTAATGAATTAATTAAATAAATAAAGATTTATTTAATTAATAGAAGAAGTGGGATAATTAAATAAATAAGATATTTATTTAATTTGGAAAAAGGAAAATTTAAATAAATAAATGTATTTATTTAAATGAGAAAATAAGGTTAGAAAATGATGAATGAATTAATTAAATAAATAAAGATTTATTTAATTAATAGATGAATTAGGCTTAAATAATTAAATAAATAAAATATTTATTTAATTAGACATGACAATTTTAGGTGTCTACACATATTATGAAAGATAGTTTGCATATTGAGTATTTGATAATTCTTGCATAGCAGGTGGAGTTGGGCACCATGTATGTCAATCCTTTTATAGTTGCATGCATGTAGTGTATGGGATGGTGACACATGACAGAATTGGGCATTTGAATTGGTTATCTATAGTATTTTTTATGTTAGTACATTTTATGCAACAAACTTATCGATTTTTGAGATACCATTATGCTATCGGGTTTGCTTCAAGAATCCCATTATTGTTAGAAATTTATGTTAATGAGTTTATTCATTTTAATTATTGATAATATACGGCATCTTCTTTTGAAGTGTGGGGTTTTCTATATATATTTGTTTGCGTGTGTGTGTGTGTGGATTATTTATTTATGTAATTTTTTTAATGTGCATATGTAGTTGAAATTATTAAGGGTTTTAAGAAATTTTCACTACTACTTTCCTACTTAGATTGGTGTAGCAAGTTGCTTCCACACACTAGCTTCCATTCATAAGAATATCACAATGACAAGGGTGATTAGATAAAAATGACTAATACAAGTTAAGAGATGAGGATAAATCTTAAAAGGTGCATTTTTTTTGCATGAGACATCAAGATGTGGAAACACATGATACTATTCAATATATCTTTTCTCTTAGGTTGTCATATGTAGAAGAGGTTGAATATTGGGAGTGGTGTATCCTAAGCAAGAGATCGCTTCTTACAAAATTTGAGTTGAAAAGAGCTCAACTTGCCAACTAGAGAAATTTAAATATCCTCTCAATAAAACGAAGAGGATGAATTTCCTTATGAGGATGAATATTTTAGTAGCATGACAATGAGGATGATAATCTTGATTCATTTAGATGTGACTCCATGAAATGAGAAGAGGAACATAATAATTGTAATGCAAATGATTTAGTGTTTCAAGAGGATCATAGGGTATGTGCATGGATCTGGGGGACCAAAAGGGCATCTTAAGTGGCCACTATTTTTTAATCAGGAAATACTAATCTTGGATGAGAAATTCAAGATGGTTACACTTAAAATTTTAAGATGCAATAAGAACAAGTGTTGCAGTGCTCTAAATCTACTTTCTAAACTACTATTTTTTTTTAAATAGTGGAAATTGAGGAGTTCTAATAGGGGTAACACACAAAGTTCTATTTTTATCAGGAAAATATAGCATGGTAGTTGATGTGTGGCCCCTATGATTTCAACTTTTTTTAGTATTTCAAAAATTGCTTTAGTGAAAAATTAACTAATACTGTGTAGTTTATGCCCAATTTTTCCACCAAATTTTTAATGAATGTGTGATGATTTACTAATTTTCACAGTGGACAAACGGTGAAAAAACCAAAGTTGAGCATACAAACACCTAATTTTTATGAAAACTAATCAAAAATAAAAAATAATTGACTATGTATAAAATAGAATCTAGTTTCTAAAAATGTAATTCTATTTAAAATTCTAACAAATAGATAAAAAGTGAAGCCAACAATGCCATATGTAGGTTCTTAACAAAAAATGGATACACTAGAAAAATAAATTAAAGATAAGAACCGTAACATATTCAAAACTTCTAAGGGTTGGGTATGTTTTTTATTACTTATGAGGGCTAGCTTATTTTGCTATGTTGGGTGCCTAGTTGTGTGATGCTTGAGGTTGTTTTGTTGCTCTCTGTTTTTTTTGTTTTGCGAGGATTCAGGGCCCTTTTCCTACTAAAGTAATCAAAAACATATTCAAAACTTTAAGAAAACTACATGGTTGGAAAGCTAAAATAGAGCTCTATATAACTATATCATTTTTTGACTTAAATGTAATGTCCCCACTTTGGAATAGAATTTAATAATAAATAATAATAATAATATTAAAATAAAAAAGAATAAAAATAAAATTAAAATATAAAATAATATAATTAAAATTTAATAAGTTAATGAATGGTCAAAAGACATGGAAGGAAAAGTTGTGACTCCCTCAAACATGGGATATAAAAGGGAGAAGAGAACCTCATTTTGAGAAGGGGATAATTTGGGAATCAGAAGTGCAGATTTGATTGTGAAAGGTTGTATCCCTTTCAAAGGGCAAGAATAATGAAGAGTTGCACTCTTTCAAAGGATGCTAATGGTGAAAGGGTCTCTCTTGCCAAAGGGCGCATCCATAATGAAGAGATGTGACCTCTCCCTCACATTGAGAGATATAAAGGAAAGGAGTCTGTTGGTAAACAGATTTGTCACTGCGGTCGTTTATCTGAAACTGACCCTGTTTGCCCGATAAGCAGTGACAAACGTTCCAACAATTGGAGAGATTAGAGTAAAACCACAATCTTCCTCTATGTTTGAGAGGGGCAGCTCCCTCATATGATGGGGTATTGAGGATTTTTGTGTACTTTTAACCTGAAAGTACATAAAGGAGAAAACATAGAACTTAAACCAAGATTAATAACAGAAACCCTACTAGAAGACATACGAATACCAAGTAAGATTCCATAAATGATAACAATTACAAAAAGGGTTACCACCAAATAGGTTAGTCGTGCAACGATGATGAAAGAAGTACAATAAACCTCGACACACGAAGAGAAAAGTTGTACTAGCACATGCAAGTCAAGATACCATGAAATGATGTGTTTCATCAATAGATTTCTCCAATACATAAAGGGATTACTAATTCAACATACGAAAAATTAGTAACAATAATTCATGAATACATTCAAGACACACGAACTCAATGCATTCTTCATTATTCTTTTTGAAAATATACAAGTTCAAAAACCCCCTAGTACAAAGGTATGAACATCAAAAGTTCTCATTTAGTTCCTCTGCAAAAATTCTGCAGAGTTTCCCCCCTGTCGTAAAAGTCCCCTTACATTACAAATAGCCTTGCCTTTATAGGCTTTCCAGAATAACCACCTTAGTAACTAACTTTGGATAGGTTAATAACTAACTCATTCTTATGCAAAAAGAGCTTAGTTAGAAACTACTTCAGTTTTGTGTGAATAAGGACTACTTTCTAACCTTTAGTTACAATGAGTATCATAAGTCACCTTTACAAAAATACAAATTCAAACTTGTAATATCTATGAAGAACCAAGTCATAAGCTATGTTGAGGCACTTGTCCATCTTTATCCACTTCATCTGAAGTTGTCATCATCTCACCATCTAATCATTTGAGATCACAACATGTCCATACATCCTTTCGAGAAAGAGACCAATGAAATGATCTAAATGAAGTAGGCATTGAGCCTTCTCTCGATCCAAGAACCATTGGTTTACCAACAACCTAACCTTCAGGAGCATGTTCTTCAATTGTATTTAATAACCAGCATTCCATTCCACAACCCTTGACAATAATGCATAATGGCATTCACATCCTCAGGAATGGACGATTGAAATAATTGTGTGTACCATCTAACATTGTCTTCACATATAAGGAGTGTATGAAAGGCACAACAAAATCTAAATGTGCAACAATTTAATATAACTTTTGAATAGAGGAAACAACTCCATTTAGATGATCCTACAAAAGATTTCCATCATCATAGAGTCATGATCATTTACAACTTTGTACACACATTGAATCTTTAAGTGCCAAATTACTCTCATGGTAAGGGATCAGTATAACTTGAGTCTCCACTCTGGTGCACATGTTCGCTAGTGTCATTAGTAGAGAATCATACTGAATAATCCATGCCATAATTAAAGATTCCAAGCTCTCCAAAATTTGGTACTCAAGTGAAATTCAATTATCAAAGAATAAAGAAATTTTATAAATCGACCACTCCATTTCTTTCCTGTATCTTCCTTCTTAATTATAAAAACTAGAGTGTCCTCGGTATAGCCATGACAGTCCGTAAGAATGCTAGAAGAGGTTGTCGAGTCAGATTGCATCTGGAAATCGCATTTGCTTGGAAGATTCCAAAGTGTTTTTAACCGATCTGTCAAACACATTGTGCATATGCCGCAATCATTGCATGCAATGGGATGACGTTGTTTGAGGTATTGTGCTGAACAGTGAACATGTGGCGCATTATCTATGCCTCCACATTCTGCATACATGTCTACCAGAGTAGTGGCAATCACGACATCTGAAGGAATTCCTCTATCGTTATGCTTTGATGAATGTCCATACCCTAATCTAAAGCTCCCATTTTGACACGGACAGAAAAGATGCTTGTAAAGGTTGTGAAATTTGGTCGTACACCTGCCAATTACATTCCATAAGGCGACATTCTCTTTGAAGCATTCTGTCAAACAATTCACTTGCCATGATTATGCTCCATGATGCATGTAAGTCTACCAAAGCAGTTGCAGCTACATGACTGACAAAATTCCTCTATCCTCTGCGGTTTGATGAATGTTGTGACAGGTTTGAAGGCTTTCACTTTTGATTATCGGGCAAAGAGGGTGTAATGCTAATGCAACACGCATGGCTTCGGGGCGTTCCAACACAACATCCAACAAAATTCCTTTGACTTTTGCACTTCAATGAATGTTCAAGTGCACCTTTCGATTTCATAACGTGGCTGGAAGAAATGAATAGAGTCCATGGTGCTAAAAAATTAAAACAATTTCAATAAATCCACTTTTCATACGTAGCTCCACTAGTCTTTGTATGCCAATAGACCCTCATTTCATATAAGCATCCTATCAAACAATTTTAAATGCCATATCTTTGCCTCCACATTGCTTATGCATGTCGCCTAAAGCACTTGCAAACGTAATTTCTGATAAGAATCCTCGTGACATTTGTGCAATCATTAACCTGGACATGAGATGATATCCCTCTCCCTCGAGGTATTCTGACAAATAGCTCATGTGTATGTTGATGCTTTCACATTTTATATGCATTCCAAACAGAGCATTGATTGGGGAATTCGGCTTCGCCCTACCAATTGCATTAGCTTGAAAGCTTTGAAATCTTTTTCAAGAAATTCATTTTGTGCATATCCTCTCCCAACAGTGGCTATGCTTCACACTTCACGTGTATTGTCTTTGTAAGCTCCCATGATTTACACGTATATTGACCATGTCATTTTGTCAAACAACTCGCACCTTTGCTTGAGTCCATGATTTGCATTGATGTCAACTAGAGCAATTTGTGGTTTAGTCTTGCTTCCATAATCACAGCTTGCACCGCGTCCTCAATCCTCCCTTATGCACAAAGCAAATTGAGCAGCTCCAAGCAAAACATTTTCTTGATAATGGAAGGAGGACAAACTTGTGTTGCAGGTTTGCATTGTTACTCATTTTGTTCTTGCTTACAAAAATTCATAAGATTGCATTTTCTATGTACACACAAAAACTCTTATGGAAAGGTTAAGAATGCTCCAAAACGGAGCATTTCTAACCTTCTTGACAAGGAGGGCCCACAAGGTTAGGTGTGAGAGGTTATAAATATGGGTTAAGAATTTTGGAGCATTCTTAACCATTTTCTTTCAAAGACTATGATTTTGACCTCAAAAACCATCGACCACGAAGGAGAATAAAAGAGAAATGAAAATGACATTTTTAGACAACTTTTTCCCTCAAATGACCACAAATATTAAATTATCTTTTGAAAAATAATTTAAATATTTTAAATTTAATGCCCAAACTTCGGAAAGACAATCATATCTTCCAAACAGTAGGGAGTTGGGCCTTGAAATTTGAAACACACGTCGATGGTAGGGAAACAAGTCAATATCATCATTTATTCCTCATGACAATACCTAGGATGAGATATTTTAATCATTTTTGGGCGAGGGACATCAAAATTTGAAAGTTTCAAATATAGAAAACTGTAAATTGGGTTCAAGCAAAAATTGGTCACATGATATAAAACGATGCTTAGGACATGTTTATCAAATGATTTCCCTCAATTCTTCGTAATTTCCAAAATTCATCCATTTCTCATATTTTGACTAGCAATGACCTTGGATCACGTGCCCACTTATTACACATAAACACATATTTGGGCCTTCATTCAATATTGGAACCAATTTGAAGTTCAAATTTTAGGTATGCCAAATATAGGAGCAACCGAGTCAAAAGCATCTAGTGACATGATCATCGATCGGATCAGATCAAAACTATTATTAAGTTGCAGGAATTGGCAACCTCTTAGTAGGGGACATTACAGTGGTATCAGAGAAATGATCCTACCATCTTGTAGGATAAATAATCTAAAGATGAATCAATGAATCATTCAAGTTAAGGAAAAAGAATCTAACAATATGTGTATTCACATGTATGCTCTGTGTTTGCAGATATCCATGTGTATGCTTCGTGCTTTCAAGTGTATGTTATATGTTTGATTCATATCTTATGTGTTTGTTTGCTCCATGAGTGTCTATGATTACTATAGACATATATATTTAAGAACATTGTATTTGAGGA
Source organism: Cryptomeria japonica (assembly GCF_030272615.1). Classification (NCBI taxonomy): domain Eukaryota; kingdom Viridiplantae; phylum Streptophyta; class Pinopsida; order Cupressales; family Cupressaceae; genus Cryptomeria; species Cryptomeria japonica. The sequence goes on along the minus strand of NC_081407.1, from coordinate 45,945,406 downwards.
CATAGATGTGTCATGCTTCTAATCATAAGTTCTGAACATTAAGTGATATCTATGATATTGTGCAAACCATTTTAAGAAGTGCTGCGAGACAAGGATGCGAGAAAACTTGTCGAGAAATTACATAATTATGAAATGTATATGTAATTCATATTATCATTTGTATGAAGAATGCCCTATGATGCATATGTTGATCGAACTGCGATGGTAGTAATATAAGGAAGTACAAGAAGGGAGAATGGTGATGAGGTCCTCCTCTAGGTAACCCACCTCATGGTAGTTGACCGATGGTCCCATGAGGCCAAGGGGGTGTAAGACGGAGTCCACCACTCTTGTGATTAGAGGGGAAGGACATTCAAGACACCCTATTGTATCTTTCCAAACTTCATCATGCTTGATTATTGAGGGAATTTCAATCACAAGAGAAGGACAAGGATGGAAGTGATGAAGGAGAATGATGATAGGATAACTCACTAGGTAGACCGCCTCATGGTAGTTTGACTGGTTGTCCCATGAGGCCAAGAGGGCTCTGGCTTTCACTCCGCTCTTGGGCCTAGGATAGAGGATCTCTTGGACACCTTATCATTCCTCCTTACTCCCACTCTCTTATGGTTGAGTTCGGATAAGGAATTTGATATAACTATGGTTAAGTTAATATTCTTGATCCTCAGTATAGAGAATTTATGTTTAATATCATTTTTAGAAGATTTATACTATGGTTTATATACATTTCAATGGTTTCATAACCTATTGCAGGATCTCAATCAAGTTTGTTCCATTCTAGTTTTACATAAAATGGTGATTTAGGGCAAGAACTAGGGTTTTTACAAAAAAAAAGTAGCAGCGTGTTTATTCTCTGAGTGTTTCAAAAGTCATTTCATATTGGGAATCATTTTGAACATTCCATGATTATTGCTTGAGGACAAGCAAACTTGAGTGGGGCGGACTGTAATGTCCTCACTTTGGAATAGAATTTAATAATTAATAATAATAATAATAATATTATAATAGAAAATAAAAAATTAAAATTAAAATTTAATTAAGTTAATGAATGGTCAAAAGACATGGAAGGAAAAGTTGTGACTCCCTCGAACATGGGATATAAAAGGGAGAAGAGAACCTCATTTTGAGGAGGGGATAATTTGGGAATCAGAAGTGCAGATCTGATTGTGAAAGGTTGTGTCCCTTTCAAAGGGCAGGAATAATGAAGAGTTGCACTCTTCCAAAGGGTGCTAATGGTTAAAGGGTGTGTCTCTTGCCAAAGGATATCCATAATGAAGAGATGCGACCTCTCCCTCACATTGAGAGATATGAAGGAAAGGAGTCAAAAGCATCCAGTGACATGATCATCAATTAGATCAGATCAGAACTATTGATCTATTATTAAGTTACAGGAATTGGCAGCCTCATAGTAGGGGACATTACAGTGGATATGAATACATGATATTTCAAAAGCCCTTCCTCGTATGCATAAACAACTTAAACCGTAACAAGCCTATTGCATTTCATACACAATCCAGTATACTTTAATAGGGGTAGCCCCCAAATCTTACCGAGCCTAAAGTGCAGGAAAGATTTATTTATCTATCATCTATTGGCCCATCCTCTCAACCATTCTAAACATAAATATTTGCAACCTCTTCAGAATTATTGAAAGCAAGTTGGAGAACCAACATTACTTTAATGTTATGTGCAGTTGCCTTTATGCTTTACTAGTCTAACATCCCATGTTTATTTGGCTTGTTCTCATGATTGGAGATGCTTGTAGTGTATATTAAATGCTAGTAGCTATACTGAGCCATTGTGCTCATGGGTTTAGACCATATATTGTGTGAGAGAGGGAAAGAGAGAGAGCCTCAAAGATCAGCGTGCAGATTAATGTTGACTTTGATTAATTCTCTGTGATTTCCTTTGCAAATGATTCATATATATATACCTAAGTGCATACATATATATGCATATAAAACTCTACTATAAAATAATCTTTGTCATGACTACCTCTCTACTTATGCTAGAAACGACAGTCACCTCATTTAATTACAAAACGTTAAATTTCAGTTACAATGGAACCTGGACAAGAAGCTAAAATGAATCACGATAACTAGAAAGGCTTGAATTTAGACCAATATCATATCCACAAGACCTCAAGCTAATTTTGCTTACTATAAATAGAAGGTTCTCAAACATTTGGGTGATTTTATGTTTGTTGGGCCTTGAAAGTCTGCGATATTATTCTAAATCTCCTATTGACAGCTTTTAAGTGGCTACAAAAATGGAAATTATGAAAATAATATATAAAAGAAAGCTATACATATTCAAGAGAGTACGGAGACATTTTCCAGCGTGCATTTTGATATTCTGGACGTGTTTACCATCAACTTATATCACGTAACACACCCTGTATCCCCTCTGCATAGGATTCTGATTCTACAAATTGTAGGAGTTCTAGTTTAGATCAAGCCTCTTTCATTAAAAAAAAATACTAAAATTGCAATAAAGATTGAAAAAGATAAACTATATAAATCTGAAAACATCTGATGAAAATATAGCATTGAAATGACAAGGCAATGCAATGATTGCTGTCTGTCCAAAAAATATTTACAGCCGGGGTTTAACATTTAAACACAGACAGATGAATAAATGAGAACTTTGACAAATAAATTGAAACCTACTGACAGAATAAGCAATGAAAGCATATGGAGGTTTAGCCGATCTTACAGAAATCAGGGATCATGTTAGTATAAGAACTAGCTCACATGAAATGGTGGAAGGATAAATATGAATTCAAATAACAGATTATTATCTCTTGATAAACAAAAGAATATATAAATTGACCTATTAATTAACTGAGAAACACGCACCTATACAGGAGAGAATCAATAATACCAAACATCAGCAATTCCTAATTTAATACACAATAAGAGCCTTTTTCTTATTATATCATTGTACCTGTACTCTACATCGGATTTAAACATTAGGTCCAGCAAAGAAAGAAAAACATCACCACTATTTTATTATGTCCTTCGAGACATCCAAAACCATCTGATGTGCTATAATCATTAAATTCACTACGTTGATGAATAGCATTCTGCTCAGACAAAACAACTAGATCAGCACCTTCTATGAAAAGGTAAAGCAAAATAATATGAGTATCAATTCACAAGGACAAGAACGGGCACTATGACAAAATGAAATATACCTTTTACAACAGAAATGTGAAACACCTTTTACAGAAGTTCCAACTTGTATTTTTAGTTTCAGACAGATTTTGTTTTTAGTCGTTAGACTAAATGGCATGAATTTACATGCTCCGTATTTCCAACTACAAACCTCTCATTGGAACTCTTTCAAAACCATTCAAATCCCATTTTTTTCCACATGTACAACAGGCTTTTACCTTAATATAATATGCCTTAGAGACCAGTACAAAAGAAGTGTGACAATTTACTACCTGTGGTTTCATTCTTAGACAAATGCAGCACCACAAAATAACCCTATCAATGACTGCGTAGTGCCTCTCTATCTATGCTAGAATACCTTCTGTCTCTTTATAAGTTTGATAGTAAAAGGAAAATGAACTTTTATTTAGACCATAACACTGTCTCCAAAGGAAAGAAATTGTCAGAACGAATTAAAAAAAGGTCTTTATCTTAGGCCATAATCACAATATCAAATCAGCACAACAAACAGATTTCAGAAAATTTTAATTCGATCTTGACTTGCAAAAAGACAGTGCACTGGACAACACCAAATGATAGCAACCAAACACCATTTATAAGAACAAAAGAATCGCACAAGGGATGCTGTTTGTGGGTGATCAAATTTGAAGTCCTTCTAAAGTATTAAATGTAGAATTAATATTACTTAAAACTGTTAGTTTCAATATCAAATTGTGTCGGATGCTCTTAGATAAGTCATTTTCTAGAAAAATTGCAGAAATCTGAGTTTCTATGGAGAGAACTGTTGTAAAATCTTAGTTAGCTCAACCAAATGGCCAAGAATGTGGCATTAACTATTAAGTAAAAAATATCTGATGAGTAAAGTCATTTAAACCAAATGAGTGAGCAATAAATGTTTAACCAAATTGGATCTCCCAACAGCAAAGAGTGACCGGCTAAGAAATTAATTCTCATGCTCCAGAGAGTTTGAATGCTCAAGTTGCAAAGCAATAGAAACAGTGAAAAAAGTATGAAATATCAGTATGTGTATTTTTTCTCCATGGGTCCACAGATAATGCCTGCTTCTGCAATACTATGGCTGATGGCATGTAATAAATGTCGAAGTAACCCTACATTTGTTGGAATCCAAGAACACTGAGAGGGGGGGTGAATCAGTGTTCTACCGGTAAAAGAATTTCTGAACTTATTGCTGATCAACCGGATGACAGAATATAAAATTAAAGTGCATAAACAAATGAACACAAGAAGCAATACCATAACAACAATATTTATACGTGGAAAACCCTGTAAAGAGAAAAACCATAGTGGGGCTGGTACCCACAATATCTATATACTTGATCAAGGTATACAAATATTACATAGAGGAGTATGCACATGCATATAGGCTTACTGCCTAGAGTTCACTACTCAAATACACATATATGGAAGTTTCAATGACTTACAGATCATTACAAAATGATTTATAACACAAATGAACTTAAATGATGCATCTGACCATGTGTTGACGTGTATTTTGTACACAATCATACACAGAATAAAATACCCAAGGGTACCTTATCCTCTCTTGAATAAAGTCTCTGATTGCTGAAGATGTCGCAAGAAGGATCAATCAGGGTGACTCCAATGTTCTTTTACGTAGGGTCTCTACGTGTGGATAAGCACCAGTGGTCGTTGTGATTGTTGTGTCATCAAGGGGCCTTACGTTCCGAAATAGAATTTCCTAAACTAACAAATTCTCAAAAAAAGATCAAAAGAGTAGGGCTTGCAAGAGATCTAGTCTAATCTAATCCTAGGAATGATTCAATGTGGACAAGACTTGGCAAGATTCTACCAACTTCAATATTGCCATAAAATAACTACTCAACTGAAATTGATGCGATCTTCTAAGGTAACAAATGATCTTTCAATTCATCAAGGATCATAGACACTACCACAAAGGTACATATCCAAAGTTCAATGACGATTGAAGGTTTAGGTGATTCAAGTTTCTCCAGTTGACCACGCAAGGCGTTCCTACAATCAGCAAGAAGCTAGTGGTTTGGAAAGTGAATCTCACCAAAGATCAAGCCCAACACTTTGTCCTTCAAATTAAAACACTACTTTGACTGAGAATGATTCAAGAAAGTCAACAACCATGAAGATAACCACAAGAATTGCAATAAAACAACATAACTTCAATATTTTATTGATCTCAAAGCCATCATAAACAACAATTGTTTGAAATTCCTTCTTCAAAGCTCAATCTTGCTACAAAGTAACTTGCTCTTATCTAATTGATAATCTCTAATCTCTCTCTAATTCTCTAATTTCTCCTTTTTCTAACTTCTTCTAACTGCAAAATGAAAAGAAATGAGGGTATATATAGCATCCTCAATTACAATGAATGGTCCAGATCAAAAGAAGATCAATGGCCAAGATTATGACACCTAAACCCTAATTAGGGTTTATTACAAATAGTCCCTTTTTTATTGAACAATATTAAATGCATAGCCAAATATTAAATTTGGCACAAAAATCTAGGAGACATAGACCAATGACAATTAAGGTGCCATGTCATCTATAACAACCTTTCTTCTAAAATCTTATTCCCTTTCCAATGCTCCTTTTTAGCATATGCAATGAATCTGGATACGATTCCTTCGATCTCAGCAATTGGAATCTCGAGAAGATTCCACATTCGTTCTTCCAAGTGGATGACCTGATCAAAAGCCTTGAGAAGAGCAGCATCCCATTCAGGTTCAAGTTCTTTGGTTTTCTCAATCAGGAGCATGGTAGCAAACATCTGGTCCCGTTGCTCATCTGTGATAACATTCGCATCTTTGCAAAAGATGACCTTGACCCTTTCTTCCAATTCCTGTAAATCCACATCTGTCTCCACTTCGATCCTCCTGCCAAGAATAGTACATAATACCTCAAATGCTTTGTCCTGGATCAGGTGGATGACCTCCTCAACATGATTGCATTTGATACTAATGTCCTCGAAGAGAACTTCCTTCATCTGGAGTAAAGTTGACCACTGAAGTAAACTATGAGGTCCTCCATCCATTATCTTTTCTTGCACTAGGACCTTCCTTGATGTTTGTCTGATTACTTGCAGGACAGGAATGATAACATCTTTAGTATGAGCAAAGGCGGCTACCGTTATCATTAAGTTGTGGATGATCTCAAGAACCTGGATAGCTCGGTGAATGGTCTGCATCATCCTTGTTGCAAATTCCATAGCAACTGTATGAGATTTGTCAATCCAAGAGCTCATAAGCTGGACCAAACTCCTGACTCTCTCTGCCTCACCAACTGATTCAAGGGGAAGTGCCTGCACAGGAGATACAGCTGGATCCTGACGTCCCAAAGGCTGATTGAGATGACTAAAGTAGCCTCTCCATGCACCGACCTCTCTCTCAAGCTTTCTATTTTTCTCCATTTCTTCCCTAAGCTTGTCTTATAGTGCTTCAAATGAATCAGTGGCCTCATCCAGTGTCTGTTCGGCTATGAGTGGACCGAGCTCGAATGTCTCTATATCATATTCCTCTGCAAGGATCTCACCTTCATATTTGTCCACTGCCGGTGTAGCTATCTGCAATTTCCTGGATCCTGTCTCATCTCTGATCATCTTGGACATCTTAGTGGCCTTCCTCTTTTCTGTCACTTCCTAAGAATTTCCAACAAGGCTCTCTAAATCAATCACATTGTCTTCGTCCTCGATCACAATCACCCTTGTTAGTCTTTCCTTCAACCAATCTGGGATGGCAGATCTTGTTTCTTTAACCTGTATCTCCTTAGGCAATGTTTCTTCTTCTCTGAGAGGAGATGTCACTTCGTTATCGTTCTTGTCTTCATGTAGCTCATTAACTTGGAGAGATCGACTTGATGATCGTTGAGGTGCCTATCCTTCTTCCTGTTTATCGTTCTGAACCATCGATTCCATAGACTCCTCTATCTCAAGTGTCCTCTTCTCTTGTCGAGAAGATGTGCCGGATGAACGATCTCGGTTTGCCTCTTGCTTCTTCTTGGAGGACTCTCTTTTCTCAGGCCTCTCTTTCCTCTTCAAGCCTCTCGGATGGGGATTGTCTTCACTTACGCTTCGAAGGTTGCCTTCGCTTGCACTTCTGGGATTAGGATTACCTTCACTTACACTTGCCCCACCTTCTGCTGGTCTTTCCTCCAAAGTAAAAGTCATAGATATGCCCTGCTCTCTCAACTTCTGATGCTGCACATCAACCCATCTGCGAGTACAAGACAAAACTGGAGCCATCAAAGCATCTAGATCCACAATCTCGGGTTCATTCCAATCTAGCCTCACTGATTTGCTTTCTCGATCATAAGATGATTGGAGATGTCTGCCATTGTCCTGAGCTTGGTCAGCCACTCTGTAAATCTTGCATTTCCTAATGAAGTCTAAAGGCAATCTAGAATGCATCTTTCTTTTCACTTCAAGATCATCTGAGAGATTCATCACAAAGTCTTCTATCTGAAACTCATGCTTATATTTTCTACCGACTGTCTCCTCTATATACCCATAAGGATCAAAGCTCTCTCTCAAGGCAAAGAATGAAAATGAATACAAAGCTAACTCCTTCTCTGCATCATCCATGGCTGGAGCATTAGGACATACCTCAACTGAATTCCCTAATATGATAGGCACAGAGATTCCATTTCCATGTCTGTGTCTGAATGCCTTCACATAAGCTGCCAACTGTCTAGTTACCTCAAGTAACACTATTCTGTCTGTCGGATATCTCGGCAACATGTATGAAGGTGAAGGACAACCATGAACTCTAATATATGTAAATTTCAGAAATTGGATAAACCAAGCACCGTACCTCTTTACAAGCTCTTGTGCATCCTGAGATAGTCTATTGTGAATTCCGCCTTGCAACGTCCTGGTGATGTTCATCGTGAAGGTATCATTGACTAACTTGTAGTTACTTCCTGACGGATGATGCAAGTGAACATAGGAATCACAAACTCTGACCTCCCCGGGTCCTCTTCCAATCACTCCTCTGTGAGGTAATCCTGCATATTCAAAGCTCCTGATCAAGGCATATATGATGTATGAACTCATGTGGAAGGACTTGGTAGCCTTCAGTCTCCTTAACTGTACGTCCAAGCAATGGCTAATCATTCTAGCCCAATGAATTGTTCCTTTTCCCTGAACTATCACTTGGATGAAGTAGAACATCCACTTTTCAAAATAAAAGGCTTGAGGGGCTTCTGTGACTCGGTTGAGCAGTGTTATCAAATCTCTGTACTCCTCCTGGAAGTCGATCCTATGTGGTGTGTTTGGAATCTTGCTCAGGCGAGGACGACTCTTGAGTAACCAGTTCTTATTGATGATGCTTAGGCAAGTGTCTGGATCATCTTCGTACATGGACCTGGCTCCTTCTATGCTTTTGTTAATCATATCTCTGTGCTCCGGAAGATGGAAAGCCTCACTTATAGCCTCCTCCGAAAGGTAAGCCAAAGTGTTTCCCTCCTTGGACACGATCGATCTGGACTGTGGATCATAATGGCGAACACACTCGATCATCAACTCATGGCACTGGATTGCTAGAGGGAAGCCGGCCGCCTTAATGATGCCACTTTCAATTATTCTTCTTGCAACAGGTGATGGCTTGCCAATGTAAGGGACCTCTCGAAACTTCTTCGTACTGAAGTTTCCCAAGTTGGTATCTCCAATGTTGCTCCACTTCGACACGATCTTGGTCTCCAATTCTTCATTCTTTTGATCTTCCTTCATGAGAGTTGGACGACTGGTGGATGCTCCCGCCTTCGGGGTCGCCATCATAACACCTACACAACATTTCATAATAAGTAATAGATTTTGCAATGTATAAATATAGATTAGATTAAAGATTGAATTTAGGAAACTTCATGATAAGTCTTTGAGTTATCATTTCCTAAATACGATTGAGCTACAGGAAATTCAAAATTTCAAAATTCAAAAATTCAAAATTGAGGCAAGGACGACTTTAAAATTCAAAATTTAGACAAGGGAGACTTCGCCATACCTCACTTCGAAAGCTAACTCTAACAAAAGAATGTAAAATTAAGGAAGTTGGCCTAGGTAAAATGAAGATTGAAGTCTTCAACATGATCCTCCTCTAGCAATTGCGCCTTCCTTGTCAACTCCACCACCCTTGGGGTCTTCAACGTCTTTGATAGAGAATTCGCTCCACTTCTAACCAAATTCGCACTCCTCTTGATGAGATTTCGAACCTTTGTATTCTTCTCCAAAATCGCATGTAAATGAATGATTAAATGATGATTTGAAATGCTTCAAAATACCCTCCTTATATAAGCGCTCACTTCTTTAATTACCTCTAGGCCGACTTTTGGAAATAAGGCAAATAATAACAAAAAAATTAAAATAAAAGGAGGCCGACTTTTGTATAAATATAAAAATAAAACCCAAGCGCTCTCCCTCTTATTTAATTAAATGCCTTTGTAATTAATAGTTCGATTTTTTTTTTTAAAAAAGGCTAAATTAATTAATAAATGCCTTGTGCGCACCCATTAAATGCCAATTTTAATTAAAAATATTTCAAAGTTTATCGATTTTTAGCATTTAATGCAATTCAAAAGGTATTGGCGCCTAAACATGGGAAGAATAATGAATATTAACCTCATCGCTCTGGTCCCTGGGAGAGGGACAGGAGCGATTCTTGCTTTTCCTCCTTGGTCCTTGTTTTTTCAAATTGCCAAATCAACTTGCGAGGTAAGCAATGATCATCCTTGTTTGTTCTATGCATGCCAATTTTGTCCTTCGCAAAGCAAACTTGATTTTTGGAGATTTTCGCCCTGGTCCTTGACTGAGGGACAGGAGCGAACTTTATATTTGAGCTCAAAATTGTCGAGCCTTGGGGTCAATTCCTTGTTTATCATCATCGAAAGGCATTCCTTACTTTGCAAAATTCTTGCCTTGGCGTGATTCTGGAGGGAGATGTTGGATTTCATAGAAATCGCTCTGGTCCTTGACTGAAGGACAGGAGCGAACTTGCATTTATGACACAAAATTATTGATTTTTGACGTTAACTCCTTGTTCATCATCTTCCCAAAGACATTTGGGATCCCGCATGACCTTGCCTTGCCGTAGCTTTTGAAGGAAATGGTTGATTCTATTGAAATCGCCCTGGTCCTTGACTGAAGGACAGGAGCGATTTTTGCTTCTTTGTGCTAATCCTTGATCGTATCAACTTCCAATTGCTTTGTAAACGTAGAATATCACTTTCTCTTCCATCTTGAATCCCGGACACAAGAAATAGTACTTTGAAATGCAAGCATTTTATGTCTTTTGAAGATTTCGCTCTGGTCCCTTGGAGAGGGACAGGAGCGCTTTGGCCATTTCCCATCACATTTCGCGGTCTTTGTAACTTCACTCTTCTTCGAAGCATTTCCAACATCATCGCCACCTTGTACCTTGGCCTGGATTCATTAAAATTCGGAGGGGAAGGCTAAATAACAAGGATTTCACCCTGGTCCTTGACTGAAGGACAGGAGCGATTTTACACTTATGGCACAAACCCTTAATCATATCAACGTTAAATTGTCTTCCAGGCGTGAAACATTGCTCCTTATTCCCTTTTGAGTCTTGCAAACGAAACTGGCACTCTAAAATTAGGCACACTTGAGGATTTCGCTCTGGTCCCTGGGAGAGGGACAGGAGCGAATTAGCTAATTTGAGCAAGTTTTGTGGTCTTTTGCAACTTCGTTCCTCTTAGAGACATTCCAAACATCATTTTGACTTCGTATCTTGGCTTGGACTCGACCGAATTCGGAAGGGAATGCTAGATAATGCATATTTCGCCCTGGTCCCTGGGTAAGGGACAGGAGCGAACTTCCATTTGTAAGCTCATTCGTGTTTTGCCAACCTTCAAGATTATCTTCAACGGATTGGTTGGGTCGCCTTTCCTTCATCCCAAACTTGAAATTCGCTTTTCCTTGGTCCGAAACTTATCCTTTGAGAAAATCACTCTGGTCCCTGGGAGAGGGACAGGAGCTATCTCTGAAATTCGCCTTGGTCCCTGACAGAGGGACAGGAGCGATTCTGACTTTTTGGGTAGATTTTCTCCATAATGGCACTTTCAAGTTATATTCAACGGATAAAACACACTTTCTTTGTTCTTCTCCAATCACGAAATCATTCAAATCTTGCAAGGATAAGGCAATCTTGGATTTCAAGCTCCGGTCCTTCAGTGAGGGACAGGAGCGAATTTTGTCCTTAAGGGCAAATGCTCAACCTTTCTTGCAAATGACTAAGTCTGGATGCTTCATCATGTTGATTTCATCTCTTATTGCGTCCCTGATGCTTCAGTTTGATCAAAATGAGGTCCAAAATGGTCTAAGTAAGTCATTTCGCCTCTAGTCCTTGGCTGAGGGACAGGAGCGATTTGACCTTAAACCTTAAAAAACTTGCCATTTTTTAATCTCAAAATCTTCAAAACTTTCAATTCATGTTCAACTGCATCTCCTGACGACCCTACACAAGACAAATGAAACAAATTAATAACCAAGATGTATAAAATATCATTTTCGCCCTGGTCCCTGACAGAAGGACAGGAGCGATTTTGCTTCCATAGGCCAAAATATCAAGAATTTAGGCTCTCAGTCACTTCACAAGGAAAAATTAGGTTATCTCTAATGCCAGGGATCAATTATTAAAATTTCCAAAATTTGGTCAAAAATCACTCGGACAAAATTTCATAATTCCATCATTAACACTTAGGCAAAATTTGGACTTGCTTTCAAAATTCCGACTGAACCTAGACAGACTCACTCTATTGTAAAATTGCATCCTACGGGAGGAAGCTCAATAATTCTTCAAAATGGACTGGACTCCGGCTTAAAAACATCGAAATGGAAACCCTAAGGCTTAACCCTAGTCCAGACGACTCACTCACTCACCCAAAACCCTAAAAGCAGAGAGAAGGACAGGCAAAACCGAGCAAAAAGAGGGGGTCCCCATTTTAATGGGGTGATGTGTGAAATGGTCACAACACCATGCTGGATAAGTTCCGGTTGTAGCTCTGAGATCCTCAACTAAACCAGTGATACTGATACTCTATTCTACTATCAGTTAGGATTGCGCACGTGCAACTGTGCACATACAGTATCAATCGCGCATCAATTCGCATACTATCAATCTCTTGACTCTTTCGCATCTCAAATCACATCATATGTATGTATCAAATCCATCGCTAAGTGATCTCCCTTATATACCCTTATAACTTGTTCATCATGTTAGCCTCGCACGCTACCTTCAATTCCTCAAATGACTTAACCGGGTCCCATAATATGAATTACCGGTACCAAGAATAACCGGTTAACAAGTGTAAACCATAGGGTGTATACTGGTTGGCCTTATCTAGACAAAATAATAAAGTGATGAATCCGGATGAAGAAATACCATCTCCTGAAGATGAGTTGCCATCAATGACAACCCAAAAATACAATTCACCTCAGAAGGTGACTACCGGATGAGTGTCAATTGACAACAATATTTATATAGTTTCGGTGTTTATTCTAACGTAATTGTAGGTCAAACTAAAGTATTGTGCTAATTTGAGTATTTCAAATGATTATTACAAAATGATGGTCTCAGATGCCCAATAACAATTCCTAGATATTATATTTAATGACAATGTTTGTGTCATGAGCAACAAAATAATTTCTCTCTAATCCACAAACAGATTTTGTCAGAATGAATTCAATAAAAAGTGAAACGGTGAAGGTACATGACCAACACTCCACATGGCAGAGTTAAAGCATTCTACGACACAATGTGAAAGTTTCGAGTCTGCCAAGTATCTCCAGACCAAAGAACAAACTTAATAGTTTTACAAGTAAAAACAAAATGTCTGAGCACAGAAGAAGGGGAAGACAAGATACTTATGAATTCACAAACAATATGTACTGTCCCCTTTTTGGACTGGCAGTGTAAAGAGTAGCATTGAGTGAGTGAACAAGCAATTTTGGAATGGCTACGGTCAGTTAAAAGTTGAAATAAGACAGATAAGTCAGTTAAAGAATCAAAGAAGGAAATAAGGTGGTTGAATCAGTTAGAGTCAGATAAATAAGGATGAATTTGTTAGTATATTGTTATCGAATGAGGAAGGTACTTGTCCATCAGACTGTTACTGATTGAGAACTGGATTGCCCACGATTGACGAAGCATAATGGCAGCTCTTAGAGGAAAAGAAAAACATACTTCAAAAAATCACAAACAAAAATTAACTTTATGCTCAAGCTTCTAGTAGTAAAACGGTAGTTGATACTTGATAGTTGATGGCATTGGGAAACAAATCCCCTAAAGCATGTCAATCTGATTTCTTAGCAATGGAAACCTTCAAGAAGCAGTGCATGATCCTAATTGCCTGGAAATGGAAACCCTTAGTTAACAATTCAAGGTCCTGATTTCTTGGGGAATAAAACCCTCAGGAAACAATTACATGGTCCTGATTTCATGGTGAGTGAAACCCTTAGGAAGCAGTTCATGGTCCTGATTTCTTGGCAATAGAAATCCTTGGGAAGCAGTTCATGGTCCGGAATTTGAGGGGACAGAAACCATTGAGAAGCAATTTGTGGTTGAGAGTGTCCAGGAACATTAAGGCATTCAGATTTGCATACTAAGCGTGCCCAATTAGTTGTATTAGTCTAGTGTAGTTCAATGAATTGTATGTATTAGAATTAACTTCAAATAAATAAAATTTTATTGATGCTGGAATATTTTTTAGTCTGTTTTCTCTTGTATGCATCTAGTTTGAGTGTATCAAAGCTCAGATCTGCCCAGCCTATGGGAGGTTCTAGAAATAAACAGGTACCAGTGCAGCATTTCAATAAGTGATAAAGGATGCATATATCAACTTACAGAACAAGGGAAGCAAAAAATGCAACACACAAGGATGAAGAGCAAGTGCCTTGGGATCCAACACATAGGTGCTTGGGAAAGGGGCATGTACACCTGATTGAGGTGTACTCTGATGGCAAGGAAAAGCCTGAGCCTCATGCACAGATGCAGAGAGTGTGGAAGAGACGGCATTACCTATAGGTCTTCCATCATTAGAGGGAGTCAGCTAAAAACTTAGCTCACTCAACTTTGAGGGCAAGCAAATTAAAAAAGGGACGATTTGAAAATGCTAAAAATGCAACACACAAGGATGAAGAGCAAGTGCCTTGGGATTCAACACATAGGTGCTTGGGAAAGGGGCATGTACATCTAATTGAGGTCTACTCTGATGTCAAGGAAAAGCCTGAGCCCTGCATAGAGGCACAAAGTGTGGAGGGGGCAGCATTATCTGTTAAAAAAGTTAATCCTTACTTGGCTTAGGTTTCTTTATTTGTATTTAGTTTGAGATATTCCTTTGGAATCCCTACATGTAATTTGTCCTCTAGTACATGTGTGAGGACAAGTCATTTCTTTTATTTTCCTTTATTAAGGAATATTAGTTTATCCTCCTTAAGAGGATGTTGACACATTGCACACACATATTGTGAATGGTGGCATTCATAGAATTGGGAGTTACTTTGTAACTCGTCTCCTCATCTCTATTTAAAAGATGCTTCTCCTCTTATTCTTCACTTTGGATATCATTGTAATGAGCTTCTCTCTCTCTCTCTTTTTCGGCTTTGCCTTCATTCATAATACATAAGGGGTTTTTCTTTTCTTTTCCCCTTTCAAAAGCTCTTGTGTCTCCTCTTCAAGTATTGGGTGATTGCTCTCAAATTGCTCTCTACTTTTTGGTAACGTTACTTCAATCAACATACTTACTTGGATTTATACTATGGCTGATTCCATCTAGGATCACAATTGTGCTGATTTGTGAGTATTTAAAGACATTTTTTCAGTTTGCTATAGTGCTTCTATAGTGTTGTTGCTGATTTTTGGAGATTTCAAGCAAGATCCCAGCGATAGGTGATTTGAATTTGCATCACCAAAGAATATTCGGGTTTTTGGTGGATTTTGGACAACATTTGGTGCTGGATCTGAGTTATTATAGTTGAGCATCACATTGACAAAGTAAAATTCAGATATTTAGGGCACCTTGCCAGTCAAACCAACAGCTGCACTCATCATTTCAGTCATAACTTAGCATGCAAATGAAGGCTAAAGTCAGTTTCTGAGTTGTTGCAAATGTTCCCAAAATAATAAGTAATTTTAGCATCATATTTGACAAAGTCTTCAAAAGTTTCAAGTCAGATCTAACTTTTCCATACTAGCCGTACATCTACAGCTAGCCTTTAGAGTCAGAGATCCAAGGAAAACAAAATCAGAAAATATTGTTTTGTCTGATTTGAATGGAGAAACAAGGATTACTTGCATTTCTGAAATTTCTGGCACAGCAAGTCAAACTCTAGATCAGGCCGTATAGCATATACAAGCATTCCCAGCCAATCCATACAGTTGTAATAGGTCGTATAGCATACTAATGAATGCAAAAACCATTGTAAAATTCTAATCAGCGTTTGGAACAAATAAAATATTTTCAATGAAGATTTCATTGAGTTTTCCAGAATCCTAGGGTCTCATCAGCAAGTTTTGATTTTTATATGCAAACTAGGGTTTGGAATTGGTGATCAATTGACCATTTAGCTGTTTGGTTTCAGTTTAACTTTATTTCATTAAAACCAGAAAGTTGAATAAAATATTGCATAATTTAATTGGGAGCATTTCAAGGAACTTGTTAGTCAAACTACCATCAATAGAGGATTGGATTACCTATGATTGAGGAAGCATTGAGTTTATTGGCAGCACAGGGAGAAAAGAAAAAGATACTTCTGAAAATTACAAACAAAAATCAACTTTACTATTAGGCTTGTGACACTGTCACAGCAGCTGATGGCGTTTGGAGAAGGAACCCTTCAAGTGTGTCAATCTAATTTCTTGGGGGTGAAAACCCTCAAGAAGCATTCATGGTCCCGATTCCTTGGGGATGAAAACCCTCAGGAAGCAGTTCGTAGTTGAGAGTGCCCAAGGTCATTTGAGTGTTCAGATTTACATGCTGAGTATGCCCAGTGAGTTGCATCAGTCTAGTGTAATTGAATGATTTGTGTGAATTTTGAATTTCACAGAAATAACAACTATTTGTTGCTGGAATATTTCTGGGCATACCTTGTCTTGTGTTCGTTCAGATCTCTACAAGGTATATTATATATCTCAATTCATTGATTTCATGTCATTATCTTATTTACTATTAAATATGTGATTTTAATTAGCCAGACCAAAGTACGAACCTAATACTGTTATTAATAACAACAAAATTTTGGAGCCCAGAATAAAGGGAAGACAAGATACTTATGAATTCAATAACAATATGCAATATATATGTCAATTCACTGATTTCATGCATTATTTTATTTAGTATTTAATTTTGTGATTCTAATCCATTATATGCATATAAAATTCTATTATATTCTGAATTTCATTTTGCAAAATTTTCCCAAACTCCCAAACACCCTCCCTAAACCCACCGAACATTTAGAGCCTTGTATGTATGCTGAACGAAAACTATAAAATCATTAACTGACACAATGCTATACAAACTATACGAAGTTGAGCACTGCTTAAGTGAGTCCAAACAAATTAAACTGGTAAAATAAATGAGTATCTCTCACATTAAAAATGACTGTAATTAGAGATGGTCACGAGTCATGTCTTCTCTTGAGCCATTTCAAATAGGAACAAGTACTCAAAGAAGAAAAAGTACCACAAATGCATTACAGGTTAACACTAGAAACAAATAACAAGAAATAATACAACTTCTTAGGTCAGATATAAAATCTGGATTGCATTCATCCAAAGCATAAACTCAAAATTATCATATATATATATATATATATATAGAGAGAGAGAGAGAGAGAGAGAGAGAGAGAGAACATATTTACAAAGACTCTATTCTTTTAAGCTATAAACCTTCTAAGATGAAGGCAACTCTTACAACATTTAAATAGGCGAAGCATTTATGGTACTTGCTTAATTGTCAGCAAGTACTACAAGACGATTCACTATTAGATTTTTAAGTTAGCAAATATTTTGGCAACGAAATATACAATTACTGAATTATCTTGCAAACCTTATTCAGCTTCCTCACAATAGACTATCCCAATCAACAAAGGCTTCCTTTAAATAGACTATCCTAATCAACATACTTACTCAAATCCATATGGAGCATTACTGTTTGGTTGCACCTAGAACCTGAAGAGAGTCTCGATGCATTGAATTTTATATTCATTTCCAATCTAACATATCCAAAAGCCATAGCACTTCACAATCTGAATTTGCAGCATCACAAAAGTCCACTTCAATGCCAAACACGTCCCTTTTGTCGTCCATTTTGTCATCCTGAGAGTCCACCAGCAGCAATGCTATCCAAGCTCTGATCTCTGACACAAATGGATACTTGGGCGCAAATCTCAAGTAATCATAGGTCAGTGCCCTGCATGCTGGTCCATCAACGTAATCGAAACCAGACTTATCAATAATGGAAGCAACTTTGTCGTCGTCTCTCCGGCCAACAAGCAAGGAAACACGAATATTCTCACTGAACAACTTGAACCTGGGATTCACAGGAATAGTCATCTTGCAAGAAAGGCTCTTCAGATGGTCCTTCATGATATCACAGATTCCAGCTGGGGGGTTGATAATCCCCG
The DNA here is from genome assembly GCF_030272615.1 of Cryptomeria japonica. Lineage (NCBI taxonomy): Eukaryota > Viridiplantae > Streptophyta > Pinopsida > Cupressales > Cupressaceae > Cryptomeria > Cryptomeria japonica. The sequence continues at coordinate 45,927,586 of NC_081407.1, read as the reverse complement.
ATCGAAGCACTGATCCAGGTACTACATCAGAATACACTGACCGATCAGCCAACCATATGTCAACATAGAATTCAATATCATCAAAACTCAATCTAGGAACCGGAAGGGCACCGCGATCTCTTCTGCAGAGACTCATGTAGAGCTTGTGGTAACCCCTGGACGCACCAATTGGAGGAGGCCTCTTGTCTTTGAACATAGAAGGCCATCTTTGGGCGCACAATTTTTTCCAGAAGTAGTCCTCTTTGGCTACGTCTCTCCACTGCTTGCACACACGCATGCATGAAGCCAGGTCTTGTACACTCATGAGAGGGAAAATAATCTTCAATATCTCTCCGGAAGACCAAATTTCGGCCATCTATAGCTTAAACCCAACCAAACAATATCTATCAACAACCTGACACTATACCTTACCTAGATTTATACACTCTATACGAAAATGGCCTTCAACACCTGTTCAAAACATAAAATTTCTGCCATTTTTCCCTAAAATCTGACAAAGCCAAAATTCCGGAAACTTTCCTGAATGAATTGTATAGAATTTACTCAAGTTTTTATCTTGAATAACCCAAATTAGTCAATTGCCTAACACAAGATCTTAACCAGGGTCATGCGATGGCCTTCATCAACTCTCCATGACATCAAATCTCTCAATTATGGGCTCAACTCTAACTAAACGAAAGCAAATAACAACCTAAACCTACACATTGACCAGATTTAAGAGCTCTCCGAACAACCCATCTTGTCAAGGACAGTTTTAGAATAATCATTTCGTGTTAAATTCGTCAGACCAAGGGCAGGTAACTCAAAACCCTTAAAAGTCATCTTTTGGTGGGTGATATCCTTCGGGTCAAAGAAAAAGCAAATCCAAAACCCTAAGAATCGGACATCGCCTGCATAGACCGTTCCTGGAGTAAGTCAGCATTAACTTTAATAGAGACTGCATAAATTGAATATTTCAAGCAATTTCGGTAAAGAATAAAAGAATTTAAAATTCATCTTGGGTTGTGATCAATGCAATTTTCGTTGGAATAAAATGGGTTGCAAGACATCTAGAAACTTGAAGATGATGGATGCGCATTTGGTTGATTCAGATCTTACCCTTGAGTGGAATTCGATAATGGCTGCTGCGATTCGAACCTCTGACCTTTCGTCCAGCGTTAACGTAATCAGCAAAATGGAGACATTAAACTTCTTGTAAAAGCATCTAATCTTTCAAGTCAAGACAAGACAAGCTGTCTATAATTGACTTCCGTTTACACGCCATTTTTATATGAGGGAATCGGATCCCTCTATGGGTGCTCTTCTCACCCGTCAGCAACTTTTTATATTATATTTATTGATGTTTGAGCTTATTGTTATTATTTAGATTTTTAACAGTCCTGCATAGTCTATTATTATTTATTTTTATTTTATAAAAAAAATTAAAAATAAAAAAATCAATAGATAAGTAGGGAGAAGCTAATAGTGACAAGGGATGGTTCATTCGTAACATCATCTCGGGCCATGTTGATATATGGGACAAACCAAACAACTACGACCCCATACACCTTCCATTGATGTTGATCTTGCCACTTAAGCGGCTTTATTGTTATTTCTATCATCTTGCTTTTGTGGATATGTGTATATATATTTAAATTAGTGAAAACTAGCATTCATCCAAAAAAAATTTGATTGCCTCATCTAAACATAAGTAAAATTAAAAATTGATCCCTCACCTTCACATAAGAAAAATAAGAAACATGTGTCTCTTCTCATTGTTGATTAGATTTTGTATTTAGTAGAGAAAAATCAATTTACCATGTTACTTCACAATACACAAGGGCTATCGTGATGACTATAATAGTGCTCAATAACATTCAAGTAACAAGAAAACATTAATAGAGTTGAAATTTGAACCACAAATTATGTTTAAATAAGACATAGATTATTGATAAAGTTGAAATCTATCACAAGAATTTAGTCACTTAAAATGTGATAAAATTTAATAATAGCTTTATGTATGCATTGTTCTCAATATGAAACAATAGAAAAATAGATAAATAACATTTTCAATACTATTAAATGAGAAAATTAATTATAGAATATGAGATTGTTGCTTAATTTTTTTAATTCTATATGATACTAGCTAAATTCTCAAAGAAATCGCTTGCAAGAAATCGCCTGCTAATGGGCTTTTGAGGGCTAATCCTCAGAGGGTGGGTGAAGTAAGACAGGTGTGGAGTCCGCCGGATAAGGGTTGGACTAAGGTCAATTTTGATGGTGCTTCAAGGGGAAATCCCGGAGTCTCTGGTGCTAGGGTCATAGCTTGGGATGATTGTGGCAACATCCTAGCCATTGGAGCTAAAAGATTGGTGGATGGGTCGATCAACGTTGCTAAGTGTCAAGCGGCTTTAGAAGCCATTCTAATGGCTAAGAAATTGGGAGTGAAGAAACTCCACCTGAAGGGAGACTCTCAGATTGTGGTGAACGGGATAGCTAGAGGTCAAATGGAGGTGTGGCATCTAGACAAACACATTAGAAGAATGAAACTTCTTCTATGTGGGTTCGAAGACTTTAAGGTGACATAGGTTCTCAGGGAAGCAAATGTCAAGGTTGACAAGCTTTCGAATGTGGGAGTGAATGGTTCATTGGATAACAACTTTAGCTTATTTGAGGACATTCGAAATATATGTTCTCATGAATTTGGTTGAAATGCTTAAAGAAATGGAAGAGAACCCGAGTTATTTTTTATGTGTTTGATTTTGACACTGGACTTGTGGGAAGTAATGTCCCTCGTGGATTGTGATCTACGAATGTGTTGCAAGTGGCATTGGAGCCGATGGAGTGATGATGGAGGCTATCAGCGAGTTGTCCTGGTGTTGATGTGTGGTTTGATGCGCTTCGTGTGGAGTAATTATGTCATGTGATGGCGCTAGCTTTTTAAAGGCCTTGGATTTTGGTTCCCTGGCATTTCGAAGTTGCTGGTTTTTGGCTAGTTAGTGGCTGCAGGTTTTGGAGAGGAGGAGAGGCTGAATGGAGGCAATTTTTTCCTTGTCGACTGATGGTCAAATGCTAGCTTTCTGTGGCTTGATTTCGAGAAATAGACTGATGAATGTGTTTAGGGTGGATGAGGAGGTATTTTGGACGATAGTGTGGTTGGTGGTCGGGGAGGAATTTTTGGTGTCTGATTGTCGTCCTCGAACTAACCTTGACATCTTGTTATTGTTTGTTGCTTTGGCCTTGTCGGTGGGAGGGTCGACAGAGGAGGTGTAGCGAGTTGCATCCTTGGTGTTGTGACCTAAATGGTTAAGCGGTTTGGATGGCGTGGTGGCTCGAGCTATTGTTGGCGAAGGGCTGAGGATGTTGGAAGAACCATGGCGAAGGATTGGCGTGGAAATGGGGGGGCTGCAATCGTTCGTGATTTGGTCGGCTTCTCGACCTGTCGAGATTTAGCTTGAGAATGCAAGGAAGGGTTGGAGGGATGTGGTGAATTTTGTGCGAGAGTTGGGGTCGACTGAGAGAGTGAGGATACGTGGGAAGAAGACCCCAATTTGGTCTGAAGCTCCTTTGGATAAGGAGGGGAGGCCTCTGGTTCGCCATCAGATTCCACGGAAGCACGTGAAAGTGGTGGAGCGCGGTTTGTTGCGTGGTGGTAGACCGGGTACAGTGCCAGGGGGAGGGAGGGAGTCACATGTTGCAGGCCCCAACCAGGGCATTCCGAACTTCTCAAGGGAAGAGGCCTTGGGATGGCTCCGTTAGACAGGTATTTTGGGCTTGTCAGGTTTTGTGGGGGTTGTGTGTATGCATGGTTGGTTTTTTGTGGTGGTTGGTCCTGTAGGTCTAGTGTCTTATTTGGTTTCAGTTGGTTTTGTAGGGGCGAGACCCCATGTAGTGGTAGGCTGTTTAATATCTTTTTGGATGTAAACTTTCCTTTTTTAAGCAATATAATTTCCTGGTTATCAATCAAAAAAAAAAATCTAAAAGAAATCAAATCCAATAGATGCATTAGTATTCCTACCTTTAATAGAAATTAATAATTGTAAGAGGAAGAATAAAATTCCTTTTACATAAAATTAGGGAAAATACATAAATTACAAAAATATTTACAATCTAACATCATTAAATGCTATTTTTGATGTCATAAATATAGATAAATAGGATAAAAATAATTAATTTAAAATTGAGTAGATATTAGCTTTTGATTTGTTTGAAATATTAGTAAAGTTTAGACAAATGGTTTAAAATCAATGAATGGCTTGTTTGTCATTCCAAATCATTTTTGTAGCTACATATTTGGTTTTGTAAGTGTGGATCGTGTAAGAATAATAATTAATGGGTAGAGAAATGCAAGAATAACACTCTCAAACATGCAAGATGTCCTAGATGTTTGTGCAATATAGATTCCCTATAAATAGTAATGGTAGCTTTAAGACGTAATCGATCTTAGTGAACAAATGAAATATCTAAAATGAACTAGGGTGATCACTTTAAATGTAACACCAAGAATCACAAACAAAAAAATTCCACCTTGAGTTAGCAAACATTGATCATAAAGATAGGTTTAAGTTAGTCTAAAACTAGAAATTGAATTCTAAAAGAAAAGGGGTCATTATTAAAAGTGTATAAGCAACTAAGATTACTCTCACAAATATAGATCTTGCCTAGGACATGAGAGGAGAAAAACTAAGGATCAAAATTTATCCCTAGAAAAGAGTGTTTCATAACCCCTCTCCTCGGCACATTAAAATTCCTTTATCAAAATAAAATTAAATAATAAATAAAAGCATGCATTATGTTACCCCAGTTTTTGAATTTGGAAATTTTAAAGTTTTCACTTCCCCAAGTCGTAGCTTTGTTACTTTATGTTCGCCTTAGTACAAAAGTTTGAAGCTTCTGATTGAACCCCGCAGTTCAAAAGTTTAAGGTTTGTTAGGCAATAGTTCAAAATGAATGTATATGTGTCAGCTCTCATTTAATTCATGAGTCAACATTGAATGTGTATCAAAATTGAACTTGAACCTTCACGGGAGTTCAACGATTCATTTTCTGTCAACCCAAAAATGCATCTATGAGTCAAAACAAATGCACCAAAAAAAAAGTTGCGAATTTTCAAAATCTAAAAACAACCCACCTAATATTTTGGCCTTAAATGCTCCTGATTTTAATCTTATAGCCATATGAGCTCATATGATATTTTTTTATTTTAATGTTATCTCTATGGAGCAATATGGTTGGCAAGGCCCGTTTACAAAGGAAGTACTTTAATTTTGCGAGTTGTACAAAAATGGTTAAAAGTCCATGTTTTATTTTAATAATCATTTCTGCTCACAAATTTTCATGGTTATGGGATGCCTAGTTAACCCATGGTGAATTTAATCAAAAGTGGCTGCAAGAAAAATTAAAAATTTCTTACTTATTTATGTATAATATTTTAAAACATTTATATATAAGATGTTTTAAAATATGTTTGAGAGCAGCAATTTTATGGGAATGTGAATTTTATTCCCTTTATCAAGAATCAATTATAAAACTGAAAGTCTCAAACAAAACAAAAAGGGGGCTATATATGTAACGAAGAGAGAAGAAAAAAGGTTGTTAATTTTTCTGTTGTTATTTTGTTGTTCTAAAAGAAAAAGGAGTCGCATATTTTTCTATTTCAGACATGATTTTTGTGCAGGGGTAGCATGGTCTTTGTGCCATTTGTTATGTATTCGAAGAAAGGAGGAAATATATATTAAATCTTTGAGTTTGAATGTATTCTTTCGTATTGGGATAATCTTTGAATTATCTAAATTGTCTTTTAATGCTTTCCTGTCCAATTTAATTGCGCATATGTTTGTCATAAAATCTTTAAATTTTAGTTATTCATAGATCTAAAAAGGAAAATATTAAACCTTTATTTTGTCTTTATGTGGTGGAGAAGCTGAGTGAATGGTCTTTGTGTTATTTGTTTCTATTTCTCTTTGTCTCTCAATGCATAACTGCATTCGTGCCATGGTGATGGGCAGATGTTAGTTGGCCTTTTTTGCTTTCTGGTTAAAAGCATACCCAGAAAACTAAAAATAAATCTTACGAGAGAGCTGTACCTCTAAAATTTAGAGGAAGATTATCAATCCCATGATAATCTCTCCAACTGTTGGTACTTATTCGTCCTTCTTTCTGAGAATTTTGAGCCATTTTCTATACTTTCTTTGAAGGACAAATCTGTTAACCAACCATATTTTTGGCGACTCTGTTGGGGAAAAGAATTGAAGTGCTGGTGCTTTCATATTTTCTCAAAAATCCAAATGGTGCCTTCCTTGAAATGAAGGTTGGCGACTCTGTATATGTCTGGTTGAAGAATTCCCGTCTGAAATCATGGCTTTGGTTGTAACACAGCCATGGGGGACTCATTTTGGTTCATTTTCTCTACCACAGTATTCAACCCTACCTAAAAGATCAAGAAAATGCTTTCCAAAGTTTGTTGGAGATAAGATTCAAGATCCAGATGATCATATTAAAGCAATTATTGTTGCCTATGGAATTCTTGGAGTGTAAGAAGAAGATGCATTTGTGAGATTGTTTGTTGAAAGCCTCACCAAAAATGTTGCGGAATGGTTTCAAAATTTAGAATATGAATTCATTACCAACTGAAATGATTTAAAAGTAATTTTTTTTAAAGATTCAAAACTTTGATTGATACATATGATTTGTTGCCTAATTTTTTTCAAATACAAAAGAAAGAAGATGAGCCCATTAGAAGTTTCATTGAAAGATTTAATCGGTGTGTTGGAAAGATTCCTCATGGGTTTCAGTCGACTGAAAATAATCAATTATGTGTATTTATTTTTGCATTACATCCTGAGAATAAGTTTTTGTTGAAACGTAAGAAGGTGCAAAATCCAGAAGATGCACAGAAAGAGGTTGTTGAGATAGAGGATGATATGATTGTGAGTAGAATGAAATGTATGAGTAAACGTGTTGTGAAAGTTCCAGAATCTGAAATTTACTTTCATAATCAGAACTTTTACCCAAGAAAGAAGCCTTTGCAAATGAATCTTGTCACAAAAGAAACAAAGCCAATATCATCTATTTCTTATTGTCAAAACTTGACAGTTTTTAATGAAAAAATTTTGAGCATCTTCTGAGACTGAGAATGGCACTTCTAACATTGCAAGGGTTTATTATTTTCATGTTGATGGATTTGATCTTTCTAAAGATGCAGATGATCATGTCATTCAACCAAAGAATTAGCAACTTGTCCAGCCACACCTGTTATTAAACAAACTTTCGATGATATGTATAATGAGGAACTAAACAAAAGTTTTCTGAAAAAAAATTCTTCTTCTGATTTTGAATCTTTCACATTTAAAATTTCTAATGCATTTTTAGCAAATGATCAAGCAAGCATAAAGGGCCAACATGTGAAAGAAATAGATAGTTGTGGATAGTTGGAGGTTGGTACACAAATGGATTATGATTCTTTTCAATTCACTTGTAGCTATGGTGAAGGACACTCGTAGACTGAGTTTTTGAGAAATTATGAGAGTGTCAGAAAACAAGTGGAAGACAATGAATTATCTATTGTTGATACAATATCTCATATGCAACCAGACTTCAAAACATTCAAATTTGGTGATGAAAGTTTTGAAAATAGATTATGCCTAGAAGATTCAAGCAATTACCCAATGTTGGAGTCTTTTTATTTTGAGAATGATGTCATATCAGCTCTGTCTCATAAACTAGCACATGAGGATGAGTGTTGCTTTCAGAATCTTTATAGAGGTTGCCCAATTCAGAGTATGGTTAATTATTTAAACAATCTAGCACAATATTTTGATATGATTAATGCAAATTTAAATCAGCATGTATAACATAATGTCAAGACATCTTAGTTGGCTTCAGAAGTTTTTGATACAAAATGGCTCTTTGGATATAAGGTGTTATTTGAAGAATTTGTGCAAAACTTTATCACCAAATCTTTCTTCATAGTGGTCGCAAGTTGGCAGTTGGGAAGGATATTTTTTTATTAACAACCACTTTTCCGCATCGGCAAATATTTTTCCCAACCAGTCAATGGCTTCATATGATCAATTTTGTGCATACTCTGAGGTAGGGTCTAATGACCATGTACATAGTTAGGAAATTTTTTGTTGTGTTTAATTTAGCGTCAGTTTTGGCTTGGTGGTTTTGTTTGTGCACAGTTCCCCTCCCCCATTTGTAAAGAATCGCCCTTTATTCCTGTAGTGTCATAAAATTGCAACCCTAGCAATTTTAACCACATTTGAGGTCCTCACCTTGGCGACAACATCCTCCTTCCTAACCAAGACCCCTTTCCTGCAAACCCTCTTTGTCTAGGCTTTGTTTCTGCCTTAGACCCTGTCTGGGCCCCAAAATATGCCCCTACTCCTATCCCCACTCCTTAGGGTGGTCCTGAGATGGTTATGCCCGGTCCCCTATGCATAATTTGACCTTCGGGGTTTTCACTCCTCTTTGTTGGCCTTCAGTGAATGAAAATTAATCCTCTAGGAATGTATAAAAGGGAGTTGGTTTTCTCATTTGCAGATAGGGAGGATATACATGAAATACACAAGAAGTGGAATTCAGGAGGAGGCATTCATTATTGTCATCAAGCATTCAAGTCTTCTTCATTCATCCATTGGAGCAATATTACAACATTCATTTGCAAGCATGTGTGTGTGTTAGGGTTTTGTCATGTTACATGCCATTTCATGCAACACTTGTGATTATATTCAAGAAGCAAAGAAATCATCATTGACAAATTGTAGATCTACATGGTACACAATTCCATTATTTACATTTCAACATTTGCAAATACTTTCTTTTAAGGTTGATTCCTCAACCAAGGTTTGACTAAGGAAAACCCCTATCCACAACCTTTCTCCCCTTCTTTTATGTGTGTAGGTTGCAGGTGCGCAACTATATTTTTTTAGATTTGTACTCCACTTATAGAGGCAAAAAACCCCTTTTCGTTTTGCGAATTTTTCGAAGGACCATGTACACTTTCACCACGACCTGATGACTTTTCTCCAAATTTGCAGGGTGGATTCTTATCAATCTAATTATCTCAGATCCAAAGTTACAGCGCGATCCTGAACTGGTAGCTCCTCATTTCACTCATTTTCTCTCTTTGTTCCACATAGTCAACAAATCAACTTTCCTATTTACAAAAGAGGGCAAAACACACTTCAACCCTTGCAATCCACTTGGAATTCACATCCTTTCCTTCCTTGGATTTGGATCTAGTAGATTCAAGCCTCTCTTTTGACTGTAAGTTTCCCCCAAGTGAAAATCATCCTAGTGACTTCCTTCCTCCTCTCTCCTAGGTGGGGAGTCACTAGGGTTCAATTTTCCACTTTACATTTTGGTGAACCCGACGTGTTACACATTAATTTTGATTTCTCATTATTAGATCTAATTAATTGCAATTTGAATTTCAAATTTTCATTTCCAAGTTTGATCTATCTACAAATTTTAGAGGTTAATGGCATAAAAAACCCTAATTTTTCATTTTGAGAAAATTAAGCTTGTGAAGTGTAAAATTTTAATTACTTGTTTCAAATCTGATTTCTATTTCAAAATTGCAATTCAAATATGTCTCTTTATTCTGAAAATTCAGTGGTTAAATAATAAAACCCTAATTTTTAAGATTCTTCTATTTTCGAACTTTGACTGCAAATTTGACCGATCTAGACATCTCCAAATCAGTTGTTTTTTTGGATTTCGCAATAATATCATAATAACTATAATTCTTGAAAAAAATTGAAAAAAGTTGGTCGGACCGTGTGCACTTTCACCATGGTCCTCAGCTTTTTTCCCAAAATTTTGGGAGACGGAATCGACTGTATTTTTCTGCTCAAATCCATAAAATCGACGTATTTTATCAATCTTAACACTCTCTAAGGTTGAAGACAAATTCAAAATTCAAATCTTAAATTAATTTTCATCACAAGGTCCTAATTTTAGATCTTCTTTTCCAACAAATTTAGATTTTAATTAAGAGACTTTCAATGGCAATTAATAAATTGGATTTACTTGCTCTTTCGCATATGATTACATTGATTTTTGCATATATTTACTACAATCATGTGTCAGATAAGAGTTTCTTTCATTTCTTGTTGCTCCTCTTTATTCATAGCACTTGGTCATATTGTGTTGTTAGGATTTCCAAATTCTTTTTTTTTTTCAAATTAATCTTAAAGATTTCATGTATCTTTTTGGTTGTATTACGGTGATGTTGTTAACAAAATGCATTTCGTATGTTAATCACTTTAAAGCTTTTGTAGACCCTAAACTTAGAGATCCTAACCCTTGCACCTCTCCTAGGGTATCTTGTGTGGATGAGATGAGAACTAATGCTTTAACAAATGATCTTTCTAAAAAAGAGCAAGCATTGGAAAGTACTATGGAATCATCTTCTTGTCATACACACACCCTTGAGCAAGGAGGGAAAAATCAAAACATCAACATTCTTAGATCTTTAGATCCTACTTATTCTCCTAAGACCTATCTTCAACATCAAAGTATATGTAGGGAGGATGATGTCATGCATTTTATTCATGACCTTTCCCCTCGCATAGAAATAACTAAAAATAAGCTTTAAGATGATGAAGATGGTCCTCCCCAATCTTCCAAAAAGGATAAGCTTGATAAAGGAAAAGAGATTGTCATTTCACATGATACTCCTTCTTCCTCTACAAAACCTTTTCTTCCTCCTTACACATTGGATTTCAAAGAAATTCATTATCATGTTCCTCCATCCAGTCAATTGCAACATTCTTATAGTTGTGGCTTTCATATGATTACAAAACAAGGTTTTAAAGGAGAAGGAATTGGGAAATTTGAGCATGGAATTTGTGTCCCTATAAATCCTCCCATTCAAACTACTACAAGAGGCCTAGGAAATGGTACTGTGAGATTTTGCCAAGATCAAGAGGCAATAGAAAGCAAAAATAAGAGAAACAAAATAGATGATAGAAAAAAATTGTATTCTATCAAGATGAAAATACTGATCAACTGGATCATCAAGCGATACATACAATGAAAATGAGCCTGCTTATATAGGCAAAGCTATATGGATATGTGAGCACACAATCATGACATGTGGCTCAATAAGAAAACAAGGGTAGGTAGGAAATAGGTGTGGGTAGGTAGGAGAAACAATATAATATTCCACATGAGGTGGAATGTAACAACAAGATAAGATCAACACCATAAAAGGTGGAAATTCTCCTACGCACACTATCCCAATGTGGCACAAACACCCAAGTGTCTCATACCCAAACTAATATGAAATGCATGTACCTAAGTAAACTTAAGTAAAGTGTAATAATATCCAAGATGAATAATTATTTACACCAACACCCCCCCTTAAGTGCAACTTAGAGAAATGCACTTAAGTCTACAATGCAACTAAGCAATGCAAGATGGGTCCCGACTACAAGGCCATGTTAGGTACCCATGTACAAATGCAAATGCAATCTCCCATAAATGAGGAAAGAGAGAAAAACCCAATGGGAAAAAACCCTCCCCCAAAAGAGAGATGATGAAAGCACACAATGCTCTCAATGATGAATGAGAAGAACAAAACATGTCCCCCCCATAAGAGAGAAGAAGAGACCTTGAAGCCCCCCCTCAATGTTGAATCTCCTACAAGGATGGTCCAAGATGTTGAGAAAAATACCTCCCCATAAGGAAGAAAGAGAGTCAATGTTGCACCAATAATGTCAAAGTGTGACAAAACCAGGTACCAAGTCGATGATGATGAATACCTCGCTGCAACAAAGTGAAGATCAGGCATGGAGGCAATCTGCTGCGAGCATCATCTGGATACTCAAAAATAGCAGAAATACTGGTACAATCCAAGTCTCATGGGAGCCATGCACAAATTTGTACAATCTAAGTCTCAACTAGAGCCATGCACCAAGTCTCACAAGATATTCATAATCTACGTGTACAAGATGATTACATCAAATAGTCAACAATGACAAGATACAAAGAGGTGTGCCACTTTATGATAGTGTGAGTACAAACATTGTTCAAGCAAGAGCATACATCATGATAAAATATTCAAATTTGGAAACATGAAAATGATGCCACCAACAAAGAAGTCTTGTAGAATACTACAGATGAAGATGCCTCCGAATGGAATTTCACCAAGAGATATAAATGAACAACTAACCCATAAAAAGATCATGTTGGCACTTGCAAATATTGGCAAAGTGGACTTTTGATTTCAACTTTACAACTTCTCAAAATGAGATATAAGAGACTTCAACAAATACTGTTAGTGATCTAAACTGAGATCCAAGCAAAATACAAGTACCAAATATGCCAAGAATGGCCAAATATTGAAAGTAAAATTTCTACTCAAAATCACTGAAAATAAATGGCAGATTATGAAAGTAGACAAAAAATTATGCACTTTCAAAAAAACGACACCTAAAAAGGATTCTATATGAGCCCAAATGAAGCCTCCAAAGTTGTAAAAATTGGGATTTCTTGATTTCCGAACAACTTGTATCTGAAAAATAGAAAAATCCTACACCTTTGTATAGATCATGAAATTCTACCCCAAAACAAAAAAAATTGCTCAAAAAAAGGAGTCCGGATGAGTGAGATATCTCTATTTGAAAATTGCCTACAAAATTATAATTTCTGGAAAATTTCCGTCGTGGCTTCAAACTTCAAATGCCTCTACATTTGGCCTCCGAAGTCCAATTTGGATGAAACAAAAGGCAAAATTGACTTTCTTGGACCTCCTCAATCCAATGGTGACCTCAGATTTGACCCATCAAGCTTCAATAATAACCTACAATAGAAAGTTCCAAAATACACAATACCAAATAGCATCAAATTTCTCTCAATTGGCAAACCAATGACACTCTAATGGCTCTGATACCATGTGAGATTTTGCCAAGATCAAGAGGCAATAGAAAAAAAAAAAATGAGAGAAACAAAATAGATTATAGAAATAAACTGTATTCTATCAAGATGAAAATACTGATCAATTGGATCATCAAGCGATGCATACAATGAAAATGAGCCTGCTTATATAGGCAAGGCTATATGGATATGTGAGCACACAAACATGACATGTGGCTCAATAAGAAACAAGGGTAGGTAGGAAATAGGTGTGGGTAGGTAGGAGAAACAATATAATATTCCACGAGGTGGAATGTAACAACAAGATAAGATCAACACCATAAAAGGTGGAAATTCTCCTACGCACACTATCCCAATGTGGCACAAACACCCAAGTGTCTCATACCCAAACTACTATGAAATGCATGTACCTAAGTAAACTTAAGTAAAGTGTAATAATATCCAAGATGAATAATTATTTACACCAACAGGTACCCCTCTTTCTATGGATGAATTCCTTAGGCTCCAAAACTTTAAAAACCATCTTCAAAGACAACAAATCAAAAGAGCCCGTAAGAATGCTTCTTCTTCAAAGCGTCCTTTTTATTCATTCACCAAACCCATGATCACAATGTTGATAATTGCCCTGATTTTAAAAAATCTATTCAAGATGGCATAGATAGTGGCAAAATTAGAATTGTTGATAATGAAACTTCTTCTCCTAACAAACCCTCTCCTTTATGTCAAGATGATATTTACCATCCTAACAGATTAGCTACAAGAATCTATTGGAGATTGAAATATCACAAGAACATTTACTTTCCTCCTCAAAATAAAAACAAGAATATTAAGCAAGTGAAAGGTATTGAATATTGCTTTTTTCATGATTCATATTCACATTCTCTTGGAAAATTTTATGCATTTGATAAATTTGTTCAACTGCAATATGATCTTGCACAAATTTGTCTCACAACAGATCTAGTTGTATTTCTTGGTAAAAACATAGTGCCTTAGCACTTCTTTTCCCTTCATGTTGCTCTTCACCTTATGACATAACTAGCCCATTTAACTGGAGCTCTTTATCATTTTTAGTGGTCTTGTTTCAATTTTACATACTTTGGGGCAGAAACATGAAGTCCATTTTCCTTCTTCTTTCTATACACTTGTCTTTGTCATTGTGCATTATTCATTATTAGATCTCCTTTCTTGCATTGGGTTATTCTTATGTGAGCAGGTAATTGTTCTTTGGTTTTCAACTTTGCTTGGAAAGGAGTTTCTTTAATAAGTAATGTACCTCTTCTCTTTCTTTCATTCTCTTGGAAAACGTATCTTTTCTATGGTTGTGATTATTCTCAAGCACGATATGCCTCCTTGCATGGAATCTCTCTAGAAGTGCATATTCCTTCCTTTAGAGAATTTGTTCTATTAGGAAGGCATATCATTGAAAATAAACACCATTGGAAAATGTGTACCCCTTGTCCTTCTTACTTGGGGGGCAAGGATTTTCACTCCTATCCCTTTCTTTCTATCTTGTGTATCACTATTTCCTTTAGGGGTTGCATTTTTCATATATGATTATCATTTCTATATGCTTCATCCCCCTTAGGAAATATCTGATACTTTTTCTTCCTTTCGAAGATTACCACTTCTTGAGACATGTATTTTACATATACCAATGTTTTTCTTGCATGCATTCATAAAGTACATTGTGAATTTGATTATGTTAATCTATTCTATAAGATGGTGTGAGTCCTTCACATTGTCCCTACACTTGGGGGGCAGTGATCTCTCTCTCTCTCTCTCTCTCTCTCTCTCTCTCTCTCTCTCTCTCTCTCTCTCTCTCTCTCTCTCTCTCTCTCTCTCTCTTCTCTTTCTCTAGGGATCCACTTTGCCCTATTTTGTGGATGGTGTGAGTTATATTACTTGATGTCATTCCTTGTGCGAAATTATTGGTAGATTGCTGAAAGATTCTCCCTTATATAGGAGGTGTATATCCTTGACTACAACCTCTTTCACACTTGGTAATGTACATCTATGATAAATTCACCCATCCCTCTTGGGGATAAAAGTGAGTCATCCCTCATCAAGAATCCCTTTCACCTAGGAATAGGAGGAAGGATTGAATTCTTATTCTAGAAGATGTTGTGTTTGTCTAAGACAACTCCTCTTGGGGAGTAGATGTCTTTCAAACAAAGATCTCTTCTCCTCCAAGGATCACCTCTACACTTACAACAAGATATCTCTTTTCAACTATCTTATCCTTTCTTGAAGAGTATTCACTCTCTTGCTTGGATTTATTGCATTATTGCATTGCTAATATCTTCTTTGTGATGAAGGTAGGTATCCTTGTTCTACTTTCCTTAAGATATCAACATTAACCTATGTTGACATCTTAAGGGGGGGCACCCTCACTGCTCCTTTATACTATACTTTTCTTGTGCATTGTACAGTGGGACATTCTTGGAACCACAGGGAAGCCTCTTAGAGAAAGATGTCGTCACTTTTCTCTTATATAGTAGGTCATTCTCGAAACCAGAGCATAGACTCTTAGAGCGAGATGACACCACTTTTCTCCTATGCAGGGTGATTATTCTTGGAACTAGAGCACGGACTCTGAGAGCAAGATATCATGTCTTTTTGATACTTGTATTATACATTCCATAACAGGTTATAGCGTACTCGGGCATGGACTCCTATGAGGCGCTTTGAACCTCACTTGCACACACGTGCTTAAGGTTGGGTGGAACTAACAGTGTTCTCACTCTACCTTACATGGATCACCCAAACAGACTCTAGGGGATAGTTTTATGTGTCCTCCTCTCCATGGATCACTTAGTTTTAGGGGCGAGATGTCCATGGTTTCTCTCTCTTGTTCGCCTTTCTTCTCACGGATCACCAAAGTGTGTATTCATGTCCTCTCTCTCCTTCCTTTCATGAACCCATAGTTTTGCTATTGATGGTTCATGGATGATGTCAACTTTGCTCTTTTATGTGATCGCTTGTGTTTATGTGATGGCATTGGTCTTTGTGTCCTGATCAGTTGTTGAGACATTTGAGTATCGAGGTCTCTTCGGCTAGTTGTTTTGTCATCTTGTGTCTTGTGTTTGTCCTGTGTCTTTTGCACTTTGTTTTTGTTTTGTGTGTCTTGTTCCTTTTTGTTTTGTGTGCTCTTGCATATGTTTGAGTGAGTTAAGATCCTAGGATTAGGGGGCTTTTGTTCCTCAAGATTAGTGATGTATTATACTCCTTGTGGTATTTCTCTACATCTCTCATTTTCATCTCTATTTCTTCTACTTTACCGACAGTATTGGCATAAGTCGTACTCTAGCTAAAGTGGGGGCTAAATATAGTGTCTTATAATTACAACTCTAGCAATGTTAACTACATTTGAGGTCCTCACCTTGGCGATGACATCCTCTTTCCTAACCAAGACCCCTTTCCTGCAAACCCTCCTTGTTTAGGCTTTATTTCTGCCTTAGACCCTATCCGGGCCCCAAAATAGGGCAAGACAAGGGTGTGGCACCCCTGTCCCCCCAAGACAGGGGTGTGGTGCCCATGTCCCCACTCCTTAAGGTGGCCCTAAGATGGGTTTGCCGAGTCCCCTATGCATAATTTGACCTTCGGGGTTTGCACTCCTCTTTATCGGCCTTCAGTGAATGAAAATTAATCCTCTAAGCATGTATAAAAGGGAGCTGGTTTTCTAATTTGTAGATAGGGAGGATATAAATGAAATACACAAGAAGCAGAATTCAGGAGGAGGCCTTCACTATTGTTATCAAGCATTCAAGCATTCAAGCATTCAAGTCTTCTTCATTCATCCATTGGAGCAAAATTACAACATTCATTTGCAAGCATGTGTGTGTGTGTTAGGGTTTTGTCATGTTACATGCCATTTCATGCAACACTTGCGATTATATTCAAGAAGCAAAGCAATCATCGTTGACAAATTGCAGATCTACAAGGTATACAATTCCATTATTTACATTTCAGCATTTGCAATTACTTTCTTTCAAGGTTGATTCCTCAACCGGGGTTTGACTAAGGCAAACCCCTATCCACAACCTTTATCCCCTTATTTTTTGTGTGTAGGTTGTAGGTGTGCAGCTATATTTTTAGATTTGGACTCCACTTACAGAGGCGAAAAACCCCTTTTTGTTTCGTGGATTTTTCGAAGGACCATGTACACCTTCGCCACGATCCTGATGACTTTTCTCCAAATTTGCAGGGCCGATTCTTATCAATCTAATTATCTTAGATCTGAAGTTACAACATGATACCGAACTGGAAGCTCCTCATTTCACTCATTTTCTCTCTTTGTTCCACATAGTTAAAAAATCAGCTTTCCTATTTACAAAAGAGGGCAAAACACACTTCAACACTTCAACACTTGCAATCCACTTGGAATTTACATCCTTGCCTTCCTTGGATTTGGATCTAGTGGATTCAAGCCTCTCTTTTGAATGTAAAGTTTCCCCCAAGTGAAAATCATCCTAGTGACTTCCTTTCTCTCTCCTAGGTGGGGAGTCACTAGGGTTCAATTTTCCACTTTACAATTCATGCAATTTCTTTGACTCTATTGCCCAATGGATAAGGCACTGGTCTCTTTCCAAAGATGTTCTGGATTCTCTTCGTCCTTGTAGTCCTCATCCCCCTTCAGATCTTATAGTTACCCCAGTTTTTGAATTTGGAAATTTTAAATTTTTCACTTCCCCAAGTCATTGCTTTGTTACTTTATGTTTGCCTTAGTACGAAAGTTTGAACCTTCTGATCGAACCCTGTGGTTTAAAGGTTCAAGGTTCAATGGGAAGTAGTTCAAAATGAATGTATATGTGTCAACTCTCATTCAATTCCTGAGTAAACATTGAATATATATCAGAATTGAACTTGAACCTTCGCAGGAGTTCAACAACTCATTTTCTGTCAGCCCAAAAATGTATCTGTGAGTCAAAAAATGCACCCAAAAAAAAGTTGCGACATTTCAAAATCTAAAGACAAACCACCTAATATTTTGGTCTTAAATGCTCCTAGTTTTAATCTTATAGTCATACAATCTCATATGATATTTTTTATCTTAATGTTGTCTCTATGGAGCGATGTGGTTGGCACGACTCATTTACAAAGGAAGTACCTTAATTTTGCGAGTTGTACAAAAATGGTTAAAAAACCATGTTTTATTTTAGTTATCATTACTGCTCGCAAATTTTCATGGTCTCAAGATGCCCGGTTAACCCATGGTGAATTTAATCAAAAGTGGCTGCAAGAAAAATAAAAAATTTCTTATACGTTTGAGAGCAGCAATTTAACGGGAAAGTGAATTTTATTCCCTTTATCAAGAATCAATTATAAAACTGAAAGTCTCAAACAAAAAAAAGAGGGCTATATATGATATATGTAACAGAGAGAGAAGAAAAAATGTTGTTAATTTTTCTGCTGCAAACTTTTTTGGTGCAAATTTGCTGCTGTTATTTTGTTGTTGTAAAGGAGAAAGGGGTGACATATTTTTCTATTTTGGACATGATTTTTGTGCAGGGGTAGCATGGTCTTTGAGCCATTTGTTATGTATTTGAATAAAGGAGGAAATATATATTAAATCTTTGAGTTTGAATGTATTCTTCTAGATTGGGATAATCTTTGAATTATCTAAATTGTCTTTTAATGCTTTCCTGTCCAATTTAATTGTGCATATGTTTATCATGAAATCTTTGAGTTGTAGTCATTCATAAATCTGAAAAGGAAAATATCAAACCTTCATTTTGTCTTTCTGTGGTGGAGAAGCTGAGTGAATGGTCTTTGTGTTATTTGTTTATGTTTCTCTTTGTCACTCAATGCATAACCGCATTCATGCCATGGTGATGGGCGGACGTTAGTTGGTCTTTTCTGCTTTCTGGTTAAAAGCATATCTAGAAAACTAAAAATAAATCTTACGAGGGAACTATACCTCTAAAATTCAGAGGAAGATTATCAATTCCATGATAATCTCTCCAACTATTGGTACTTATTCGTCCTTCTTCTTGGGCATTTTGAGTCATTTTCTATACTTTCTTTGAAGGACAAACATGTTAACCAATAGATTATAAATTATTAATTTGTACTATTAAATCAATTAAATAAAAAAACTAAAAAAAAAATAATAGAATAATAATTTATTTTATTTTTGCTTGTAAAATTGAAATAAAAGGAAAGACTTACTCTTCTATTTGGGCACATCATTTTTTTAGGATTTATAAAACTATGCACTACAAATTAATCTCCATTATAATACCAAACTACTTCAAATGATGATTGGCATATTCACCAACAATGTACAAAACCTTGATGGATTTCCCTAACCATTTCTCTATTAAAGTTTTCAAATTCTAAAAGTTCTTGAAGACATTAGGCTTTGGCTTAAGAAAGTATTTTTTGAAGCTCTTAATACCTTACCTTTGTCAAACTTATCTTTAGGATGCTTACTAAGGATGCATCCCTAACAAACGCCATTAGAAAAAGTGAACAAAAGGTAACCCTATAACCATGTTTTTTGGTTGAGTTGTTGCAAGTAATGGTTACTAAGATGATTAAACCTCTCATGTCATAACTTATCTCATTGAAATAAGTGAACAAAATAGTCAAAGGTGTTGGCATATGTGCAGAGTATGTTGACATGATGATATTGTATGTTGTCATTGATGTCAATATGATGAAGAGTGCACCAGTATAGTGAAGTAAGCACTTGCAAGAGAACCGGTATATGTGAAAAAGTAAAGCAGTATGGCTATCCAAGTGAACCGGTATGTTGGAATGTGAACCGGTATATGGAATGTTTTGTATCAAGGTTTCATATGGTATGACTACTAGTTGGTAGTCTTAGCTTCAGGGTTTTCGGTTGAAGTGTTCTATGCCTATGTGATTCAACCGATGACATTGTGTGATGTGTTAGCATTGTAACGAAGAATAGATTATGTTGCCACGTCAGCTTTGTGCACGTGAAGGATCTTGCATGAAGGAGATTGATCCTATCTACCTTGGGAATGTGTGAGGTCTCTATAAACAATGGAGAATGCATGATGGGTTATCAACCTCCAAGAAGTAATGAAGAACGAATGTTGGAGGACGTCTTGAGATCTGTTCAAGACTATTGTAAGCAATGCAATATGATCAACGGTTAGGATTGAACTGACTGAATTGCTTAACCTAAATGTTTAGGGTTTAGGGTTTATGCTACCGACCTATTTGTTTCCTATAAGGTCGATGTTGTTTTTCATGCTGCGGTTGTTGGCAAATGTTGTGTGTGTATCTAAGTGCAAAGATACGTGATTCTTGCCAGACCAGATATGAGAATAGATACCTGCAGAGTGTGAGTGTAGGAGGAAGGAACTGAAGCGGATCTGCATTGGCATTGAGTGTTGTTACCAGATCATTGTAATACGTATTGACCTCTAACCACTTCAACAATTGGAAAATCCCTTAACAGGGTAGCTTTAACCAGCTTGTTGTAAATCCTTTAATAGGGTGACTCAAAATCATTGAGTTCTTAAAATCCTCTAACAAGGTAACCTTTAACAGGGTTTAACCCTTAACCGAGTATGTTAGCCATCCCTTAACCGGGTGATCCCTAGAAAGATCGGTTCCTAACAGAACCTATTGTAAAGTCTTTAACCAGACTAGGCTCCTAATAGAGCGGACTTCAAAAGGGTTCAAAGAACAGCTTGCGGGTATTCATCCCCACCGTGGTTTTTCCTAGTTGGGTTTCCACGTGAAAAATATGTGTGTTATGTGTGATGTTTTTCATATGATACTTTGTTATTCACTATTAAGCGGTAAAGCATGTTGAACCTGTAAGTCTTTGCATTTCTGTTAAAGTATTACTAGTGTATGCATATGGGTGAAGTGGAAATAAGATGTTAGATTGTGTGGAAAGCTAAGTTACCAGTTTATGTCTTTCACTGTGTTTAACCGGTAGTAATCTGATTGAGATCGGTGTTATTGCTTGCCAATAAAAGTGCAGGGTTCTTAGTCAAACCAGTTCAAGGAAAAGTGTTTTTATCAGTATTGATTCACCCCCCCCCCCCCTCTCAGTACTGGTTTGGTACTAACTGTTCATCATTGATTCATCAAAAGGAGTCTTAGGAATGAAGTGAAAAAGAGAGTTCATATTAATAATCTACTCTCCCTAGTATAATTATAGGGCCATTGTGCATGTCATTAATAACCTCTAAATCATGAATGAACTTAACATTCTTTCTTGAACCTATGTGAGTGATCTAATAAACTTGTAGATTCATAAATTGTACTCCTTTAATTTTTAAGTCCAATTTCACACTCTCCTAGCATTCATTTTAGTTTTCCTATTCTTCGAAGCATTTTGGGACCATTTCTTGCCTTGAATTAACCCTCAACTCAAGAATATGAGTCTTATCTTACTTTAAAACTTTAACACATTCCTATTTGAGCCCTTGCTTTAAGTGTGCCCTTTCTCCTATATCATTTCAAGCTTATTTGTGCTCTATCATATTTTAAATTTCAATGCACTATATTTCCCACTGGAATTTCACCAACCCTAATATAAGTTGTAGACCTAATATCAAGGCCTTATTATCTTGCTTCCCTTAAATTTAGGCCTATTTTTTCGACACTCTAGCCACATAGTTTGACGTTGTCAACACTTTTTGGCTAAAATTTTGAGAGAGTAATGTGTTGGCCTTAACATTTTTGCATATGGTCTTGAAATTGGGATATGACCATTGTAAGTTGGCCTAAATTAAAATTACCTTGAGAACCCTATATAAGCCATCATTCCTAATTCATTTCATCATCTCATCTTCATAATTCAAGAGAAATTATTATTCTTCAAGAGCAAATTTGAGTATAACGAGTGTATACTATAAAAATATGATGATAAAAGCCTATTGTAAAACCATAAAGATTCAACCACAAACAATCTAAGTCCTACAATGAAACATCCACCATACACCAATAGAGATACCTAAGATCATGTAAATAAACAAAATGAACAAATGAACAATATTACCATTCACATGTCAGGTAGTGTTTCAATCTCCATTGTCTCCTATCTCCATTGATCTTGTTGATTATATTTGCTCTCAGATTTTATGTGTGCACAAGAGCTCAACAAAGAATAGATTATGACTGATAGCTTGATCGCAAGAAGGCTTGATTGCATATGAGTGTTAGGATTAGGAAAGGAAGAGGACATCCTCTTATATAGAGAACATTGTAGGAAATTGAGGGATAAGATTAAGAGGTGTAAAGATAAATAGTCAGCTGGGATTAAAGGGGTAGGTAGAGAAAATAAGAAAATAATGAGAGGGTAGGTGGTGTAGGAATAAGAGATGAATGACATGTGTCATGGGTAGAAAAGGCTAGTGAATTAATTAAATAATTAAAGATCTATTTAATTAATAGAAGAAAGGGGATGATTAAATAAATAAAATTATTTATTTAATTTAGGAGAAAGATTTTTTAAATAAATAAAAGTATCTATTTAAATTAGAAAAGGGCTAGAAGAGGTTAAATGAATTAATTAAATAAATAAAGATTTATTTAATTAATAGAAGACTTAGGATAAAATAATTAAATAAATAAATAAAATTATTTAATTAAATAGGATAATTTTAGGTGTCTACATTTTGCCCCTCTTTGAGACAATGCAACTTGTTGCATTGGCTCAAAGAAGAAAAAGTGATACAAAGTTGCCGCAAGACGGGAATGATATGCCCCCTCGAGAGATTGGATGAAAAAAAAGGTGCAAACAATCTCTCGATAAGAGAAAGAGGCTAAGAAGGACTGATGAGATAGGGACTGATGCGAGGAGAAAAGATTGACATGAGAAATAGGGCTAAGCAGCCTATATGTATAGGCCACAAAGAAAACATCCTCATTTGCATCCACACACTTAGGAGATCAGAGTGCATAGAGAGCTAAGAGAGCAATCAACAGAGCAGGAGAGATGGCAGATAGGCTACATAGGTTCAATCGCGTTCGCCAGTTCCAGAACCTAGATGACATGGGTGAGCTAGTATGTACCACAATCTCACTTTGTACATTTTTTTTTTTATTGCTTCATTTAATACATTTTAGAGTATTTTTGCAAAAATGAGGAAGTGGTAAAAATCTGTTTGAACATGTATAAGTCATTTTTGAATGTGTCTGTGACAAACAGGCACATTTAGGTAGGTTTTGGTTGCGTTTATGGGTCTAATTGCGTCTAGGCATAAATAGGAGTGCATTTGTGATAAACAGGCACGTTTGCATCGAAAAAATGCATATAGGTAGAACTGTCTCGCGTCTATGATGAACAGGCGCGTCTAGGTTGCAAAAGTGTGTTTAGTGTAGCTGAAACCATGTCTACGTATCAAAAACGCGTTTATGTCTGATTAGGTAGGAATTGACAATTTTGTGATGAGCATACGTTGCCGATTGCATAAGCTACTGAGAGGATTCACTCAAACAGGTGCCCTAGGAGACAACAAAAAGATAGGTGAGAATTAGCAATTCTATGATAAACATACGTTGCTAATTAGATAATTTTTTGAGAGGATTCACTCAACAGGTGCCCTAAAATGGGTAGGTTTGCTAGGCTGAGTATAGGATAAGTAGTCGAATTGATAAAATCTAGCGAGTGTTGTAACAAGATAGGATATAGTGCAATGCGATAAACATATACACTAGGATGGAATGCCATGTGATAGCCATTAGCACTGGGATAGGAGTAGCACTATGTGATAAACGTGAGTACCACTAGGATTGACATGAATGATTTGATTGGATGCAAGAGGACTTGCCCCATCTAGAGTCTAGAGAGAGATTCCCTGTGACAGCGATTATAGATAGATTTGACCGGTGAGGATCATGTTGCTATTGATGCAATGGGCTTGAGACATATTATGTATATGCCAGAGATCAAGATAAACACACTATTGTTTACTGCTCTTACAGAGAGATGTCACTATGAGACATGCACTTTTCATTTACCAACTGGAGAGATGTCAGTCACATTAGAGGATGTGTACAGGATATTACGGGTGTCAATCCTTGGGGATCTCATGATCTATGACCAAGAGGGAGATAGGGATGCACTGAGATAGGTCTTTGGAGATCTGGATCTTGAGTTGAGACCAAGACACCTGAGCTAGGAGGTGATGGCTAGCAATGGACACGCATTGGCAACAATGGTGGGAGGGATCATCAGTGGTTATCTGTGTCGAGACAGGGCAATACGAGGCTTGGCTATCAGATGGGGGTAGACATTAGAGATCCTACTCATAGAGAGGAGGTGGTTTGTATGGGGACCTTGTATATTGGCACATCTATATCATGAGTTGCATCAGTTTGTGTACCTTAGTGGTTGCAGATTGGGATGCGAGGTGTCACTTTTACAGGTGTGAATGTATGAGCACATAGTTGTGACTAGGCTTAGATACATTTCAAGTTTGGAAGCATCGGGTAGGCATATGTTCACCTATATAGCATGATCACTTCCTAGCCACAAATTAGGAAGTTAGAGTACTAGTGGAGGGTGATAGACGATATGGACAGTGTTATATGGAGGCCATACTTAGACTGCAAGGTCTAGGAAGAGGATGCTATAGAGCTGCCATTTTGTTTCAGGAGAAGATATCTGATTGGACAGACTCCTTACATATTAGACAGACACTTGATTGACAAGTTATGCAAGCAATTTGGCAAACATCAGAGGATGCTACACGGTTCGGGTGAGTTTTCTTGGATGGTAAGAGAGCAGAGTCATTGGGGGCCTATTGTGTCATACAATGTGGTCATGGCACAGTTTGAGAAGCAAGTGTCGATGCCTTGGGACATGTTACATGATATTATTGATGTTGGGATGGATGAGGAGTATATAACATATTTGCAGCACATCCATTCCCGAGACTTGTAGATCTAGGTGAGCCGATACCTGCAGAGGAGGATGATGACGATGACAAGGATGGAAGTGGAGGATGGAGGAGATGGAGGTGAGGAGGAGTCAGGAGGGTGGTTAGAGGCAGAGGTGGATAAAGGGATGAGGGGAGAGCAGAGGGTGCTAAGGTATGTGGGGAGGTAGGATAGGGAGGTAGACCACTGAGGCCACCTAGAGGGAGAGGAGGACAAGTCCTATGGATTCCTAGGAAGATACAGGGACAAACGAAAGGACAGGTACAAGATGGACGAGGACATGCCATCCCACAACAAAGAGGATAGGCAGAGGGAGCCCAGGGAGGAGACGAGGAGGATGAGGATGAGCTACTCATTCTATGAGAGCTCACAACAAAGCAGGCTGATGAAATTGACGATTTCGAGAGAGAGGTGAATTGATTGAGGTGACAACTAACATATATGCAGCCGGAGAGGGATGAAGCTTGTTGGCATTATACACTCAAATGATAATGGTAGATGTTGTCATTTATGGAAACACAATGGAAATAGGTTATACCGGCAATAGACTTCACCTATCGGCACCGACATCTAGTTTACACCAACTGTAATTTACACCAGCTACAGTTTACACCAACAATAGATTATACCGGCAATCTAAGCCAACTTGGCAATAATATTGTTTTCAATGTAAATTATATTTGTATGGCCGACATGATGTATTATAAAGACTCATATATATATGAGATCTTGTAGGTCATTTGGCATGATGTAAGATGTATGAAAGAAGTAAGTAATGTATATAGGTATGTGTGTATGTAAGCAATATTTGAGATGAGATAGGGATATGATACTGGATAGTTGTTTATACACTTTGATGTATTTATTTTGAGAGCAAATAAGAAGCAGAGTAGAGCGAAGACCATTTTGTGAAAGCAGAATCATTTACCGGCAAGGATTTTGGTAGAGGTATCAGATAGAGCTTAAACCAGTACTGAATCCAGCATTGCAGATGCTATTTTGAAGCAGTACACTGTTATTGGATTTAACCATCCAATTGTGTAGTCAGTGAGACTCCATTTTTTTTGTTGAGTAGTGAGCTCTAGGCAGTTGGCCTTCCTGCATGTGCAGGCCCCTATTGTACTAAGTAATATTTATTCATATTGGCCAGTGAGTAAATATTGTGGGTCACAAATCCCATCGAGGTTTTTACCCTACCGGGTTTCCTCACCAAAAATATTTATGTTATGGTGTGCATTAATGCTAATTCTTTTGTTTCTCTTTACTTTATTATTATTTGCTTACCGATATATTAATTTCAGTTATAAAGTTGCAAATAAGTTTAAATCTTTCATCTACCGGTCAGACACTGATTCACCCCCCTTGGATTGATTTTGTATTAGTTTTTGTATGATGATATAGACATCTACGAGTGATTTTGTAGCCATGTATGATATTGACATCATTTTATCATGACACTTATATATATATATATATATATATATATATATATATATATATATATATATATATATATATATATATATATATATATATATATATATATGAGAGATGATTCATTCCTTGTGATAGCTATATGCATGTGTTCCTATGTAATGTGATGTTCTATATGCCTTCTATATGATTATGATTCAATTCAATATGATTATATGATGATCTTATGTTATGGATACAAATATGTACATGATGAAATGCAATATATTTTTGTTCTTTTCTAGGTTTTTTATGAGAATGCAAATGATTATATTAGATGCTAACCAGTGGTGTGTGCAAGATGTGATGTTATCATAATTTCTATATACATGTGTATGATGAACTAACATATGGTGATGCAAGTGAAAGCTATATATATGAAATGCAAATAATTTTTGGTGTGTCATTATACTCAGTCCTATGATAACAGGATATGGAGACTCGGGAAGGGACAATAGAAAAGGGAGATGGAAGATAGAAGATATGGAAGTGAAAGAGCTTCTTGTACTATTATCATCATTGAGATTTATTATGGCAAATAGGTTATGATAATATAGGTATAGGTTTGACCTAGAAAGTCATTGTACTTGTTTGCGTGGAGATCAAATAGTCACAAACAAGGAATGCCCTAGTTCATACTAGACTCACAACATCTTCATATCCTTGGACAAGCCATAGCATTACTAAGAGACAATCCACAAACAAAAAAATAGGTGAACATATCCCATCCTCGCCTTTCTAGTCAGAGACATCCTGGAGATGGAATTTGTAGTCAAAGACATCCTAGAAAAGCTAAAAGACATGTCACCAAAAGATAAAATCAAAAGAAAACCAAGACTTAACACCAACACACAATGAAATCCTCAAGTAATTTGTGTTTATTTCTACATATGTTAACATGTTTGATTTGGTCACAATGTTGTTATCCTGATAAAGGACAGATAACGTTGAAAAACCCTATTGTTGCCAAAGTCTGCTGGAAGATTTGATTTGTTGAAAGCCCGTTGTTGCTTATGTCTCATCTAAAACTAATTGAATCCATGAAATTGATACTTTATTGCAAAGAATAACAGATCTTTATTGTAGATTGGTGATGCAAGTGATCTTTTATTGTGGATTGTGCATGAAAAGGAGGAGGAATGAAAAGACAATGCTCCTCAAAACATGTGATGCTCAAGGTACCACTTCCATCACTAGATTTAGGGTTTTGCTCCAGTTGCAGATTGGACCTAGTTTATTATGAAAGGAAAGGGATGAAAAAGGGAGGGTTTATTTTGAATGGCTAACCAATCCTAGGTAGATCAATAATAAGACATGATGGGAATGGGTAAATTTATTATGGAGGAGTAGGCTGTGAGTGTGTGCAAAGTGAAAGGATGAGATTGAATCCGGAAGGAGGGAGGAGAAAAGTCTCTACACATGGCACCGGTAACCCAGTTTTCACCATGGTACTTACCCAGGGCACCACTGAGGTGGTTTTCACTATTGGATGGATTTATTTCTCTTTAATTTTTTTGATTTTTTAATTTTTTGTGTCACAAGGTGCCTGTTTGCCAAGTTTTCACCAAGTAACGATTTTTTTTTGTATTTGTGATTTGTTTTTGTATTTTTGACAATGGGATATTCTAAAAAAATACGTGCAAAACCTGCGAAGGTGCATGTTGTTGATAATATCCTCCAAAGGTTCTCCATCTAGTGTTGAAAGATGATATGCATGTGATTCATAGACTGTTGTGATGACATAAGGACCAAGCCAATTTGGTTCAAACTTGCCCTTGTTTTCTCTGCCTTGCTAATTTTTAGGATTTTCTATGAGAACTAAGTCACCCACTTGAAATGTGTGAGGCTTGACCTTATGATTGTAGATCTGACTCATTCTTTGTTGATATTCTTTGAGATGATTAAAAGAAGTTTGTTTGCGCTCATCCAATAATTCTAGATCTTGTAAGCGGGAGACCCTCTAATCTTCATCATTGATTAGATTGCACAAAGAGACTCTCAAGGATGGTAACTCGACCTCAATAGGAAATATAGCTTCGACACCATAGAAAAGTGAATAAGGTGTAGCTCCAGTGGGTGTGCAAACAAATGTGCGGTAGGCCCAAAGTGCGAGGTTGAGTTGGATATGTCAGTTATGATCAGCATCAATGACTGTATTTTTAAGGATTTTGAGGATAGTTTTATTAGAAACCTCAACTTGACCATTACCTTGGGGGTAGTATGGAGTGAAAAAGTGATGATGGATATGAAAATGATCACAAAGTTCATGAACATCCTAGTTCTTGAAAGGATGCCCATTATTTGTGACAATGGAAAGTTGGACACCCTAGCAACAAATGATAATTAAGGATAAAAATTACAATCTGCTTTCAGGTGACTTGGGTGAGAGGAATGACTTCAATCCATTTTTTGAAATATTTTGTAGTTGTGATAATGAATTTATGGCCATCGAAAGAAGGAGGGTGAATCTTGCCTATGAGGTCGAGTCCCCACTGGCAAAAGGGCCAAGGAGTAACAATTGGTTGAAGTTCATGTACTAGTATGTGAATAAGGTCTCCATGAATCTGACATTTCTTACACTTTCTAACAAACTGATATGAGTCTTTTTCCATAGTAGGCCAGTAGTATCCAGTCCTTGACAATTTCTTGGCTAAAGTCAGACCACTAGAGTGAGCACCACATATACCTTCATGAACCTCACACAACACAATTTTAGCTTCGTCACTTTCTAAGCATCTAAGAAGAGTACCATCTAGACCCCAACGATAAAGGGTATCAAATAGAATGAAATATCAAGAGGATTGATGAATGAAACCTATACGATGTTGATTGTTGGAAAGGTCGGGTGGAAGGATATTGTCATGGAGGTAAGTGAAAATGGTACAGTACCAAGGGGAATCGGGACCAACAACACATATCATCTCAGCGGGAGTAATTTCATGTGAAGGAACTAAAATATTATCCACCAAGAACTTGTAGGGGGTCCCATTTTGAGGCATATTGATCAATGAAGCAATAGTAGCCATGGCATCTACAACTCAATTATTTTCCCTTGGAATCAGTTAAAAGATTATCTATGTGAAATATTGCTTGAAGTCATCCTCTATTTTCTTGTTTGGCATTAACTTTTTATCTTTAGTCTGATAATCATCATTTGCTTCAAGAATTACAAGTTGAGTGTCCCTAAAAACATGAAGTTCCTAGATCTTCCACTAAACTGCAATTCGTAGTCCTGTTGTTAATGCTTCGTATTCTGCTATGCTATTGGTGCAAGGGAATGATAATCGATATGATTTAGGAAATGGAGTCCCCTTGAGGTGTGATAAAAAAGATACCAGCTCCTGCGCCATGCTTTGTGTATGAACCATCAAAATATAATTGCCAAGGCTTTGTCTTTGTCACTGTAAGAATGGATTGATTTGGGAATTCAAAGACAATAGGAGTGTCACAAATCATAGGTGCATCTTCCAGTTGATCTGCAATAGCTTGTCCTTTAATTGATTTTCTATCAACATATTCAATATTGAACTTGCTCAGAATCATAACCCATTTAGCTAATTTTCCAGTGAGTGTTGCCTTATTAAGAAGATATTTGTGTTGATCTATCATTGCAATGATATTTTTCTTATGAGTTAGCATGTAATGTTGTATTTTATGTAAGGAAAAAACCACAACAAGACATGCATGCTCAATAGGTGTGTAGTTAAGCTCATAACTAGACAATGTGCGACTGATATAATATACTCCTCTTTCCTCGCCTTCTTGTCCTGTTGCACCAAAAGTGCCCCTAGTGTTGTTTGTGTAGTTGATATGTATAATAGTAGGGGTTTTCCTAAGACAGGTGGCATAAATACTGGTGGATTCAAAAGATAGTCTTTGAGAATCTGAAAAGCTTGCTAACATTTATCATCCCATTTGAATTAGATATTCTTATGAAGGAGATGTTGAAAAGGATGAAATTTATTTTCTACTTGTGCGATGAATCAGCGTATCTATTGAAGTCTTCCCTATAAAAAGTGAAGTTGATCAATATTCTTTGGTGGTGGAATCTCTAATATAGCTTTGACTTTAGTTGGATCTGCTTCTATTCCTCACTATGAGATAATGTATCCAAGGAGCTTCCCGGAGGTCACCTCGAAGACACATTTCTTAGGATTTAGCTCGACTTTGTGTTTTTCTAAACATTCAAAAACCATTGATAGAATATCTAGATGTGTTTCTCTAGTTATTGACTTTTCTAGGAGATCATCAACATAATCTTCCACTGTGACGTTCATAAGATCATGAAAGATTGTCGTCATTGCTCTTTGATATGTAGCACCTATATTCTTTAATCCGAAGGGCATAACATTCCAACAAAAAATACCCCAAGGACAAGTAAATGATGTTTTATGTTGGTCTTCAAGTGTTATTTTGATTTGGTTATACCCGAAGAATCCATCCATCAATGATAACATTGAATGGCAAGCTGTAAGATCCATAATCAAATCAATGTTTGGCAATGGGAAATCATCTTTAGGACAAGCTTTATTGATGTCTCTAAAATATATACATATTCTGATGTTGCGATCTAGTTTACTAACAGGTACCAAGTTAGAGATCCATTCGGGGTAGTCAATTGGTCTAATGAAGCCCACGTCCAATAATTTCTCTAGCTCTACTTTGACTAATAGTGCCACCTATGGATGCATTTTTTTTTTTACAGGCTTAGCTCCTAGAATAATTGCCAAATGATGTATTACTATATCATGTTCCAATCCAAGCATATCCGCATATGACCATGCAAAATTTATTTGTCGTTCTGTGAAGAATTTTATGAAGTTCGATCTTTCTTGCTCTTTCAAAGATTGTGCTAAGAATATGTTATGTGGAACCTCCTTTGTGGCAATATTGTCTTGATAGTCTCTTCCACTAGCATTTATGATTTCTCTTCATATGATGTCATAGGGAGAGTGTCAAACCTTCCATCCTCCGGTGCCTCAGAAAGGTTTTCACCCTTAGATACATCTTTTCTTTTTAATTTTTTAGAGTCAGATAGCGCCACAATGTGGTTTTCACCATAAGACCCATGATTTGTTTTTATTTTTATACTTTTGTGACTAGAAGGTTTGGCATTCTCTCCAAGATATGTCGTACTATCGAGTTTTGTGATGTATCCTGCTTTGTGGTCCCCGATAGGTAGATCATTTCTTAGGCCAAGATAGTCAATAAAGGCCTCATCATTTTGAAAAGTGTCTAATTGTGAAGGCTCTTGTTGGTCCCAATCAATGAGTTGTGGATGAATGAGAGGAAGGCCATCAATGTTTTCAAAGTCAATGGGAGTAAGGGTAAAGAAACAAGAGTCTTTGAGCATTTCAATGCAATCATCGAGGTCATTGCTAGAACTCTCCTCATCAGCCTCGATCATGTATGAATCCAAATCAACGTCACTAGAGGGGCACTCAGCATCGGGAGTCTTCACTCTTCGTGGTTTTGACATAGAACCTTGAGATGTTAAGGGTTCAGGATCCCAAAACAAATTTATCCATGGTTCTCTGTTGTCACTCTTTTCTTGTGATGTAGACTCTGATAAAGTCAATTGACCAACTCTGAATTTTCTATTAAACTCTTCTTCTTTGGTGGATTCACCTAGTTCTCTGAATGTTTTGATAAGCTCATAATCACTAGGTGACTTATCTGAACCCCATTCCCAATCATTAGAGTCTGTGGAGTAGCATTTATTTTCTTGTTGGTCACTAGAGTCTATGATTTGCAATGCTTATGTAGAATTATGTATCCCTAATCTGAGGGGTATGAAGCCAAGTCCTTTGGAATGTTGTTTTTTGAATGTTAACTCTGGTTCCAATGGTTCAACAATTCCTTTCTTTTGTAATCCAAGAGGGCCTTTACCATCATATAAATTTTTTTGTAAGAACTTAAAGCCCTTGCCATACTTTTCACATGGTATTTTGATGTGATCTTGTGTAGATTCCTCTTCAAGTTCTTTATAAAGAATTTTGTGGAGATCTTCTTCTTTCATCTCACCCCATCTAAAGAATATAGTGGGATCCCATTTAATAGTAATAGTGGATACCCTTTTAAAGGGATGTGGTCGTCCATAATTTTTAGGAGAATCCATTATTTGTCTTAAATACATGGTTTGATTCAAAGTATATTCTCCCATACCTTTGTCCTTGTATTTTCCTTTAAGCTCACCTTGTTTTGATGTGTAAGGTTTTAATGATTCTAGATTCACATATGTCAATGATGGAGTTGCTTCTCTATTTATTGGAATTATCATCTTTGACCTTGGTCACAAGTTATTACAATATATGAAGGGATTCAAATCACCTTTGACTGTCACTTCAACTCCATTATGAGGAAATTTTATGCAATGATGATATGTTGATGGTAATTCTCTCATTTCATGAATCCATGGATGTCCTAAAAGTATGTTGTATGTGAGATCCAAATCAAGGACTTGACAAACCACATCCTTCATTACTGGCCCAACGCTTAAAGATAGGGTGACTGTTTCTTTAGATGAGCGATCTTTGTCATTATATACTTTGATAGTGATTTTATTTCTTGAATCCACAACATGTTTAGAGTATCCCAATTGTTTAATAGTGTTCAATGTACAAATGTTTAGACCTGCTCCTCCATCAATCAAGACTCATTTGATGCGGTTTCTATGGAGAAAGGCTTCAATATGGAGAGGGGCATTATATGGTTGGCATATGGATGCATAATCGGCTTCTGTGAATGTAAGGCAATGTGGAGTGGAAAGGTATCCCACCATGGCTTGAAACCAATCCACGTTTAGATCAGTGGGTATAGAGGTCTCTCTCAATACTTTATCGAGAATGGCCTTATGTGAAGGGGATATGCGTAAAATCTCAAGGATGGAAATGAGGGCAGGTGTCTTCCCTAACTGGTCTACAAGGTCATACTCATTTTGGGTAGATGGTGAGGTTGTGGTCTTGGTGGAACACCTTACAAGGTGACTTTACCTCAGCAGGTTGTGACATTACATTCGAAGGTTTCATCTTTGGAGGATGAGGAAGATGGTCCAATGCCTTTTAAAACAACTTTACTCCTTTGGGAAGAACCTTTGAGAGTTTTTCCCTTTATGATAATGGTAGAAACATGATTGTCCATTGAAATGTGATTAACAATTAATTCATAATTGTAGGACATCTTAGTATAATTGGCTTGATTATCTGTTTTGACTTTTCCTTTATTATGTTTAGGGAATCGCTCCTTAAACGTCGTATGTTCCTCATTGGAGGTGTGACCATCAACTTCTATGTCACCCTTGTCAATACAATTTTGTATAACATCCTTTAATTTGTGACAATTTCCAGTTGTGTGTCCTTTTCTCTTGTGATCCTCACAATACTCATCATCATTCGACCATGCAGGGTTTACTTTTGGTTCATAAGGTGGATTATCTGGTAGTTTTATGAGCTTGTTTGCAACCAATTTCTTGAATTTTGCCTCAATTGGCTCTCCCAATGGAATTTATTTCCTTTGAGGCTTTTTTTAGGCCCAATATGGAAAGCTAATGTATTGAGAGGGGAGGGGTGAATCAGTACTTCAAATCCTTTTATCAACAACATCTTTACTATTATGCATAAACCACAAACTATTGTAACATAACATAAAGCTAAAACAAATGAATAACAATCATACATGATTCACTCCATAACACATATATTTTGGTTATGCCTTGGTTAGAGAGAAAAACTGCAGTGGGGATGGCACCCACAACTTCACTATTGCAATAATAAAGGTTGCTCGGTTAGAGCTATATGTTAAACTATTTCTGATAGCTTACCCTGTTAGGAGTATCAAGATCGTTAGATCTACCTTGCTAAAGGATTTTACAACACTTAAACTAAATGCTACACAGGCTTTACAATTTATAGACTTTGTTAGAGTCTTTTACCCTGTTAAAGGTTTCTCTTACAACTTCAAAATATTACAATAAAATCTTTACAAATATCTACAACTTTACATCTGGAATGTTATATCAGATTCTATGTGCTCAAAATGAGATTACCTTGCTTATAGCATACCTCAGTAACCCATAGAATGACTCGGTAAACCCTTCTGTTTACTCTGTTCTTTGACTGTTCTTTGAAATCCTTCTCGATGACCTCTGTGTCTCTGTAACAGTCATAACACTAAGTGCTTTCTTATGTATCACACATGTCTTGCTTCATACACCTCTATATCTCTCTCTATCACACTTTTATCCTTAATCCATGCTGAATAAATAGATCTCTTATGTCAGTGATCTGATTCATTGCTTTGATCTTACAAACATGATTTATCGAATGAATAACTATACAAAATATTTCATTGGTTAGATGACCTCAAAATCATACACAATCTTTAAGTGCAATTTCCAATGTGATAACGGTTCTATGCTCCTGAATCTTGTAACACATTTTCCCATGTGTGTCTAGATTCAATGAATCTGGTAACACGTTTCACTCGGTGTATATCAACTCGGTGTATCATTATTTCTGCTCGGTAGACATGAATTGTTACTCGATAGACAACTCGGTGTATACTGGGCTCTGTGACTACATTCTTCTATAACCAACTATTCTGTGCATACCGACTGAATGTTTCAGTAGTAGTAACTGACTAGAGTATATAGAATGACTTTGGATATAAAACTAATGGCAACTTGATAAGTAGTAACAATCTCCCCTTTTGACATTAGTTGAGATGTTTGACAAAACTACTTTCAAAGTCATGACTCAAAAATCTATATACTTACAAAATTTGACTAAACAGACAATATATACATTAGTCAATGAAATAGTATATTTAGATATACTCCCCTTATCAATATACTGTACAAAACTCTGAGTTTGCATGCTCGGTGATCAATATTATGTGATAACTGCTCAGTTCACTGCTCTATTCTCTGTTCCCTGTCAAAATTGACTCTGTATTAGAATACTTTGTTTTGCTCGGTATATACTCCCCCTGTATACTACATTCCCCTGTATACTTTGATATGATACTCACTCCCCCTTTTTGACAAACATCAAAACTTAGTTACCATTCGGTGGTGGCAACTGGTCAAAAATGGATTTATACTTTGTCCGGGCATCGGTGAGAGCGACAGAGAGGGCATCCTTGACACTGTCCATGAGTGAGAGTGACAGAGAGGGCATCTAAGGTGCTTCCCTCTTGTTGAGTGGATAGGGATGTAGCTTTGTTGATCTGTTCTTGGATGGAAGGCAAGTGTGGAATAAATAAGGTTTGTAGAGTCATAATGTCCATCCTTATTTTGTGTTCTTCATTCCCGAGTTCCAATTGTTGAGCCATGAGATTTTGTAACTTTGTATAAAATTTTTGAATGGAATGGGGCTTAGTGGTCAACTTATTTGAGAGATCGGTGATCTCTTTCTCAATTGCTTCTATTTTATTTTTGATGTCTTTAATAAATAAAGAGAATGTACAAAGTTTCTGAAATAAATAAAGAATGTGCTTGAGTTGAGGGGTCAACTCAGCAATAAATTTGACAAGTTTAACTTTGCCAATGGAAATAGCTTTCTGTACCTCTTCAATCATTTTTGCAGTGAGCTCCTTGTCTTTTAACTTGCTCAAATATTTAGATGCATCTACTCCATATGTCTCTATCTTGGTTAGGAGTTCATCCAGTTGAATGTGGATGGCTGCATCTTTGGTTACTGTAGCTTCAAGTAGCATATCGGTTAAGAGTACTTTCACCTTCTGAAGTACTTTATTTTTCTTTTGAATAGCCATTTGCTTCTCCTGTTCAGCTTTGGCTTTGCATAGTTCACCAAATTTAATGAGTGCTTGCCCCTTTAATTTGTATATATCGACATTGGGCAACACTATTGGTTTTGACAAATCTAATTTGAAACTATGCTTTTTCATCTTCTTTTCTTTACCTTTCATCGGTTGGACTAAAACAATGGCTTGTGAGGCTTGTTGACCCTCGGTAGGTTGCTCAGTAGAGGCAACACTTTGGTCGGTTTCTTTAGCCTCTATAGTGTCCTTTGGTGTCTCTGAGCTTGGTGTCTCAGTTGTAACATTTTCAGTGCTAGAGGGAGCTTGAGAGGTCTGTTCTTGAGAAGTACCTTTTCCTGCTATTGAATTGTGACCTTCGGTGCCTTGTTTCGTATCCTGAGGGACCTTGGTTGAGATAGGTTGATTGACCAGAGGATAGGGCTGGACTTGTTCCAAGACTGATTCACTGGATACAAGTTAGGCATAAGCATTCCCTTCTATCATTTCTTATTCCGGTGCCTCTGTATCCATGATATCTTCATCTACTTGTATGGTGTCAGCAGGATCTTGCTTGGTGATATCAGGATCTTGCTCGATGACATCAACTGTTTCAACTTCAGCTTGTTCACCAACATTCTTGATTCGAAATATTTCCTACCATTTTTCTTTGGTCTCATTCTCTACATCCAAGTAAAGGCCATTCATCAATTTCAAGGCTCTTTTCTTGACTAGGAATTTTGTGTGGCAGTTTTTCAGATGTTCAATGATCTCATCTACCGACATGTCTGGGAAAAGATGTACCAGACTTCTTTCTCTCATCCTCTTCTCTAAGTCCATTGCATACTTCCACCTGTTGTCATTATGTAAATATAATTCATTTGGAATTGACTTAGATAATTCCAATGGGACCAATCAGAATTTCAATAGTGTGCAGATGACAACTTCTTCTATTTGTCTCTTTTCATCATCAGATCTAGATTCATATTTTACATATCTGAATGATCCAAATCCACCATATTGCTTCAGATTAGTACAAAAATTTTCAACACTATGTACATTTACCTTTGTGCTCTTGACAATCTGAATTTTGTTTTTGTCTTCGGATTCAGTATCACTAGACTCTTTAGTCAAAATGAGTCTCCAAGTAGATTTCTTGTAAGTTTTTGTTACCTTTGGTGCAACAACACTCTTTTTTTTCTTACTCGATGATGCTGCAAATGCTCTTGTGTTAGGTTGCTTTGTTGTAGGAGTCAGTGACACTTTGGATGTATCCTGTTTCTTTCTTTTCAAAACTTTCCCTTTAGACAATTCGGTGCTCAGTGTTATAGCTACCTCTTGGGCTTCAGATTCCTCTTCGGTGATTACTATAGTTCCCTTGATAGGTGTGGATGAAGAACCTTCTCCAAATTTCTCTGTTAATGCCTTGATCATTTTTGTTGCCTTCCTTGTAGCCTTGGTTACTACAATGCTCATTTTTACTTTTTCCTTCACTTCTTCATATGTTCCATACCCCAGCTCGATAGCATGCCTTGGTAATGTTAGAAAAGAATCTATCTGTTGTTGTGTGATGTCAAAATCAATCTCGTAACCCATAGGTGGCAAAGATTGAGTCCACGGTTCCACAACATTAACATAGTAGTAATCAGTGTCCACTTCAAAACATATGTCATCCTTGTATTTCTCCACTAGCTTGGGTGGAATCTAGTACCTGTTATGCATCCTTTCCTGAAACTTGCTAAAGTAATCATCCATAATATCATTAAAGTTATCACCTAGCTTCTTGATGAAGTCATTGATTTGATGGGTGATTAGTCGGTGTAGTTCCCAAACAACTTTACCGACTGATGGAAAGAATTTCTCAAAATAGAAAAACATGCATATTAACATTGATCCAAACTTTAGTGTATTAGCCGAATTGTTCTTCTTTGGCTTCCTTATGGTATTGAGATTTTCAAACAAGTTTTTCAACAATACCTCACATAAATCAATTTTCATGCCTTTCTTCACAATTTTATATGCTAAGTCTAATGCTGCACATGGTACATTATTTTCCCTTGCTGATTGGAAGAAACAGTAACCTATTACTCTAATAGCAAACTTTAGCTTTGCATCAGTGACATTGTTCAATTTCAGTCCCCTGCAATCAGATTCTACTCTAGTTAAACTAATCAATTCCTTCTGTAATATCATTTTCTGAGCTCGGGCATGATCATAAATAGGGTAACCAGTGATCAGATGAATGATTTCCTTGGTGATCTTAAATGGTTGCTCTTCTAGCGACATGAAGTCATCATGAACTCTGCTCAGAACAAACTTGACCCACTGGGGTTTGAAGACACAAGGATAGGTTAGGGCTTCAATCAATCCCTTGATCTTAATGTGCTCATACTTGCTATCCATTTTACCATCAATGCACAATTCATCATATGTGTCTTTGATTTCAACATGACCTAGTTCTTCAACTCGACATTTGGTGAAGAATCTGACATCCTCAACTAGTAAAACTCTATCCAGGATGAGTGAGAATGCAATTTTATCATCTGGTTCAGATGCAATTTTGGGAGTTAAAGAGTATTTCAGTGAGGGCTTTTTGATGTTCTCAACAACAACAGGATTCTAGATCTTAGGTGCCATTGTAGATTTCAGATAAAAATTAACAAAAGATCCTTAGGGTTTGAAGACTTTCAAATGACAGACACTTTCTACTTAGCAGATAATAAAAACTTGATATGATCGGTAAACTATCTTGATAATGCGTTGTGATTGATGTAAATACCTTTGAATTTGCTTCGGAGGAGGTTTGATCGCCTTTGATTCGCTTTGCTCTGCTTTCTTGAAAACTTGGTGAGTGAAAAATGACCGTGCAAATGCTTTAAGTACACAATATACCTTATCGGGCTCCATGGAGGTTAGGTCAAAAACATTAAATGCACTCAATTCCACTAAACCTTCTTTCCTTTTTGTGCTTTAACCAAGTAGCTAGACTTCCTTCATTTCCTGACTTGATAGGCTTCCTGTATTCATCGACTCGACAGGCTTCCTGTATAGTGCTCCAAAAGACTTTGATAGAATTTTAAACTTTCTAATGCATCTTAAATTATGCAAATTTTGAATTAAGTACAAAATGAAATAGGAACTGTTAAGATTTGACCTTTGAGATAATGTAGTCCCTTCATACCTTTATCGATTAATTTGGAATAGGTGCACAAACTCGGTAGGTAAGGTGCTTTCTGCATTTGACACAATTTCCTTCTTTTTCCAAATCATCTGTAATTTGCCTTTTATTTCTTCAGTGTCTCCTCTAGGTTGATCTCTGCAATCTCTAGCCAAGTGTCCAACTTTGTGACAATGAAAACATGCCATACCAGGATTTTTCCATGATCTTTGGTTGTTCATTCTAAACCTTATAAAGTAGTTGGCACTTATATGTCTATATCTTCCACAACATTCACACCATATCCTTTTATTGTAATCCCATGGTATTGCAAAATATCATCGGTAAGGATCTGTGTGAGTTCGGTAGTCTCTAGTATTTGCTCGATGTGTAGACCACATATAGTTTTTTTGCTTAAACCAACGCTCCTCGGTACTATGTCCATAGCTATTGTAGTTTTTACAAAACCCTTTGAATTTTGCCTTCTTATAGTTGCTAGTAGACTTTGTCCTACATTGGTTAGATGTGTGACCATATTTGTTGCAATTGTGACAATAACCATTAGACCTAGTGACCTTCGGTTACTTACCTTTTTTGATTTGGCACATGTTAGCAGTGTGACCTTGTTTTCCTTAGTAGTTGCAAATGGGCTTCTTTCTTTTGATGTGCTTCTTATTTCCAGCTTGCTTTGATGATTCTCCTCTCTCGATTGTATGAATTTCCTTCTCGGTAGAGTCTTTTCCTTTGTAACCAAGTCCTGCTTCTTTGTTGGGTCTTCTTGTATTCAGTTGCTCATCCAACATCTTTGATGCTTCATAACTCTTTTTCAGTGTTTCCTTAGATTTATTTTCTATTTCAAGTTCATTGGTCAACCTTGATACTTCAATTTTCAATGCTTGATTCTCATCATCTTTTAGATTTGCTTCATGATGTGCATACCCAATTGATCTGACAGATTTTGTTGAATCCCAATCAACCTTGTGATTTCATCATTCTTTTCAGATACTAATGCTTCAAGCTATTGTTTTTCTCTTTCTAGATCTCTTACTTTATCCTCAGCTGTCCTTAGTGCATCAAGATTCTTAGTCATCTGTTTGCTGAAATGTTCATGTCCTCTTTTCATTGCTTTTAGCTGATCAGTCAATGCTTTGTTCTTTTCCTTTAGTTCTTTAATCATCTCTTCAGTCTCTTCAGATATATTGTTCTCAGATTATGTTTCAATTTGTTCCACTAACTCTTGAGAGTCCTGCAAATCATCAGATAATCTCCTTCT
Source organism: Cryptomeria japonica (assembly GCF_030272615.1). NCBI lineage: Eukaryota > Viridiplantae > Streptophyta > Pinopsida > Cupressales > Cupressaceae > Cryptomeria > Cryptomeria japonica. The sequence continues at coordinate 45,887,189 of NC_081407.1, read as the reverse complement.
AACTTTCAATGATTTTTACATTTGTCTTTGCATGTCTGCAATCACTTGATTAGCATGATCCAACTCTTCTTGTAGATACACAATTCTCCGAGATTGTTTATAGCCTTCTATTGATAAGATCTTTCTCTTTAGGTTGTTAAACCTATTTCCAAGATTCAAGCTCTGATACCAATTGTTAGGCCCAATATGGAAAGCTAATGTACTGAGAGGGGAGGGGTGAATTAGTACTTCAAATCCTTTTATCAACAATATCTTTACTGTTATGCATAAACCACAAACTGTTGTAACATAACATAAAAATAAAACAAATGAATAACATTCATACATGATTCACTCCATAACACATATATTTTGGTTATGCAGAAACTCTTGGTTAGAGAGAAAAACTACGGTGGGGATGACACCCACAACTTCACTACTGCAATAATAAAGGTTGCTCGGTTAGAGCTACATGTTCAGCTATTTCTGATAGCTTACCCTATTAGGAGTATCAAGATCGTTAGATCTACCTTGCTAAAGGATTTTACAACACTTAAACTAAATGCTACGCAGGCTTTACAATTTATAGACTTTGTTAGAGTCTTTTACCCTGTTAAAGGTTTCTCTTACAACTTTAAAATATTACAATAAAATCTTTATAAATATCTGCAACTTTACATCTGGAATGTTATAGCAGATTCTATGTGCTCAAAATGAGATTACCTTGCTTATAGCATACCATGGTAACCCATAGAATAACTCGGTAAACCCTTCTGTTTACTCTGTTCTTTGACTGTTCTCTGAAATCCTTCTCGGTGACCTCTGTGTCTCTGTAATAGTCATAACACTAAGTGCTTTCTTATGTATCACACATGTCTTGCTTCATACACTTCTATATCTCTCTCTATCACACTTTATCCTTAATCCATGCTGAATAAATAGATCTCTTATGTCAGTGATCTGATTCATTTCTTCGATCTTACAAACATGATTTATCGAATGAATAACTATACAAAATATTTCATTGGTTAGATGACCTCAAAATCATACGCAATCTTTAAGTGCAATTTCCAATGTGATAATGGTTCTATGTTCCTCGATCTTGTAACACATTTTCCCATGTGTGTCTAGATTCAATGAATCTGGTAACACGTTTCACTCGGTGTATATCAACTCAGTGTATCATTATTTTTGCTCGGTAGACATGGATTGTTACTCAGTAGACAACTTAGTGTATACTAGGCTCTGTGACTACATTCTTCTATAACCGACTGTTCTGTGCATACCGACTGAATGTTTCAGTAGTAGTAACCGACTAGAGTATATAGAATGACTTTGGATATAAAACTAATGGCAACTTGATAAGTAGTAACAGCTTTAATGGCCCTTGAGTGTTCACTTGATTGTTTGCATTGGATGAGCTTGCACCAGGGAAAGTCACTTTTGGTTTTACAACATTTGCATCTACTACCCATCATTGATTGTGTTCTTATTCTTTTTCTAAAAGCAGGGTTTGTATTTTCAATTTGATTCCTCTTTGTTTTCTTTGAATAGCTTTATGACACCTTGTTCAATAAGGACTTTTCTTGTTGCCAATCCTTTCTCAATGACCTCTTTGAAAGTATATAAACAATATTTTCTTAGTTCATATCCAATGTCCTTGTTAAGATTTTGAGTGGACATTTCTACCATTTGTTTTTGTGGGATATCACAAGAGCATCGACTAGCAAGACCTCTCCATCATTGTAAGAATGAAGAAAAATATTCTCCATATTTCTGTTTAGTGTTGCACAAGGTAGTGACTGACACATCTATTTCAATGTTATTTGAGAAGTGTTGTATGAAAGCCTCTACTAGATCACTCCATGATTTGATTCCAAGTGGGAGTTGGGAGAACCATTCCATAGCTTGTCCACCTAAACTTTGTGGGAACAATCTCATCAAGTAAGTTTCTTCTCCTGCTACCTCAATGCAAGCTGTAAAAATTTGTCTTATGTGTGCCTTAGGATCTCCCTTACCTTTATACTTGTCAAATTTTGGTGTCACAAAATATGGAGGGAATGGAGGCATTGGAATATTTATGTCAAATGGGTAAGGACACATGTCTTTCATTGTATATTGTTGCTTTGGTGTATTCATGTCCGCCATTTGCTTTTGCAAGTCCTTGATTTGTTGTTGCAAGTCATTCTTGGGTGGTGTCTTTTCTCTTTGATCTAGTCCCATGCCTGAGCCACCAGGTGAAGGAGGAGGGATATAATGCATGTATGGATGGTATTGATCATAAATGTATTCATATGGAGGAGGAACATAATTATAGATTGGATATGGACCACTTGGTATAGTATTATAATGAGGAGCACTAGGTCTAGGTCGATACATGTCATGACCATGAGGATAAGAGGTATCATAGGAGTGATCTTGAGTATTGCCCCCAAATCTGCCACGGGGTCTCCTCATGTCATGATTTTGAATGTTTGCTTTAGTGTAATTGTATGCATTGGTATGATCTTGGGTATTATCATGGTCATGTGTAGTGGTAGTTCTTATCCATGGGAAAGGATGACTATGGGGTTGTTCATAAGAGTTCCTACTAAAATTGGCATGAGAATAGGTATTGGGAACTTTTGGTTTTTGAAATAAGGATGAAGGTGACTCAGGCATGAAACACTCTCTCCTATTACCACCATTATATCCTCTAGGACTTTCATTTGTTTATTCCCTTGATTGGGGTCCTCTTTTATAATTTGAGACATATCAAAATCATGAGGTAGTTTCATCCCACTTTGTGCCATGACTTGAAAGAAGTATTCTCTATCTCTTCTCATGATTTCTTCAACCAATCTATTGAACCTTGAATCTATGATATTCTCTTCAATGTTTGTGGAAGTGATAGATGCATTTTTATTATCATTGTTGTTCTCATTGTCATTGTCTGGTATATTACCGCGATTGTCAAATGGGTTGTAAAATTCATCTCCATTAAACTCATAGGTACTCATGTTGAGAGATCTTAGAGCTTATTTGGCTTCTCTTCTAAACCTTTGGGAATGGGTTTCAACCATGAACTTGACCTTGGCTAAAATGATAGATGGAAGAAAATGCAAAGACTATGGAAGACCAAGAAAGGATATGGAATGGAAAGAATCAAGGATTCTTGCAGTGTCCAAAGATGTAGGTTCAAGATATGTGTGATCTAAAGTAAGGTGTCACTTCCAAAGAGATGATATATCTCTTGATGAGGTAAGTTGACCTTGACTAAAGATGACCAAAAGGGACCCTAAGATGATAGATTTTATACGGGAACCACTTAGTGATATGCTGTAGCAAGTTTCCAAGATACGACGAGGACAACAAATCAACTTTTTTACTCTAGTTTGGACAATATGTATGAGGGATTGCAAATGATGGACAAATATGAGATCGAGACTGGTTGACTGAAAATGATGAAGCCCTATAGGAAATGCCTTAGAATTTCTTTAAATCTCACAACTTAAACTCATTTTCTCTTTTCCAATTTATTCTGAAACACAGATGCGGAATCGTTCTGCATAGATGTGATTTTTGAATTAAAACACAATTTTAAATGACACAAATATAGTTTTAATAGTTGTTCTAACAATGTTTTTTTTTTTGACAAAAACATGATTCTGCCCTACGCAGACGTGATTTCCCAGCCTAAATGTGATTTCAAGGAACAAAGATGCGATTTTCATCTGTTACACTAATAATGTTTAAGCTGTCACAAACGTTGTTTCTGATGAAGTGTCTGATTCTGTCCGAATGTAAAGTTGTTGAATGTGACCAAATCTCAATGTTGAATATTTTTGTGGCAAGAAAACACAACAAACAATGAAGACACAATGTCTAAAGGTGTGTTTATCCAAAATGTTTTGGTGTATGTTCAAAAGATTTTCACTAGTATAGCACAAATTGAAGACACTTGAAAACATGCACAACCTAGGTTGGAAAGAGAAACCATTCAATGGGGTCCCCATGACATAGAAATACCTCAAACAAGCAGAAAACTAGAGATTCTGGTAGCATTGGCTCCCCCACCACGACACTCACTTCTCGGGCATACCAGATTCTTTTACCTCAAAAGATCAAATATCAAATGAGGGATTCTTGTCTCAACATGAAAGGGTACATGAGGGGTATCTACAAGGTACGATTTTCACTCCCTGAACCATCAAATATAAGGATTTTTGGCCTCTACAACAAAGGTGTTTAGTGGGGGAACTTCTACGATCCTTGGTGTCTACCCGTGCGGCAACAACTCATTTAAGAACCCACTCCTCATTTTCCGCACAAGTGTGTACACATAGTGCAGATACAAGGGAGTACCATTGGTGTAGATACACATCACCAAGTTGTCGTGACTTTCGCCTAACATATTAATTTATATAGTGGATAGAAGAAAGTATTGCTTGGGCCATGCTCTTTCACCTGGCCTTACGGGCTACCTGGGAGACATGCCCTCCTACTTAAATAGAAGATGATAACAATTTCTCTTACACCCAAGGTCCAATGGAAGGCGAGAGGAGAGGATACTTTTGTTATCAACTCTAAGTTTATAAACATAAAATGTGCAAAGCGCACCAAATACTTCAAACAAGTTCTTTAACCCCAAATGAAAGAGAAATGTGACCCTAATTAGACTAAAAATCCAAAGACACACACCTAGATTACCACTGCAATAAATGATTAGTAGTTTTGATAGATTACCCCCACCTGCAATCACACTAGTTAGGTAAATTTTAGAAATCCAAATGTGAAAGGGGAGCCTTCGACAATAAGATATTTTCTCTTTTACAAAACATATGCACCACTTCGTTAGTCCAATGGAAGGGGTTAGGCCAAAATCAAAATCGAAAACCTTAAAAATGAAAAAATGCCAAAAGCTGGAAATAAAAACGCAAATATACCTAACATAGATGCAACTTCTTAACACAAACATGGAAAAAGAAGACCGAAACACGGTTTTGAAGATTTGGACCCTACAAAATAGAATCTGAAACACAGACGCGGGAACAGGCGACACAGAAGCAACTTCTGGGAAAAAATGCGACAATATAAGACACATATGCGATTTTTGATAAACCTACACCTGCAACAACATAAAATACATAAACATGAAAAGATCAAGCACAGACGTGATTTATGATCATAGACACAAAAATATGATGCACAAGTGTGATTTCAAAATCTGGAACTTGCAAATCCGACAAAAAAATAGAAACATGAAAATAATAAGAACAGACGCGAAACCCGAATGTAGACACGAAAAAACTAGTCGCAGATGCGGAATAAATTAGAATTGTCGCAAATCCAACCTGCAACTTCATAGAAAAAAACTAGATCTGAGAATAAAATGTTAGAAACGAAAGGGACAAGGGTCCCACTGGGCGTACCAAAATGTATACGGTGCAAATATGATGATGAAAACCTATTGTAAAACCATATAGATTCAACCACAAACAATCTAAGTCCTATAATGAAACATCCACCATACACCAATAGAGATACCTAAGATCATGTAAATCAACAAAATGAACAATATTACCATTCACATGTCAAGTAGGGTTTCAATATCCATTGTCTCCTATCTCCATTGATCTTGTTTATTATATTTGCTCTTAGATTTTATGTGTGCACAAGAGCTCAACAAAGAATAGATTATGGTTGATAGCTTGATCACAAGAAGACTTGATTGCATATGAGTGTTATGGTTAGGAAAGGAAGAGGACATCCTCTTATATAGAGAACATTATAGAAAATGGAGGGATAATATTAAGAGGTGTAAAGATAAATGGTTGGCTAGGATTAAAAGAGTAGGTAGAGAAAATAAGAAAATAATGAGAGGGTAGGTGGTGTAGGAATTAAGAGATGGATGACATGTGTCATGGGTAGAAAAGGCTAGTATATTAATTAAATAAATAAAGATATATTTAATTAATAGGAGAAAGGGGATAGTTAAATAAATAAAAGTATTTATTTAATTTAGGAGAAATATTATTTAAATAAATAAAAGTATTTATTTAAATTAGAAAAGGGCTAGAAGAGGCTAAATGAATTAATTAAATAAATAAAGATTTATTTAATTAATAAAGGACTTAGGAAAAAATAATTAAATAAATAAAAATATTTATTTAATTAAAGAGGACAATTTTAGGTGTCTACAAGGAGTATCAAGCTACAACAAGGTTGTCTTCAATTATGTTTTCATGATGGATTTTGTGATTATTTATCATTTTATTGCATCAACACTTGGTGGACTTGTCCTAGGAGCATTACATCATAAATCAAAGGTATACTCATTTCAATTCACTATTTATATTCAAGCATTTTATTTTAAATTTAGCCTTTTCCCTATTAGGGGTAAGCTCTATTTTTCATCATTGATGTAGGGTTAATTCCAACCCATGATTTGATTTAGGTAAGCCCCTATACAACCCAACACCATTGTCCTCTTCTTTTGTACAGTTGCAAGCTCAAAAACTATTGATCCTTAAGACATGTTGGCATTAATGTCGTATGCTCTAAGGTGTTTGCAGTTCTCCTTGGCATGGTTCAAGGAAATGAGAAATTGTGATGATATGCAAATTATTCGCATTGTGGTCATATTCATATCAAGATTACATATGCTTTGGATCATATTGTATATCTGTTGATGATTAGTCATTGTGTAATTGGTCATGGTTCATTGCACATATTTGATCAAATACATTCGTACATTAAGAAGGTGATAAAAGTGTTTGTTTCATATGCTCTTGAAAAGAGGTTCTTTTGATACCTAGTGCAATGTAAATGGTAACACATAGAGTTTAAAATGGGAGGAGATCTAAGACGCGAAGAACCTAACAACACATCGACCTAGAAAGCAATGCCTAAAGTCTAGGCAAAGCTAGAGAAGGGCCATCTCACCAGCTTCATGGAAAAGCTTGAGGACTATGACAAAGGTAGGGTCAACCTTGTTGTTTCCAAGATTTCTGAAAACTGGTCTAATGGCTCTTTTAAACTTTATGGAGTTAAATTTAAGTTGGATGCTAGGCTTATTTCTATTGTAACTGGAATGCCCCACTCCGGGCTCAACTTCTTTCGAGACCTCAAGGTCTCCAACAATGTCGTTACCCTATTCCCACATAAAGAGAAAGAGCAGGCCAAAATCGGCAAGGCTACTGAGGGTTACTACGATGCTGCAAACATCAAGAAGTTGTGGGGCTGGGTCCTAAATGCAATCATGGAGTATATTACGGTTGAAGGTCATTTCTCCAGGGCCCACACTTACCACTTCATGCTCTTGAACCATTTCAGACATGACAAAAAAGTGTCTTTGCCCTACTACCTTATTCGATCCCTCTCCAGGTCCCTGAACAAGCACATGTCGAGCCCTTCCAGCCCGATTCTCCACTGCGGGCTTCTACTGCTCATCTATGAGCATTGCAAAACCCTTGCTCTGTAGGAAAACAAGTGGATTTCTGCCTCCCCTGGTAAAAGGAGGATGGAAGAGGGAGATACTAGCAAGGAGAAGGTGTCATCCAGCAAGAAAAGTAAAAGCTCCCCTAGGTTGGAATCTGAGGACATTGTCAAGGAAAGTAGTGGTATGGAGATAGACGACTCTAACGGAGAAGACAACTGGAAGGAAGAGGAACTAGGCAACGAGGAAGAAAGTGGAGATTTTGAGCCTGGTCAAGATAGCCCTATTCCAAGTGATCACCCTGGTAAGGAGAATAGCCATCTTTTGGAGGAGATGACTCCCAAGGATAATGAGGAAACCGAAGTTAATTCTGAGAAATGAACAAATAAAGGCTCCGAGAAGAACCTGGTTGAGGAAGGGGATAGCAAGGCTAAGGATAGTGCTGGTGAGGGGCTTATCCTGGATAATCTCAAGAAGCTCTCGGAGGCCAGAATGAATTTCGATAGACGGACTTATGAAACCCTGAAAAACCTAGAGAAGCAAGGGATAAATTCGGATAAAAAGAGGGAGGATGAAAACAGAGAGCATACTACCTAGAAGCAGGAAATGGAGAATAAGGTAAAATCGCTGGAAGAGGGAAAAGAAGTGATGAAAAATCTAATGGGAATTATCCCAAGTATCCTCTCTACTATCACCAAAAACCTAGAAGACATTGCCAAGGTCTTTGACCATACTCCTAAACCGGTTGTGGACCTCGACCTGGAGGAGGAGACCATCCAGACTGGAAGTGGTGGTGATGCTACCCAGTGGGCGGAACTACTAAGAGAACCAAGGCCACTATCAAGAAAGTTGTGGCTATTGCGGCCAAGGACCCTCCCAACCTCAAAGACAACATCAAAGAGCTGCAAGAAATTAGCAGCACCCTGGCTAAAGCCTTGGATAAAATTTGATTCCTGGACGGCCTGCTGGCTTTTAGGGGCTTTTGTGGGTTTTTCTTGGTTTTCCACTGGTTTTTTCCTTTTGTTTTGTTTCTCTCTGTTTCTCGTGGCTTTGCTGTTTTAATCTTGCTTGTATAGGGTTTCAGGGCCCCTTCAAAACCCGCTTTTTCATTAATAAAAAATACATAGAGTTTAAAATAAAGTTTTAAAAGGACTTAGTTGTGTAATATTTCAAAGGGGATTAAAGGATGATTGTGTTCTATAAGTTTAAGTCACTTTTTGTGACTAGACCTTGGGGGTGTTCTTTATGTCTTAAGTTTGTTGAATCTTTCCCACCAAAATGCACCTTAAGAGTGAGTGGTTTGAGTGACACTTTATGTGGACATAAGTCATTTGTATAAAAGGAAAAATCAAGGGTTCAATCTTATTTTGTATTCCATTATTTTGGCTCATTTGTGGCAGCCCTCGAAGTTAAGGCACAATTTCAACAATTTGGGCTTCTTACTACCATATCAATAAGTGTGGATGGAGAGAGATGGAACATATTTTTGATAGATAGTTACAGGATCATAGTTTGGCTTGGCATTGACAATTTGAGGAAAAAGAAGAATGCATTAATAGGTGTTTCGTTTCCTTAATCCCTTTTCTTGTTTGTCAAATCTAAAGGAGTTTACTCATTGTGTTAACAATTTTTATCTTTAATTTGTGTAAAGGGTTTGTGTTAAGCTTTTGTTTCGAAAAGGGGCTTCTTGCCAATTTTTTTGTTAAGAATGGAATGCATAATGTTTAGTGTGTATACTAAGCATTGATTTTTGGTTCGTTGTTATACAATTTGTTCATTGTATAATATTGGTCACTGTTAAAGTGTAAATTCCTTGGTTTACTATATTATTTGTTTTTACAAATATTTTTGTTTATAGCAATAACCAAAGTATTTGTATTGACCTTGTTGAGTAAAAATATTAGTCAGGGTTTTGAGTCAGACATTTGTTAATCTTGATAAGTTTATGAGTGATTATGGTATCATTATCCTTTGGCAGTTTTTGGAACCCTAGACCATGGTTATCATTTTTTGTTTTTTTTTGTTTTGTGTCAATGAAATAGTGAACCTTGTTGAGACTACTTTCGGGTTTGTTAAGAATTACTTTAAATGAAAATAAACTTTTGTCAGTTATCCATTACAAAGAAATTATGAGGACATCAACTCTGTTGAGTTTGCAGTTTGATTACAATTTTATTATTTGTTAAAAAGAAAAACAATTGTGAAGCAATTCTTGGAAGATGGTAGTTATGTTTCAGTTTGAAAATGCAAAACACTATATGTACTTTCTTCAATTAATTCTTTAGTGTGTGGAACAAAAAAGAAATATTATTCTCAAATTGTAAAAAGGTATTTCATTCATATTATTGTACTTGAAAGCTCTATTAATAGCACATTCAGTGCTTTGTGAAATTGATCAATTGTAAAAGTATCTCATATTGTTGTGTATACAAACATATACACAATAGTATGTTGTACTTGGACTTCTGCCTCTAAATCTTATGTAATGTGAGATCAGAGGATGTTGTAGAAAGAAATAGAGATGATAATCTATGTATGAAATTCAAAAGTGATTGAGAAGTTGTGATTACCAATGAGGCATTATGTAACTAGTGAGATTCTCAGCCAATGAGGCATTGTAAGAAATAAATTTTCAAATAAGCTAGTGAGGCATTTCGAGTGGTTTTATTCCCCGAGAGGGTTTCCACTCAGGACATTTCTTTATGTCATGTTCTTATGTATGTTTGAGTATATTATTGTTCATTTCTTCTTGCTTTATATTGCATAAACAAATCAAGTTTGAAAAAGGATGAAAAGTGAATTTTTGTATGAACATTGATTCACCCCCCCACTCTCAGTGTTCATGTTTGAGACTCAATTTGAAGGTACATGAGGATGGTGTACATAGAGACAAAGGCAACTAGGAAAATTTCATCAAACACGGAAAGAACTAGGGTGCCTAGCACCATAGTCTAAGTGTTTTGATGTATAATTTGATCATAAGGTGGTTTGGTAGCTCTTAAGACCAGTTTGATCGATGTTCTACACCTAGACACCTATCAGGAGTAGGCCCCCTAGCCATAGTCTCCACCCATTTTGAGCTTATATTTTAGACATAGGTTCTCTTAGCATCCCCTTTCCATTTTTGTACATCTCAAGTGATTCTCAAATATACATTTGTTTGTTTGTGATGTTTATTGTCAATTTTGCACTATTTTGCCTAGTTCTTGCATATTCAATTTCCAATCAGACAAACACAAAAGAGAACAATCAAAACCACAAGTGCGTAGCTCTCCAAAGGGTTTGAAGTTGGGCCTATTTGGTTGTACTCCAATTTAATTGATGGGATTGGGTTTGATTCCTAATTTGCATGTTTAGACTAGTGAACCCTGTTTCCACTATATTACACTTTAATGAACTTAACTCTTCTCACGCTTGCACAACTTCTAATTTTGAGTTTCAAATCTAATTTTTGTATGAGTTTTTTAGAATTTAATTACATACATTGGTTGAGCATTACTTGGCTACATCATTGTCAATTTATATGGCATATGATATGGAGTATCTTGTTTAGTCATAGAGAATTCTATGATTGGAGTTGTTATCTTCTTTTGCTAGTTCAATTTCAAGTTTTATCCAAGGTGTTCCTAACATTCCTTTTTATGCATATGATGATAACTTGAATTTATTCCTTCAATCCATAGCTATGTTTTTGCCTCTCCCAAATTTAGTCCCACCATGAGGAAATTTTGGTGCAAGAAGAGACTATCGACACTTCTTTAAAAAATATCCCTCCTAAGGAAGGAACTTTGAGGAATGATGTTGATCCTTCTCCTAAAATGTACCTCCCCCATGGAGATAATTTGGTGCAAGAGGATGATATCATTGGTACTTTTACTAATGATCCTTTACCTATCCACTTGAATGACCTCCCTTCTAGAGATGAAGGATTGATGAGTTATGCTTGTCCCTCTCCCAAAATTAAACCTACTCATGAGAATGTTTTGGTGCAAGAGGAATATGTCACTAACAATGTTTCCAATTCACTCTCTCTTAAAGATGAAGCTTTACAATATAAAGAATCCAATCAAGTTAATGTTATTTCATATTACTAGTCATGTGAAACCCAAATTTGTTGTCCACCTTTGGCAAGATGTCCCTCAACCACAAAACAAACTAGTGATTGTTGTTAAAGGTAGGATGAGTCAACAACCCAATTATCATTCAGTAGCTACACATACAACAATCAAAACAATGAATAATATTCTAATGTTCTTCCCACTTCTCAACCTTTCCTTCCTTGACCACCTTGACTTTCACAACATGTTGGTACCTTGGAGTATGATCTTTTTGAGAAACTTTGTGCTACCCAAGCTAAGATCTCTCTTTGCGTTTTGATTCAAACTTCACCTACATACCATGGGATACTCCAAGAAACTTTATAGAAAGTAGTTGTGTCACCTTCTGATAGAGAAAATGATGTAGCTGCCTTTCTTGATTGTTTGCATAAAACAAAGATATATATTATGTTCTCACAAGATGAGTTACCTTATTTTAAAATTCAAAATCAACGTGATCCTCTCATGATTGTTGTGCTTAACAATGGTGTTGGTCCTCACAACTAGAATGGCAAATAGGTTACAAAAACTCAATTTAGGGATTGGACATCCTTACTGAAAATCTAGCTTTCTTATAGAAAAGGCTCATTTACTTTATCAACTAGGGACGTAAACTTGAAATGAGCCAGCACTGTATATGCACGAAGTTCAAGTCGCAACCATTCTATCCTACTGTAGGAAAGGAAAATATTTGAAATAAATTTGCAAAAACATAATGAAATAATACTTAATCAGAAATCACAACTGAAAGTAACTTAAGAAATTGCTACCAAATAATAAGGTTTTGGCTAGTGGATAGGAACTACTCTGCCCGTTGTGACTATAGGAACATACATAGGAACTGTTTCCAGTGGCTGCAGGAATAGTCCAATGCCAAAACAACAACTATTGCAAGATGAAAATTAACTAAAAAACACAAAGGGACTACTCACCAAGTGGGCCCCCTTGAGTGAGTATATCCAAAATTCTTAGATTGCAAGTGATAAGCTCAAAATAACATTGACTTCTCTATTCCAAATTGACTACAAAATACATAAGTCTAAAAGCTGGGTATTACAAATTCTATGGCCGTTCTGTGTCCTCGAGAGGAGATAGAGACCTTTTATTTATATGGAAACTTATATCAGATTCCTAACTGATCAACCCACATTCCAACAGAATAGGTGAACAGGTTTATTATACTAAAAGAAGAAATCAATGCAGGAAAACAAAACAATATCTGTCCTGCAGCTGAGAAGATATAGCACAATTTGCTTCCTAGATTTAAGATCCACTAAGAACAATTATGACTATCCCACAAACCACTCTGCTAAGGAAGCGATCAAGTGGTTTAAATCTTCTTCAATGCTACTTCACTTTGACCGGGTCTGCATCGTAGCGGTATGTTGATGTTCCTTTAAACCGTCAACTTAGTCTTTCCTTCTTCTTGGCTAACCCTGCATCATGGTGTTAACATGCACAAAAGCATGTGTATTTACTAATGTTAACATAACATAAATTAAACCACATTTTAAGATTGATTTAGATTATTTTCTTAGATGAACCATTAGAAATCATTATATAACAACCTTAGGTTTATTATAAATCAGTTCCAAAAATACTTAAAAAGGCATCAACTAGGAAAGTCTTCTGACCCAAATATTATCTAGACACAATACCTAAGAAGGAATTCTATGAAAAAAATCTATCAAAATAGAGCCATTATTTCAGCTCATCATTGCCCCCAACCTATCTTTTTGCTGATCCTCCAGTAACATGAAAGTTTCAAATTCTAGCATTGATTCTAAAATTGTTGGGGGTAGCCTACCCAGAACCTCCTATAGACAAAATCATATAGAATCCTTTCATCTTTTCCAATCGTGTCTACCTGGAGCGTTCTGTTGCTTCATCATATGGTGGGTCATTATTTTTGCATCCCATTAGTGGCCATAGGAGAATTGGTGGTTGGAAAATGAGGGGCAACCAGTGTCTTCCTTTCTTTCTTCCCAAATGTATATATTTGGGTGCCCTCCTTAGCGCTGCATGATAATTTGATAAGGAGTGTGGCTCAGACTATTTCAACTCATCCGGTAGGATATTCCAACACTGGACCAAATGTCCTATTGCTACATGTCCTTCCCCTATAGTCATTTTCTCAAATTTCTTATATATTTCTTCTCTTGAGGGCAAAATGTCTTTCCCGAAATCTGGTTGATACACAATGTTCTGCCAGTCAAAATAAAGTCTTCTTGGATTTCTTGACTTAGCTCTCAACGGAAGTGAGAGATCTAGTTATTCCTTTCTATGTATCTAGAATTGCTCTCCCCTTGTAATTTCATTTTGAACCCATGACATGAGAGCTCTCAGTTGGATATCTCTAATGAAGAGGAGAGGGTTCCAATCAACGTCATTGGGAACAACATAATTATGTAAATAAAAATCACAGAGAAAATTCTTGATGGTTGTAGGAGATGTTTGGTAGACATGATAAAATTCCTCAGGTATCTTTAAAGAGGGGCTTAGATCCCTAACAATTCTCATCATTTGGAAAAAAATATATTGTTCCTTTAAATACAAAGAGTAAACACAAGGCAGTGCTCTGCATTGCATTAGTTGTGGTACCATGGTGGCTACCATTTCTACCTTAATTTTAAGCTAAGCAATCTCCTCATCTTTCTATTCAATGATTTTCTTCTGCTGGTCAATAAGTCTCTGCATTTCTGCTTTTTCTAATTCCCATTCTTGGTAAAAGGCAAGTGCCACGACATAACTGGTAAGAGAAGATGGTAGTCTATGAATAGGTGCTTTAGGTTTTGACTTTCCAACTTTGCTTCCTGTTTCAACAATCTACTCTGCGACGGAGGCCAAACTGTTAAGCTCGTGAAAGCCTACTTCTGCCTATAGCTGCTCATGAGGGTTCTACAACTCTTCCTCATCTTGTTCTTCTTCCTTAATAAGCTCCTTAGGAGAGGATGAAGGAACATCATCCTGGTGAGGATTGTGTAGCTTTTGTTCTAGAGAATCAAATAAAATGCTGGCATTCTCCTCTAGTTGTTTCTGATCTTTAATCTTTTTCCGAAGCCTACCGCTTCTTCTTTGAGACTTTTCTTTGGTGGTTGCAGGATGACTTCATGCACCTAATTCCTTAGCTACTTCAGTGGTTGTAGGAGAAACCGCTTTTATAGCTTTCCTTTTCTTTGCAATAGGAGAGGCTAAATCCCCACTTTTTAATTCCTCTTTCTTCTTTTCCATGCCAATCTATTTCTCTTTGCCTTTTTCCCTTCATGTAGGAGCCCTAGTTCTTATTAGGTTTTGCGAAGGAACCCCTGTTGAGACTTCTTCTGCTTCAGACATGGCTTCTCCTTTTGAGGGTTCCTTTGCTGCAAAAACATTTTGTTTTGGCAATATCCCAAAGGTTGAGGGTTCAATAGGAGGACCAGGTCTTTCAAAATTTTCTGACTCTTGAGATGGGAGCGGTTCCACTGGGCCCACATTATCTACCCTAAATCTTCTAACTTTTACAAATTTTTCCCAAGACATTGGGGAGACATCTCTTAAAAAACCTTTCAACCAACAACTTAATCAAACAATGATGAGAAACAAAGTGAGGCCAACCTTTCTATGTTTTTGCTGTGTTAATGGAAAGAAGATTGTACAATATGTTCGGAACACTCATCCTTCTCTCATGGCATAAATGAGTCAGAAGCTTGAAATGATGGGAATGTATACATGAGAATCTCCCTTCACAAGTTAAATACTTCAAGACATATAATGCAACTACTCTCCATTCAGGCGGAAGTGATTCTTGCCTGGCCCCCTGTTTATCTATTACCAAAGGTAGGTCTCCATGTCGTGTAAACTTTGCTCTCGCACTTCATGCATCCTTTGATTCAAGGTATTTTTCCCCATCTGATGGCAACCCAGTTACTTCCACAATCCATTCCTCTGTCACTACAACTCTCAATCCTTTCACCTGAGCTTCTCCATCTGAAAATGTGCGGGTGAATTCTCTTGAAACCTCCTCATTAAACTCCATTAGCTTCAGAAAATAATCTAACCACCCACTATTGCAGAATCCTGGCTCACAATCCTGGTCTTGGAGAAGGATATCATGGACTATGGGTTCATGATGAATAGGTGGGCCACCCATTGTAACAATGAAACTCTCAACTCACTAATGGCAGAAATATTCCCAATTCTGCAACTTTCAAAAGAAATATGCTCTATTTTGCTAGAACCCAACTGCAATTCCAAAATAACTCAAGGAAGACAAAAGGAATAGAGTTCATTATATCACATCAAACCAAAAACTAAAAAAAATCAAACTCAATCTATGATGACATAAGAATTATCCATGAGAATAATTCATGTCGTACTTCCCCCCCCAACCTAAGGTTTAAAAGGTGTCCACACATGTGGATGATATGAAATATGGTTTAAAAGGACACTATGCAAATATCATGATGATATGAAATATGGTTTAATTATATGTATGTAACAAAAAATAAATACACACGAGCGTACCTAACATTGTGCGTTAATGACTGTAGTTGAATAAATTTATTATGTAGGAAGTTGATCTGCTATGCATGGAAAGCGAGGTGGAAATGAATGACGGAAGTGGAAGGGAATGAGTGAAGGTGGAAATAGAATATTTATTGCACAGAAATGTACTTCCACTGAATATGGAAGTATTTATTATGAGCATGCAATGAATATTAGGAAGAAGACAGAATGACAAAGCCATCGCTAGTTGCTGTAGGAATCTCGACATTTTCTAGATTAGTGAACTGCTGCAGGATTTTTCCCTTGGAAAGAGGCTTATGATAGAGGCACAGGCGATGACCATTTACCAACAATTTGAAATTGTCTGGATCAATTGTGGATAATCATATGACACCATTAGAGAATGTTTCAATCACCTCATAAGGCCCTAACCAGCATGTCTGCAGTTTTCCCAATTTGTCCTTATACCTTGAATCATAGAGGAGGGCCCAATCACCTAGCTCGAATATTTTATCTTTTATATATTGATCATGCCACTTTATGTGTTGATTCTGAATTGTTTCTATGTGCTGTAGGGCTGTCATTTTGATTTTATCCTAGGCATTAAGCTGCAGAAGCCTTTCCTATTATGCTGCAGAGAGAGTCATATCCAAGGATATGGTTGTTCTCAGGGTTTTATGCTCAAATTCCACATGCATCATGGCTTTTGTCCCATACACCATTTCAAAGGGTGTAAATCCTATTGTGGTTTTCCAAGTGGTTCGATAAGTCCATAATGCTTCAAATAACTTACTAGACCAATCCTTACGATGAAGAGCTATTGTCTTGGTTAATATAGATTCAAGTTCCCTATTGTTGATTTCAGCTTGTCCGTTTGCCTGAGGATGGTAGGGAGTGGATTTCCTATGCCGTATAATATATTCATTGACCAGGGTGATGCTCAAAGTGGAAGTGAATTGTGCCCCTTGATCTATCAAAATCTCTCTAGGAACTCCATATTGAGTAAAGATCTCTTCATATAAAAATTATTCTACCTTATTATCCTTGGCATGTTTGGATGCTTTGACCTCAACCCATTTTGTGACATAGTACACACAAGAATGTATGACCTACCATTCGATGATGGATCAATTGGCCCAACAAAATCTAACCCCCATTTGTCAAGTGGTGTTACAACCATCTGTGGATGCAAAGGCATTTCATTAGACCGATTTGGTCTTCCCATTCATTGAGATCTATCACATTTCCTGGTATATTTGATTGCATCCTTGTGCAAAGTCGGCCAATAATATCTTGTAGTCAGTATTTTGAGAGTTGTTCTCTTGGCAAAAAAGTGACCCCCACAAGGCTCATCATGGCAAGCATGAAGGATATCATAAGTTTCATCTTCTCTAACACATCGCCTCATAACTTGATCTGGCCCTGTATAGATTAAGCAATCTGCTATCCATGAAAAATTGAAACTATTTTCTACTAGCAACCTTTTTTCTTTTAAAGAGAAATAAGGAGGAATCTTGTTAGCTGCTAAGTAGTTAGCTATGTCAGCATACCATGGAATGTTTACATTAATTGAAAACAAATGCTCATTTGGAAAGGAATCATCAATGGCTTCAAGATTATCATGTGTTTGAATTCTAGATAGAAAATCTGCCACTACATTTGCCTTACCTGGCTTGTCAATGATAGTGATGTCAAATTCTTGCATTAATGACAACCATCATGCCAACCTACCTATAATGGAACTTTTATTCATAAGGTACCTGATGGCTGCATGATCAGTATGCACAAAGATTTGATAACCAGTGATATAGTGCCTGAACTTATTGAGGACATAGATACCAGCTAACATTTCCTTTTCGGTGACAGTATAATTTAGCTCAAGACCTTGCAAATGTTTGCTGATATAGTAGATTGCATTCTCCAAAACTCATTGTTTCTGCCCCAAGACTGCTCCAATTGCAAAATCTGATGCATCTATGCAAATGTGAAAAGGAAGAGACCAATCAAGTCCTTTAAGGACAGGAGCCTGGGTTAAGGCTCCCTTAAGTTTAGAAAATGCCTCTTCACATGTTGGTGTCCATTCAAACTCAACATTTGTGTTAAGAGAGGATATAGAGGTCCTACCATCTTACTAAAGTCCTTGATAAATCTCCTATAGTACCCCGCATGGTCTAAAAAACTTCTTACATATTGTTGTTTTGTAGGGGCAAGAAGGTTAAGTATTACCTCAATTTTTGTTGGATAAACTTGAATGCCTGACTGAGAAATATGATGCCCCAACACTATTCCTTCTTGCATCATCATGAAGCATTTTTCACTATTTAGGGACAAATTATGATCCTCACAGCACTGCAACACTTTGGCAAGATTTTGCAATGCTTCCTCAAAGGTGGCCCCATAAGAAGTGAAATCATCCATGTAAATTTCCATACAATCATGGGAAATATCTAAGAATATATTGAGGACATCCCTTTGAAAGGTTGCAGGAGCATTGCATAGACCAAAAGGAATAAATGAATAGGCATATTTTCCCCAAGGGCAAGTGAAGGTGGTCTTTTCTTGGTCTTCATGAGCTATTCTGATTTGATTATAACCACTAAACCCATCCAAAATGAAAAGTATTGCTTGCCTGCTAGAGAATCTAATACTTGATAGATGAATGGAAGTGGAAAATGATCTTTTTTAGTAGCAGTGTTGAGCTCCCTATAGTCCACACAAACTCTCCATTTTCCTCCTTTATTAAGGACTATAACTAGGGGAGATACCCATTAACTGTCTGAAAGAGGGTAAATGAATCCTGCATTAAGTAACTTTTGTAATTCCTCCTTGACTATTTCCCTTAATGCAGGATTAATCCTTCTCAGAGGTTGTCTAACTGGTTTACAATCTTCTCTAATATAAATTCTGTGGGTACACAATGTAGGATTTAATCCTATCATGTCATGATAATCCCATGCAAAGGCTTGTTTTTGGTTTTTGAGTAGCTAGACTAATGACAACCTTTGGTCTATTGTAAGTTGACTATTGACATTCAGATTCCTTCCTAGAGCAACCTCTACTTGAGTGATTGACTCAACATTAGATATTTCAGATAAACAAGAGGTTTGGATTTCCTACGATAATAAGGTATGAAATATATTTGTGGCTGCAGAAGAATCTAAAGACATTGTGGATGGAAGAATAGTATGCAAAGGCCTTGTTGGTATATCAGATGACTGTTGAGCTACTCCATAATGATTTCCTATGATGTTAGAGAGTACGCTATCATCTTCTTTGAGTTCTATGAATGATTCTGTAGTTAACATCATAAGTTGCTGAACATAATTAAATTCATCTGCTTCTTCTCGTATATCTGGCCATACTACTTGCTCTTGATCAAGTTGTGGCTGTGCTGGAGAATAAAGTGTAAGAGTTTTAGCAGTGATGCCATCTGAAATGGTCATGTCCCTTGATCTACAACCTATGTATGCATCAACTGTAGCAAGCCAAGGTCTTCCCAAAATGATTGGATATCCCCCCAATGTTGCCTTCAGAGAGAGTATTATAAAATCAGTCGGATATTCCTAGGAATCTAGTGTGACAACAATATCCTCAACCATCCCATAAGGTTAGATAGTGGAGCTATTAGCAAGTTGCAGGACTGTTAGGGTAGATCTAAGACTAGTAATACTGAGTTGTTGCATGACATCCTTGGTCATCACATTTATGGCTGCTCCCAAATCTATCAAGGCATTTTTAATTTGATTTTCATTAATAACTACCTTCACAACAGGACTACTTGGGTCAGAATATTTAAGGACAACAACTTTTCCTAACATAATGTCAGTGAATTTCCCTACTACATGTACTATTTTTGGGTCCTTTTTCTTGCATCTAAGTTTTTTTAAACATGACTCTTTAATAGATTTTCCATATATGGGAATATACTTAATAGCTTGAAACAATGGAATTTCTATACATATATTGTTTAATTGATCAATAAGATCAAAAGCTATGTCATCCTGTTGCCTAAACACTTCTACCTGTAATCTCTAAGGAAATGGAGGCATTCTAACAAGTGTGCCTGAAGTCTTAGATTGAGGTACTTGCTCAGGGTTTCCAAGCTGATTAGGTGTAGTATCTTGAGCAATCTCCTCATATGGTAATTATGTTATAACTGGAGGAGATGGGGTAGGCAAAGTTGTTCCTGACCGGAAGTGAATATCACTTATATTAAGAGAATATGAAGGATACTAATTAGGATCAGCTAAATAAACTTCTTGTTGTTGCTAAGGTTTGTTATTTAGATTTGGCACAGGCTGTGTTGGTAGTGGCTTAGGTGGAGTAGCATTAGGATATGGTGGCATTAAAGCTGACTATTGGGACTGTTGTTGTGGCTGCAGGAAACCTAATGACTGGTTTGCCCATTGTTGACCTCCCCTCCATTGTGGTGACTATTTCCTGTTACCTTGAGGTGGTGACCAATTCCCTAGTGGATGCTGCCACTGAAAGGAAGGATTATGATAATTGGGACAAGGGTTTGAGAGCTATTCCAAGACTAAGGAGTATAATTCCCAAAATTTTGGGAATATGGGGGTTGCCGCTGATTATTTTGTGCATTAAAGTTCACATAAGGACTAGAAAAAGACAATGGATATTGTGGCATACCTTTTCTTTGAGGCCAAGGCCTTCGTTGTGCAACATAAAAGAGTTTTTCATCATCTCCATAGACTGGCTTGAAATTTGGAGGAGCCTATTGGTTGTCAATTTTAGTGAGGAGTTTACACTTGCAATCTCTCTTCTTTTGTTGACGGGGAGGACAGAACTCAGCGAGCATGGCCTCCGCTTCCTCATACTTCTTGCTTGCTTGAAGTGTATCCAACTGATTATTAATATTGTTAATAATATCCTCTTTAAAGTCCTTTAGCAGATGAGTTATCTCCATCCTTGAAACTGTTGTAGATGCCTTTGCTGTTGAAAAGCCAGACCTATAGTGTCTTCCTTTCTTGGCTGAAGCTCTGGAATATTTTTGACAGAGTTTTGTGATGTCATCCCATTGAACTTGAGTAATGTCTCCTCCTCCTCCCATGAGGTCCAATGAGTCAACACAGTCTTCATTGATTCCCCTTAGGAAAATCAATTTCAAGGATTCTTCACTCAAGGTGTTGTGCTTGGATTTCCTGACACTGAACATAAACCTCTCCAGATAATCTTCCATACTCTCATCTTATTTTTGTGTCATTCGGAAGATATCATCACCATGTCAATCCATTCCCCTGCAATAATCTTTGTACTTCTCCAATAAGTTTTCCTTCATTTCATCCCAGGAAGTGATTACATCTCTACCTAAACTCATAAACAACCTAAGGGCACCTTCTTTCAGAGTGGCAGGGAATAATTTGAGTTTATGGGCATCAGTGGTATAGTCATAACTTCTATAGAGGATGTCAAATTCAAACATAAAGGTATTTGGATGTTTTGTGACCAAGCCATAAAATTTTGGAAGAGAGGAGACTCGTATATTCTTCAATTTTTCATTATCATGCTGGTCAGGAATGAGAAACTCAAATGTTGGGTTTGTAGGTAGAGGTGGAGGATTTGCTACCATTGGTCCTTGATAAAGAACCAAAGGTAAGATGTTTTGCTCAGGGGATTCATTTAAGAAGTCAAGGTCTCCCTCTGACAAATCAAAAACACCTCTATTTCTGACTTGCACAAAAGTTTCTGCAAAAGGATTTACTTCTGGTGCTTGATCTAATCTTATGTCATGAGTGGAATGCAAGGGAAGAAATATTCCTAATGCATCTGTTCTTCTTCTATGCATACAGATTTAATGAATGAATTCTAAGAGCTAACTAAGAAATATTAAAACTAATGGTTACAACAGGTTCTTAGTTTGCCACCATCCCCAACAATGACACCAAAAATGTTGGTCCTCACAACCAGAATGACAACTAGGTTACAAAAACTCAACTCAATGATTGGACATCCTTACTGAATGGCTAGATTTCCTATAGAAAAGGCCCATTTACTTTATCGACTAGGGACGTAAACTTGAAACGGGCCAGCATTGTATGTGCACTAAGTTTAAATCACAACCATTCTATCCTACTACAGGAAAGGAAATTCTCAGAAATAAATGTGCAAAAATATAATGAACTAATACTTAATCAAAACTCACATTTGAAAGTAACTTAAGCAACTGCTACCAAATAATAAGGTTTTGGCCAGTGGGTAGGAACTACTCTGCCTATTGTGGCTACAAGAACAGACACATGAACTGTTTCTAGTGGTTGCAGGAATAGTCGAATGCCAAAACAACAACTATTGCAAGATGGAAATTAATTGAAAAACACAAAGGGAATACTCACCAAGTGGGCACCCTTGAGTGAGTATATCTAGAATTATTAGATTGCAACTGATAAGCTCAAAATAACATTGACTTCTTTATTCCAAATTGACTGCAAAATACATAAGTCTAAAAGTTGGTTATTACAAATTCTATGGTCATTCTATGTCCTCGAGAGGAGATAGAGACCTTTTATTTATATGGAAACTTATAATAGATTCCTAATTGATCCACCCACATTCCAATGGAATAGGCGAGCAAGTTTATTATACTAAAAGAAGTCAACGCAGGAAAATATAACATCTGTCCTGTAGCTGAGAAGATATAGCATGATTTTCTTCCTAGATTTAAGCTCCACAAACCACTCTACTGAGGAAGCGATCAAGTAGTTTCGATCTTATTCAATGCCACTTCACTTTGACTGGGTCTGCGTCGTAGCGACATGTTGATGTTCCTTTAAACTGCCAGCTTAGTCTTTCCTTCTTCTTGGCTGACCTTGCATCATGGTGTTAACGTGCACAAAAGCATGTGTATCTACTAATGTTATCATAACATAAATTAAACCACATTTTAAGATTAATTTAGATAATTTGCATGGATGAACCATTAGAAATCATTATATAACAACCTTAGGTATATGATAAATCAGTTCCAGAAATACTTAAAAAGGCATCAACTAGGAAAGTATTTTGACCCAAATATTATCCAGACACAAGACCTAAGCAAGAATTCTATGACAAAAATCTATCAAAATAGAGCCATTATTTTTTCTCATCAAATGGTATGACCATAAGATATGCTCTAGTTGATAATGGCTCAGGTCTTAATATTTGTAGTATTGATTTATTACATAAGATCAAAGTGGATACCACCCTTATTCAACCAAATTATCTTTGTATTTGTGGCTTTGATAATGTTGGTAAGTAGGCTTTAGGTACAATTATAATATCTATTAAAGTAGATAAGGTGATCCTACCCACACTTATCCATGTCATGCCTAGTACTCTCACATACAACCTTCTTCTAGGTAGACCATGGCTTCATGCTATGTAATTTTTTCCTTCTAATCTTCATGGCAATCTCAAGTTCATTTACAAAAACAAGATGTACATGCTAGAAGGTGATAAACAATTCTTATAGTGGTGTCGACAAAGAGGGAGGATCTATATCTTCCTTTAACACTATGATTCCTTCCACAACACAATCTCCTATCAGTGGTTCTTTCTTGGAAGAAAATTGGGGTCCTTTAGACTATAGACCCTCCTTTTGTGGAGAATATAAAGTCACAAAATTTAAAACTAAAGCCTCAAGGGGGCCTAGTGTGTCATTTGTTCAAGCCTTTTCTAAGATCATCATAACCTCTTCTTCTTCTAACACATTTCTTGATTATGTTTGGGGCTCTTTAGAATTCAAACCAATTGAAAATAAGAATTAAATCTCTCCTCTTGACATTTCAACACCCACTAAAACTCCTGCATTTGATTTAGAAAAACAATATGGAGTTGATTTTAAAATAATTTCTAAACATGGATACAATAGACATGGTTTAGGATGTGTACAACAAAGTTTTGAGGATCATGAGAAATCCACATCACACTTTTCTAAAGAGGGTTTAGGTTTCCAACCCCTTCCTTTAATGCCACCCCCTCCATCATTGTCTAATATATATGTCTTCTTCTCCCAACTTCTCATCACAACAATAGAGTATTTTGTTTAATATTCTTAAAGACAACTTTATTACCCTCCCTTTGAGAAATAGAAGGGAAAATTGTAAACAATATCAAGGTAATCCTTATTTTTGGCACTATCTGTGTGCGGGAAAAGCAGGGTGATGAAACTTAAAATGTCAAAATTATGTTCAAAGAGGCTTGTCCACACACCCACAAGACTTCTTGGTGCAAGTTATGGAGTCATGAAGAATGACTCAACTTCCCAATGTTGGTTCCAAGGTTCTCTATCTCACAAGGTCCCTCAAGCCAATGCCTTTGCTCTCAGATCACTGAGCAAAGTGGCTTAAGGATGACAAATGCAAGAACGAGGGATGCTTATGATTGATTTAGTTATGAAAATGCATCCTATCTATGCATGATTCTACAAATGCAATAAACTAGATTTATAAGATGACAAAATTAGTAGCAATACTATCCTAACATGATATACTAGTTTATGAGTTAAGCTAATGATAAAGGAAATAGTCTAAAATGCTTATTAGATTAATTCCTATTACAAAGAGAAGCTAGATTTGTTAATAAAATTGAGCATAAATGAGATACTAAAATCTTGCATGGATCCTTAAAATGGAGGAATGAGATCTCTATTTATAGTGAAAATAGGGCAATGGATGGTCAGGATTGAAAGAGTTAATCAAGGGTCAAGTTTGAAAGTTGTCAATCCATGTTTTCAATTTTCACCAATGAAATGGTGACAATTTTCAACATAAGGCTGGTTGAGAGGAGAGGTAAGAAGCATTAAATGCTTGAGAAGACCTCATGGTTACCCTAGGAGGTAAGGGTTAAGGTTAGGTTAGGGTTATCCATTGGATAAAGCTTTTACCCAAGGGGTAAACTCTTATGCAAAGGTTAAAGGAATAACCATGGTCAAAGCAATAAATGCTTGATGAGACCCTTGGGTTAGATGGAGGTTAAGTTAGTCAAAAAGTCTCTAACCATGCCACTAAGGGTTAGTTAACCATTAATGGTTTGAAGACTTTGGGGGACAAATTTGTAAGAGTCCTTCCAAATTTGAGGGTATTCAACAAGTTAGCTTGTTGAATGGATAAAGGCTTTAATGCCTTTTGAAGACTTTACTCCAAATTTGAGAAGTGACCTCCTCAAATTTAGGGAAAGGGGATAATGGATGTGGTTAGGCTAATTGATCAGGATTAGATGGATTCTAGAAGAAATTAGGAATAGGGTTTAGGATGCAAGTGGGAGATGTAGGAAAATGCAAGTGGGTGAGGGAAGATAGAATTAATTAAAATAAATTACTTTATTTCAATTTGGTTACAATTTGGGAAATTGAATAAATTAGATTTATTCAATTTGTGGAAACTATTAATTAAAAGGCAAGAAGAAGGGTTTTAATTAAATAAAATGATTTATTTAATTAAATGACATAAAGGGCTTAAGTGAATTTAACTAAATAAATTGAATAATTTACTTAATTAAATAGAGGAATGTAGGTGATTTAGTTAAATTAGATTTAACTAAAATAGAGGAATGAACATAAAATATTCATTTACGAATATGGTCATTTTTATACGTCTACATTTTGCCCCTCTTTGAAGTGACGTGTGTGCACATGTTGATTCAAAGAAAATGACGTGTCATCATGATTTAGTTATGATCAATTTTTATGTCATTTTGAGATTTTCATTTTATGCCCCAGATTTGATAAACGATGTTGATAATGCCCCCTCAGGAGATGAGTCAAAAATTTTGAAAATTTGATTTGATTTAGATAATTTTGATAGATTTCATTGCATTTTAAAATTTTGTCTTTGTTGAATGTTGTAATTTGATTCATCTCCCGATATTGCCATTTGGTAGGGTGGTAGGAGACACCGTGAGCAATTTTACGCATCCCTCCATGTAACCCTAATTTTGATTTACCCTATAAAAGGGAAAAAGTGATTTGTTTTGTCTCATTTGTGCTTGTTGACCTTGGAGAAAGTGATTTTTGGAGAGAAGTCAACATGTCGGTTCCTTATGCTACGCATCGATTTGAGTGCGTTCGGAGGTATCGGAGGCCTGTTGCGTATGGACCACCAGTAAGTCAACCTTTTTGACCCCTTTTGGATTTTTTATTCTGTCATTTTTGATCATTTTTTCAATTTTGTCACGCGGATTTGGTGGTTTAGCGCGTCAGGGTCAAGAAATAGCACATACGATAGGTTTCGTAGCGCTTAGGGTTTAATGGATAAGGTAGCATCCAAAAGGTGTAGGGTAGCACATCAACAGGTTAGGGTAGCGCGCAAGGTTAGATTAGCGCACCGGGAACACAGGGTAGTGCAAAGGGTAAAACGAGTAGCGCATAGGAGATACCTAGCATAGAGGGTTTCCAGGAGGTTGCATGGGTAGGGCTAGATAGCGTGTAGGTATGACATAGTGTATAGGGATAGATATGTAGCACAAGAGCATGATAGAATAGCGCATAGGGTAGTTTAGCAGGGTTAGATTAGGTGGCACTTTGGAAGAAAAGAGTAGTGCATAGGTTTTGGCTAGCGCATAGGGTAGATTTAGTAGCACCTAGCAAGGACAAGGTAGCACATGATAAGTAGTTTAGCACGTAGACAAGATTGGTTAGCGCATAGGGAAATTTTTTTGGTATAGTGTGATTTGTGAATGAAGAAAATTGGTAGGTTGATGCCAGTTTTGCCAAGATAGGTACAAATTGTTGATCTACAGATGAGATGTTCAATATGAGTTCTGATATAACTTGATTTGATTTGTGATTTTTCAAGTTGATATAGATTTGATGCAGATTTAATATGTTGTGGTTTTTGATATGAATGTTTTTGATTATGAATTTTGGAGCTTGACTTGTTTTACAAGCTGCATTGATTGTGAAACTTGAGTTGTTTTATAAGTTGATATGGGTGTGAAACTTGATTTGTGTTACAAGTTGATATGGATGTGAAACTTGAGTTGTGTTACAAGTTGATATGATTGATATGATGTGGAACTTGATTTAGATTATCAAAATTTTCAAGTTTTTGATATGAATTTGATTTTGGTATCTATGTTTGGATGAGGAGACTGATATTGGACTTGTTTCGCTTTCTGACAGGAGCATCTTGGAGTGGGTTCAGTCACATGAGCAATTTCTGAGACCGTGGTCATTGATACCATGATTGACACAGGTAGATAGAGACATTATTGAGAGGTGTGGCCTGACCTCGTTGTTAGATATGCCTCGGTTTATCGTGAACCAGGGTTTATTGACAGCATTGGCAGAGAGGTGGCACAGTGATATGAACACCTTCCATTTGGCGACAGGCGAGATTACAGTGACGCCTGAGGATTGTTATTGGATTCTACGGATTCCTGTGGTAGGTGCATTGCTACCCTATGAGCAGACCGAGGAGGGTGGGACTGAGGCACTTCACCAAATCTTGTAGGATGATACTAATTGCGGGTATGAGATCCCCTGGTAGGAGTTTTTGGATTTGGATTACACTCCTCTACCATTACTTTTGGCAGGTTTCATAGGTGGATTCTTATGTCCTGATCGTAGGTTGAAGGGACTAGCAGTGGGGTGGGGATTGGTTCTGGAGGATATGGTGATGCAGGGTCGTCGATTTGCATGGGGGTTGACTATATTGGCCCACTTATACAGGGATTTACATCAGGTGGTATACCTAGGTTACGACAGTTTATCAGCTGGAGTGACACTGCTACAAGTATGGGCGTGGGAGCATATTCCCACAGCTAGGCCACTGGCGGATAGAGATAGGCCTGTTGGGTGTGCGTATGCATACAGATACAGAGGGATAGTTGTCCAGCGTAAGCTGGGCAAACTAGAGCACTAGAGGAGAGTGTTAGATGATATTGATACAGTCATCTGGCGACCATATACAGGCTGCGAGGTATGGGCCGAGGATGGGATGGAGATGCCTTACGTTTATATGACCAGATATTTGATAGGGTGGATGCCCTTTGTTATTGAGAGGTTTTTATATAGTCGGGTGCTACGGTAGTATGGTCGACAATAGGGGATTCCATAGGGAGCATGCCTATATGCTCGACAGAGATAGGACATTCCGGATTGGGGACCTGCGATTGATAGCGTGGCGGTCATGGAGGAGTTCATTCATTTATCTAGCCAGATTTGGGATTATGCCCCTGAGATAGTGGATGCAAGGATGACGGATGAGTTCACAGCTCGTGCAGTGGCCAAGATATCGGATCCAACTGAGATGATTCTGACTTTTGATGATGATGAGGTAGATGAGGGAGGTGGTGATGGAGGAGGAGGTGATGGCGGAGATGGTGGAGGAGGTGGCCAAGGTCGGCGAGGAGATAGAGGGAGATTGGATCGGGGGAGGAGAGGAGATAGGGGTGGTGATGGTGGTGATAGGGGGATATGGGCGGAGAGAGATGTGCGGTGGGCTATGATGGATAGAGGGAGAGGAGGTTTGGCTATCAGAGATTGGGGTGAGGAGAGGGTGGGGGAGGTGATAGTGGTAGTGGAAGGGTATGATAACATCAGACGACAGGCCTAGAGGAGGAGGTCAGTGTGCTACCTCCACCAACACCGAGGATAGGTAGAGGGACAAGGGGTACCCCTGTAGATGTAGATTCCAACGCATCTAGAAGATGCATAGATTAGATCACTGCAGTTGTCAGTGCAACAGTTGCAGACATAGTTGTTGGCGCATCAGCGTCAGATTAATCAGCTGACCATAGAGTGTGATACTGAGATATAGCATCAGGGTTGAACATAGGAGGTCACAACGAGTTTGCAGAGAGTTGTAGTAGGTGGTCCGATGAGAGACACCTTGAGAGAGCTGGCTTTGAGAGCCAAGGAAGTAGAGTATTACAGGCATCATTATGAGGATGTAGTGCCCAAGGACAGTCAAGTGCAAATTTTTACAGCATCGAGATCGAGTTGATCTCGAGATACTGGGTCGAGGATAGAGAGCAGAGGCCTGACAAGGCCTCCTAGACAGGATCCACCTAGAGATCTAGGTGCTGGTACATTTGCAACGAGACCATCTCCTTCAGGAGATAGTCATACTTGAGAGACGCTGTCTCTATTGTATTTTGATAATTTTATATTGGCAAATACATGATATATTTTGTACATTGATCATTTTTTGAGATATATATATGACACCATTTTCTTTGATCCTCATGTGATGTGTTATGGATTATGCTTTCTACGTGCTTTTGTTTATTCTATGATGCTGTAATGCTTGTATGTGATGTGATATGTGATGAATATGATGTGATAATGCATGATGTTGTAAGATGTATCTTGAAAATGAGATGCATGACAATGATATGCTGTGAGATGTATCTTGAAAATGAGATGTATGATAATGATGTGCAATGATACTTATGCCAGATTTACAATGATATGCAACTAATTGAATTGAGCATCCTCATTTTGTACTTGTCATCCCTGTATAGCCACATGTTGTTTGCTTTCTTTATATGTATCATCATTGAGCATTGATTAATTTTGGGATATGTTGAAAATTTATACAAGCATAATGGTATATTTGAACCATAATGACTTGAGAAAAATTTACATGATTTTTGATTTTGCAAGATAGCACAAGTGTCAAGGTACAATTGAACTAGGACGACCTGAGTGCGAATTGCGTAGAAACATACAAGATTAAATCATGTGTATGCGTAAAGTGGAATCATGTCTTCAATGATATGTTGTGAATCACATCTCGAGACAAGTATGTATACAGTACAAATGATCGCCTCACAGATAGAAAACTAATAAAATATTGGAGTCCCCACGACGTTCTCTAGCTTTGAAGCATTGGTGAGAAAATATAGAGGATCCAACAATTCAAAAAGTTCAAGTACAAAAATAGTCAAAACTTTATGCAAGATGCAACATTTGATACTTTAGAAAATCATCCATCATATTTTTTTGAATCTTGTTAAGCGATCAATGTTTTGCTTTGCAATTGTGCGAGTGCAGTTTGCTGGATATGATGTTCTGAGTTTGCGAAAAGTTTTGATGGCTTGAATGTGCTGCAAGTTTATACTGCCCCTAGTCAAGTGCGCTTCTAAATGTGGATTGTATAGTGATTACCAAGCCATGGTGAGATGTGGTGAAAAGATATGTGGATAAACCAGGATAGTGACTATGCTAAGTATGTCCTGGATGGATATTGTGATAAAAGTGTCAGGCGATGGTGATAAAAGTGTCGGGCGATGGCCGATAGTGCTTTATTGTGGATATAATGGTATGGATATAGATAGAGGAGTTGTCCTCTCACAATAGTGCCTGTTGCCAGGTTTTCACCATTTGCTTTTATTGTACCTTTTTATTTACCTTTTTCTTGATTTTTTGATATTTTTGACTTTTCCGTGCATTAGACTACTCAAGTGTAGTATTTCTTCAGATGGATGTTGTTAGTTGGTTCGTCGAGCACATCTCCTTCTGAAGTTGTTAGCTGATAGGCACCTGATCCATAAGATGATATAATGACATAGGGACCTAACCAATTAGGTTCAAATTTCCCTTTCTTTTCTCAATCCTGCTGATTCCTAGGATTTTCCTTGAGTATAGGTCACCAATTTTAAAAATTCTGGGAATGACCTTGTGGTTGTAGCTCCTGCACATACGTTGTTGATATGCTTTGAGATGAGTGTAGGCACGTTGATATCTTTCATCTAGAAGCTTGAGCTCTTGCAATTGGTTAACTCGATACTCTTCATCTGGAATTAGGCCTTTTAAAGAGACTCTGAGAGATGGAATTTCTACCTCTAAGGGTAAAATTTCTTCAGATCCATATACCAATGAATATGGTGTAGCTCTTGTAGGTGTGTGGATGCTAGTTCTGTATGGCCAAAGTGCTGGATTGCATTGTACATGCCAATCTTTGCCTACATCATTCACTGTTTTCTTTAGGATTTTTAATATTGTCTTGTTGGATGCTTTTGCTTGACCATTTCCCTGCGGGTAGTAAGGTGTAGAAAAACGGTGTTGGATTTTGAATATTTCACATAGTTCTCACACATCCTGGTTTTTGAAAGGTCGTCCATTATCTGTGATGATGGAACTTGGAATGCCATATCTACAGATCAGGTAATTAAGGATAAAAGAGGCAATTTGTTTCCCAATCACTGTGGTCATGGGGACTGCTTCAATCCATTTGGTAAAGTATTCCATTGTAGTTATAATGAACTTGTGTCCATTTGAAGATGACGGATGAATTTTGCCAACCAAGTCTAGTCCCCACTAGCAAAAGGGCCAGGATGTTGTGAATGGTTGTAGTTCCTATGCTGGTGCATGTATAAGATTGCCATGGATTTGGCATTTAGGACACTTCTTTGCAAAGTGTTAAGAGTCTTTCTCCATTGTCAGCCAGTAATTACCCATTCTTAGAAGCTTTTTAGCAAGAGTAGTACCACTTGGATGTGTGCCATGGAATACCTTCGTGATGCTCGTGTAAAGCGACGTCAAATTCATTACGATCAAGGCAATGAAGAAGAGTACCATCTAGACCTCGATGGTACAAAGTATCAATGGTAAGAGAATAACGAGTAGCTTGCCAGATAAAATTATGTTTTTGGTTTCGGGATAGGTCAATGGGTAGGATATTGTTCTTAAGATAGTCGTATATCAGTCCATATAATGGAGAGTCAGAATTGGTCAAGGCATAGATAACATGGGATTCAGAATGGTCATAGGCTGGGGAGAACAATTGCTCTACCAGAAACTCATAACAATTCTGTTGCTCTGGAATTTGCAGTAGTGAAGCGATAGTGGCCATTGCATCAGCTACTTTGTTATCCAACCATGGTATTTGCTCGAAGGTGATGTGTACAAAATATTGTTTAAAATCATCCACCATTCACTTGTATGGTAGTAGCTTGTCATCCTTTGTCTGATAGTCATTGTTGATTTGATTAATGACTAGTTGTGAATCTCTGTAGACTTTTAATTATATGATCCTCCATTCTATGGCCATTTTGATGCCTATAATCAATGCCTCATATTCAACAATGTTACTTGTGCATGGAAACATAAGCCTATATGATCTTGGTATAGTGTGTCCTTCAGGAGTGATGAACAAAATACCAACAACTGAGCCATGTTGTGTGTAGGATCCATCAAAATATAAGGTCCATTGTTTGGTGGAGATAGTAAGAACGTCTTTGTCTGGAAATTCGATCTCCATAGTTTGTTTTTTCGGTAGTGGTGCTTCTGCCAGTTGATCTGCAATTGCTTGTCCTTTGATAGCTCTTCGCTTTGTGTAGTGGATATCAAATTCACTGAGGATCATGACCCACTTAGCCAATCTACCTATAAGAGCTTCTTTACTGAGTAAATATTTGAGAGGATCAATTTTTGCAACCAGCTTAATTGTGTAAGCTAGCATGTAGTGCCATAATTTTTGAGAGGCAAATACCACTATT
This sequence comes from Cryptomeria japonica, assembly GCF_030272615.1. Classification (NCBI taxonomy): domain Eukaryota; kingdom Viridiplantae; phylum Streptophyta; class Pinopsida; order Cupressales; family Cupressaceae; genus Cryptomeria; species Cryptomeria japonica. Next base: position 45,854,771 of record NC_081407.1, on the reverse strand, counting down.
AGACAAGCTTTCTCAATGAATGTATAGTTGAGTTCATATCCATTCAATGTCCCATTTATATAATAGATAGCTCACTCTTTGCCCTGTTGATCTTCTTGTGCTAACAATGCCCCCAATGATATGTCTGTTGTTGAAATGTAGAGGACGAGTGGCTTCCCTGGTATTGGTGGTACTAGAATTGGCAGGTTCATTAGATATTGCTTGATTTGATAAAAGGATTCGACACATTTGGCTTCCCATCTGAATAGTACATTTTTATGTAGCAAATGATTGAATGGGAGACTTTTATCTACTAGTTGAGTGATGAATCGCCTGATTGATTGGAGTCATCCTTGTAGAGATCTAAGTTGGCTGATGTTCTTTGGTGGTGGCATCTCCATAATGGCTTGTACCTTTGCTGGATCCACTTCAATACCTTTAGCTGAAACTATGGAGCCTAGTAATTTGCCTGATGTAACCCCGAAGACACACTTCTTAGGGTTGAGCCTGACTTGGAATTTTTCCAATCTATCAAAAATATTTTCTAAGATGCTTAGATGTTCTACTCTGGTGAAGGATTAAGCTATTAAATCATCTGCATAGTCTTCCATGAAGGTATGCATCATGTCATGAAAGATTATTGTCATTGCTCATTGATAAGTTGCTCCTGCATTTTTTAAGCCAAAAGGCATGACATTCCAATAGTACGTTCCCCATAGATAGGTAAACGTTGTTCTATCTTGATCCTCTGGGGCTATCTTTATTTGATTATATCTTGAAAAACCATCCATTAGTGATAGCATTGCATGGCCTGCTATGAGGTCTACAATTATGTCGATACTGGGCAAAGGAAAGTCATCCTTTAGACAAGCTTTGTTGACATCTCTAAAATCAGTGCAAATTCTGATACTGCCATCGGGTTTTGATATTGGTACAATGTTGGAAATTCATTCAGCATAGTTGATAGGTTGAATAAATCAGACGTCTAATAGTTTCTTCAACTCATCTTTAACCATGAGTGCTACATGTGGATTCATCTTTCTTAGTTTTTGCTTCACTGGCTTAGCTCCTGGAGCAATGGACAAGTGATGCATGATTAATTGTGGATCAATCCCGAGCATATCTGCATATGACCAAGCAAAGTTGATTTGCTTTTCTTTAAAAAATTTAATAAATTTTGATCTTTCTTCCTCTGTTAGAGATTCTGCAAGGTGTATAGTTTTGGTTGCTTTTGTAGTACCAATGTTGATTGATTGAGTGGGCTCAATCAATATGGGTGATCACTTGTGATAATGCTCAGGAAGAGTGTCAAGTCTCCCATCCTTAGGTGCCTTAAAAAGGTTTTCACCCTCAAATGCATCCTTTATTTTTACTTTTGTGTGATCTATTGCTGCCATTGACTGGTTTTTAGTAGTAGATCTTTTAGTTTGCTCATTTTTGCGATTGAGAGACTTGACACTCCCCTGGTTGCAGACATCGTTACTTTGTTCACTGGTAGAGTTTGTTTCTAGGTTAACGGTACATAAGTAATGGATAATGGATTCGTCATTTGGGAAAATTGGTATATCATGAGTTTCAGGTTTGTCCCAATCTATGAGGTTAGGAAAGACAAGTGGTAAGGAGTCATTTGGTGGATCAAGTTCGACTGTTGTAAGTGTCAGGATGGAAGTATCATCGTGGTTGGCCTAGGTGTTAAAGAAGTTAAGGATCTTGTCAAGGTCTTCGATGGTATCATCTTCCATATAGACTTTCTCATAATGTCACTGCTCCTTTTCCTTGGCGTCATAGATATTTTGTGGACCAAATTCAAGTGGTCTAGATTCTGTGCCGCGTTCTTCTTGAGAGATGGGTGTATTACTATCTTTTGTACAAATATCTTCAGTAACATTAGAATAGCTGCCCCATTCATATTCATTGGAATCAGTCCCAGGGGTATTATCCTAGATTCTAGCAGTGTTGTGAATTGGTATGTTGTAGGGTGAGAACAAGTCTTTGATAATTGAGACAAGTTTGATAGTTTTCTTTGATCCTATGTCAGATCCTGCTTCTACTCTTTGCATTTGTTCATATATTATCTCTCCTCGGGGAGGAATGATGTCATCAGGAGGTGATTCTTCTTTGTTGGATATTGGTTCTTGAATATGATGTGCTTCTGTAGTAGATGCTTCTTTCTTTTGATTGATAGGCTGCCTTTGACATTGCTTTTGTTCTTGATGTTCCCGTTCCTTACGTATTGTCTCTGCTGACTCAAATAGTGCCTCTTGCTAGGAGTCTTCTTTGTATTTCTTCTTTGCTTTCCATTGAGGTTTTTGATATTTGCATGGTGCCCTCTTTGGTAGTAGAGTGAGTTCAAAGCCCAATCCCTTTTTATCTTTACTGAATTGTGAAGGAGGATCTAATGATTCTGTGATGCTTTCCTTTCGCTTACCAATAGGTCCTTTGCCATTGTATCCCATTTGTTGCATGATTAAGTAGCCTTTTCCATATAAGTGTGTTGGTATAACTACTTCCACAGTAGCTACTATGTCTTCTTCCTCATCTTTGTATAGCCAACTAAGGATGTCCTTTTCCTTGGATTCATGTGCTAGAGTGTCGAGTTGGATGAATGTGCCATCAAAATTGGTGATGGGCTGAGTTGCTTGATGTGTTGATGTTGTAGGTAATCCATGAGATCTAGGTGATGTTGGTAAGTTCACCAAACACATGGGTTCCAAAGAGTATTCTCCCATGCCTTGTTCTTTGATTTTCATTTTCTACTTGAAATCCATAGATAATGATTTAGACTTTTCTTGTTGAAGATCTGGTGCTGAGGAATTTTGTTTCTCTCTATTATGTGGAACCAAGCTGTCTTGGGCTTCCCCCATAACATTACAATGTTGAAATGGATTATGATCAGTTGATATAGAAACCTCCTGCCCATTGTAGGGGAATTTAACACACCGGTGATAAGTGGAGGGTACTGCTTGCATTTCATGTATCCAAGGTTGACCTAATAAGATATTGTATGCGAGGTCTATGTCTAAGACCTAGCACATAGTATCCTTTCATATTGGTCCTACTTGAATTGGCAACACCACTGTTCCTTTGGATGACCTTTCTTCATCATCATATGCCTTTATAGTTCATAAGTTGATACTTTGACATGTTAATTTTATCAAAACTCTTAGGTTATTGGTATCTTTTGGGTTGCATTTTGATAGTAAAGGATGTGCATTGACTATATGTAATCCATGTGTTAAACCTAAACTTATGAAATCATGTTTGAACTTTGTCGGTTAATTCCTGTAGCCATACCAATTTATTCCTGCAACCAAGTGATTTGTCCCTGTTGATATGCAGATTATTTAGGATAATGTCATATGTGAGTTAATGAATGTATTAATTGAGTAAGATATGTATGTATTCCCTTGTATGTTGTTCTTGTTTAGTGCAGATAATAAATGATGTTGCGGTGGATGATTTCCTTGCACGCCCAAAGACTGAAGAATCACGTATAGATAAATGGAGATCAAACTGAAGGGGATCTAAGCAGGCGCAACGTATGTCATAATTGGAGTAGTCATACTTCACTATGGGAGTTTAACTCTAGTGCGTATTGAATTTGCAAAATATCGCTATGGCGTGCAAAGATTGTGGTTCGGGTTTGATCCACTAACTATTCCTGCAGCCAAGCTCTAATTATCTCCTCCATCTGACATTCATCCGCCTCTTCTTCTGGGTGTGATTTGAGTTGTCCATTGTAGTTTATCTTTTCTTTATAATAAGCTCTTCCTTTTTCTTGGAGGTTAGAGAAAAATACAAAGGAATTGAGCAAAGAGTTTTTGAAAGCACTCTAGAGTTTTCTTTTAGAACATGTAATCGATTTCAGAATGAAATAAAGTAAAGATATGTTGTTCTGATCTGTTAAAAGTATTTTGCTGGAAGTTTGATATCACTCATCCAAGGGGGCCCACTTGGTGAGTGATCCTGTGTTTATGTTCATTGAAATTCGTTTTTACCTAGTTGCAGTAGAAGTTCATGACTGGATTGTTCCTACAGCCACTGGAAATAGATCCACTGACTCTTCAGTTTCTTTTTGGCCCACAAGAAGAAGAATTTCCTATAGTAACAACCCCCACAAGTCCAATGCAAGGGAACCCTCCTCCTGTTGGGAATAATCCACCACCACCTGGTCCAACGTTTGAGTTTCCCATCTCTGACCAGCATGATAATGCCAACCTCAAGAAAATTCCAACATCTTCACTTCCTAAATTCTATGGGTTGGTGACAGAGGATCCTGATACATTTTTGTTTGAGTTTGATGTTCTCTGTAGGATTTTTGACTATACTATAGATGCCCATAGACTCAAAATTTTTCCTGCCACTTTGAAGGAATCATCTTTGAGATGGTTTATGAGCTTGGGTAGTAGCACAATCAATACATGGGATGAGATGAAATGGTCATTTCTTGCAAAATAGAAAGACTATTGTAGAGGCATTGATCATCATGGGGATGATATCTTTAGAATGACACAAACTGAAAATGAGAGTCTTGAGGATTATCTGGAAAGGTTTTTGTTTAGTGTCAAGAATTCCAAGCATAGTACTCTGAATGAAGATTCCCTCAAATTGATATTTTTGAGGGGTATCAGTGATGAATGCACTGATTCCTTAGATCTCATGGGAGGAGGTGACATTACACAATCTACTTGGGCTGAAATAGGGAAAATTTGCAAAAAGTATTCGAGATCCACATCTAAGAAGAACAGGAGATTTAAGCCAGGGGCACCATTATCAACATCTAGAACTGGAGTTTCTAGATTGGAACTTAGTCATCTATTAAAAGACTTCAAGGAGGACATAATAAACAATATGGCTACCCAGTTGGATACATTGGCAGCTAAGAAGAAGCATGAGGAAGTTGATGCATTTCTTGCAAAATTTTGTCCTCATTGTAAACAACGCAAGAAAGATTGCAGATGTAAGGTGGTTGCAAACATGGAAGTACCTTACTTCAAACTAGTTCAAGGTGAGGATGAGAAAGTCTTCTCTGTTGCTCAAAGAAGACCAAATTTTCAAAGACAAGGTATGCCACCTGATCCACTTTCTTTTTCTAGTTATAGTGGTAATTCTTATGCACCAAACAACCAATGGCAATCACAGTATTCTCAAACTTTTGGTAACTATCCACATTGGTATGGGTCACAAGGCCAAGGGCAGCAATTTGTTAATCAAGTTCCACAGTGGCAGCAGCCACAGGGGAACTGGTATCCATCTTAGGGTCAAGGGAACCAGTTTCAAGGGAATTGGCAACCTACCTCTCAATGGAGGGGAAACCAATCATGGCCAGCCCAATCTTCTAGATATCAGCCTCCTGTTCAACAGCCATAACCTCCTGCTTTAATGCCTCCTCCTGCAGGTACAACTGCACTACCTAAGTCAACATAGTTGCCTACTCAACCAGTGCCTAATCCAAATATCAAATCTCAGCAACAACAACAAGCTTATTCAGCTGATGCTAATCAATACCCAGCCTATTCTTTATCACTAGATGATATTCACCTTCAATCTGGGACAACTCTACCTAATCCCTCTCATCCAGTTATTACTGAGGTACACGAAGAGCAGATAATCTCTGACCCAAAAGATACAATACCTCAGAATCAAATATTACTACCATTTCCCCATAGACTGCAAGACAAAAAAGTTCCCACTGAACAACAACAAAGCTTTGATATTCTAGATCAACTGAAGCACATTTGTGTTAAAATTCTATTGTTGCAAGCAATAAAGGATGTCCCTATATATGGTAAGGCATTGAGAGAGGCATGCCTAAAGAAACCTGGTAGAAAAAAAAAAGATCCACAAATAGTGCATCTTATGGGTTAATTGGCTAATATCATGCTAGGTAAAATTGCAATTCCAAAGTATGCTGATCCAGGTAGTCCTATTGTGAGTATAGTCATTAATGGCAATCAAATAAGGAATATTTTGATTGATTTAGGCACAACCATTAATGTAATGACAAGGGAAGTAATGAAACATCTAGAGATCAATAGTTTAAGGACTACACCCACAGTTCTACAACTTGCTGATGGCCCTATAGTGAAACCTGACGGTATCATAGAGGATGTCATAGTTATTTTAGATTCATGGGAATATCTTGTAGACTTTATGATTCTATCTCCAAAAGTAACATTGGGAGGATATCTGGTCATTTTGGGTAGACCCTGGCTTGCCACAACTGATGCATATATAGGGTGTAGATCAAGAGACATGACTATTTCAGATGGAAGTTCTACAAAAATATTAGCCTTGTATTCTCCAACACAACCACAGCTTGAGTAGCAACAAGCTATTTGGCCTACCTTGGGAGAGGAATTTGATGAAAGTGACTCTATTAATCACCTTATGATGATTAATCGAGGACCACTCCAATAGATATATGATGAGGAATCAATTCTTTATAAAATACTGATAAATGAATTCATAGAAGATCAAAAATTGCAAGAATTGGTTTCGAATATGGTAGGTTTGGACTTTCTTGCAGCCACTGATATTTTTCATACTCTGTTGCCACAGGAATTATCTTTTTCTCATTTTTATGATATAAACCAGATTGATCTTACTATTAAGATAGAGGTGGAATTGAATAAATATTTGAATATCAATAGAGATCTATCAGATACTCAAAATGAGGGCCTTGTAGACTTGCGAAAGCTCCATAAAAATGCTTTTGCATGGGATTCCAAGGATATGTGTTGGATTGATCCAACAATTTGTACTCACCGTATTTACATAAAGGATGATTGTTGCCCACTTAGACAACCTCAAAGAAGAGTCAATCCTGCCTTGAAGGAGATAGTTAAAGAAGAATTATAGAAATTGTTAAAAGCAGGGTTTATCTATCCTATCTCTGACAGTCAATGGGTATCACCTCTGGTGATAGTGCCTAAAAAAGGAGGCAAAGGGAGAGTATGTGCTGATTATAGAGCTCTGAATTTGGAAACAAGAAAAGACCATTTCCCATTGCCATTTGTGGATCAGGTATTAGATTCTCTTGCTGGTAAAAGATATTTTTCATTCCTTGATGGATTTAGTGGTTACAATTAGATACAGATAGCCCCAAAGGATCAAGAGAAGACAACATTTACTTGCCCATGGGGCACGTATGCATATTCTATTCTTCCTTTTGGGTTGTATAATGCTCCAGCCACTTTTCAAAGAGCAGTGATTAGTATTTTTTTTGACATTTCTCAAGATATTATGGAAATTTACATGGATGACTTCACAACTTATGGTTTTGAATTTGATCAAGCATTGGGCAATTTGAAGAAAGTGTTGCAGCGATGTGAAGACTACAATTTGTCTTTGAACAGTAAGAAGTATTTTATTATGATGGAAGAAGGAATAGTCCTTGGCCATCATATATTTGTACAAGGCATAAAGGTGGATCCAGCAAAGATTGAGGTCATTCAGCATATTAATGACCCTGTAAAGAGAAAAGATGTGAGAAGTTTTCTTGGTCATGCTGGATACTACAGAAGGTTCATCAAAGATTTCAGTAAAATTGCAAGTCCCTTATATTCACTGCTTACTAAAGATGCAAAATTTAAATGGACCCCAGCATGTAATGAAGCTTTCTCAAAGCTTAAGCATGCTTTGACTCAAGCACCAGTTCTTAAGAGGCCAAATTGGTCTATACCATTCCAAACCCATACAGATGCATCTGATTATGCAATAGGAGTAGTGCTGGGACAAAAAGTTGACAAGTTGGAAAATGCAATATATTATATCAACAAGAATTTGCAGGGACCTGAATTGAATTATATAGTTACTGAAAAAGGAAATGCTAGCTGTTATATATGCCCTTAACAAGTTTAGACACTATATTACAGGGTATCCCATATTTATGCATATAGATCATACTGCAATTAGATATCTCATGAATAAGCCATCAATCACCGGTAGATTAGCTCACTGGTTATTGTTGATGCAGGAATTTGATATCACAGTTGTTGATAAGCCAGGAAAGTCTAATGTGGTTGCAGATTATCTTTCATGTCTTCAATTGCAGGAAGATTCTACAATGATAGATGACACTTTTCCAGATGAGCATTTGTTTCTCATACAGGCTCACACTCCATGGTATGCTGATATTGCCAACTATTTAGCTGTAGCTAAGATGCCAATTTCTTTTTCTCCTAAGGAAAGAAGGTTGTTGGTTGAGAAAAGTTTTAACTTTTCATGGATTGTTGATTGTCTATTTTATACTAGACCTGACCAAGTCATGCGAAGATGTGTTAGAGAAGATGAAACATATGACATCCTTCATGCATGTCATGATGAACCATGTGGAGGTCATTTTGCTTCCAAAAGAACAACACTAAAAATACTTAATATAGGATATTATTGGCCCACATTACACAAGGATGTAGCTCAGTACACAAGGAAATGTGACAGATGTCAGCGAATGGGAAAACCCACAAAATCAGATGAGATGCCACTATATCCTCAAATATCTATTACACCATTTGACAAGTGGGGATTAGATTTTGTTGGCCCAATTGATCCCCCTTCTAATGGAAAATCTTATATCTTAGTATGTACAGACTATGTAACAAAATGGGTAGAAGCTAGAGCCATGACACATGGAAGAGATAATAAGGTGGCTGAGTTTCTCTATGAAGAGATATTTACAAGATATGGAGTACCAAGGGAGATTGTCTCAGATCAGGGACCTCAATTTACATCAACCTTGATAAAAGCTTTGGTCAATGAATACAATATAAGACACAAGAAATCTACTCCATATCATCCACAGTCTAATGGATAAGTAGAGGTTAAAAATAGAGAGCTGGAGGCTATTCTTACAAAAATAGTGTCTGTTCATAGGAAAGATTGGTCTCATTGGCTTTCAGAAGTAATTTGGGCATATAGAACAGCTTAGAAAACACCAATTGGTTTCACACCTTTTGAGATGGTTTATGGAAAAACAAAAATGATGCCTATTGAATTTGAATATAAAACCTTGAGAACAACTTTACAACTAAATATGACATTGTCTGAAGCACAGAAAGAACACATTCAACAGTTAAATGCTCTTGATGAATAGAGGAAGATAGCTATTCAACAGACAGAATTGATTCAAAATCAAAGAGCAAGATGGCATGATAAATATATATCAGAGAAAAGAAATTCAAAGTTGGTGACTGGGCACTCCTGTATGATTCCAGATATAAAGATGCTATGGGAAAACTTCAAACAAGGATGTTAGGTCCTTATGAGATAGAAGAAGTTTTTTAGAATGGAGCAATTCATTTGTCTACAAAGATCCTGTTCAGTTTAAACTCTTAGTGAATGGACACCGCCTACGACTATATCACAAGCCAGCTACTAGAGAGGAGTTCCTGCAGCAGTTTGTTCTACAAAGTGACATAAAGGTTCCTATAGCCACTGAAAAGGTTCCTACAGCAACTGATGCGGATTCTGCAGCCACTCATGAGCTTCCTATTGCAATTAAGTAGGCTAATAAAGGTAATATTCCTACAACCTCTGCACTGGACATAATCGCCAGTTTATAATAAAATATTTCCATTTGATATGGGAATATTCTTCTCCGTACATAAAATTCCATCCACTACATTTCATCCCACGTTCTTACCTATCACTTCATTTCATTTCACCTTCATTTTCATTCAATTGCAAATACGTGTATATTGTATTTTATTTTAATTGTGCATTTATTAGTTCATTATGATTATATCCTGTTTAAATCCGCTCCACTACCCGAAATCTTGTCAGCTTGTGTGGACACGTGCTAGGTTAAGTTGCGGGGGGTACTTTGTGGTTCATTTTCCAATATGATTATTTATCAGTCCTTTTTGGTACCCCAAATTGATATGCTTCCCATCATTGCCGATTATGTTATTATTTCACGCAAGTGAATGATAAAGTCTGCCGCCAAAACTAAGATGTGTAAAGAGATTTCATTTTTAGCAATACTGTCAAATATTCTAGTTCAGCTGCAAAGAGAAAAATAACAGAGTAAAAGATGGGCAGTGATGTAATTCGCCATGAGCCAACGATTCATGAAGCATTGCTACAGGATGGTCTTTGTGAACAATATTTCTGGAACCACGGTTGGTTGGATTACTTCTTGAAAATTAGGGATTACAACGAAGAAATTGCTGCATAATTCATGCATTCCTTTCATGAAGGGGAAGCTACGGTTAAAGGTTTGAGGGTAATTGCTACAGAATAGCGAATAGTGGAAGTAACAGGGTTGTTGTAGGAAGGAGAACTCTTTCTAGAATCAAAAGACGCAAGGAGTGCCAGGGTAGAGTTCACAATTCCTACAGCTGGACCCTTGATGGTGGATAGACAAGGAACTAGAAAGGTTTCTTTACTTGAACATTGGCCTTAGGTAGCTTTGTATATCATGAAGTATATTACATGTGAAGGACGATATTCAAACCTACATTCACCTCATTTTAGGTTAGTCATTTGCAGCATGGTCGGCAAGTTAATGTACCTAGTTTTTTATATCATCTCATCTCTACAAGTGCTAAGGAGACGCGAAAAAATGGAAATCACTCCATTAGCCATCATGGACTGGTTAAGCTACTTGTACAACGGTCCCTGAGAGATGTTTCACAAATGGAATGGGGTGTATTTGAGGATATACTATAATTTTAAATTGAGGATGCCCCTGTTGAAGATAACCCACTGGTTGAAGAAGAGAATGTTGCAGAAGATACTTCTGATGAAGATGAGGGTTTGCTTGTTGCTGAAGGAGCCGCAGTTATGATAGAAGAAAATATTGAAGTGGAGTCAATTGAAGAACAACCCTCTACTTCTCTTCAAAGAGATTTACCCATTTTGCAAAGGGAAGGAAAGGGGTTAGAAAATGATGAATCAGATGAAGAACTTGTTATCGGGCTGTAGGTAACTTAGATTCTTCCTGCATCTAAGAGGCGTAGGACAAAAACAAAAACTCCTGCGGCCGTTCCAAAAGTGTATGTAAGGAGAACAAGAAGGCCCAACCTGTGAGTAATCTAGTAGAGGTTATTGCAGTAGAAACTTCAGAAGAAGAAAATACCATGGAGGAAGAAATTCAAGAACACCTTGTGGAGGAAGAAATTCAAGAACACCTTATGGAGGAAGAAATTCAAGAAGAGGTTACAGATAAACTAGCAAATTGCTTCTGTCGCAATGCAATGTGAAGAAATTGTTGAGGATATTCTACAACAATCTGAAGAAAATATGGGAGATATGCCAACCTAGAATGAGGAGTTTATTGAAGAAATCCCACGGTCTAAGGTAGGACCTATTAAACCTCCTTCATCCCTAAGTAGTTTATCTATTGCTTTAACATTTTATAGGCAATGGGAAATAGAGAAGGATAGGTTGCAGGGGATAATTAATAAGTAGCAAAAAGAGATTGAAAAGAGAGATAATAGAATTGAGGAATTAGAAGCTAAGGTAGAAGTGATTTATAATATGATTCTTGAGTTGATGCAGTGTAGGGATCCTCCAAGAGTTTATGCAGTACATTTGAAAGAGCGATATCTGAACCTTAGACTAAACCGCATTGTTAGGGACCCTAATCCATCCTTGGAAACACCTGAGAAATTCTATTATGCTTATCAAACCTCTCCTCCTTCTATGAAGAATTTGTTATGTGAGTTATACGTACATAACTATGTTGTACCCCAAGACAGGGAATGAAATCCTTTATTGTATATAGGGGATATCCATATCAGAGCTTTAATGTCATGGATCCAAAATGAGATTATCATAGGGCCACAAGCTAGGGGGTATGATAAATTAGAGCTTGACTATCCATTACCATTGAGAAGGGAATCAGAAGCACCAAGGGTTCTCTATTATGATTGGAAAAAGTTACTGATAAGAGATGATGTTAGTAAGATAGTACTTCCAATGAGAGAGGAAGCCTGTCAAGTGTATGAGCATTTGGTTCAAATTGATAGGGCAACCACAATGAAAGGGTTAGCTCAACGCTGGAATAATCTACCAGAACATTTAAAATAGGGAGAACCTCACTCACTTCAAAATTTTCATGCAGCCATACAAAGAGCCCCCAGATACATATAGTTAGGCAGAGACAAAGCCAAAAACTAGCTTCCATTGATCTTTCAACCTCCACTCCTTATGTGGCCACTTTTGGCATGCCAACCAGTAGAGCAGAATTATGATGCAGTTGCAGAAGAAACAACTAGATGGTCCAGGTTGGAAAGAATGAAAGGATTTTATTGGAATTTGGCTTCCAAGGGAACAGGACAAGACACTATTGATGATTTCAGAGTTTTAGCAAAAATCAGAAATTTTCCTTTTGCTGCAGGAGCAACAAACCCTTAAAGTTGGGGGGCATGATAAGTTGATACTTTGACATATTTTTTTTATCAAAACTCTTAGGTTATTGGCATATTTTGGGTTGTATTTTGATAGTAAAGGATTGTGAATTGACTATATGTAATCCATGCGTTAAACCTAAACTTATGAAATCATGTTTGAACTTTGTCGGTTAATTCCTACAACCATACCAATTTATTCCTGCAACCAAGTGATTTGTCCCTGTTGATATGCAGATTATTTAGGATAATGTCATATGTGAGTTAATGAATGTATTAATTGAGTAAGATATGTATGCATGCCCTTGTATGTTGTTCTTGTTTAGTGTAGATAATAAATGATGTTGCGGTGGATGATTTCCTTGTGCGCCCAAAGACTGAAGAATCACATACAGATAACTGGAGATCAAACTGAAGGGGATCTGAGTAGGTGCAACGTATGGCATAATTGGAGTAGTCATACTTCACTATGGGAGTTTAACTCTAGTGCGTATTGAATTCACAAAATATCGCTATGGCGTGCAAAGACTATGGTTCGGTTTTGATTCATTGACTGTTCTTGCAGCCAAGCTCTAATTATCTCCTTCATCTGACATTCATCCGCCTCTTCTTCTAGGCATGATTTGATTTGTCCATTGTAGTTTATCTTTTCTTTATAATAAGTGTGAGAGAAGATTTAATTAAACAAATATGATTTATTTATTTAATTAATGGTCTGAATTTGGTTAAGTGAATTAAATCAAATAAATTGAATAATTTATTTAATTAATAGGAGAAGAGGGTTAAGATGAATTAATTAAATATTAATTTAATTAATTATTAATTGATGGTTAAATAATTAAATAAGTACTAAGTATTCATTTAATTAAGTCGACAGATTTATGTGACTACATTTGCCCCTCTTTGAGACGGTGCGGTTTTATCGCGTCGTTTCAAAGAAAGAAAAATAGGTGTGAAGAAAATGCCCCAGAAAATGTAAATTTAATGGGTGGTATGCCCCCTCGAGAGATGGGCCGAATTTTTTATTTTGAAAAATCAGGCGGTCTCTCGAAAAAGAATGAAAAGTGGAGGGGATGTAGAATAGAAGAAATTAGAACTAATGATGAAAGAATGGGAGAAAATGGAGTGAATATGAAGAAACAACAAGCCAGCGAGTACCCTAAGGTCATGCAAGAGATACAGAGCAGATGTAGTGTGGGGTTTGGATTGATGCTATACAATTGATCAAAATTGGTTGGACAATCTGGTGCAATCAATTTAATTGCCCCGGTCAAGTCAAAGCGTGACAGTTGATGTCAGTTGGTCACTTGGACATGATAAAGTCTGAGTAAGTGAATCAAAGTGACCTGATGTGACTTAGACAATTGATGTAATTGCTCGATGAAGTGAAGGTATATGAAGCAAAATACTCGTTGAGACGTAGACAATTGATGTAATTGTCTGTTGGATTGTGTTTGATTGGTTGATCAATTGATAGTGTGTGCATGTGATGGATGGTTGTGGGGAATCATGGCAGCCCCGTTGAGACTAGGTCATTATGATAAATGCCTGATGTAGTCTAGGATTGCCATAATCGATTACCTGTTGAGACCCGAAGATACTTGATCAGAGTATCTGTTGATAGTCTAGGTGTGCGTGAGTTGATGTATCTATGTAGACAGAGTAACTGGCTTAATTTTTTTGGATGAGTGAGGATGGGAAGCGATGAAGGGATTAGGATGATGTTGATGATCAAGATAGGGAGGGTGAGGGGGGATTTGATGTTAGATAGAAGATATGGAGGACTAGGACCAAGTCCTATGGAAGAAGATGAGTAAAATAGAGTATGCATTATTATGACTATGTATGCATGATATGCAGCTATTATGAATGTATGGATGGGTGGAATGCAACGAAATGCAACATATACAGATGAGATGGAATGACGATCCATGGTGCTTTATTTTTCATCATTGAGCTTTAAAATGTTGTAAGAAAATACAAGGAACTTGACATAAAGATTCAAGATGACCAGAGTATTTCTTACATGGATTTGATATAGCAAGTTAATACAAGCAACTTGATATAATGGATCAAGTTGACCTGAGTATTGCTTGCAGAACAGATAAGGATTATCTCCTTTCATGCATGACTTGGAACGTCCTCCTTGATCTTAGACTGATCATATCCTGAGACAAGTGCATACCGTACTAAGCGATAAAAACCTTTATCCAATTTGGATGATGTAGGAAGGAACCAAAGGAAGAGCATTGTACCTGCAAACAAATAATATATACATAAATAATAAAGAATAGGGATCCTTAGTAATGGTTCATGCTCATATGGTCGAGGTATACGCTGTAGTCAGCAAGCTGCAATGATCTATGACTATATTTTTGCCTATGATCACATAGCTTAGTGAACTTCCCACGTAGACACCATTAGTACATGCCCTAGAACTTCATCGGAATAATGCGTCGAAGATACACAAACAATGTTGTAGGAACCTAATATATAAACAAATGAATTACTTCAAAAATCAACCAAGTATTTGATAGCTTAACACAATTTTCTTGTCAAAGAAAATGTCATTTTGTCTTTGTTTTGGTAAGGAAGGATGCATCCTTGTTGAAGACAGTTTGATTGTTGCTATTGATTGTGTGGTCAATTGATAAGTGGTCATTTTATGGAGTATATCACAATGTTTGTTTGGTATCTGCGTGGATGAGTATGTACAATGTGTTGCCATGTTTTTGGGTGATTTTCGATGGTTTTTCCGATGTTTTTGGATTTTGTGAAACATTTTTGAATGTTTTTGGTATTTTGTATGATTGCCTGAATGAAGAGCGTAATGACACATAAGACAATGTAGAATCCACTTCCATCAATAGGTTAAGGGTATTGCCCCCAGTTTTTAGACCTGACTATGAAAAAGTGGGATGTTAGACGCATGGAGTACTTTCTTAATGACAGATGAATAACAAGCCATGGCTTTGGATGGATGTGTGTATGTATGAATATGATCGCAACGAGCTTGAAAGATACTGGAGCCATTGCCTTTATGAGTGGCACTTGTTTGCCAGGTTTTCGCCATCACACTTACCCAAGGTGTCACCGGAGTGGTTGTTCACCGTTTGGATGCATGATTTTTCTTTACTTTTTTGAAGGTTTTTGTATTTTCTTCAGGACATTTTTTTTTTTTGAAATGTTTTTGGTATTTTCTGGTATGTAGGGGAGCCTGATGCTCTATACACCTTAGGTATAAAACCATTTTAGGTGCATGCTATTGATTGGATCTGCAAGCGGTTCTCCTTCTGATGTAGCCAATTGATATGCCCCGGACCCGAACACAATAGTGACAACATATGGGCCCAGCCAGTTTGATTCAAACTTGCCCTGATGTTCTCTGTTTGGTTGGTTGCGAGGATTCTCTCAAAGAACAAGATCACCTACCTCAAATGTACGAGATCTAACTCGGTGATTGTAGCTTCTACTCATGCGCTGCTGATAGGCTTTGAGGTGATTGTATGCAGCTTGTCGCTTCTCATCTAGTAACTCTAAGTCCTGAAGATGGGATACTTTGTATGCTTCATCATCGATGAGATTGTGCAATGAAACTCATAAGGATGGTATCTCGACCTCAATAGGTAAGATAGCTTCAGCACCATAGACCAATGAATAAGGAGTTGCACCTGTAGGGGTCCGAATGCTAGTTCTATATGCCCATAGCGCTGGATTTAGTTGAACATGCCAATCACGGCCGACATCATTGACTGTATTCTTTAGGATTCTCAATATGTTTTTATTGGATGCTTCGGCCTGACTATTGCCTTGTGGGTAATAGGGAGTGGAAAAGCGGTGTTGGATATGAAATTTCTCACAAAGCTCACGGACATCCTGATTTTTGAAAGGAAGACCGTTATCTGTGATGATGGACATGGGTACACCATACCGGCAGATGATGTAGTTGAGGATGAATGAGGCGATCTGCTTGCTGGTGACTTGGGTAAGTGGAACAACTTTGATCCACTTTGTGAAATATTCGGTGGCGGTAATAATGAATTTATGGCCGTTGGATGAAGATGGATGAATCTTACCCACAAGGTCAAGGCCCCATTGACAAAAAGGCCATGGTGTTGTGATTGGTTGCAGTTCCTGTGTTGGTGCATGTATCAGGTCACCATGAACTTGACATTTCTTGCATTTCCTGACAAAGTAGTAGGAATCTTTTTCCATAGATGGCCAATAATATCCAGCTCGCATGAGTTTCTTGGCTAGTGACGGACCACTTGAGTGAGTCCCACAAATTCCTTCATGTACCTCTTCCAAAGCCTTTGTTATCTCATCTTGTTCCAGACATCGAAGGAGAGTACCATCAAGACCGCGTCGGTATAGGGTTTCGGCAATAATGGTATATCGAGCAGTTTGGCGAATGAAGGTTTTACGTTGGTTATTTGATTGGTTGGGAGGAAGGGTGTGATCGTGGAGATAGGTGTAGAACTCACCATACCATGGGGATTCGGAACCGACAAGGCGACATATCATCTCAGATTCAGGGATATCATAAGCGGGGATCCAAAGCTGTTCTACCAAGAACTTGTAGCGTGTTGAATTATGTGGAAGATCTAGTAGAGATGCGATGGTAGCCATAGCGTCAGCAGCTCGATTCTGATCTCTTGGTATTTGCTCAAAAGTGATAGTAGTAAATGATGTCTTTAGAGTGTCCACCATTTGCTTGTATGGCATGAGTTTATCATCCTTGGTTTGATATTCATCTGTTGCTTATCGAATGACCAGTTGTGAGTCGCCATATACTTGTAGTTCTTTTAATTTCCATTGTATGGCTAGCCTGAGTCCTGTGATCAAAGCCTCATATTTTGCTATGTTGTTTGTGCATGGAAATGTGAGCCTGTAAGACTTCGGGATGCTATCACCTTGAGGTGTGATAAACAGAATGCCTGCCCCCGAGCCATGCCTAGTGTATGAACCATCAAAATATAGTTTCCATGGCTGTGCTTCTGTGATCATGAATATCTCTTCATCTGGAAAATTGGAAATGAGGGGATGATCACCTATGAGTGGTGCATCGGCCAACTAATCTGCAATAACTTGCCCTTTGATAGCCTTACGGTCCACATACTCAATGTCAAATTCACTTAGAATCATTACCCATTTGGCCAAGCGGTCTATCAATGCTGCTTTGCTGAGTAAATACTTGAGTGGATCAATCTTTGCGATGAGTTGTACCTTGTGTGTCAACAGATAGTGCCGCAATTTAGTGGCTGCTAAGATTACTGCTAGGCAAGCTCGCTCAATAGGTGTGTAATTGAGTTCATAGCCAACCAGTGTGCGAGAGATGTAGTATACAGCACACTCTTTGCCTTCTGCATTATGTTGTGCTAGTAGTACACCCAATGCTGTACTTGTTGTTGAGATATAAAGTAACAACGGTCTACTTGAATCTGGTGGCATCAACAATGGTGGATTCATGAGATAGTCTTTAAGCACCTGAAATGCTTGTTGGCATTTGTCATCCCACTGAAAGCGGATGTTCTTATGTAGCAGGTGTGTGAATGGGTGACACTTATCAGCCAATTGTGCAATGAATCTTCGGATGGATTGAAGTCGCCCTTGTAGGGTCCTTAGCTGACTGATATTCCTTGGAGGTGGCATGTCCATGATTGCTTTAACCTTTGCTGGATCGACCTCAATGCCTTTGCTTGAGACAATGTATCCTAGAAGCTTCCCGGAGGTCACTCCGAAGACATATTTCTTTGGGTTGAGTCGAACATGGTATTGTTCCAGTCTATCAAAGATTTGATCTAAGATGTGGAGATGCCCATCTCTAGTGAGTGATTTTGCTAGTAAGTCATCCACATAATCTTCCATCATAGTATGCATCATGTCATGGAAGATGGTGGTCATTGCTCTTTGATAGGTCGCTCCTGCATTCTTTAGACCAAAAGGCATTACATTCCAGCAGTATGTGCCCCATTGACATGTGAAGGCTGTCTTATGTTGGTCCTCTGGTGCGATCTTTATTTGATTGTATCCTGAAAAGCCATCCATGAGTGAAAGCATGGCATTTCCTGCTGTCAAATCCACTATGATGTCGATATTTGGTAGGGGGAAGTCATCCTTAGGACATGCCTTATTCAGATCTCTGAAGTCAGTACAAATGCAGATGCCCCCTTTTGGTTTGCCAATTGGCACAATGTTGGAGATCCATTTTGCATAATCAATTGGTCTAATGAAACCAACATCCAGGAGTTTCTTGAGTTCTGTTTTGACTAGCACTGCAATCTGAGGATGCATCTTACGAAGCTTCTCCTTGACAGGTTTGGCTCCTTCTACTACTGTGAGATGATGCATAACTAAATCAGGATCAAGCCCAGGCATGTCTGCATATGACCATGCAAAGTTGATCTGACGTTGCTGGAAGAACTCTATAAATTTAGGCTGTTCCTCTAGAGTGAGAAGAGATGCTAGATGTATAATATGAGGATTTTCAGGAGTCCCCACATTGTATTCATTGGTTTCCTCGATAAGAATCGTTGATCGTTCCTGTTGTGTACTAGCAGGGAGAATGTCAAACCCTTCATCCTTAGGTGCCTCAGAGAGGTTTGCACCATTGGATACGCTCTTTCTTTTTACTTTTGTCAGATCAAATAGTGCCACAGTGTGGTTTTCACTGGAAGATCCATGTTTTATTGTTATATTTTTGTAGTTGAAAGGTTTGGCATTCGCCCCGAAGTATGCTGCGCTATTAAGTTCAATGGCGAATCCAACTTTGTGATCCCCGCTTGGTAGATCATCCCTTAATTCCAAAAAGTCAATGATAGCCTCATCATTTTGGAAGAGGTCAAGACATGGAGGATTCGATTGGTTCCATTCGATGAGTTCAGGGTGGATAATGGGCATTATATCATCGATTAGGTTAAGTTCGTTAGAGGTATCAGTGAGGGTTAAGACAGTTTGGCGAAGGTCATTAATGGTACTTTCCCTGTCAGAATCAGGCGTAGGATGAGACGTAGGGTCTGTGGAAGATGTTTCCAGCTTAGGTACCCAAGTGGTCTTTATTTGTGCTTCTCCATAAATAGGGATGTCTTTGCATGGTGGAGGTGGTGATGTGCCTTCCTCATCTGAAGTGTTAAGTTGTACAGAATCAAATTCCCACTCATGTGAGTCGGTCTCTGAATCATTTTCCAGCATTCGATTGCTATACCATACTGGGATGTCGCTGGAGTTGAATACTGCAGGTGTGATTGGTTTATGTACCTTTGTAGTGATCGGTGCTGCAGGAATTTTGATGGGGATTAAAGGATTTGTTACTGGAAGTATCGGCAGTGTTGACTTAGTGGCTTCTATTGGAACGACTGGTGCCATAGATGTTGCTGTGAGTTCGGATATAGTTGTTGCTGCGAATGGTTTTATTGATGTGATGGCTGCCGCAGATGGGATTACTGGTTCGATTGGTGGGATGTTTGGCATTGGTGATGGTTGCGGTGGAGTTGTGAGCCTTGATGGGGCAGTGGGGATAGTGCTTGATGGTGCTTTGATTATGAAAGGTGTCCTCTTTGCAGTAGGTGGGCAAAATGGTTTGCTGGGTTTTCCTTTGAATCTGAGTTTAGGAAGGATCTCTTTTTCAAAGCCTAGGCCTGTATTACCTTTGGGCTTGAATTCTGGTAGTAGAGGTTCATGTCGTCCTTGTTTGCAGTGTCCCAAAGCACTCTGACCATCATATCCCATTCTTTGCATAATGAGGAGGCCTTTGCCATACTGTTCCGTAGGAAGTGTAACTTGTGGTTTATCAATGGTGATGGGATCTTTATAGATCCATTCCGCTAGGTCCTCATCTTGTGTCTCTTCCTCTTGACTCTTTCCAAGGATGAAAGGCGTCAAGGCACATGCTGGCGTGATTAGTGGTTGCTGGAGTAACTGCTGTGGTTTACCATGTGTTCTAGGAGAAGTGGGCATTTGTCCCACACAAAAGAGCTGATTCAAGTTGTATTCTCCAGGACCTTCCTCTGCTACTTTCATCTTAAGCTTTTCTTGCTTGGGTATAGGGGTGTTCGAACTGGTAAGAGAGGTAGGACTTACATATGATGTGGAGGAAATGGCTTCCCTATTATTAGGAACAGTAATTTCTGGTTGATGGATGATATTATGGCAAAATGCAAAGGGATTTGCATCGCCCAGGATTGTGATCTCTGTACCGTTATGTGGGAACTTGATACATTGATGGTAGGTAGATGGAACAACTTGCATGACATGTATCCAAGGTCTCCCTAATAATAGATTATATGGTAGAGGAATGTCCAGAACCTGACAGATGATGTGCTTTACCATAGGGCCCACTCGGATTGGTAGTACCACAGCTCCTTTGGATGAACGCTTTGCATCATCATAGGCCTTGATGGTGATCTTCTCGCGAGGATCCACTGATTCTATTGCATATCCCAATGCTGTGACCAACTGTAGTGTACAAATGTTTAGGCCTGCTCCATTATCTATCAAGACTCGCTTGATCCTGTGTTGGTTGATAAAGCCTTCAATGTGTAGCGAAGCATTATGAGGTTGTTGGAAAGAAGAGTTGTCACTTTCGGAAAAAGTGAGACAAGGTGATGACTTTAGATTTCCAACCATGGCTTGAAACTGGTCCGTATTCAGGTTTGCAGGGACTGACGCCTCTTGGAGTGCTTGATCCAAGATAGTTTTATGAGATGGCGAGAGGCGCAAAAGCTCTAAAATGGATATAAGCGCAGGGGTTTTGTCTAATTGTTCCACAAGGTTGTACTGCTTTGGGATGGAGGTGATGCCTTGTGGAGCTGCCTTTATGGTGACTTTGCCGCGACGCGTAACAACATTGCAATTTGAGTTGGGATTTTTGAAGGTTATAGTTGCAACTTGTTCACTGGCATCATACAGATGATTTACAGTGTAATTATACGCAGCCTGTGTATAATCAGTGGTATCAGTGCCTTGCCTGGAAGTGGAAGGACCCCTTTGATCTTGTGATGGAAGTGGATTTTTGAACATCAGATGATCATTATTTGTTGTTTTTGGGTCATGTCCTTCAATTTCAATTTCTCCTCGGTCAATAAGATCCTGGATAAGATTTTTTAATCGGTGACAATTACTTGTCTTGTGCCCTCTTCCTTGATGGAATTCACAGTGTTCAGTATCTCGCCACCATGCTGGTTTGACCTGAGGTTCATAGTTTGATAGTTTAGGTAGAGTGACCAAATTTTGAGAAATGAGTTGTCGCAATACTGTTTCAATGGGTTCCCCTAAGGGAGTGTATGTGCGTTTCTATTTTTGCTGATGAGGTCTTGGTTCATCATGAGATGTGATGCGACCTTGATTGGAAGGAACATTTGTGCTGTTTTGAGGTGGAGGATTTTGTCCTGCAAACCGAACCACAGGTTGTGCATTTTGGATAGTTCGAGCATCCACAACCCCATCGTTGATGATATTCTTATTCTTGTTCTAGAAGTTTGGTTTATCACTATTGAAGCGCGGGCGAGGACCATCTTTTGGTTCATTAAAGATTTTGATGAGTCCTTTCTTGATGAGTGCCCTTTCACATTTTAAACCCTTGGTGATCATATCGTTAAAAGAGTCTGTGTCTTTGACATCCAGGTGAAATTCCATTTCTTCGTTTAAGTTGGAAATGAAAATTTCCACTAGTTCTCGTTCAGGTAACTGAAGAGAACGTCTGCTAGACATTTGGCGCCATTGTTGCAGGAATACTGAGAATAGTTCACCTGGTTTTTGTTTGGTATTGCACAGATCAGCCATGGTGATGTCGCGTTCAATGTTATAAGAGTAATGAGATAGGAACTTCTGGATGAGTTCCTCAAATGTTCTAATGCCACTTGGTAGTCGGGAAAACCATGATGTGGTTGTACCTCCCAAGCTTTGGGGAAAAAGGTGCATTAGGTATGTGTCTTCATATGCCACTTCAAGACAAGCAGAATGAAATTCTCTGACATGATCACGAGGATCTCCCTTTCCTCTATATTTTTTGAATTTTGGTGTTTCGAACCCGCATGGAAAGGGTGGCATATAAAGATTCCTATCAAAAGGATAGGGATAGATGTCGTTAAGTGAGAATTGATTGGTCTTAACACCACTATGAAGTTGTTGGGTGAGATTCTTGACTTGTTGCTGCAACATCTCCATTTCATTTGGAGGAGGAGGTGGTGGGTTACCTCGAGGAATGTTATATCTGATGTGATTTCTACCTCTTTCCTCCTCATGGCGACTTTGTCTTTCTGATGCTTGTCTTAATTGAGCAAGATCAAAGTCAGAGGGGAGTTTGGCTCCTTCTTGAGCGAGTTTTAAGAAGTGAGCATCCGCATTGCTCCTGAGTATTTCATCAAACAATCTATTAAAGTGAGGGTTATGCTGAACCCTTTCGATTGTTGAAGGAGTGGGAGTACTTGGGTTTTCATCATTTATATTTCCTCCAAGTGCTTCTTGAAATTCATTGAGATTTTCATCTTCTTCTTCCTCAATTTCTATTTCTCGTTGCCTTGACCGTGATCGGGTTTGAGCCATTTTGCTTGCAAGTTTTTGTTGAAGTTGATTGAAGATGATGATGAGTTGTCGATGAAATGAAAGATTGATGGTTGGTGATTTGTGTTGTATGGGGATCTCTAGCACTTTAGGTAGATGTAATCGAAATTGCTTGTTTGTTTTGAGGAGTTTGGATGTGATAAGGTGTAGAGAAATCTGAGATGTGTTACAGATTTTGACTACCTAGTAATGAGAGGATTCACTCATGAACTAGTTTTACCCTGCGTAGATGTGTCTCTTAGGATGAGCTTATCCTAGATGTAGAAACAATCTAAAAAGTGATGTGATGTGTTTGATTTCAAGCAATATCTAAAAAAAGGAATCTTGGGACAAGAACCTCTTAATGTTTTGAGAGTTTTGGGATGGATTGATGATGGAATAATGATGTATGAATGAGATGATGGATGTTTTGTTTTCAACTTCAATAAAAACTTTGTGTTACAAATGAAACAAACTCTACTTCTTCCCTTTCAGGCATTGGTGGCACTTCTCGAGCTGTGTTGTAGGTGATACAGATGTTTCGGAAGAAGTTGGGATTAATCTTTCCTCCTTGATTTTTGTGATAACTCAGAGCTCTATATTGCATAAAAGCTCTGTGGTTCAATGATTCTGAATCAAACTCGTTTGTTTTACCTTGAAGGTATAGACGCATGCGATGTAGAAAGACTCTATGTGAGACAAAAATTTGTCTATTGAGATAGAAGAATTTCCTCCTTTTGATCAAAGCCTTTGAGCTTAATGGTCTCCTTTTCAAGTTGATATTTTGATGACACTTCTTCTTTCGCAAGATGTGAAGAATGGTCATAAAATTTGTCTCTTTGTTGTTTGCACTTTGTTTTTGGTATTTTTGTTTGTTTTTGAGAAATGTTGGATGAATACTGTGTTTTTGGGATTGATTTTCTGATTTTTCTTTGACAAGAAAACAAAGCAAGCACACAAACACAAGAATGTTGCCTCAAAGGCACAAATGAGTATGGGTCTAGATCAACCCAATCCTTGGACTTGTTTTTGACCCTTCCTTTAGATGTATTTTAAGGTGTATTTCCAAAGCCTGAAGTTGGCTCAATTTGCACTTGGTCTTTAAAACGAACACACTTCAAACACTTTTTATCCCTAAGGTCAAATGGCCAGTTGTGATAAATTTAGCCCACATCTTGATATTTCTTCGACTTTGGTACTACATACCTTATGAATCCCGCCGTGGCAGGTAAGGATGTGATATACTAAGTCTTGCACAAGCATAACAAATAGATGATCCCTATGATGGGGGAGTCACCACTTTTATCAAGCCACAAGTGACTTTTCAAAAAGCTATGTTTCTACTCAATATGTATGGTGAGTATCTTGGGAGCAAAACCATCTATGCTCTTGCACTAAATTATATCTCAAATATCCTCAATCAATAGAACAGGTGGGATACTATTTAAAGGTGTTTAGTCATGTTCGATGTTTTTGGACATAAGTTCATTCTGCAGTGACTCACTTAAGAGCCTTGTAACTGGTGGTGGGGCCCATTTGTCCTTTCGGTCAGTTACACTGTAGGAACAACTATACCCAAGGCTACAGCTTTCGCTCACACCTGATTTCTATAGCGGCTCGAAGGATTTACCGCTCGAGGTCGTTCCCAAGAGTGATCGATCCCTTGGCAGGCCTCTCTTAAAAAGATAAAATTTGAGTGTTACTAACACTTTTCTCTTGCACCTAGGACCATGAGAGCCAAGGGAGAGGATAGAGTGTGTTAGAGGTAGGACCACTCGACTGACCTTTGTGCACAAGCGTGCCAAACATGAAAGACACTTGTTCTTTTTAATCCATCATTGCAATGTGATTTAACTATTTGGAGATGTTGCTCCAATAGTCATGGTGTTCTTTTTAACTTCAAAAACAATGTGTTTTGTAATCTAGAATTCGGAAATCTTGGTCAACTTAATGAAAAACACGTTTGCATGAAGTAAAATTGCTTGCAAAAATCAAAACAAGTGGATTGTGTATTTTATTTGCACCAAAAATGGAAGTGTGGATTGTGAATTTTATCTTGATGCAAGAAATAAAATTTGCCTTGTTGATTTTAAGCACCAAAACGAGGTTTGTTTCCTAACTTGCAAAAAAAATAAAGTTGTTTTTGTATAAGTTTGTGGTTCTTTTTACCTTGGAACAATGAAATTCTTTTTAAGAGCCCCAAACAAATGTGTGATTCTTTTTTAAAAGCCCAAATTTGAAATGTGAAGTTAATTTTAAACCAAAATAAAAAGTGAATTCATTTTTAAAACCAACTTCAAAAAACAAGTTAGTAAAAAATATAAATCTACTTTTTAATCTAATTTAAATCTGCACAAAAGAGAAAAATAGTTAGTAAAATCCGCCTATTTGGTGGGCTTCTACAAGCCTAATTTTTTTTTTTTTGGTTACAAGGTGATTTGTACAACATTTTGTTACAATAGCGCTAGTTTGCGTTTGAACAGAGGCACTATTTAACACAAACGCACTAAAAGAAAGGGAAAGACAGAGAAGGAAAAAGCACTGAAACAGGGTGAATAGCGCCAAAATAATGTCAAACGCACCAAAACAGTGTCAAAAGCGCAACCTGTGTGACATTTTCAACATTCAAACATGTTATTGGTTAAAAAAAAAAGTTGATCTTTTTGGTGTTTGGATTCACGTCGGGTTCACCAAATGATTTATTTATTTAAATGTGAGAGAAGATTTTGGGGGTTTTAAATAAATATTAACTTATTTAAATGTGAGAGAAGATTTAATTAAACAAATATGATTTATTTATTTAATTAATGGTCTAAATTTGGTTAAGTGAATTAAATCAAATAAATTGAATAATTTATTTAATTAATAGGAGAAGAGGGTTAAGATGAATTAATTAAATATTAATTTAATTAATTATTAATTGATGGTTAAATAATTAAATAAATACTAAGTATTCATTTAATTAAGTGGACAGATTTATGTGACTACAATAAGCTCTTCCTTTTTCTTGGAGGTTAGAGAAAAATACAAAGGAATTGAGCAAAGAGTTTTTGAAAGCATTCTAGAGTTTTCTTTTAGAACATGTAATCGATTTCAGAATGAAATAAAGTAAAGATATGTTGTTCTGATCCGTTAAAAGTATTTTGCTGGAAGTTTGATATCACTCATCCAAGGGGGCCCACTTGGTGAGTGATCCTATGTTTATTTTCATTGAAGTTCATTTTTACCTAGTTGCAGTAGAAGTTCATGACTGGATTGTTCCTGCAGCCACTGGAAATAGATCCACTGACTGTTCCTACAGCCAAGATAGAACAGTGTGATTTCTATTATTTACATTAGATCATTCCAGCCTTGTTTTATAAAGCTTTCATATAGCCTTTTATGATTTCCATTCTTGCCTTTCCTTTCTGCATAATGTTAGTTACTGCAACAATGTAGAATAACCATTTAAGGAGCTTAATGCATATATATTGCAGACCCATTTCAAGTTTTATGTTCCTGGATTGATAACTAAATGAACACCAGCCATGAAAATAGTAAACTCTACCATATGAATGTCCAAACTTTAGATTGAGATTTCAATTAGAGTAATTATTATCATTATAGTTGGGGTGGACAATAGTGATCTTTTTGCATGGATCAATAGACTCCTCAGAGAAGCCTAATGTACAGATAAGTTTTAAGGTAAAAATATTAAGTCCAACTCCTCCATCTATTAATACTCATTTAACTCGGTGTTTATAGACCATGACTTCAATATGGAGTGGAGTATTGTGTGGATGGCTCAATGAGATATTATCATGCTCAGAAAAAGTGAGGTTATGAGGCCCTATCATATGAGCCACCATGGCTTGGAATTTGTCAGCATCCAGATCTTGAGGTACATTTGTTTCTAATAATGCTTGTTCCAACATGTCTTTGTGTTTTGGTGAAAGTTTTAACAATTCCAATATAGATATTTGAGTAGGAGTTTTGCGCAGTTGACTGACTAGATCATATTGAATTTTGGGTACGGTGTTTGTTGTTGACATATGTCCCTTCAAGACATATTTTTGAGCTCTGATTGTTACATTGACGGATTCATGTTCACGCCTATCTTTGATTTTGATGACATTGACTTGATTATCTTCAACTAATAAATGATTGATGGTGTTATTGTATATGTGATTGATATGAGCTCCACGTGTATCGTTTGAGGTTGAAGCTCCATCCTTGTTGTAGTTTGGAAGAGGATTCTTGAAAGCTCTGTGGTGATCATTTATCTTGAGACCATCGACCGTTAAATCACCTCTATCGATCATGTCCTGAACAATGTTTTTCAGCCTCATGCAATCATTTTTTTGATGACCTTTGTTGCGATGAAAATCACAAAAGTGTGAGTCATTCCACCAAGGTGGTTTGATTTGCAGTTTAAAGTTGTTGATTGTTGGTAAAGAGATAATTTTGTTTGCCAGGAGTTCTCTGAATGTTGACTCTAGTGATTTCCCTAGTGGTGTATAAATGTGTTTCAGAAAGTTGTTTGCATTACCCCACGAGTTTGGATTAGGTCCCCTATTAGTGTTATTGTTTTGGGTATTGTTGGTGTTGTTTGTGTTGAGTTGATTTTGATTGGTATTCGGTGCATAAGTGTCAGTTCTTGGGTTAGCACCTTTGGGATTCTTTGTAGCTTGAGGATTACCTGATAAAGCAAGCACAGGCTGGATTGATTTTGGATCATTTGAGTCATTTCCTCCTTCATTTCCATTGTTTTTGTTTTTGGTCCAGAATTTGGATTTGTCCAAGTTGTTGTTGTTTTGGTTGTTGTAATTGGATGAACTTGTTCCTTCTTTGAAAAATTTCAACGTTGCCTTTTTGACATATGCTTCTTCTACTTGGATGCCATTCTCAATCAATTTAGCAAAAGGTGGTATGCATTGAAGTTTGAGTCTGTAACTCATCTCACTATTCAAGTTGTCGATGAAAATTTCCATCTTTTCCTTTTTGGGTATATCACGAGGATATCTTGAAACCATACGCCGCCAACGTTAAAGGAATACCATGAATGTTTCATTGTTTTTATGTTTGGTGTTACAGACGTCTAACATGGTGATAGCATGTTGAATGTTATAGGAATATTGAGTTATGAATTTGTTGACTAGTTCATCGAATGATCTGATAGGAGGTGTGATTTTGGATAACCATTCCATTGTTTGTCCACCCAAGCTTCTTGGGAATAACCTCATCAAATAGGTGTCATTATGGTCAAATTCTAGACTCAATGTACAAAATTCATGAACATGATCATGGGGATCACTTTTCCCATCATATTTGTCAAATTTGGGAACATCTGAGTTTGGAGGAAAAGCTACCATGTTTAATCGTCTGTCAAAAGGATAAGGACAAATTTCAGTTAAGGAGTACCGTACTGTTGTACCTTGTTGCATGTCTTGCATTTGTCTTTGTAACATTTGCATTTGTTGAGTGAGAGCGATCAAAGGTGCATTGTGTTGCCGAGGGAAGAGTTATTCCCTTGTATTAGTTCTAGGCTGAAATGGTGTGTGGAATGGTATGTTTTGCTCCGGGATGTTTTGCTCAGGGATGTTTTTCTCAGGGATATTTTGTTCAGGGTCACATGTTTCTTCTTCTCTTTGTCGTTCTTGATATTCATAATGTTGAGATCTTGTTCTAAAAATGTCCGTGTCAAAGTCTTCAGGAATTTTAACTCCTTTGCTTGTGAGCATGAGTAGGTATTTTTCCTTGTCATTTTCCATGAGTCTTTCCACAAGCCTTTGAAATTAAGTGCTTTCTTGGCACTCTTGAAGAAGTTCTTCAGTAATTTCAGTGTCCTCTAGATGTGGACCCTCGAAAGGATTTGATAATCTCTGATTCATGCTGGATTCCGGTTGCATTTCACTTTGTTTGTTTCGTTGAGAGCGAGTAACAATGGGCATCTAGTAGAAGCTTTCTGTGACAAAAGGAATGAACTCTTCTTCAATGTTTTTCTTAGGGGTTGGTGGTTCAAATTGGGGTATGTTATAAGTGATGCACTCTTCAGGAAAGAAGGCCAGGTTGATCTTCCCTCCTTGATTTATGCGTTGACTGAATGTTGATTTTTGACATAATGCCCTACTCTTGAAGGGTTCCTTGTCAAATCCATTTGTTTTGTTTTGAAGATATAAGTGTATATGACAAAGGAATGTGCGATGAGATTTGAAGAGTTGGTGATTGATGTATAAAAAATTATTTCTTTTGAAAAATTTCGAAGAACTTGGTTGCTATTTCTTCAACTTAGTGTTATGATAAATATTCTTTCTTCTCATAATATGAGGATTAGTCATGCACAAGTGATCAAGGGTGTCCTTTGATTTGTTTTGGATTCAGTTTAGCTAGTTTCGAAAACTTAAGTCTTACTTTATCAAAGTGAAGGTTTAGATGCCCCCTCACGACAAAGTGCGTCAAATGATATGGAATACGAGCTTTCCCGATATGGAAACTCAATTTGACAACTTAGAGTTTAAAACAAGTGTGTTTGGGATAAAAAACCGTTTGATTTAAAGGACCTGTTTGCCACTTGTGATGATGTTTCCTGATTTTGATAGGAGAGATATGTTTATCTTGTGACTAGTTTCATATTTTTAGACAACTTTGCTTGATGGAAATTTGCTTGTAGAAATAGCTTTTGATACTTTGTTTTTAGTTTTCTGATTGATGAAGTTCAGGTTGATGAAGGAATGCTTTCGAAATTGTTTTAAATTTTTTTCAAAATTGACCTCTGTTTTGCCCCCTATTTTTCTGGTTTTGACTATGTGCTAGAACAGAGTCGCTATGGGCTATAAAAACTTTTCTATGCACTAGCGAAAAGACCCCATGCGCTACACTGCCCCTTGATACATGCTAACTAGTTAATATTGCCTTGAGTTTTTAGTGCTGATAGATAATTTTCTGAAATAACAAATGAAAGCACGACACCAAAGAGACAACCATCTTGCTTAATCTAAACAATAAGTGTATGTTCTGTGAGGATGTGTTCAAATCTCCAATGTTTCAACAATATCATAAGCAATATCATAGCCCACTAGTCTCGATACTTCGTCAGCTCAAACAGCCGTGTCACCCCCTAGGGGGCGCCCATTTTTTTGCCTTTTGCCAGAAATTAACCTAAAGTGATTTGCTTCACAATTGAGTAGCTATCTTGGGAGATACATGGTGAGTGATCTTGGGGGTGGATTCTTCCCCACCCTTGCACTATGATATTGCAAATGTCTGATTACTGACTCAGCTCAAAGTCTCTATGCTAAGGATCGTAATCAAGCTTCCTATTCGGTCGTCAGTGATAAACTCCCTCAAGAGGCTTCCCAACCTTTAGAACAAAGGCTTTACGTATCTCAAGGATACTAGGGGAAGGCTAATCGTTGCGTGCAACCGTTGAAAAGGACTTTCGTCACTTTCCACTTTTGATTATAGTGGGTTGGAACACTTGGTTTCAAAGCCATTTCCCACTTAGGTCATTCCCTTCACACCGGTCAAAAATGGCACTAAGAGTTTTTCAACCCCTCAGGAAGGTAGGCCTACTAAAAGATTTATTGCTTGAATTATAGAAAGCTTTAAGAGTGGTTTGGCTTTTTGATCACCCAATTAATGGGAGAGCATATACCTTCCACTTTTGATACGAAGCACACAAGTTCTTTTTAGCCTTTCAAAGCAATGATTTGCTAATCCTATATGGAGATGTTGCCCCACGAAAACATGGTGTTCTTTTTAATTTTTCAAGGCAATGATTTTCTGATCTAAAAAAAAGAACATGGTCAACAAAATGAACGCGATTTTCGTCAACAAAAGAAATCGATCGAAAGGGGAATATCTTCCTTCTTTAGTTGCAAAAAGACTTTTGGGACTTTGTGTGGTTCTTTACTTTGATAAAACCTAAAATGGATCCTTTTATACACCAAAGGATGGTGAAGTTCTTTTTTTAATCCTTTTGTTTGCAAAACTTGAAAAAATTTGGTTTGTTCTTTTTAAGATCCAATTTGAAAATTTTCTCTCCTAGAAAAGCAGGGAAATTTTGTTTTGTGGTTCCTTTTGAAGCCCAAAATAAAAGTGAGTTCAATTTTAACAAGAATCAAAAGAAGTTTATATCTTAACTAACTTAACTAAGTAAAAACTTAAACTATTTAATGATCCTAAAATTAAGCTTCTATCTACAAGAAATTTGTTAGAACCCTACAAAATACCAAGTAAAATTGTTAGAAAATCTGTGGGTTTTTGTGGACTTCAACAAGTCTAATTTTTACATTCGCTTACAATTTTTGGTTTTTCCTCTATCTGTGATGCACTACAGAACAAACTGTACGCACTACTGTATAGCCAGGATGCACTATTAGACAGACCCGATGCGCTAAGCTGTTATTCTTCTGCGTCGAGACCTACTAGAAAAGGTTAGTGAGGATGATGTGCTAAAGTATGATCTTCACGCGCTAGGAAATGAGTCCCACACGCCAAACAGTGAGCCAGATGTACTAAATGATCCACCAGATGCGCTAAGGGATGTTCCCTACGTGCTGATTCTCGTTTCCTGTGTACCTGCACAAGTGTTTATTTTTAAAAATCGATTTTATTAATGGGGTAGAGCCCCACGGTGGGCGCCATAAATGTGTGCGAGAAAAGCGGGGCGATGAAACTTAAAATGGAAAAATTACGTTCAAAGAGGCTTGTCCACACACCCATAGGACTTCTTGGTGCAAGTTATGGAGTCATGAAGAATGAGTCAACTTCCCAAGGTTGGTTCCATGGTTCTCTATCTCACAAGGTCCCTCAAGCCAATGCCTTTTCTCTCAGATCACTGAGCAAAGTGGCTTAGGGATGACAAATGCAAGAATGAGGGATGCTTATGATTGATTTAGTTATGAAAATGCATCCTATCTATGCATGATTTTGCAAATGCAATAAACTAGAATTATAATATGACAAGCTTAGTAGCAATACTATCCTAACATGATATACTAGTTTATGAGTTAAGCTAATGATAAAGGAAATAGTCTAAAATGCTTATTAGATTAATTCCTATTACAAAGAGAAGCTAGATGTGTTAATAAAATTGAGCATAAATGAGATACTAAAAGCTTGCATGGATCCTTAAAATGGAGGAATGAGAGCTCTATTTATAGTGAAAATAGGGCAATGGATGGTCAGGATTGAAAGAGTTAATCAAGGGTCAAGTTTGAAAGTTGTCAATCCATGTTTTCAATTTTCACCAATGAAACAGTGACAATTGTCAACATAAGGCTAGTTGAGAGGAGAGGTAAGAAGCATTAAATGCTTGAGAAGACCTCATGGTTACCCTAGGAGGTAAGGGTTAAGGTTAGGTTAGGGTTATCCATTGGATAAAGCTTTTACCCAAGGGGTAAACTCTTATGCAAAGGTTAAAGGAATAACCATGGTCAAAGCAATAAATGCTTGATGAGACCCTTGGGTTAGATGGAGGTTAAGTTAGTCAAAAAGTCTCTAACCATGCCACTAAGGGTTAGTTAATCATTAATGGTTTGAAGACTTTGGGGGACAAATTTGTAAGAGTCCTTCCAAATTTGAGGGTATTCAACAAGTTAGCTTGTTGAATGGATAAAGGCTTTAATGCCTTTTGAAGACTTTACTCCAAATTTGAGAAGTGACCTCCTCAAATTTAGGGAAAGGGGGTAATGGATGAGGTTAGGCTAATTCATTAGGATTAGATGGATTCTAGAAGAAATTAGGAATAGGGTTTAGGATGCAAGTGGGAGATGTAGGAAAATGCAAGTGGGTGAGAGAAAATAGAATTAATTAAAATAAATTACTTTATTTCAATTTGGTTGCAATTTGGGAAATTGAATAAATTAGATTTATTCAATTTGGGGAAAAGTATGAATTAAATGTAAATTTTATTAAAAGGCAAGAAGAAGGGTTTTAATTAAATAAAATGATTTATTTAATTAAATGACATAAAGGGCTTAAGTGAATTTAACTAGATAAATTGAATAACTTACTTAATTAAATAGAGGAATGTAGGTGATTTAGTTAAATTAGATTTAACTAAAATAGAGGAATGAACATAAAATATTCATTTAGGAATATGGTCATTTTTATATGTCTACACTATCATCAAATCCATGGTCATTCCAGCAATGAATGTCATGATTTGGAGTGTAAAATTCAACAACTTATTGTAATCATTATCATTTAAATGACAAGTGACACTAAGTTAAATCCTTTTCTTGTCCCTTCTAAATAACATTTATGTCCTATTATGTTGCTTCTCACTATGTGACATTGGTAGCATACCTTTTGGCAGCTCATTATCGTACATGGTGGTACAATTTCATGTGCAATAATACTTGGTGAGAAAAGATTATTTTATTTATTTTTATCTCTACGGCGGGGGACAAGAATAGTTTTCAAATCATTCCTTCTTCTTAAGGATCCATTTTCCCTTTTTTTGAGTTGTATATTTTATAACTCAATGTCCTTTCTTGCATAGAATTGTTTGTCCTTCACAAGGATTTTATCCTTGCTTGGGGGTGTGTATCCTTGATTAGGACCTTTTCCTTGCTTGAAAGTAAATGCATTTTATATTCTCTCTTGGTGATAGAAAGTGTGCAATCCTTCATTAAGAATTCCCCTTTCCTATCAATAGGGAAGGTGTGTATTTTTTTATCTCCTTTCCCTTTTAGTTGAAGATGTCATCTTTATTAAAGATATCTTCTTGGAGGTAGATATAACTAGACTAAGATCTATTCCTCTCCCTTTGATAGTCATGTATTCTTGAAAAGGATCCCTTTACACTTGTACAAAAGATATCTCTTCTACAAATATCTCTTCCTTGCTTAAAGAAACTCATCTTGTACAAGGATCTTTCTTCCTAGCTTGGGATGCATGTATTTTAGTTAAGGGTATCTCCTTGGTGTTGTAGGTGTTTATCCACAATTTCTATCTTGCTTGTGGTAGTTCATTGATGTGCCCCTAAAGTGGCAATGTTGTGTTACATAGCACCCCTTAAGGCATAGTTATCAATTTTTAGACCTTTGTTCTTGGTCACCTAGTATAGTGTGGCTTGCTAGTGTCACGGTTGTTGTTCATGCCTAAATAGGTGTTGGTTGTTATT
This sequence comes from Cryptomeria japonica, assembly GCF_030272615.1. NCBI lineage: Eukaryota > Viridiplantae > Streptophyta > Pinopsida > Cupressales > Cupressaceae > Cryptomeria > Cryptomeria japonica. Next base: position 45,820,790 of record NC_081407.1, on the reverse strand, counting down.
ATTTTCATCTCCACAGATATTGATTACCTAGTATAGTAGGGCTTTCTAGTTTGATTGTTTCATTGCTCTAAATGAATCACCTGACATAGTCTTGTTGGCCAGTGTAATTCATGCATTCTTCTCTCATCAATTGGTGTACATCTTTATTCTTTCTATAAGTCCACTTGTGGTCTTGCAATAATATGTCGAGAATGATATTAGTGGTTAAGACATTTTTGACATCGAGATCTCTTCAACTAGTTAACTTAGAACGTTTTGTTCACAGTGTTTGCTTTATGTTATTTGAAGGTTACTTGCATGGATTGATAGGATCCTATGCTTGGGAGATTGTGCATCCCTATGAAACTTATGCCACATGTCTCCTCCCTTGGACACTTGCCCTCTTATGAGCAAGGATCCTTGACACTTGTCACCACAGAGATGACAAGTGTCCCTCCCTCCAACCTCCTCCAATTTCACCCTTGATATTAAATAATCATTGTACAATTGTAAATAATCATATAATCTTTATTTTTTCAAGAATATAACATATTTTTCTTGTTGCTCTCATTTGTTGAAAGTGTTCTAGTTTTCTATTTGATCTTGCAAGATTGTATTGCAAAATTCAACAATAACAACAATAAAAATACTTAAAAAGTAAAATAATACTCTATTAATATAAAACTGTGTTAAAACAAGTTAGAAAAGTGAATATATAGACTAAATGAAAAGGAAAGAATACACCACACAAATTGAATGTAACTCTCCCTAAAACAAGATACCTTACACTCTACTTACATTAATAATCACTCTATTAACCTAAACAATTTTTTTCCCCAAAAAATCCTAAACTAGGGGAGAGGGGCCAGTAGTTATACATGGTCTAATAGTCGTTATAGCAATTGTGATTATAATACCCAGTCTTGCCACATATTTATACTATATATTATAAATAAATAATCCACATGTAAATACAAAAATTATCAAATGTTGGTCAAAATGGACCAATACTCGAACACAAGATAACCTATAAATGTTATATGAAAAAGGCATAATAACATTCATTAACAAATGGAATATATTATTTTTTGTTTCAAATAAAATATCATAACTATCCACTATAAGAGTGTCATTTATAAAATAAGATGCTCACTTAAACAAGTATTCTTATCATAGTGAAAATATATTATTCTTATGTGTACAACTACTAGGGTAACAATGCATATGCATTGGAATATTTCATATTAATAATTTGTCTTATCACAAATATAAAAGGTGAACACAATAAATACCTTGTTTTTTCTCATCAAATGTGAGAGATTTTCCAAAAGTTTTAGTGTTCAACAATTGATCCCTTTATGTTCAATATAAGTTTTATTTTACATAATAATATGTTGTTTTTATAACAACAAATAATTTTTTGTGTTCAACTATTCGTCCCTTAGTGAACACCTTCTTATGATTTCTAATAGACATTTGGTCCATTTAAGTTACATATAAGTTATATTTTACATGAAAATATGATATTGTACTAATTAAAAATGATTTTTTTTTATTCAACTACTAATTAAAAATTATTTTTTGGACACTTTCAAACTTTGATTGCAAGTAGTTAATTGTCTATTTTACATATTAAAAAAAACACAAAAAGTCTTACGATATTCCATGTGACGACTTCATGTTGATAAAGTTAGCCCTAATAACTACTGGTCCCTCCTCCACAAAGCCACCCCACCACCCAAAAATGAATATCCTTGCATCTTTCTTTCAAATGTAGTTTCAAAATCACCTGTGTGTGTGCCTCTGGATTATCTGCAACCATGATAATCTATGTAATCAATGAAAGTGCTTCATCTTTTCCCAAAGCAGAAGCAGACGCAGATGATCAAACTATCTTTCGATGGATCAGTATTTTCAATTCGCACAAAAATACCACAATATGTTAATGCTAACTCTTCTCGTCATCTCACAACTGTATATGAACGTGGCTGCTTGAAGGAAACCGTACACAAGTTTCTAAACGCAGTAGACAAACCCGTGCATTTTTCTTCTGAAAATGTTTCTCTCTTGCAGACCTGCACTAAGACGAAAGCCTTACCAGAGGCCAAACTAATCCATGCCCACATCAACGAAATCGGATTCATAGCTGACAGACGTTTGGAGAACACGCTTCTCAATATGTATGTAAAATGTGGAACTGTGGAGGATGCTCGGAAAGTGTTTGACAACATGCCTGATAGAGATGTCTGTTCATGGACTGTCATCATTGCAGCTTATTCAAAACAGGGTTCTGCTGAGGAGGCATTGTCACTGTTTAATCGAATGCAAACAACAGGTATTCAACCCAATCCATTCACATATTCCAGCATTATTTCGGCATGTGGTAACCTGGCATCTTTGGAGAAGGGCATGGATATTCATGAACAGATAATTAGAAGTGGGTTTCAGTCTCATGTCTCTGTGGGGAATTCCCTTGTAGATATGTATGCTAAATGTGGTAGATTAGACAAAGCACGCGAACTGTTTGACAAAATGCCTCAACGAAATCTCATCTCCTGGACTGTGATGATTGCTGCATATTCAAAGCATGTAAAATCTCCTGGCGACGCGTTGGCTTTGTTTAACCGGATGCAAAGAGAAGGATTTCAACCGAACCAGTTTACATTTGCTAGTGTCCTTCCGGCGTGTGGGGACTTGGGGTTCCTGAAACGGGGTGTAGAGATTCATGAAGAAATAGTAAAATGTGGGTATGAGTCTGACCTAGTTGTGGCGAATGCCCTCGTAGACATGTATGCCAAATGTGGAAGCATAGAAACTGCGCGCCATGTATTTGATAAGATGTCGAAGCCTGGTGTGGTTGCATGGACTGCACTGATTGCAGGATATGCACGGAATGGACAGGTTGTTGAGGCTCAGAAATTGTTTCAGGAAATGCCTCAGAGAAATGTGGTCACATGGAACGCAATGATTGTAGGATTTGCACAGAATGGACTTATGGATGAGGCACTGAAACTCTTTCAGGAAATGCCTCAGAGGGATGTGGTCTCGTGGAATGTAATGATTGTAGGATATGCACAGAATGGGATGCTTGACGAGGCCCTGAAGCACTTTGAAGAAATGCCTGAAAGAGATATTGTTTCGTGGAATGGGATGATTGCAGGCTATGCACAGAATGGATTTGTTGATGAAGCCTTGAAACTCTTCAAGGAAATGCCACAACAAGATGTGGTCTCCTGGAATTCAATGATTGCAGGATACACACAGAATGGGCTAATTGATGAGGCTCTAAAGCTTTTTAAGGAAATGCCCCAACAAAATGTAGTCTCATGGAATGCTATGATTGCAGGATTTGTACAGAATGGGCATGGTGAGCAGGCCCTGGAGCTTTTTCAACAAATGCAATTGGCTGGTATGACACCAGACTCAAAGACCTTTGCCAGTATCCTCCCAGTGTGTGCTAATAATGGCGCTCTAGGAAAAGGTATGGAGATTCATGAAGTAATACTTAGGACTGGATTACAGTTTGATGTCATTGTGGTGAATTCTCTAATAGACATGTACGCTAAATGTGGGAGCATAGAGAAAGCACGGGTATTATTTGACAAAACAAGTCAGAGAGATGCCGTTTCTTGGACAACAATGATTACAGGATATGCCATGCATGGCTTTGCGAAAGAAACCCTCAGACTCTTCAAACAAATGAGAGACTCTGGCATGATCCCAGATCGCATCACCTTACTTTGTGTTTTGATTGCTTGTAGTCGTGCAGGTCTGGTGGATGAGGGCTTTGAAGTATTCAATTGCATGAGTGAATATTATCATGTCACACCTACAACGGACCATTATAGCTGCATGGTTGACCTCCTTGGCCGAGCTGGGCGTCTGGACGAAGCACATGATTTTATCAACAAAATGCCCATAAAACCCAGTGCTTTCGTGTGGAGTAGTTTGCTTGGTGCTTGTAGAATTCACAACAACATAGAATTAGGAGAACAGGTAGCAGAACACATTTTTCAGATAGATCCTAACAATCCTTCACCTTATGTGCTTCTCTCAAACATCTATGCTGCAGCTGGCAGGTGGGATGACATTGAAAAGGTTCGGAAAATGATGAAAGACAGAGGCATAAAAAAGACGCCTGGATGCAGCTGGATCGAGCTCAGTAATCAGGTTCATAGTTTTTTTGTGGGAGACAAATCACATCCACAAACAGAGGAAATCTATGCAGAGTTGGAGAGATTGACTTGCAAGATGAAAATGGCAGGATATGTTCCCAATACAAGTTTTGTGCTGAATGATGTGAAGGAGGAAGAGAAGGAACGGGTTCTTTATTACCATAGTGAGAGACTAGCCATTACATTCGGTATTTTAAACACATCCCCCGGAACAACTATTCGAATTATGAAAAACCTTCGGGTGTGTGGTGATTGCCACTCTGCAACAAAGTTCATATCTAAGATTGTTGCACGAGAAATTATTGTTCGAGATGTTAGCCGTTACCACCATTTCAAGGATGGACAGTGTTCTTGTGGAGACTACTGGTGATATCACGCGAATCGCTATAAACATCAATTTGGATTACATCCATATAAGGTCTGTCGTCAGCCTTGCAGGCAGATTTATTTTGGATTTCCAATGAAGTGCACTGTTTAGAGATTCTAGTCTATGTTGTGGCCAAAACAGTTTGAGCAATAACATGGAATTACTAATGGGGTATATGGCACTCGTAAGAAATTCAGTAGAATGCTAACTTGTATATTATATTAGTTTATGAAACCTACATTAAAAAGTTCTTTTTATTTTCCACTAGTTAAAATATGGGGTACTGATAGAGAGTTCCTCTGCAGTATATTGTACAACATACGGAGCTTGAGTAAAATACAGGACTGTGCGAGGTGTTTTGAGAGTAGGTAAATTTGGGAGTAGTCCATAATGCCCATTAAAAATTTGCACCCTATACATCATACAAAATCTGAATCAAAAAATATAAACCAGAAGAAATAACTAGTCGGCTAATAATTCCATTTACACTTAAAAAAACTGAGTACATACTAACCATGCTGCCAGAGAAATAAATTTACAAGCAGGTCAGAAGCCACACATCAAACCTGACAAAATATAAATTGATAGAACTAATTCAAATTCTACATATACATACTAGGTGAATGCCAAGAACAACAAAGTAACAGAATTAAGAGTCTATGAGAACTGGGACAGCCACGATAATCCTACCCATTAGAACGAATATTAATTTCAGCTCTGCAGTCATAATCCTTCTCAGTCAATCTGTAAAAGGTGGAGAAGGAGATGAGCAGGCATCAGTCCAGAAGAGATAACCACTTTTGCTTTTCTGCAATCTTCATCAGAAAAGTAAAAAAAGGCAGTATTTTGGAGCCTCACGCACTCCACTTTCTTCTGCAGCTACTTCAAGTCCATTGCAACTCTTACTTCCGTGTCACTAATTTTCTCCTTAATCGGAAAGGAATCCTTATTATTTGGCAAGATAGATTCCGCTACCATTTGCTGAGAGACTTTCTGCACTTTGCAGCTAGTTCTATCATTCCAGAATTGGGTATAACACTTTTTACCTTATAGGGAAAAGTTTCTTAATTTCAATTAATACGCTCTTGTGTAGGGCTGTGTTCACGAGGTTCCAACCATCTGTAGGTTGTATTTTGCCGCTTGAAATGAGACTAGGAATTATATATACAATGATAGCATGGACAACATGTTGGAAGTTTCTTAGTCTACATATATTTTGATTATTTTATATGCATTGACAATAGATGCTTAACTATCTTGCAAGAGAGAACATGTCTTTTCCCATCGTTATTCATTTTAGTAGACTTCTGGAATATGCATTTATGGGCTATGTTGGCTGTTTAAACTGTTGTAACTGAATAACGAAAGTTCCTAACAATGGGGCCAATGGATTCATAAGTGACGTGTAAAAAGGGATCACACATGACATTAAACTGATCGTACAAAATGCATCTCTTATTATTTTTGTAGATAATGGATAGGCCAAATTAATCTATCTATGATAGAATAAGCAATAAGACCACAAAATTATGACAAAAGCAAGGTTCATCAAAGATCTAGACCTTTCCATGTCTTTTTAGAGCTTAGGAGATTTGAAACATATTACAGCTGTTAAAGATTTTCAAATTTATTTGATTGATGATAGGTGCAGAAAATATCTCGACGGAAGGTGAACATTTTTCGTTAAGGAAGAACGATCTGATTTGCTTTTGGTGCCTTGCCTTCCACTGAACTGCAAGGTATCATGTTACCGGCTCATAGTCATGGATTAGTGATTAGCACTAATCCAGATGGTTGTTACATTTGGAAAAATATAACAAGGGAAAATGAAATCTTGGAGACAAAAAATTGCAATGTTAAAAAATACAATGCTCACAAGTGGGGCGATGCTTCTTTTTTCTTTATGTAGCTGTTGTAGTGTCATAAAATTGCGATCCTAGCAATTTTTGACTGCATTAGGGTCCTCATGCACGCGAGTTCAAATCCTCTAGCCTGATCGGAGATCGGAGATTGCTCAGCGCTCAGAAACAGCTTCTTCCTTGGCCTCTGCATCACCCCGTTTGCACTCTGCCCTGGAGAAAGGGGTAGGACAGGGGCGTGGCGCCATTGTCCTCCCTTGGATAGGGGCGTGGCGCCCTTGTCCTCCTAGGACAGGGGTGTGGCACCCCTGTCCCTACCCTATTTTGGGGTAGGACCTTTCCTAGGGTTGCATTGTTGGTTGTGCATCGGGCAGGAAACTCCCCCGATGTCAGCCCGTGACGAAAATCAAATCTTCTAACGTGCATTTAAGGGCCATTCGTCCTCTCATTTGCATAAGTTGGATAGGTCGAAGTTGGATAGATTCAAGTTGCACAAGCGATCAAACATTCAAGAGTCTTCAAGCATTCTTTTCCAGCATTTTGAGCATTCTCAAGTCTCCCTTCAAGGCTAGGTGTTGCATTCAAATCAATGATTCAACCTGTTGTTCTGAAAATCTGATTCCCTTTAAAATCCTTATAGTGATATGATAAACTCTGTATGCAGAAGAGATATTAAAGAGAAGGAAACTTTTAGGACAACATATGACAAGGTTTGATTAACCTTCTACACTTCGAACTTATCCAAAGTTCAGGCGGGTATACCTTTGTGAACTGAATTCACACTTTTAAAAGATAAATCCACAACAAACCAGTCTGAAAACCAGTGGATCTTATCACCTTAAAATCAACTGAAACAAAGAAATGAAACTTGTATTCATGTTCAATATTGACCTACAAGATATGTAATAGACAACCTTGATCTACACCAGTGCCTTATCCAAGGTTACAGAGTCATCTAAGTTCAAACAATACTTCCACAATCAAATATCTTTACATATTCCACCAGTTTGGCTTCTGCAGATCCCTATACATGCCTGACACACATAAGAATTTATTCATACCAAACTAAACTGTGTTCATCAAAATTCAAAGTATCCCACAAAGAATTTACTGGTAGAAATGATTCTTGCGTATTTAATTCCCCTTCTGAAGAGAAAAGCTAAGAAGCATATCTACTGAAAGTTGCCTTACAACCCATATTCAAAAGAAATAACCCTAGATTACTCAGAATGAAACAGTAAACATTTGCAGACATATTTGAAGACAACACAAAGTTTAAATTCAAAACCAATGGTCTGTGTATTGATATTTACTTCTGAAAAGTATTACAAAAACCTTTGAATATTCTCCATTAAAACTTGAAAAAAGCTCAGATAAATTTCTGCAGTGTTTTCTTACAATTTCTTGCGATCCTCTATTTACTAGTCCTGGTATCCATTTATAACAATATGGATGCACACATAGCTTCAGACTTTCCTAGGAGAGTTTGTTACAATCATTACTTCTTAAGAAGAAGTTACAAAACCTTTTCTAAATGCGGTTACATGTCTCTTTCAACATCCACGGCTTCTTCCACTTGTTGTTCTGTTGCAACATTTTCTAACTGCTCCACATCAAGCACTGCATATTTTCTTGTTCGTTCATAATACACCTCATCAGCAGGTCATGAGAAGTTAATTACTTTTGCTTTTGTCTTGGCTAATCTTTTCCAAGAATTCCTCATTTTATTGACCTCAGAATTCAGAAAACCATAATGAGATTTGATTTTCTCAATCTCCTCAATTGTTTTGACAAATATGGAGGCATCCTCTGAATTGACAATTCCTTTTATTCTAAGTGACAATTTGGCTTCCAATTCCTTAAGCCATATTTGTTTGTCCTTTAATTGGGTTGGGCTAACAAAACCTTCTGGGAGTAATTCAAAAACTTGATCAGTGTACTCTTTCTTGTATAAGTTGATCTTTCTATCTGCATTATCCACTCCTTCTGCCAACTTTACTAAATCCTTTGTCATATCATTTGTAGATTTAATAATGGGGTCAGCCCCTACTTCATCATAGGATACACAAATAAGTTCTATATCCTGCTCTCTGGGTCTCCATTTATCAAAAATAGGCATTAAAACAGTCTTGTCCCCATTTAACTCATTCCACATTTCCAAAATCTTACTCATGTTATTATACATTAGTTAAGACCCTATAGTGTTAGCAAAACTTAACATTGTAGCCCTTACTCTCTCTTCATATTTCTTTGCATATAGGGCCTAAGCCTGTTTTAAATTCTCCAACTCATGGGGAGTGATCTCAATCAATTGAGAACTAGAAGGTGCTAGAGATGGTGGGAATTCAATAATGGGGCTGGTAGGTGGAGGTCTTGCAGGAGAAGAGGAGATCATCAATGTTGAAGACTCACCTTGATGGTATTGTCCAGCCAACTGGCTTTGTAGCTTGGCGATGATGCTATCTTTACCCCTTATCTCTTCCTTGGCACTGTTGTAAGCTTTTAAAATTGTTTCCAACTTAACTTGGAGATCTGCTTTTTCTTTTGCTTCTCTTTCTGCTACTGCAACACTAAACTTTGCAATCTCTAGCACAGTGCTAGTAGCTTCCACTACCCCAGTGGTCTGCACTCTTTTCACTATCATTCCTCCAAGGTAACTTGACCCTGGGGTGTCCTTATTCCTTTTATTTTCATCTCTTTTAAGAGACCACATGACCAGTGCAACATTGTCCTTGCTGAAAGTGACTCCCTCCATAGGTTTGGTCTCCTTTCTTACTGCCTCTAAAACCAAGGCATCTTCTATGTCCCATTCAGGGAGAATGAGTACCCAAGCCTATGCTACCATGTCTCTTCCTTGCTCGAGAGTGATGGTCTTAAACTTATCAGCCATTTCTTGCTTTATCTCTTCCTCCACCATAGCTGGATCCTTGTGTGGCTACTCACCTTTCCTCTTTTCACACCTAGCATTAAATTTATCAATATTCTGCTTCCACACAAATTGCATGAAAGCTCATGATGTGACAAAGTTATTATCAGCCAAGAAATCCTCACTGGTTTGCTTGATCTCAAGGTCCCACTCCTGGCCTTTGAACTCATTAGTAGTAATGTTCATCTCATCAGTAAGGGGCTCTTCTAGCATTCCCTCTTCCACTTCATCATATGTGTAGGCTATCTCTCCAAGACTGCCTAATTGTAACAGTTTCTCAACTGCTGCTTGTTCATCTCCTATATGAATAGGGGATTGAGATGGGGAATACAAGAGTTCATCAGATTGTACTTCTCTTCCCACTCTTTGTTTCTTTGGGCTATCCTGAATGTCAATGACATCCTGTATCTTCCTCTTCCCTTTTGAGGTAGAAGACTCCCCTGTTGTTGGCATCAACACACTATAGTTGGACTTTTTATGTAACATGTAATCACCAGGAGAGATTGCTTTGGCAGATGTAGACCTATTTAGAACTAGTCTTGCTTTCTTAGGGTTGTTCTTAATTACAACCTCCCTCTTTTCTTTCAATGTCTGCCTCACATCCTCAAAACAAAGAATTAAGAATTTTATCTTCTCTTCAAAGGGGTGAAAGCTAGACAAAGGGTCATAGCTAGTGTCAAATTGGTGCACAAAGTCTAAAACCTTCTTGTAGGCCACCCACTTTTCCTTCCTCAGCTCTTGCTCATCTAAATCAAACTCATTCCTAATGAGGTCTTCAAGAAACTGGAATTGGTGGGGTCTACCTCTGCATATTGCCCTCTTTCTGAACATGCCGTTGAAGAAATCTTCAGGGTCAGCACACCGAGATACTGCAGTTGACAAATGGTACGGTTGAAGGAAATCTTCAAAATACTTCCAACCTCCTTTAATTATCACAAATTGATGTGCTATGGTAACTATAGGGAAAATGGTCCCTTTACCTCTGCCTGTTAGCTCTACCTCTTGCACATTACCAATCTGCCTGAGGATTTCTACAATTCCCACTTTAAGAGGGACCTGATAGGGCAACAAAAATGGAGTGCTTTTGAAACCATATACTCTGAAAACTGTGGAGACAGGGTATAAGTAGATATCACCCCAATTGTGGACAATTTTAATATTCTTAGCAAACTCTTTTGGCCTAATGAATTCCAAAAGAACCTTAGGGACTCTTGGATTCTCTGAACAGATGAGAGTCCTAATCTTAGATGCAAAACACTTATCAAACTTTACGAAGCTAGCATCTTCTCTGTCCCATGACAACACTGTACTCCATAACTGCACTGGCATCTTCTCTCCATCTTTCTCTTTCACAATATCCATTCCACTTGCAAAATAGTCACCACCCTTAAATAAAAATAAATGCATGAGGAGGGAGTACCATCCAAAAGGCCTATCCACTCTCCCATTCTTTATTCCTATCAAGCCTTCATGGATGGCATCAGTGATATAGGAAGCATAATCAAAGGTCACTGCCAAAGAGGGATTCAAAATTTGAGCAATCATTAACATATAATGAGTTGGCATATTTGCCTCAGCGTCTTCTCCTAAAATTTGGCAGAGTGACCAGTATAATCCTTTGGCCCTAAGAGTGAACAAATTTAAAGAGAAAGGCTCCTCAGTGTTGGGTCCTACAACTATTAATCCGCCTATCTTCACAAAGAATTCTTTAAGAGGCCCATTTCTAAGGTGGTTCCTCTGCACACTGTAAACCTGAGCTAGTGATTTAAAATTAATAGGCTCTAAAAAGTTGGTAAATTCACTAAGCCTGAAAGCATTTCTGAACTCCTCATTATTTATTTCAATAAGGGTTTTCCCACTTATATCCTTAACACACCTTGTGATTGGGTCATAGTTGTGTGCAATCTGAGTTAGGAGATCCACATCCATGAATACTCTAGGGACCACCAATTTGCCTATGTCCAACTCCCAGATACTGTTCATTGGGGCTGGGGAATTTCTCATACCAAATCCAACCTTAAATAATCCCAACCCAGACAATCTAATTTGAGGGTCTTTTAGTTTGTTGCCCTTGTCATACAATCCTTCTCCTATTTTTAGGCGAGGAGCTCTTGGCACTAATTCCTTTACCTTTGCTGCCACATTAGTTGACATTGTCAACTGTTCTAGGAAATCATCACAGATAGCCCTCTCCTGGTAATTAACCTTTCCTGAGAATTCTCTTTTAGGTGCCATCTTAAAAAACTATGCAAACAATTTAATTACTAGCCCCAACTGTTCTATAACAAATCAAAACCCCAATTAAAACACACTGTTAAGTAATTGCCAAGCAAGAGTACAAGAGAACTTGTTTTTGGCTTGAAGAAATCCGCTCTGCAACTGAAGAAATTTGCTCTGCAACTGAAGAAATTTGCTCTACAACTGCTTCTCTGCAACAATTTTTTAAAATGATGCCTTCATTCAATTGATGTGAGATCATATACGGTAGTCGGGCTCTTAACTGTGACATTGATACCGCATGCTTTGGTCGTCCTTTCAGAATTGAATTCATAGAAGAATTCAAAAATTTCGCTCCAACGGGTCATAACATGCCCGTATATTTTCTTTTAGCTCTTTCTCCATTTCGCAGAGCATAACATCCTAGCAATTTCACCAAACAAAATCACGCTAGCTGTCCGATTAGATGAGACTTGATCGGTCTTTACATTGTTTTAACCTCTTTGCTTTTGCATCGGGCCCTACCTCTTTTTCGCCATTTCGCAAGCTTTATCCCCCGAGCATTTTCCTTTCGCGAAGCTACACCAAGCATTAGATGGAACTCTAATCGCCCGACCTTTAACTCCAACCGAGACTGTCAACTTTTTCACTAACCGCGCCTCATCTTGACGGCTAACGGTTTTTCGCTATTTCACAGGGGTTAATCCGCTTACATCTTCGGGCCATGAAACAACGAGAAGCGTTGGATCAATCTTGAGATGACCATCTCTTAAGTGAGACCTTTATCCAGACATTACTTACCCCACTTACTCACCAGTTAACAAATGTCACGCGACATTTGGCCATTAGCCCTGAAAAACTCTTTGGGTTTAGTTCAGAGTCAGCCACATGTCTTACTTCCCATATAACCACCGGTTACACCTTGGCGGGCCCTTAATCACCTTTTGAAACTACATGTCAATCGACACATCACCATTAAGCTTTACAAGAAACAACAACTATCGTTCCACATCATGCTGGACAAAACCTCTCTTTCTCTTTCGCCATTTCGCGGGCCTTAATCCTCGATTGATTTGTAGCCACTAAGCAACGAGAACCCTTGGATCAAAACAGAGTTGATCCTCTTTTACCTTTATGCCTTATCTGTTCTTCGGGCCCACTAGCTCTTTCGCCATTTTGCGGACCTTAAAACACTAGCATCTTACCTTCACGAATTCACGTGAACCGTTAGATCATATCAAACTTGCTTGATGCTTAACAACCTACTTGAATCCGACAGACGTGGGTCTTCTAACTCAGCTTTATCCACCTCGTACCTAGTCATTCCTGAACTGACATGTCAACTTTTTATTCGCTGAAAGAAAACATCGGGATCCACTTTATCCTTGCCACCTATATCTGCTAGGTCACTTCTTATCCCACAACATGACTCATCTTCTTGGACCCACCCATTAGTCCTTAAATCCAATTTGTTGACCACTTTGATTTTCAGCCACATGTCATTGTCTTACTTGCCATCTCAACCATCTCGACTGCTTGCTTGGAACGCCATGTCATTTCGCTGTTTCACGAAACCTATCTTTCAAGCATCTTTCTCCTGCGAAACTGTGCTAACCATTAGATCTTGAGGACCTGCGCATCTGTTATGCTTCTTATGAACCTCTTTTGCCCAGCCCAAAAAACCTTTCGCTATTTCGCAGAGCATAACATGTGAGCATCTATTAGCCGCGAAACAATGTGAGCCGTTGATTTCTTTTAAACTTGATCGCCTTTTAGCTGTGAGAAAGTCTTCACCGCTGGGTCCCGCCAAACCTTTTCGCCATTTCGCGAAAGGTAATTTACTCACTCATTTCGACTGCGAATCAACGCCAGCCGTTAGATTCAAAGCGAGATGGAATCTCGTTAAACTAGATCCAATGCACACAGTCGAACATGCTTTTTCGTTTCGCTATTTCGCATAGCTTAACACACTTGCAACTTCGCCTAACCAAATAGCGAAAGTCGTAGATTCATCTGAAAGTTGGGCGACACTTACTGGACCCGACAACATTAGAAGGAAAAAGGCATAAGGCGTAGATTTTTACAATTATTTAACGACCGCCTAGGCAAATAACAATGGGGGACACTTCACACGACCCCAAGACCCATTACTTAAGTGAATAAAGTAACGTAGGAATAGAAGCCAGAGGGTTTTGATCAGACACTTGAGCGATTAAAAACTAAAAACCCTTAACCCTTAAAGACCTAAAACAGATTTGAAGCAATTAATAGCATACTTGACTCAAAATTTCAAAAACTTAGCCAATCATGAGAAAAGAAAACCCATTTCTTAAACACTAATAACACAACCATTGAAGAGGAGATTAATTTCAACATTCAATTCCACACAAGCACTTCTATCAACATTGCTATCACAACCTCTCTTGAGGTGATTTACAATTCAGTCTTTCATTTGCATCTACTTGCAAGTACTTTATTTCATTATTTGGTTAATTACAAAACTGACATTTGACCTAAAGGCAAACCCCCAATCCCAACCCATTTACCTCTCTTTTTTGTGTGTAGGTTGCAGGTGCACAACTGTACTTTCGGATTTGGGCTCCATTTGCAGAGGCGGAAAAACCCTTTTTATTTCACGGATTTTTCTTAGAACCGTGTACATTCCCGCCACGGTCCGGCCAACTTTTCCTCAAATTCACAGGGCGACTTCGTCTCGACATATTACTACCAGATCCAGGTGCACAACTTCATCCCATATTCTGATCTCAAGTTATAATCAATTATTTGTCACTTTTGCACTATATAATTCAATCAATTCTTTTACATTTCAAATAAGGAAGAGGGGATCAACTTATCATTCCCATTTCATTCAAAATTCAATCTTTATCTTTGAAGGTTGAATCTAGTGAATTCTCTTCTCCTCTTCTTAATGTAATGAGGTGAAAAGTGTTTGAAAGATAATCAATAGTGAAACTCTCATGTCTCTTTGAGGGAAAGGGTAGTTTTCCTCTTGATCTATCATTCACCATTTTTCCACCATTACATTTTGGTGAACTCGACATTTTTCATGCTTTCCTTTGAACAAAATTGCATATTTTTCATTTACAAGTTTCAAATTTTTGCAAACTTAGTGGATAAATCATTAACAACTCTAGTTTTTAATTAAAATTGAACTTGTGATTTGTAAAAATTGTTTGTGGTTATCTTAGATCTGAAAATTGTTTTGTTTGCCAAATTCAATTTCTTTCTTCTCTTGTTCAATTTGCAAATAAAATTTACAAAATTAAGAGGTTACTTGGTAAAACCCTAATTTTCAAAAATCATATTGAACTTGTGCAAAAATTAGATTTCAACTTAATTTTCAGATTTTTGATTGTTCTCAAATTTGTTTTCAATCCTTCAATTCAAAATTTCAATTTCCCCCCTTTTTCCCAAAATTCAAATTTTAAAATTAAGTGGTTAGGTTATAAAACCCTAATTTTTAATTTAATTGGATTTTGTGTGAATTGCAAATCAATTTCATTTCAATTCAGATTTCTAAACATTTTCCAAGGTGTCCCTATCTATTAGGTTTGACCTTTTTCAAAATTGCAATTCAATTCCTCTTTTTCTTCAAAACCCTAATAGGGTGAAAACATTTGTGCCTTCATTTTGCCTATCTAGACATCGTAAAATTTGCCAATTTTTTGGGGTTAGCTTTAAAATTATCGTAATATCCATCCCTGAAAATTTCGACAAAAGTTGGTCAAACCATGTGCGTTCCCACCACGGTCCTCGACTTTTTTTTCTGAAATTTTGAGAGATTGTTTTTTATTAAGGGAAAATAAGTTTTGAAGGGATCCGAAACCCTATACAAAACAGGTTTTGGAAGGACCTGAAACTTGAACCTTAAGATGAGCCTGAAAGTCCACCTAATGAAACAAAACACAAATGAGACATGACAAAACCATACAAAAGATGGGGGACAACACAAGAAGGACCCCCAACAAGAACCAATGGGCTGCAAAAACCAAAGACCAACAAGCAGCCCCAACCTTACCAGGATGGATCAAGAATTTGATCTACACTTGTGGGATCGAAGGGTCATATCAAAAGAGGACTGAAACAATTTAGATTCCTTACTTTTAATGGTAATCCATCCCTTCTCAACCCTAACAACAATCCTTTGCCAAAAAGACGAGTCCAAAATAGAGGACCTCCCACCACTAGGAGGAATAGAGGTAGCATCCGGAGAGGCAGGGACAATAGAAATATGAGAATCAAAAGGATCAGACAAAGATCCAACAACAATCTGGGAAGCGAGAAGGTCATCCACCAAAGAAGAAGATCCAACATCCTTCAAATAATCAGTCGAGATGCCACCAAAAGCATCCACACACACCTGAGACAAAGTAACACCAGAACCATGGGTAGCAGCCAAAGGCGCAACATCACCCACATCGACCCAAGGAACCTACGCAACCACCTGGGAGATGATTTTCTTTCGAACAAAGTAGTGTTCAAAAGAGGTACTCTTCCACCAAGAAATAGATCTTTTTTTCTTTTTTTTCTGACTCACATCGTGTAGCAACATGCATAGTCTGAAAGCAATTTCAACATCTGAAGGGGATACCCTCAAAGTTGAGTGGTTGGACCCAAGATCCCAAAGAAGAGTCAATCTTTATCTCAGACGGGAGCCCTTTAGAAACATCAATGTTAACCAAAATCCGAGCATAAGTAGAATGATATATATTGTAAGAATCTTTATCAATCATTAGGAAGTCGCCTAAAGCCTCCCCCACTTCCTCTAACAGAGAGTCCATCCATAGATGAAGGGGAAGGTTAGGGAGCCTAACCCAAATAGGAATCTTATTAAATGAGTCGATAGATGGGTTAAAATCCGAGAACTGGGGTTTAATCATCAAAACAAATTTATCCTCCCAGCTGAAAGGATTGTTACATAAATTTTTTGATCTATCCTCTGCAGGTTCAAATTTAGCAATGAAAAAACCCTTGGCTAAAGGATAAATGTTTATTGTAACCTTTAAGATCGGTTCCCAGCTTTGGGAAATCCAAGTGTGCAGCTGAGGAAGGCTTGGCCAAAAGCCCCGAAACCTGCAAATCAGTCCATGAGACTCAAACATAGAGGAGTTGTGGATGATCTCCTTTTCAGTGTCAGTGTAGACACTTAAAAATAATTATTTTAATTATTTTTTAATTCCTCACATAATTAATTAATTAATTAATTATGTTAATTAAAATCCTTCTCAATATTAATTAAATATAATTAATATTGTCACTATAGCATATGATTGATTTATTTAATAAATCAATCCCTTTCTTTATTCTTCTAAAAAATCAAATCCTCACAAATCTTCCTCTTAGCTAATTAATTTCAATTAATTAGTTAACCTACATGATTCCTACAAATCATCTTCTTAATTCATCATTAACCTAATAAATTCTTCTAGAAACTCCCTATACTCACTTAACATTATTCTTTTAGTCAAATTCTCCTACAAATATAAATCCCACCTAACATTTCCTCTAATTCCCCTCCTAATGAGTCGTTAATGGCTAAATCATCATGATTAGCCACAAAGTCAACTCTTTGTCCTTTCATCTAGCCACTAGCTTTAAATACTCTTTTTCTAGATGAATGTAAGATTTTCGAAATCTCACATTCCTCTAGGCATTTCCCTCTCCCAAGGAATTTTTAATTCCTTTTTATTCTTCTAATCTCCATAATATCTGTTTTTGGAGAATTTTTAATTCCTCCAATGCATCTTGTAGAGTGTGGAGATACGAAATGCCTTTTAAGGCATATTTCTTGGTCTCCACACCCTCTCTTGGACCTTATGTGACCTCACAAGTAAATCTTAGCCCTTCATCTCGAATTCATCCTAGCCATCCATTTTCCTCTCCTCTTCCTATAAAATAGGGTTCCATCCCTTCATTCAAAAACATCTTGAAATTCAGTAAGCTTATGCTGCCCTTTTGAGTCTAGGAAATCATCTTGGCAACTTGATCATCTCATCCTTATCATTTATACACAATATTGGAGAGCCATCCACATCCAGCAATCAAAGGAGCACATCAAGTGGAGCATCATCAAGGGGCGCCTTCACTTCATCAAGCTCAATCCGAAGGAGAAGGTAAAATAGCCAGGTGAAATGGTCTTTTTATGATATTTAACATTCTGCATGTTTATTTCGTTATGTTTTGATCAGTTTACCTTTTAAGACTATTTTTTCCCTCTTCATTTTGGCACGCCCGGTGGGACTTACGTCCCTGAGAACTAATGTTATTGGTTTTTTTTTAAGGTTTTTATGAGTTGTGAGATGCAGGGTCCAGAATAGCGCGACTGCAGAAAAAGAAAATAAAAATATATATATATATATATATATATATATATATATATATATCTTTTTTGCAGGTTCTAGAATCGTGGCTCTGCATTTCTGCGCGATAGCTCCTCCTTATTCTGTTCTGTTTCTTTTTTTTTTTTTTTTCCTGTTTCTGTTGCAACACAACAGCTTTGTTATCTGATTTGTTATTTGATTTGTTGTTTGTTCTGTTTTAGTATAATCTGTGCGAAAGTAGGAGAGTATGCTCTTGTCTATATAGACAATCAGAAATCCAGACTTTTCACTTTTCTATTTTGTTTAGCACGACTGTATGCTCTGACTGCAAGAAAGTGTGAAAATAGGAGAGTATGCTCTTGTCTATCTAGACAATCAGAAATCTGGACCTTTGACACTTTTCTATCTGTGTAGTGCTACTGTCTGCTTTATTAATCTGTCTGAAAATTTTAGGCGCTAACTGTAATCTGCATTTAATTTATTTATTTCCTGTTATCTGCTCTGCTTAAATATGATCTTTCCACCCGCAGAAAAGTGTGAAAGTAGGAGAGTATGCTCTTGTCTATCTAGACAATCAGAAATCCGGACCTTTGACATTTTTATTTTATTCTGTTTAGTGCAACAATTTGCTCTATTAAATCTAGGGTTTCTGTTTGCTCTATTAAATATAGGGTTTCTATCTACTCTGTTAAATCTAGGGTTTTTGTTCTGTTAGATTTAGGGTTTCTGTTATGTTAAATTTAGGGTTTCTGTTCCATTAAATCTAGGGTTTCTATTTTGTTAAATTTAGGGTTTCTGTTCCGTTAAATCTAGGGTTTCAAAAAAAAAAAAAAAAAAGGTAAATTTTTTTTCTGTTTTTTTACCATATCTTCTTTATCTTGACTCCATTTCCCTTCAAACTTCACCATATTCTCTACATTGTCATTTTCCACATTTTCTTCTTTGGAGGCCTTATCTGAAAAATCTACTTTTTGAAGCCCAAAATCTCATATTTCTCTATTTTTAGGGTTTGCCATAACTTCTTCCCTTTTCATCCAATCACCTCCAAAATTTTCCCATATTTTCCATCTTCAACTTTTGCTTCTTTGTCCCTCTTGGACAAATTTTCCCATTCCTTCATCTCTCCTCCAAAATCCCCATTTTTTCACTTGCGTATCCCTTAGAAAGTGGTAAAAACCTAGTCAAACCCCATTTACTCATCAAAGCTTTCTTCAAATCCACATTTGTCATTAGTAAAAATTTTTTTATTCATGTTTTTCTATTTATTCCCAAAAAATTAAAAAAAATAATATTTTTGTCATTTTGTTGATTTTTTGTAGGACGCTTGTTGAAGACTATTTTTTTCAAACTACTAATCAAGTTGTTTTGCAGAACGCTTTTTGAAGACTCCATTTTTCAAACTACTAATCAAGTGGTTTTGCAGGTTGCCTAGCCGATTCAACCAAATATTGTGCATTTATTTAAATTAGGCACCTAGATATTAATTAAAATGGAATGAACCATTGTCTTATGTGTCTTTAAGAAAAGCGTAAAGGTAGGAAAGTATGCTCTCGTCTTATTAGACAATCAGAAATCTAGACCCTCCAACCTTTTCTTGTTTGATTGTGTGTTTATCTCTAGCGGGCCTACCCTCCCAACTTGCTCTTTGAGAAGGTAAGAGGGGAATGACCCAAGTGAGTACACCCGGACCTGGGGTTCCCAACTCACTATAATAAACAGGCCATTGACTACGAAAGGGTTAATGGTTGGGGCTATATGAGAGTTCACTCTCACATTGGGTGCTTAGTAGGATCCTAGAGATCTCAATCATGCTTGCATGACTACTAAGTTCTTGGTGCTTCGTTGGGCTATAGGCCTCAATTGCGCTTGCGCAACTTCGAAGGGTAGCTCCTAACGGGAAGACTTACTAAACACCTTGTTCATAGTGGCCAAAAACCCTCTAGTCATTGGTGCAGGAGGTCGGACCTCTGAAGCAGCCCATATTCTTACGGCCTTTAATAGAGATACAAAGTTCGCCATGAGGAGTTTTCATGGGAATTGATGCTTGGCTACCCCGAGAAGTGAGTGCCGTGGAGGGGAGCCAGTGGGGTCAAGCATCTAAGTGTCCGCTATGGGTAAGCGTAGATGGGAAACCAATTGGGATTCAATGACTATTGTCCTTGCCAGCCTTAAGAATGTTGTATATGAGCATGAGTGTCTTTGAGATAATATGCATTTAATCATTGTGTTTGCTTTGTTTGATACATACTTGCCAAGAGTAGACTAAAAACATATCACTATCCCCAAAAAACTTTGCAAAAATATTTGTCAAGACACAAACAAATTGTCCAAGTTATTACCCACACCAAGTTCAAAATTGCGTCAAAACTCCGTCCGTCCCATTTTTCATAAGCCTAAGAGAGAAGCTAAGAGTCTATCCTCTACGTCAACATTCAAGTTTGTCGAAACACCTACTATCATCCAAATCAGGGTGGTCATATCCCTTCATACAACTTGCCATTTAAATAGATCCTTCATGTTCATGCCAAAGACAACCTAGTCATCAAGTTTTCTTCTAAACCATCACTACCATACCTTCTTCATCAATCATCCTCAAATTTCTTAAGTCCTTTCATCCTCAAATTTCTTAAGTCCTTTTATCTCAAATTTCTTAAGTCCTTTCATCCTCAAATTTCTTAAGGCCTTTCATCACAAATTTCTTAAGTCCTTTCATTCTCAAATTTCTGAAGTCCTTTCATCACAAGTTTCTAAAATCCTTCTATCACAAATTTTCTAAGTCATTTCATCACATTTTTCCTAAGTCTTTTCATCACAAATATCGTGTATGGTCGCAACTCGATCCCAAAAGAAAAAGATGGCTGATCAACAATATGGCATGCTAGACATTGGTGTCCTATATGAAGATCCCACGCAAGATCATACACAAAGTGGACAACCAAGCGATCAAAATCAAAGCCAAAATCTTGACATGGTTAACCAAGATGAACTTTGTCCAGAAGTGCAAACTTTCCTAGCGGATTCTTATAACCAAGAGATGATAGAAAAGTTTATTAAACACAATCCTACTGCACTTTTGAAAACTCTTCTTGAATATGGAGCTCAACTTCCACCTGAATTTAATAGATCTGCTCTCGTCCAACAACCACAAGGAGACCTCGCTCCCACACAAAGTGCTGCACCTACTATTCAAACTCAATCAATTGCAGCCCCATCAATCATCCAAGCCCAATCAATGCCACCCGCGACATCTCCCACCACGATCTCCATCCTGCCTTCTTCCTCCTTACCATCCATACCACTATTAAATCCAATCTCATCCATTCTCCAACAAACTTCTATACCACCTCCTTCTATTCAACCACATATTTCTATTCCACAAACTTTCCTTTCTCCCAACAATGTCCCAAATTTTATCCAGACCACATTCAATCCCGTCACAACAGTTGGCGGATCACAACCAACTATCACACGAACCCCAGCAACATCGGTCATCACATCCCACGTTCCCACTTCCTCATCATATCAATATATTGGTGGTGGTGCACCTTCTTTAGTTCATCCAATGCTTAGGGCGGATACAATTCATCAATATCAAAGTCCACAACAAGACCTCATCAAGGAAATTCAAGACATGAAGAATATCATCAAAAACATGAAAGAAAAGACTAATAAAATGAAAGCTTACTCATTCGAAGAGTTTTGCCCTTGTCCTTATGAGCCATCTATATCAGTTGCACCGTATCCCCCGGGATTTGAGATCCCTAAATTCACCAAGTATGAAGGCAAAGGAGACCCCCGCGACCATGTCCGTGAATTCCACATCTTATGCCAAGAAGTCTCTTATAGTGAGCTTTATCTTCACAGATTCTTTTCCAAGAGTCTCACGGGAGACGCCCTGGCATGGTTTTCATCTTTACCACGAGGTTCCATTGTCTTTTTTCCAGACTTGGCAGAAAAATTTGTGGCCCACTATGCATACAACATGGGTAATGATGTTTCTATGATGGATCTATGTAATACAAAACAAAGGCCTGGAGAAACCTTCGCCAATTTCCTACAAAGATGGCGACATCTTATCAAAAAATTCCAGTGGGACATGCCAGAACAACATCAAATTGAACTATTTCAAAAGAACTTGGTGCCTGAACTTTCAAGACCTTTAATATCTCAATGTATCAAATCCTTCCAAAAATTGACCGATAAGGGCCTCGCCCTCGAACGTGTCTTATTGGAAGAAGGAACCTTGAAACATTACCAGAAGTCATCACAAAGTTCTTCCTCTTATCATAACGACAAGCCAAAATTCTGGGCTAAAAATAAAAACATGGTCAATGATGGTGTAACTGATGTGAAGCGGGTCCAAACCGTGGCCACTCCCCCAAAATCCACCACCAATATTCATCAATTCAACAATCAAAATAATTCCAATCAATCTCAAAAACCTCACAACAATGTCTCAATCCAAGGACAACCACCCTGATCGAATAACAGGACTCCAAGAGATTTCACTCCTCTTGCTGAGCCTATTGAAGTGGTGTTTCAAAAACTTGTCCAAGTAGGTATAGTGGTTTTTCCAATCACTCGCCCGTTTGGTCCCAATCAACCTAAACCAAGATGGTATAATGAAAATGAGTATTGTGAATACCATCGTATCAAGGGACATGATACACAAAAGTGTATGAAATTAAAGATCTACATACAAGATCTCATTGATAGAGGTGAGATTGAGGTAGCAAATGCAAAACTTGGTAATAACAATGAAAAACTCAAAATGTACCAAGAACCCTTCCCAAAGCATGATAAAGGAAAAGACTCATCATCTAACATAATGGATTATGACTATGCTAATCACGTAACTGGTTTTGATTTTTTAATAAGTCGCATTGAACTTGCAGACAATCATGTCAATGTCATAACCATCCAAGGAGTTAATCCTCCTTCTTCCCAAAGCAGACCAAACCCGGCTAGAATAGTCATTCAAAGTGCCACGCTTTCCACCTCCCATTTCCAGAATGACTGTAATGCAACTACACGCCAAGGAAGAGTCACCATCCAAGGAGTTCCTCCCCCACCAAACCCTCCACCCATGTCTTCCACCCACCGATATGACCTCCTTGATCAACTTGGGAAGACACCCGCGCAAATCTCCATTTTGAAACTTCTCAAGACTTCTCCAGTCCATAAAGAAATTTTGGAACAAGCCCTTCTCCAATCACGCGTTCCTGATAACATCAATGTCACCCAATTTCAAACCCTCATTGGAAACCTTGTTGCCCAACAACACATTATATTTAACTCCAAAGATGCTCCCGCAGATGAGGACCATAACAAACCTTTGCACATCGAAGCTCTCATCCACAAGCACAAAGTCAAACGAATCCTGATAGACGGTGGATCTAGGCTTAATTTGTGTACATACAAATTGATAAAACAATTGGGACTTTCTGAGGATCTGATAGACACATCAGGAAGGATCACAATAAAGGCATATGATGATGCAGAAAGAATTTCAAAGGGCGTGATCACCTTACCTCTTCAAGTGGGCCCCATTACAATTGAAACCCCTTGCCAAGTACTAGATCTTGATCTCCCCTACAACATTCTCCTCGGAAGGCCATGGATTCATTCCTTGCAAGCCGTACCCTCCACCTATCACCAATTCATCAAATTCCCCTATAATGGAAGAGTGATCACTATCAAAGGTGATCCCCAACCTTTTCAATATTGCAAACTATTAGAGGGGAAGCATCCGTATCATTGCCCACTAAATAGACCTTTGCCAACGCTTCCATCTGACACATCAAATGTTGCCTCCACATCATCCCAACCAAATAATCAAATCAAGATCTTGGATAATGGCTGTGGAGAATACAAATTGGAGGACGTCTTATTAATAGGAAACCTCCCTCTCTCTCCTAAGTCATTTGGCAAACCAAAAGAGCTAAAAAAAAGACCCGAAACCAGTCATGCAATACCAAAGCACCACCTTCTAGAAATGGGGCCCACTTGATAATGAGAACCTTGAAGCAGATATCTCTTCATGGCTGTACCGAGAAGAGGACGATGATCCAACAAGAATATCCAAAGAAATGTATCCAAAAGCATTTGCCATAGTTGAAAAAATGGGTTACAAAGGACACGGTCAGGGACCAGAGGAGAAAGGAAGAAAAGCACCCATAAATCCTATCTCCTACAGATACAACAGAGGCTTGGGGTACACCCTGGTGCCTAAGATTACTATCGCCGGTGCCCCTTCTAGTCCTTCTTTGGATATCGAAAGCGCTGATGAAGAGGAATTCCATGAAATGCCTTATGAATACGAGAAAGATACCTTCTTCGATGCTTACATCAATACCATCACCCCCGTAACCCCTCCCACTTCACATGAGCTACATCTTGTCCATCCTGAACTCATTGACTGGGGCCAACGAGACAAACCCAATTTAGATATCTACGTCGACGATAATGCTCTCATTGCTCTCCTAACAACGCAAAATATGGAAGATGGTAATAGAATTGAGGGTATTCAACTGCACGAAAAAGGATACTTTGGTAGTCAAGTCAATGCCCTTATCCACAAGAAAGATAATAAAAGAAAAAGATATGATTTCCTAGGTGAAAACCTCCCTGAGGTGCCTTTGGATGAACAAGAAATAAAAACAAAGGGCATATTTGAAAGTGAAAACCTAGAAAAGGCACTTGATGATGAGGGATTTGACCTCCCTACCATTGGTTACCTTCCACAAGACAAATCAAATTTGTTGATAGAAGAAACAGACAGCATCAACATGGGCACTGAAGTCATTCCAAAAAATGTGCTCATTGCCAAATCCCTCACCGAAATCGAGAAACAAGACTTCATTAACTTCCTTACAGAGGTTAAAATCAATTTTGCATGGTCCTATTTTGATATGCCAGGGTTGGATCCTGCCTTGGTGGTTCAAAATCTCGCCGTCCGCCCAGATGCAAAACCTGTAAAACAAAAACTCCGCAAAATGCACCCGCATATTTCTCTCTTGGTCAAGGCAGAACTTCAAAAGTTGTTAGACGCAAAATTTATCAAACCCATAGACTACGCTGAATGGGTCTCCAACATTGTGCCTGTCGGCAAACCTGCTGGGGGCATCCGCATTTGCACAGATTTCTGAGATCTAAATATAGCTTGTCCTAAAGACGATTTCCTGCTTCCAAACATAGATATGATTATGGATCTTACAGCAGGACATGAAATGCTATCGCTAATGGATGGGTTTTTTGGATACAACCAAATCAGGATAGCAGATGAGGATCAGCATAAAACCGCATTCACAACACCATGGGGTACTTTTTGTTACCGGGTCATGCCTTTTGGCCTTAAAAATGCTAGAGCTACATATCAACGGGCAATGACAACAATTTTTCATGACCTCTTGCACAAAATTATGGAGGACTATGTGGATGATCTGTTAGGCAAATCCAAGACAAGACAAGAGCACATCCCTATTCTAAAATAGATATTTGAAAGATTGGAAAAATACAAGCTGCGCCTAAATCCTAAAAAGTGTGTGTTTGGCGTCACATCGAGAAAACTACTAGGATTCATTGTTTCTCGCAAAGGCATTGAGGTTGATCCCGCAAAAGTAAAAGCTATTATGGAAATGCCTCCACCAAAAACTCTCAGACAACTACGCAGTCTCCAGGGAAAACTCCAGTCTATCAGGCGTTTCATTTCACAGCTAGCCGATAAGTGCCATCCATTTGCACATTTGTTACGTAAAGACACAAAATTCAAATGGGATTGCCTCTGTCAAAAGGCCTTTGAAAAATTAAAAGAATATCTAGCATCAACTCCAGTTTTGATGCCACCTACCCTTGGAAAACCCCTCATTTTGTACATATGTGCTACTACAGTGGCATTGGGGGCATTGCTAGCGCAAACAGATAATCAAGGGAAGGAACACGCCATTTACTACATCAGTCAGATGCTAGTAGGATATGAACTCAACTACACTCCCATTGAAAGAGCATGTTTGGAATTAGTATTCAGCACACAGAAACTACGACACTATATGCTAAACAACAAGACAAAATTAATTGCTAAAATTGATACACTTAAATATCTCCTATCAAAAGCTGCTCTCATTGGCAGAACGGCTAAATGGGTCATGCTCTTAAGTGAGTTTGACATTGAATATGTGGACAGAAAGGCAATCAAGGGACAAGTCATTGCAGATCAATTGGCTGAAGCTCCACTTTCAGGTGACCATCCTCTTCTCACAGAATTACCAGATGAGTTCATTATGACTGTTACCACATCCTCCACATGAAAATTGTATTTTGATGGCTCCTACACTCAAAATGGATCGGGTGCAGGAATATTATTGGTCACACCTCAAGGAGATGACATCCCCAAATCATACAAGATAGCCTTTGCATGTACTAATAACATAGCAGAATACGAGGCCCTCATCACAGGTTTACGCTTGGCTATCCATTGGAAAATAAAGGAATTACAAGTCTATGGCGATTCCCAGCTCGTCATAAAACAAGTCAATGATGAATACCAGACAAAAGATGATAAACTCCTTCCCTACCGTACCATGGTTGAAGATCTTAAGCAACATTTCATAGCAATCAAGTTTGATCAAATCCCACGAACAAATAATAGGGCTGCAGATGCAATGGCCACCATTGGCTCTCTCCTTCAAATGCCAGCACATAGTCAGAAGTGCGAGTTCTTGGTCGAGCAATTGTTTATACCGGCATACAACCTACCAGAATCTGAAATGGTGTGTGTTCTTGTTGGTCCAGAGTCCCCTTGGTACCAAGAAACCTTCGCTTTCCTCAAAGAAAACACCATTCCCCCACATCTCACCAAAACCCAACAACAAACTTTCATCCGCCGATGTGCCCGTTACACCATCCTTGCAGACACCTTGTTCAGAAGGCATTTTGATGGTTCCCTCCTAAGGTGTTTAGATAAACAAGAAGCCGAATGGGCATTACGCGAAGTACATGAGGGCATCTGTGGGGCACACTCAAGTGGACTCACATTGGCTAAAAAACTCTTGCGAACAAGATACTATTGGCCTAAAATGGAAGAAGATGCATACAACTATGTGAAGAAATGCATCCCTTGCCAGCAACATGGTGACAAGATTCATGCACCGTCACAAGAATTGCAGCCATTCATTACACCATGGCCCTTCTCGCAGTGGGGGCTCGATCTCATTGGGAAAATCCACCCTTCATCTTCCAACGGATATAAATTCATTATCACCACCACCGAATACTTCACTAAGTGGGTAGAGGCTATCCCTCTTACTTTCACCACCGGCAAGCAAATATCCAAATTCATCTTGAATTACCTAATCTGCCAATATGGCATCCCAAAAGTTATCATCACAGATAATGGTAAACAATTTAAAAACTAGGATGTCAAAGAACTCTGCCAAAAATTCAACATCCAACACCGCTTCTCCACTCCATATTATCTCCAAGGCAATGGCCAAGCTAAGGCTTCTAATAAAACCCTAATAAAAATCCTCAAAAAGACAGTCAATGAAGCAGGCCGTGATTAGCACCTCCAAATCCATCCTGCATTGTGGGCCTACCGCACCTCCATCCACACCCCCACAGGCGCCACTCCTTATTCCCTAGTATTTGGTTCTGAAGCTATCCTTCCCCTTGAGATCGAGATCCCCTCTCTAAGGGTATCGCTGCAAAACATCCTACCAGAGGAAGAATACAGAATTGCCCACTTACAAGAGCTAGAATTGTTAGATGAAAGGCGCCTCAAGGCCTTGAATCATCTCCGGGTATATCAAAACCGTCTGCGCATGAGTTATCATAAAAAAGTCAGAACCCGAGAATTCCAAGTTGGTGATCTTGTCCTCATGGAGAATCAGAAAAATCTACAAGAACGAGAAAAGAAAGGCAAGTTCGAGCCTAACTGGCTTGGACCATATGTAATCACAGCGAAATATGGATCAGGAGCTTATCAGTTGGCTACTCCTGAAGGCGATCCTTTGGATGATCCGATGAATATCATGCACCTCAAAAGGTTTTATGCTTAGTCCTCAGAAAGTCTTAAATTGTCAAAAAAAAAAAAAAAAAATCACAAAAGAAAAAAGAAAGAAAAACAATTCGTGGCACTATGGGCAAGTATCTTGGTGAAAACCTCTATGCGGGTGCCAAGGTAAATAACTGGATCCACTGTCTATCAGGTCGATACTACAAATCATCTGCCATCCAGCCCACCCATGCACAACATTCCTTCTTTTCCACCTCCCAATAAAACATGCGTATGATGATGAGTCTTTGCCTAAGTCATGAACAAGAAATGTCCCAGTGAAACTGAGATTTCATGCCTCTGTATAAGCTTCAAGAAGTCTTGAGAAACAATCCCAAGTCCATCCTAGTTCTACTCTTGGCAAGAGGTATCATTTGGTCACAAGGAAGAGACTTGTTAGATTTTGTTAGATTTTTTTTTCATATAGGCTTACATCTTTTGCCCTACAAATGCCACTATTTACGACTGCCTGGGTTCTTCCATATCCAGGTATGTTCTGATAGGTGCATACTGGGGCATATTTCATAGTATGGCATGTTCGGATCCTTCTTGTATAAACCGACGACCTGGTACTAGTGTTTATCAACACTTACCTTCTCGTATACAAGAGGTATCGGTGTGTTTGAAGGTTTCCTTGCACAAACCCACAACTTTGTATTAGTGTTTCTTAACACTTGCATTGTTGTGTGCAAGAAATTCCCATTTGTCTACAGAGTCAGTCCATGCCCTGGGTTTCTCATGGCATCCTAATTTCTATAAGCAGTGGTGCAAGTCACTCAGGGCAACATCAAACTAGGTTGGCTCTCCACATTTGTTGTACACAAAATCTCACCATCATTCCATCAAATCCTAAACTCAATAATCCCAGGGAGTTCTCAATTGCCCCCATTTTCCTCCGTGGTCTCGCATCTCTTATTCTTCTTTCCAAATACCTCACGACTACTTCATATATCTTCCTCATTTATCCCTTCCACCCTAATTTTTCTTCCTCTATTTTTCTTTTTTTTTCCTCACATAAATCAATTCTGATTCTAATCATGTCTTATACAAGATGTATCCTTCTTGAAACCAGACATTGTGATCTGATCATGTCTTATACAGGATGAATCCTTCCTGAAACCAGACACTCTGATCATGTCTTATACAGGATGAATCCTTCCTGAAACTAGACATTCGTTGTGATCTGATCATGTCTTATACAGGATGAATCCTTCCTGAAACCAGACGTTGTGATTTGATCATGTCTTATATAGGATGAATCCTTCCTGAAACCAGACACTCTGATCATGTCTTATACAGGATGAATCCCTCCTGAAACCAGACATTCGTTGTGATCGATCATGTCTTATACAGGATGAATCCTTCCTGAAACCAGACATTGTGACCAATCATGTCTTATATAGGATGAATCCTTCCTGAAACCAGATGCTCTTATCAAGTCTTATATAGGATGAATCCTTTCTGAAACCAGACGTTGTGATCAATTATGTCTTATATAGGATGAATCCTTCCTGAAACCAGACACTTTGATCATCTTTGTCTTATACAGGATGAATTCTTCTTGAAATCAGATTGAATCTAGATCTTATCAATCGAATCAAATCAAATCTATCAGGATATCAATTTCACAAAACTCCAAAGATCAAATACCTCAATTGATCTCCCGAGGGGGCATCACCATACCGTAATTTATAAATCAAGAGTCGGGGCATCCTATCAAACCAATATCAACATCAAAACAAGATTATTCTTTGAATCAATGCATCATCACACCTCGCTTCAAAGAGGGGCAAAATGTAGACACTTAAAAATAATTATTTTAATTATTTTTTAATTCCTCACATAATTAATTAATTAATTATGTTAATTAAAATCCTTCTCAATATTAATTAAATATAATTAATATTGTCACTATAGCATATGATTGATTGATTTAATAAATCAATCCCTTTCTTTATTCTTCTAAAAATCAAATCCTCACAAATCTTCCTCTTAGCTAATTAATTTCAATTAATTAGTTAACCTACACGATTCCTACAAATCATCTTCTTAATTCATCATTAACCTAATAAATTCTTCTAGAAACTCCCTAAACTCACTTAACATTATTCTTTTAGTCAAATTCTCCTACAAATATAAATCCCACCTAACATTTCCTCTAATTCCCCTCCTAATGAGTCGTTAATGGCTAAATCATCATGATTAGCCACAAAGTCAACTCTTTGTCCTTTCATCCAGCCACTAGCTTTAAATACTCTTTTTCTAGATGAATGCAAGATTTTCGAAATCTCACATTCCTCTAGGCATTTCCCTCTCCCAAGGAATTTTTAATTCTTCTAATCCCCATAATATCCGTTTTTGGAGAATTTTTAATTCCTCCAATGCATCTTGTAGAGTGTGGAGATACGAAATGCTTTTTAAGGCATATTTCTTGGTCTCCACACCCTCTCTTGGACCTTGTGTGACCTCACAAGTAAATCTTAGCCCTTCATCTCGAATCCATCCTAGCCATCTATTTTCCTCTCCTCTTCCTATAAAATAGGGTTCCATCCCTTCATTCAAAAACATCTTGAAATTCAGTAAGCTTATGCTGCCCTTTTGAGTCTAGGAAATCATCTTGGCAACTTGATCATCTCATCCTTATCATTTGTGCACAATATTGGAGAGCCATCCACATCCAGCAATCAAAGGAGCACATCAAGTGGAGCATCATTAAGGGGCACCTTCACTTCATCAAGCTCAATCCGAAGGAGAAGGTAAAATAGCTAGGTGAAATGGTCTTTTTATGATATTTAGCATTCTGGATGTTTATTTCATTATGTTTTGATCAGTTTACCTTTTAAGACTATTTTTTCCCTCTTCAGTCAGCAAACACCCTGAAAGCCAAGGGGTTGCACACAGGAACAACCGTAGGCACCAAGCCACGAGCAGCTCGATTCGTAGTTGAGGGCGCTGAAGACATCGAAACACCGCCGCCACAACATGATCAATCTTAGCCTCAATATCCACCTCCAGGGCAATGGACCTGTAGATAGGAAAAGGTTTAACCACAGGGGAAAACTTCTTCTTCACCCCAACATTGGTAGCCCCAAGAGGTGAAGCAGACACAACACCCACCCCTGAAAAGGGAATAGCTTGCACAAAAGGCGACATTCGAGCATCCGAAGCGGGAGGAGAAGCTTAACCACCCATCTTGGCACACAGAGAAGCCCCCACAAATCCCCCATTTGCAGTACGCCAAGGGGATTCATTACCTCCGACACCAGGGGAGCGAATGAGAGCCACAGGTAGGACGACAACAACACCAGGGGATCGAGTAGGAGGCAGGACGACAATGACAGTTGACATTACGGCATCGACAGACGACATCGCTGAATTCACCCATTTCTGAATTAGGTAATAAAATTTCGAGAGATTGTTATGATTGTATTTACTAGCCTAAATCCATAAGATTGGTTGATTTTATCAATTTTTGATCCCTCTAGAATTGGAAATGCCTCCCAAATTCAACATTTCAAATTTCATGAAATTTTTTAAAATTAAGAGGTTAATTATAGTTTGCCCTAATTTTAAAAATTCTGATTTTAAAATTAAGTGGTATTCCCTTGGCCTTAATTTTGAAATTTCAAATCATTTTTGAAAATTGTGTCATTCCCTTTCTCCAACAAAGTT
Organism: Cryptomeria japonica; assembly: GCF_030272615.1. NCBI lineage: Eukaryota > Viridiplantae > Streptophyta > Pinopsida > Cupressales > Cupressaceae > Cryptomeria > Cryptomeria japonica. The sequence goes on along the minus strand of NC_081407.1, from coordinate 45,789,203 downwards.
CAAATTGTGTAATCATTATTTTCTTAAATTTTGCATTACTCAATTTTGTAAGCTTTGTTCCACAATTCAAAATTCAAATTTTCCCTCTAGTGCATGAGTTTTACCACTATTAGTCCTACCTATCCTATCCCTGTTAGACGAAGCATTAGAATTAAAGTTTCCCAAGGTTTAATTACCGAGGAGATGGAGCCTAATTTGGGTGACTTATTTAATGAGGATCATGCTTCCCATCCTAATCATGTGCCTATTCACCCCATTGATAGATCCCATGATGAAGAAGAAGCTTTAATTAGGGTTTTTGTAGATCAACTTTCTACATTGGACAATCAATTTGATAGCTTTGAACAATGGATGTCCCAAGAATACCCTAATAGTGAAGCTCTTCCATTAATTGAAGGTCTTAAATGCATGCTTCAAAGTGATAAGAATGGAATTGATATATTGCGTGGCATTGCACATATTATTGATTCTAATGTCATGCCTATCAAGAGTTGTGCCGGAACCCTAGGTTACTCACAACCTTCAACACAAGTCAATTCTTCTATTCCTTTAACTACTCCTATGACTAGTATTCCCACTTTCACATCTAACATCATGGCTACTTCAACTCAAAATGCCATTCCTACAACCATAGGTCATGGGGGCAATCCTTCTTCTTCATTTAATCCTCCATCGTTACCTATGTCTTCCATGAATATTCCTACTATTCCTCAACCAATTAGTGTGACACAAGGGGGAAATTCCTTCAACAACTTTATTCCTCCTTTAAGTGTCCCTTTTCGTACCCAATCATCACCAATGCCTACTTATCATAATGTCCCACCACCTTATTCTGAGTCCATGCCTTCTTTCAGTAACATCACACCACCTTCTCAATCACCTATGTCTAACATCAATTCTTCTATCGAAGCGACAATTAACAATCTTGCTCAAACCGTGTCTTCCTTACAACAACAAATTGCTTCTATGAGTCAATCCAAGTTTAGTGTGCCCACCTTTGATGTTGCGAGCCCAATTTCTCTTGATATTGTTAAAGTCATGCCACCTAAACATGTTGAGATCCCCCAATTGAAACTTTATAATGGAAAAGGTGATCCTCTTATGCATGTCAAAACATTTCAAACCTTGTGTACTGATTTTGCTTATGATCAAAGATTGCTTGCAAAATTGTTTACAAGAACACTAAGACATAAGGCTTTAAAATGGTATTTCTCTTTGCCTTCTTATTCCATGACTTCTTTTCAACAGCTAGCAAATGATGTCATCCAACAATTTCAAAACAACATTGAACCTAAAATCACTTTGACTGATTTAATGCATTGTAAACAAGGTGTTAAAGAAAAAGTGTCTGATTTCATTGGTAGATATACGCATTTGTTTGCTCAAATTTCTTTTCATATACCTGATTATGATATTCAAAGAATTTTCATTTCTAATTTGCAAAAAGATATTAGGGAAAAAATTCTTTTGTCTGAGTTTACTTCCTTTCCGTAGTTGTGCGCAACGCTCCACAATTATCAACTGGCTGTGAGTCAAATGGAGCAATCCACTCCTATGGCTCTTAGTGATATAGGGGAGAGAGTTCAACAACCGTTTGCAAAGTTCAAACCAACAAAAAACTTCATCAAGTTTAATGATCCAATCAACAACAACAATGTGAATGCTACAACAGGTGTGCCTTCTATTTCAAAAATTTTTCAAAGAGAAAGACAATTTACTCCTTTGAATGAATCTTTACATATTATTATGTCTCAGTTGTTGCACAAAAATGTTATCAAACTTCCTCCTATAAAACAAATTGATCCTTCCAAACTTGCATCCCCTTATTTTGATAATAATTCTTTTTGCCAATTTCATCGTCAACTTGGTCATGATACCGAGAAATGTTTTGCATTGAAAAATAAGATTCAAGACTTGATTGATAATAATACTATATCTATGGCAGGTGTGAATGATAAAGGGAATAAATCGGTAGCTCCCTCCTAATCAAAATCTTAAGATTTTCACTGATCCCTTGCCTTCTCATACCTCTAACGTTATCGAGATTGTGGTTAATTCTCTCTCTTATGAAGAATTCACTTCTATAGCTCCAAACTTGGTTAATATGGTAGAAACACAAGATTCACCTAAGGATCCTTGTATTACATTTGACCCTAGCGAGACCATTAGAGCACCCGATGTCCCTTTATACATAGTTGCGAAGGTTAAGGATATCCCTTGCCATGGTGTCTTGATTGATCCCTCTTGCATGGTTAATGTCATATCTAAAGAGTACCTTTTCACTTTACGATTGCATAAACCAATATATGATGCATCTAATGTGGTTGTGAAGTTATTTGATGGCTTCTCTTGTCCTACCATTGGTTCTATCACCCTTCCTATTGAAGTTCATACTAAATCCATGGATGTTGACTTTCTTATCATACCATCTTCTGAGCAATTCCATGTGAAGTTGGGCTATTGTTGGCTGTAATGCCCCGCCAGGAAACCCCTAAGGGTTTAAGTTAAAAACACTCAATTAGAGTGTAAATTTTTTTTTTTTTTTTAATTAATAATTAAGAGCGTTGATGAATAGTTACAACATTAAGATACATTGGAGTCATCTCAAAGTTATCTATAACTAGATAACACAGCGGAAGGCTAAATGATCCTAAGAGGTTTCCCAACGCGATTACACAACCCTTACATTAAAATTATCGTCTGAACACTAAGGGGTAATTCACGGGATATATATTCGATACGAAGGGAACAAGAAGCCACATATAGTTAATATTATATGTTGATATAAGAAATTCCTAAGATATCATTTATTAAATATCCACATTTACCCATAGTTTATGATTAGAAATTATCAATGCCAGTTATATAAATCAGAATGAGGCAGAAAACATATATCTCTATATGAGTTCTCGAATTTTCAATATTCTAAATTCCCTACATTAATTACTACTCAGCTTAAATAATATTAATTAAATAAGGAGAAAAGTCTAAATTTAGATAATAAAAAGAAACTCCATATAAAACCAATATAGTTTCTTTCCCCCTTTTTTCTTTTTTTATTTATTTATTAAACATATCCTGAATTTATTATTTTATTGTTTCTTTCGTTTAAAACCATTAAAAATAAATAAAAACTAAATAATAAACAAAAGTTAAAAAAAAAAAAAAAAGGCATATTGAAACTGGGGTTACCCACGTGGAATACCACGTGGGCCCCCTTGGTAGCCACGCTACCATTGGTAGCGCTGCTACCAAATGGTAGCAGGCGCTACCCTTGGTAGCGCTGCTACCATTTGGTAGCAGTTCTACCAGTGGTAGCGCTGCTACCAACTGGTAGCAGCAGCTACCGTGGTAGCAATGCCTCCTCCCAGCGATGGGGGGGGGGCATAAAATATATTTTTATTTTATTTTATTTTTTTTCCATTTTATTTTTTTTCGTTTTTTAACAGAATCTCTGGTAAAAAAATAACAAACCCAGACCCAGTTTTGATCTGCCAGAATGCAGTCAAGATTTGCTAAATAATATATATATATATATATATATATGTTTTTTTTTTTTAAAAGATACAATATATGTAAGCATTTAAAAGGGATGAATGACTCATCAAACACACAGTTTGGAAACACTATTTTGCAATATTTTCCAGCAAACCCTCTTTTTGAAAGCAAACCCAGTCACAACCATCTCTTTTTTTTTGAAAGGGATTCATCACCCATATGTTTTTTTTCCAGATTTCTCCAAATAAACAACCAACTGGGAACTCTTTTTTTTTTTTGAATAAACATGAACAAAACACCCAAAACGAAAATGTAGAAAACCCTCATTTTTACAGTCATAAAATAAATTTCCAGATTGTTTAAACTAAGAATGGAGAAGGTTTTCTCTTTCTCAAAATATCCCAAAAACCATGGCCAATCTTAAAACCAAGAACAACCAAGCCTTCAACCAAACTGAAAACTAAATCTAAAAAAAAACACTCATGGGTAGCATTCCTCTCTATATTTCCAGCATTTCATGGAGGGCATAACAATAAACAAAAGGGTAGATTAAAATTTCTTACCTCCAAACGCTTTTCAGGAAGAGATTTTGATGAAGATGAGCTCCCAAATCAGCTGCTCTCATTCCCCATCCCTCTCCAAAATCCCCAATCTCCCTTGCAAGAACCATGTTTTTCCAAAAAAAAAAACCCAAAAGCCAAGAAGCCCCCAAAATGCTTACAAAACAAGATTAAAAAGAAAACCCTAATTTTGCCCTAATTTTAAATTTCGAAATTAGGCATTTATTTTTAAAATAAAATGAATGAAAATCTCAAATGGAAGTCATTCCTTTCCATTATTTATTAATCTTATTTGTTTTCCCTTATTAAAATTAAAATGCTTCTTTTTTCTTATTGAGTTTTAAATTTTAATTCCTCAATATTAATTTTAGGCCTACTTTTATAATTCGGAACTATTGACCAAGAAGGCGTTTTGATTAATTTAATTTTCTAAAAGTCAAACTTTTATACTATATCGACTTTTCAAGTAAGAAGGAAATAATTTCGTTTAAATAATAATAATTTATCACTTTTCTTCCAAAATGCGGAAATGAGTAATTTATTTCTATCTCCCAAACGACTTTAAAAATTTTCCTTTCTAAAATGCATAATTTATTAAAATCGTAGTTATTAAAATTAACTATTAAATTAACTCGCTACAACAAAATAAAGCGACATTTTTAAATAAAAAACTAATCTAATACAAGAGTCTTATTTATTCTAATTTCTCGACTACAAATGCGTAAATGTCGCAAATGTGTAAATGAGCATGCTATCCCAAGTTAAATACCTTAAGTTTGCTACATTAATAATTTAAAGCAATCTCTTAAATTAGTGATTAATCATATAAAAGAAACTACCTATTTAAATTCCTATATCACTATTGTGTACGCCTACTCATTAATTTTGAATTTAATACTTAGGATAACAAACCTCACTTACCTCGCGCAAGGCACGCAAATCGAGGAAGTCCTCCAAATCTCTCGACACGCATCCCAATGAAAAGAAAGCCCCACGAATCCACACACGATGCTCAGCTGACCATGGCTAAGGCAAGACGAGAGTTATATGACCACTAAATCCGAATTCAAAAGATGAAGGAGCATACTCAACCTTGCAAATTCCAAAGGAGATGAACCTTGCCCTAAGCGGTGTTGTACCTGCAATCTCCTGCACTCATGAATTCATACAAGCATGCATATACAAATACATATTCAATGAAGGCGTTAGCTCAAGATTTATCTCAAGGGTTAGGAAACAATTACATTTACATGAGAATCGATGCAAAAGCACAATAATAAGTATGCACAATTTTATTTATATTATCTAAACTACACATTGCATATCGGTTAATCTACCATTCAAGAATGCCACATAGGAAGTCAATCAAGGTTAAACGGGTTTTAAAAGTCCGACTAGGGTATGGGCATTACATTCTCCCCCCCTAGGTTCCGACTTACTCCTGGAAGTCGCAAAGTTAAACGGAAGTCTTGCAACACTTATTAGTCCTTAAACTCAATTAACAATTATCGATTTGCACAAACAACTATTTTGTCAACAATTTAAAACATTATTCATCAATAAAAATGCATCTAACATCATTCACACCTTCAAATATTCTATAATTTACACTCAATCATAGCAAGGATACGAGACTTTTCCCTTTTTATTTCACCAAATTTAAGCAATTTAAAATATATAGGCACAGTTTTTCATACTCATCTATCAAACATGACAAGGAAATGTGCTCTCAAGGTCAATTTCTTTCACCAATTCACCTCTTTCACAAAATTTTATCACATAAAAGTAGCCTCAATAAAACAATCTCTACGACCAAGTTAACTTCTCAACAAATAAGAACAACGTAAGAACTTAATTGTTTACATTTTTCAGACATACAAGATCCTTTCCAATGACTATGCCCCATAACATAGTGACAAGTTAATACCATTTAATCCATGATTACACATAATATCCATCCACAAGACTGGTTTGCACAACACAATAGGCCACATGTGAGCATGTCTAATGCTCGGTCAAAGGTAACATATATGATCCACATCTCTATGCCTGCTCTCAGAATAAATACATGATCAACAATTATCCAACATCTCACTCAAGGGCTTGATGGTGCTAGGGTACACCATAGCGGTGCTACCTTCCATACAAGTCCCTCATGAATATCCCTTGTTGTGTAAGGTGTTTAGCCTCCAAGAGATAGTCACCACTCATAGGTAGGTAGTGGATCCTAGCTGTTTTCACAGCCTCACATACGTCCATCCTCAAGGTTCCTTGCGTCTACTTACTTGTATACACTCATCCAAGCCCGTCTCCTACGTTCTTGGAGAGGAATTCACATTACAACACAAGACCAGCATACGAAAACAACAAGGATAAACCGGTTTAGCCACTAAGTACAAAAGATTAAAGGTAATAATTGTCAATTCCAACAATAAAACAAGAAAATAATTTCCGGATTTGCAACATCAAAGCAAGTAAGATCAAGATTGCAAGATCGTGGCTAAACTGTCAATGGTCAAAGTAAAACAAATTGCTGGCCCACAAAGAAATAAATAAATAATTAAAAGAAAATCATAATTTGCACATTACATCACTACGTGACTAGTAGCTAGCCACCAACGAGGAAGGAAGGAACAATCGTCTAGCTATCCTAGTAGCTCATCATGTGGTGTGGCCAAGTCACACACCCGCATGGCATGGCAGTGTGCACCTCGGCATCACCCCGCATCACATCGTCACGTGGCATGGCTCTACCCTATACCTATTGGTAGGCCGCATGGAAATGTCTACTACATCCCGCATCGTGTCTCAGCACGGCATGGCAATACTCCAAGCGGACAAAGCACGCAATGGACGTATCCCGCATGGCAGTGTACCCCGCGGATAAAGCACGCGCCGGTCACACTCCGCATAGCGATGTTCCTCTCAGGATACTCGCCGTAAGCCAGAGGTATACATGGCTAAGGTCTACCCACAAGTCTACCAACACCAGACAGTTGGCAACTTATGCAAGAAAATAACACGCCTCTCATGAAGACAAGGCAACAGATGCTCCAGTAGAATCCAACAATATGCTCAAAAAATGTCATTTATATGCTCAAGATAAAGGATAGGAATAAGGCTGGCACACATGAACCTCATAAATCGGTTCATCACAAGGGGAAGTATTGAGTACACCTATGTTATAGTTTCGTTACAAAACCATACTTTTCCTCAAAATAGGGAAGCTAAAGTCGCTTCGCGTCGACATTACTCGTACGCTGTTCATGCTATTCAAGGAATGGTGACTTCTACTACTACCCCTTCACATACTGACTTATCAACAACCCGTGGGTTGGCACTCAGTAAGGGAACAAATAAGCAACATCACATAGATAGGTATGGTTTCCCATACTCATAAGCAAACATATCCCCCATGGTTGATTACTTCACCATCCCATGGGTACACAAAACAAGTACGGGTATTCTCACAACACACACAGAGTAGCACCATTACTGGTTTAGTCACATTTACGGGGAGTACTTTACATTATGCTAACACATACTTAAGGGAAGTTTTAATTGTGCTTTACACATGAATCACCAAACAAAGTTTACTCTAGATCCACGTACTGAAATTTTCAACAATTCAAATTTACACAACAAGATAACATCATTCTAATATCTTTCTCAATCTTCCCTAAGCATTTTCATTCACATTATTAACTATGCAATTTCCCTTTTCAAGATGAAAAACTTTCCCCTTTCAATTAGAAGCCCAAAGCAACATAAAATTTCATGTGCATTATAAGAATTTCTTTAAATCACTGCATTCTAAATAGTGTTTCAAAAACAACGATTCCTATATCTTAGACAAGAGGGGGAAGAGAGTTGGAAAATCAACTAATTCCTATGAATACACAAGAATTTCAAAATCACACCATATGCTCGGACATAAGTTTATCATTTGAGTTGCACGGTTTTCATTTTTCTATCCTTTAGGAAGGTTCCAAAACATCCTAACATGACATTTCTAATCATTATTGCTGCACTATAATGTTCTAGTTTTCCGATCAAGAATTTAAAGCAATCAAATTTTCTTTTGTAATACAAGTCTTCTTGAGAGCAATCGCTATTCGTAATACAATACAATACAATAATACATCAAATCTAACATTGGAAATTCATAATTTAACAAGGTGGTAAATGAAGAGCTATCTTCTAGATTTTTACTCATTTAATGCATACAAATCAGCAAGTCTTTCATTTACTCTTTCTTAAACACAATAGGGCAAATATCTAAATCCAAAGCAAGTTAAATGGTGCGTCACTTAATAGGTCCTAAATCACACTAGTTTAATTAACACATAAAGCAATCTTTCGAGGAGCACATTAGTTCATTCTTGTAGCTACTACAATATGTCCTCTTTTGGTTTTCCTTTCACATCAAGCAATTTTCACAAAATCAACTATACGCATTTTATTGCACCTTACTTAAGATGGAATTTGATTATATTACTCCTACCATGCACATGGAGAGTCCTTAATGCAACATACCACTTTCTATCATTAACCAAAAATTAACTCCCAAGCCAATCCCGTTTACAATCTAAAACACAAAAACGTTATAAGGCTCACACAAGGCTCAAGAAACATCATCCTTTCTCTTGCAATAAGAAAACTTGAATAAAAGATAACTACACATTCAATTCCTGTTAATTTACTTAGAGAGAGAAGAGGAAGAGTCATAATCACTCAATTTACTACATAATAAGCATTAGCATTTGTCATACTAGTCTTTCAAGTGGACAATCATTAAGATAGATCAAAACCATAGACACGCACATCTCGTACTTTTAGATTCAAGATATTAACAACTCACTCAGTTGGATTCGTCAAAGAGTAAAACAATTCAAGAACGAAGGTACATGCAAATCCTTTTCAAAGTAAGAGAAATCATAAACCAAGACCTCAATAAGCAGACAAAACACCCATAATTATTTCTAAAACACCCACGTCATGAAGGTGAAAACAAGGTGTGAACGCACACGTTACACACAAGTAGGGTTTGTCAAATCACACCCTCACATCAAGGTGGACAAGCATAAAACATAAAGTAGACCCACACAGACCAACTAAGAGCACAAGTGAAACCAGAGATCCCAGTGTTGCAACATGGGCTCTGATACCAAGTGTAATGCCCCGCCAGGAAACCCCTAAGGGTTTAAGTTAAAAACACTCAATTAGAGTGTAAATTTTTTTTTTTTTTTTAATTAATAATTAAGAGCGTTGATGAATAGTTACAACATTAAGATACATTGGAGTCATCTCAAAGTTATCTATAACTAGATAACACAGCGGAAGGCTAAATGATCCTAAGAGGTTTCCCAACGCGATTACACAACCCTTACACCTAACTCAACTTGCGTCATTAGATTCCATTAAACTGGATATCTTAATTACGAGCTAATGCATAGATCTTAATTACCAATGTGTTTCAAAGATATGACATCTTAAAATTTTAGGAGGCGTTCATTTACTTTGGTGGTTAGGAGGCCATTGAGGAGTTATTTATTCAATGCACTTAATTTTCATAATTACATTAAGCGGCCCCCAAAAGGGTTCATGTGTTTAATATAATGAAGTTCATTCCTTGGGTTTGTGGTACCCATTCACAATTGATTTCATCCTTTAATGTTAAAAAAATATGCCTATTGAGATTCATTCATTTAAGGTTAAACTACGTTTAGTAAAGCGAGGATTCCTTCATTTGATTTTAAAATATTCACCCACATTTGATATCTTTTTTTTAAATATTAAAAAGTATGGTTAATAAGAGAAGTTCGTTCCTTAAGGATTAACTACAACTAAAAGAGTGAGGTCCCTTCATTTGATTTCGTGCATAGCCAACTAATGAGTTGTAGTTCTTATATGATAGGTATGATGTGAGTAGACATGGAATTTCATTTGAAGTTTTAATAATGCAAATAAATGGACTAATTTCATTAAGATGGATATGCATTAGGACAAACGAGAGCATCCTTAAAATTTAAGTATCGTTAACTAGATGACATTCGTCATTTCAAGATTAGAGAAATAAGATCATAATGACGTTCTTCTATTAGGTTTAAAATACAATTATCTTTTTGCATATCTCTTTTTTTTTCTTTTGTTAGATGAAAGTAATATGCGAGAGATACTTTTACTAGGATTTAATGTATAAACAACAATTCAATTACTTTTCCATTTTAGATTAATTTTAGCAATCATGAGGGATTCCTTTTATAAGGGATTAAAAATATGGATATCTAATTGAGTTCACCCAATTATAAAATAAATCGGATGAGGATTATTGATTATAATTACAACATAAATTACTAAGTATATTCATCCAATATACAATATGAATTACCTAATTGAGTCCACACGATTATCAAATTTCTCTGGTGAGAATTATAGTTAAGGTTAAAGCGTGAAATAACTTAACAAATCATCCAATGCAATGAAGCATAATTAACATGGCGTGAATTCATTCACTACGGTAAAAGGATAGATGTTGATATGATGTTCAACCTTTTAATCTCAATCTGGGAATTGTGACATAAGTTTTAACTTTGTTTTCCCTTTTACATTCAATCCATTAACATACTTATTAACCAATTAATCCAATGAAGTAATTCTAACTAGATTTCTTCCACTATTACAATTTAAATTAACATTATCAAATTACTTTTTTTTTTTTCCACAACTTTAATTACAATATTTTAAATACTTTGCCATAATCATAGTTCACAATGTCTTATGAACTTAAATAACTACGTTTTTTTTTTTTCCAGATGAATAATGTTATGCGCTTAAATTTGAATTCATTTAATTTACACCATACACTTTGCAAGAATACAACCATTCAAGATAATTTAAAACATAAAACAAAGTACGCTATAAACATCGCATGACACAGAATATGATCTCGGAGTTCACCCCGGATGGGCTACATCTCCGGGTCTGCTCAACTGCAAGACCCTTTTGGTATTTAATATAGTTAAGGTTACATATTTACATGTCTTTACAATCTTGCCTTTTTGGCGATCACAACCATACTACAAATGACCATTTCAGTCAGTAAATACAACTCTACAAGTTTTCCAACTAAGTTCACATAAATGTAATCTTTTCTCATTCGGGTATTTTACTTAATCCTTAGATACACATCACTGACATTGTTGGTCTAGAACTATACACTAGTACCCCCCAACAATTTATAAATCCCCTTGCATATATATAAAACAAGTATATGTAAATCTCAATTTATATCTAACCGATTAAAATTATCGTCTGAACACTAAGGGGTAATTCACGGGATATATATTCGATACGAAGGGACCAAGAAGCCACATATAGTTAATATTATATGTTGATATAAGAAATTCCTAAGATATCATTTATTAAATATCCACATTTACCCATAGTTTATGATTAGAAATTATCAATGCCAGTTATATAAATCAGAATGAGGCAGAAAACATATATCTCTATATGAGTTCTCGAATTTTCAATATTCTAAATTCCCTACATTAATTACTACTCAGCTTAAATAATATTAATTAAATAAGGAGAAAAGTCTAAATTTAGATAATAAAAAGAAACTCCATATAAAAACAATATAGTTTCTTTCCCCCTTTTTTCTTTTTTTATTTATTTATTAAACATATCCTGAATTTATTATTTTATTGTTTCTTTCGTTTAAAACCATTAAAAATAAATAAAAACTAAATAATAAACAAAAGTTTTTTTTTTAAAAAAAAAGGCATATTGAAACTGGGGTTACCCACGTGGAATACCACGTGGGCCCCCTTGGTAGCCATGCTACCATTGGTAGCGCTGCTACCAAATGGTAGCAGGCGCTACCCTTGGTAGCGCTGCTACCATTTGGTAGCAGTTCTACCAGTGGTAGCGCTGCTACCAACTGGTAGCAGCAGCTACCGTGGTAGCAATGCCTCCTCCCAGCGATGGGGGGGGGCATAAAATATATTTTTATTTTATTTTATTTTTTTTCCATTTTATTTTTTTTCGTTTTTTAACAGAATCTCTGGTAAAAAAATAACAAACCCAGACCCAGTTTTGATCTGCCAGAATGTAGTCAAGATTTGCTAAATAATATATATATATATGTTTTTTTTTTTTAAAAGATACAATATATGTAAGCATTTAAAAGGGATGAATGACTCATCAAACACACAGTTTGGAAACACTATTTTGCAATATTTTCCAGCAAACCCTCTTTTTGAAAGCAAACCCAGTCACAGCCATCTCTTTTTTTTTGAAAGGGATTCATCACCCATATGTTTTTTTTCCAGATTTCTCCAAATAAACAACCAACTGGGAACTCTTTTTTTTTTTGAATAAACATGAACAAAACACCCAAAACGAAAATGTAGAAAACCCTCATTTTTACAGTCATAAAATAAATTTCCAGATTGTTTAAACTAAGAATGGAGAAGGTTTTCTCTTTCTCAAAATATCCCAAAAACCATGGCCAATCTTAAAACCAAGAACAACCAAGCCTTCAACCAAACTGAAAACTAAATCTAAAAAAAAACACTCATGGGTAGCATTCCTCTCTATATTTCCAGCATTTCATGGAGGGCATAACAATAAACAAAAGGGTAGATTAAAATTTCTTACCTCCAAACGCTTTCCGGGAAGAGATTTTGATGAAGATGAGCTCCCAAATCAGCTGCTCTCATTCCCCATCCCTCTCCAAAATCCCCAATCTCCCTTGCAAGAACCATGTTTTTCCAAAAAAAAAAACCCAAAAGCCAAGAAGCCCCCAAAATGCTTACAAAACAAGATTAAAAAGAAAACCCTAATTTTGCCCTAATTTTAAATTTCGAAATTAGGCATTTATTTTTAAAATAAAATGAATGAAAATCTCAAATGGAAGTCATTCCTTTCCATTATTTATTAATCTTATTTGTTTTCCCTTATTAAAATTAAAATGCTTCTTTTTTCTTATTGAGTTTTAAATTTTAATTCCTCAATATTAATTTTAGGCCTACTTTTATAATTCGGAACTATTGACCAAGAAGGCGTTTTGATTAATTTAATTTTCTAAAAGTCAAACTTTTATACTATATCGACTTTTCAAGTAAGAAGGAAATAATTTCATTTAAATAATAATAATTTATCACTTTTCTTCCAAAATGCGGAAATGAGTAATTTATTTCTATCTCCCAAATGACTTAAAAAATTTTTCTTTCTAAAATGCATAATTTATTAAAATCGTAGTTATTAAAATTAACTATTAAATTAACTCGCTACAACAAAATAAAGCGACATTTTTAAATAAAAGACTAATCTAATACAAGAGTCTTATTTATTCTAATTTCTCGACTACAAATGCGTAAATGTCGCAAATGTGTAAATGAGCATGCTATCCCAAGTTAAATACCTTAAGTTTGCTACATTAATAATTTAAAGCAATCTCTTAAATTAGTGATTAATCATATAAAAGAAACTACCTATTTAAATTCCTATATCACTATTGTGTACGCCTACTCATTAATTTTGAATTTAATACTTAGGATAACAAACCTCACTTACCTCGCGCAAGGCACGCAAATCGAGGAAGTCCTCCAAATCTCTCGACATGCATCCCAATGAAAAGCAAGCCCCATGAATCCACACATGATGCTCACCTGACCATGGCTAAGGCAAGACGAGAGTTATATGACCACTAAATCTGAATTCAAAAGATGAAGGAGCATACTCAACCTTGCAAATTCCAAAGGAGATGAACCTTGCCCTAAGCGGTGTTGTACCTGCAATCTCCTGCACTCATGAATTCATACAAGCATGCATATACAAATACATATTCAATGAAGGCGTTAGCTCAAGATTTATCTCAAGGGTTAGGAAACAATTACATTTACATGAGAATCGATGCAAAAGCACAATAATAAGTATGCACAATTTTATTTATATTATCTAAACTACACATTGCATATCGGTTAATCTACCATTCAAGAATGCCACATAGGAAGTCAATCAAGGTTAAACGGGTTTTAAAAGTCCGACTAGGGTATGGGCATTACATTGGCTATCTTCCATGAATACTATTGCTTCCAATCCACAAGTGTCTGAAATTTCCTCACAATGGAGAAATCATAACCATGAACCATAACTTATTTCATGCATCTGAAAGAAACCCCGGTGTTCCTATTGATTTCTTTTGTCCTAAACAATTTCAATCTCTTCCATCAAGGAGCAATGCTCTTTTTCAATCTTATAAAAAATGGAAGAATGATATGATTTTATCCTTAAGTCAACCTAGATCCCCAACACTTGACATTCCTATTATTCTTCAAGATAAGGTTTTTCCCCTCACGGATAGAACTAATCTCCCTCAGGTAAGGAAGATTGTCCACCTATACCTATGGCTGTGACTTTACCTTCTCTTAAGGAGAACAACAATATTCCTTTGAAGGTTAGAGCTACACCTCCTCCTCATTATAGACCTGGTCTCCTTCCTACACCTAATATTCCTCCTTTCTATGGTGCAGTTCCACCTCCTTCCTCTTATCGAGAGAAGAGGCCCGCTTCTCCTATTGTTCAACCAAAAAGACCTCAACCTAAACCTTCAACTACCAAGGAGAGAAACATTCCTACTTTTAAAAATGTTCCTCCTCCTTCTCAGCCTTCCACTAAGACTCGATGAAATCGTTGTGCGAGAGAATGCTGATGAAGACGTCGTGTTCGATCTTGTGAAGCTATCCCTCAAAATACTCAATCTCCTCAAACTCCAACAGTTGACATGATTCCATTTTCTCCTAAGCAAGATGGTCAACCAACATCTCCAAATCATAAGTTGCATAAAACATGTGATGGTTTTACTCCTATTCATGTTTGTTGGCATTTTTGATGTTTATGCTGTGATTGTAATTGATGGACACACACTTGCTTTGAGATCACCTTTTGTATGTATGAGTTATGCTCAATTGGTATTTGTTCCAAACCGGTATTGCATTATAGTCTATAGGCTATCGGTGTTTTGCAGAAAGTGTTTACTGATCTCAAGCGGTATGGAGACCTCAAGCGGTTCGAGGATATCAAGCAGAGCGAAGAAACTGAAGTGACAATTATCATTTTCCTAGTCTTCATTTTTGGACTACCGGTAATCGTTTAATTTTTAAACCGGTATTACTCTGTGATGAGTTACCAACCGGTAATCGGTAAAGTTGTATGAACCAGTAAAACTGTAAGAGTTACCAACTGGTATTTTTGTGATGAGTTACCATCCACCGACACTTTGACAGTGATTTGTGTCATCTTATCAAATGTGTCTAGATGCAATGAACCTAGGAACTTGCAATGTAATTCTATTGGACTGACATGAAATCAGATTCCTTTTTAAGGACATCATGTCTAGGGTTTTTATGTGTGGTAGCTATTAGGGTTAAAAGGTGATTGTTGAAGTTTTTGCATGTGCGATTACAAAAGAAGAAAAGGTCTGTGTGAAGAAATAGAGTGTGGAGATATTGAAGACTGAAGTAATGCTGAAATGCATTAATAATGAGCTATTAGAGATCTAACCAAGCATACCGTGCTAATATTTAGATCACTCACTTGTTGATTACTCACATCTTCGACAAGTCTAAAACCTTTAACTGGGTAGGCTTGGCAAAGCCTTTGTAAATTCTCTAACAAGGTGGTTCACAACTGTGGATCTGAAATCCTCTCACAATGTAGTCTTTGATCAGACTTATCTCCTAACAGAGATTGAGATTCCTAATAGGATTTGTTCTGGTAAAGAATATTGTATGACCTTAACCGGTCTGGTTACTATTCTGCAGATAGTTACTTGTGAGCTTCATCTCACCGTGGTTTTTTCTATTTGGGTTTCCATGTCAAAATATCTTGTGCTATGGTGATTGTGATTCTGTGGGTGAATGTCTTATTTGCTGTCTGGTTTGCATGTGTGTTAACCACTTTGTTTGTAAAATTGTTTTACCAATTTATTGCTAGACTACTAAAGTGTTTGAGAGTTCAGTATGTTTTGGTATACTAATTCACCCCCCACTCTTAGTATTCATCAATTGGTATCAGAGCCAACCTTTCTATAAGTCTAACCACTTGGAAAGAGATATGGGGGAATACATTGTGAGGGAACTTACTCATCGACTCACTCAGACTGAGCAAGCCTATGATGAACTTAAAGTCAAATATAAGGCCTCTCAAGCAAAAAGAAGAGAGCATGCTGAAAAACCGATGGAGCTAACTAAAAATAGTTCTTCTGATGAAGTGGACATGGAAGCTCTAGTTCAAGAAGTTGAAAAACTGAATGAGTCTAATGCCAACCTAAGAAGGGAACTTGAAAGACTAACTATCAAAATGTGTTAGCTCCCAGAGACAACTGAGAGAGGCCGAGGGGGAGTGGGGGGGGTGAATCAGTTGTCAAATAAATTTAAACAAAAAATAACTTAACCAACTTAATGCTTAATACCGGTAAACCAATTAAGTATGTCGGTAGACAGTTATAATAGTTAATTGCTATATCGGTAAAGATTAATGCATGAAAGTAAAACACAAAGTCATCCACAACACATAACACTGATATTTGTACGTGGAAACTCTATAAGGGGAAAAACCACAGTGGGAAACCTTACCCACAATTAGATGATACTACTGCAGATAGTAAGTGTACATAAATGGGGTCTGCACATGCAGAAAGGCCAACAGCCTAGAGATCACTGCTCAATCACAAAATAGGAGTCACACTGACTACAGTTGGATGGTTAAATCCAATAAGAATGTACTGCACAAAATAGCATCTTCATATGCTGGATTTAGTACCGGTGTAATGCTGATATGATTTCACAAAAACCCTCCTTCAATCTTCAAATGATGTCTGTGTGTATAGCTCTACTTAATCTCGCATATAACTTCACACAATCCTTTTTCGCATTCCACATTTGATCTTACAAATTAGATCTTACATTTATACCATAACCTAAGACCAATTTTAGTAGGTCAGCTCTACAAGATATTACAATAAAAACATTTTACAAACAATATAATATACGATGCAATAATTGATTGAACAAGTCGGCTTAATGCATTTACAACAACAATTAATCATCTCCATAGTGTGCCATGTTGATTTGGAAAAGATAAACCTGCCGGTGTAACCCTAGACCTATTTGCCGGTAACAACAAATATGCAACTATGAATATACCAATGAACAAAAATCTAGGACAAGATGTCCAAACGATGTCTTCGACATAACTATGTGTTTTCCATATCATTCCAAGTGCTAGTGATCATGATATCTTGCCAGTGTACCAGATACCAGTAACTATGCAATTGTTACTTGCTTGCCAGTGAATGTTGTTGGATCTCCAAAGTGCTAGTGTTTTAGTAGGTGTTGACATCAATGACAAAACCATACCAAAATACCAACAATCTCCCCCTTTGGCATTGATGGCAACACAAGAAGGAAAAATCATCAAAGTGCCAAAACAGAAATGCCAAGTACCAAAAACCAACAATCTCCAAAAAGATTATAACCAGAAATCAAACTAACAACAATCTCTCCCCCTGGGAGAAACATGTGTTTTCCTTGTGTTTTTCAAAGTTTTTCCATACCAATCTCTCCCCAAAATATAATGTGTTTTTCCATAGATATCTCTCCCCCTTTGACATCAAATGCCAAAGTTACAATAAAACCAAGTTCATATACAAAATACCAATCAATTCAGTATACCAACTACTCCCCTTGAGAAGTAGCTTCCTCATCAAAGATCGGAATAAAAGATTTCTCTGTTAATTCTACCGGTTGATGACAATCATCAACTGTCTAAGTCTCTACTAGTGGTGTTATGACTCCAAGCCGATCTCTAAGATATTCAAAAGTCTCCTTAGGCAAAAGTTTAGTGAAAATATCTGCAATCTGCTCTTTAGTATTCACATAAACCAGTTTTATCTCCTTTGCTTCAACTTTTTCCCTTAGAAAATTTAGTTTGATAGAAACATGTTTGGTTTTAGAATGTAATACCGGATTCTTAGATATATCAATTGCTGCAATGTTATCACAATAGATAGTAATAGGTTCCTTGCATTTTACCTTTATGTCTTTCAACATTTGCTTAAGCCATAGTACCTGTGTACAGTTAGTTGTTGCTGCAACATATTCTGATTCTACTGTTGATAAAGATGTACAACTTTGTTTCTTACTCAACCAAGAAACTAGTCCGTTTTCAAGAAAGAATGCTCTGCTAGTGGTGCTTTTTCTATCATCCACATCTACTACCCAATTTGCATCTATGTATGCACATAATTCAAAGTTTTCATCTCTAGGATACCATAATCCAAGATTTATAGTGCCTTGTAAGTACTAGAAAATCTTCTTTACTGCTGATTCATGATTTTTTCTAGGATTACTTTGAAATCTTGAAACAATACATACTGCATTCGTAATATCAGGTTTGGTTTGTGTCAAATACAGTAAACCTCCTATCATAGATTTATATCTAGTTAGATTAATAGGTGTAGATTCATCCCTTTGTGATAATTTGTCATTTGTTGTCATAGGCGTGCTTACCGATTTAGAGTTCTCCATCCCAAATTTCTTTAGTAACTCTTTTAAGTATTTGGATTGACTCAAGAATATACCTTTATCAGTCTGTGAAACCTACAATCCTAAAAAAGAATTTTATTTCTCCAATCATAGACATTTCAAA
The DNA here is from genome assembly GCF_030272615.1 of Cryptomeria japonica. Taxonomy (NCBI): domain Eukaryota; kingdom Viridiplantae; phylum Streptophyta; class Pinopsida; order Cupressales; family Cupressaceae; genus Cryptomeria; species Cryptomeria japonica. The sequence goes on along the minus strand of NC_081407.1, from coordinate 45,770,427 downwards.
TTCTTGCTGCATTTTAATAGAAAATTCCTTACATAATCCATCTTCTCCTCCAAAGATTATATCATCAACAAATACTTCTATAATCAAGATGTCATCATTAGTTACTTTATAATATAAATTGCTGTCTGCATTTCCTTTAGTAAAACCAATCTTTAAAAGATACTAATCCAATCTTGCATACCAAGCTCTTGGAGCTTGTTTTAGTCCATACAGAGCTTTTCTTAACCTGCAAACCATATCATCGTCATCTATCAAAGAAAATCCATCAGGTTGTTCAATGTATACTTCCTCTTCAAGATCTCCATTCAAAAATGCACATTTAATATCTATTTGATAAACTTTGTAGTTTTTGTGTGCTGCAAAAGCCAAAAATAATCTGACTACCTCAATTCTAGCTACCGGTGCAAAGGTTTCATTGTAATCAACTCCTTCCTTCTGAGAATATCCCTTAGACACTAATCTTTCTTTATTTCTGACAACCTTACCATATTCATTAAGTTTGTTTCTAAATACCCATTTGGTTCCAATTACATTTTTATCTTTAGGCCGGGGAACTAATGTCCAAGTGTTGTTTTTCTCAATTTGTTCTAATTCTTCTTCCATAGCTTTAATCCAAAATTTATCTTCACATGCCTCATTAACAGATGATGGTTCAATTTGAGAAATAAGACATACCTCTTCATTTACCAATCTTCCTCTTGCCATAACTCCTTTAAACTTATTTCCAATTATCCAATCTTCAGAATGATTCAGTCTTACATATCGGGGTGTCTTGGTTTGCTATTGTTCCTCAATCACTGTGGAATCCTCAGATGATACCGGGGTAACTGGATCTTCATTTTGTACTGGTGGATTTAGAGTAGGTTCATTTGTCAAAATTTCTGTTGCCGGTTCAGAGTCTATATACCTTGAAGTTCCTTTGAATTGTTCATCAATCTTTACATTTGTACTTTCAACAATTTTCTGCAATCTCTTGTTAAAACATCTATATGCTTTGCTCTTAGATGAATAACCAAGAAACATTCCTTCATCACTTCTAGGATCAAATTTGCCAATATACTCATCTCTTCTGATATAACATTTACTTCTAAAAATTCTGAAATACTTAAGAGTGGGAGTATTACCAAACCATAGTTCATGAGGGGTCTTACCGGTTTCACCTTTGATGTGAACTTTGTTAAATGTATAGACCACTGTACCGATTGCTTCTCTCCCATATACATGTGGTAGGTTTGCTTCTGATAACATACTTCTTGCTGCATCCAAGATAGTTCTATTTTTCCTTTCAACAACTCCATTCTGCTGTGGTGTCCGAGGTGCTGATAGCTGTCTTCTGATTCCATTCACTTCACAGAATGTATTAAATTCCTTAGATGTAAATTCACCTCCTTGATCTGATCTTAAACATTTGATTTTCTTACCATTTTCATTTTCTACCATTGCTTTGAACAGTTTGAACTTTCCAAGTGCTTCTGATTTTTCTCTGAGAAAAGTAACCCAACACATTCTAGAATAGTCATCAATGATTAGCATAAAATATCTATCACCTTGTAAGATTTTAGTTCTAGCCGGACCACATAAATCAGTGTGAATCAAATCAAGAGCATTATTTGATTTTTCTGGAATACTTTTGAAACTAGCTCTAACTTGTTCTCCAAATTGACATTCCTTACATACTGTATTCTGAGGTTTGACAATTTTAGGTAAATCTCTAACTGCCTTAGTAGTACTGATCTTTACCATGCAATCAAAGTTTACATGATAGAGTCTCTTATGCCATAACCAACTTTCATCTATATGTGCAATTAAGCATGTCTTTTCATTGTTATTCAAATGAAAGATATTACCTCTAGTTTGATTACCGGTTACAATTTCCAAACCAGTTGTATTCATGATTTTGCATTTTCCATTTTTAAATTGTATCTGAAATCCTTTCTCAACTAATTGACCAACACTCAAAAGATTATGCTTTAATCTTTCAACATAGTAAACATTGTCAGTGTTATGCTTACCATTAAGATATATTGTACCCTTACCTTTGATTAAAAAAGCTTTGTCATCTCCAAATCTTACTAAGCCTCCATTGTATTCTTGAAAGTTCAAGAATTTAACTTTGTCTCCTGTCATATGATGTGAGCATCCTGAATCAATGATCCATTCATCCTTTACTTCAGCTTTAGCTACCAAGGCCTATACTATCGGCTGAGCAGTAGGTGCCAGTTGATCTTTTGTTATAGCAACAAAAACCCATCCATTGTCTGCCAGATCTTCATCAGAATCATCAGTCACACCTTCATCAGCAATGTAACAAGATTTGTCTTTATTCTTCTTAAATCTGTATCTCTGATATTCAGGGTTAGGCTTATATGTTCTTCTAGCTTCTTCTCTTAGTCTAGCATGTCTATCAGGGCATCTTGAAGCCATATGACCAATCTTATTGCAGTTAAAACATATAAAGGGTGCTTTACCTTCATACTTACTTCCAACTGGACCTTTAGGCATTTTCCTTGCAAACAGTGCTTCAAGTTCTTCAAGTTCTTCATTTTCTTTCCTACTTTCTTCAAGTTTTCTTGCATAAAAGGCTTTCCAATTAGATTTGTCAAATGATGGAGTAGATGATGTTGATGCTTTAAAGGCCAAATCTATCTTTATAGTAGCAACATGACCAAATTCTTTAATTTCAAAAGCTAAAAGTTTCCCAATCAATGTATCCTTTGTAACTGATGTATTAGGCATTGTTCTTAACTCATTTATAGCCGTGACTTTCATTTTATATGCCCGTGGTAATCCTCATAAAACTTTTGAAACAATTTCATCCTCACTTAAGGTTCCTCCACAACATTTAATACCCAAAACAATTTCATTTACTCTTTCCATAAAAAACAGAAATCCTTTCATTTTCTTCCATTTTTAGATGTTCATACCTGACTCAGAAGCTTTCAAGTTTTGTAATTTTGACTGTGGAATCTCCTTCATTCAGTGTTTCCAAATGATCCCAAACAGCTTTAGCAGTAGACCTATCTGATAGTCCCATGATTTGTTGATCTGATAATGCACTCAAAAGTGTTTCTCTTGCTTTGCAATCATTTTCCTCATCTTTTGTCAAGTTAGCTGGACTAGGCTGACCTTGTACAACAATAGTATAACCATTATTTGTAACTTCCCATATGTGTTTTCCAATGCAATTTAGATGTGTCTCCATTTTGATCTTCCATATGCCATAGTTGGTTCCATCAAGTTTAGGACTACCCTTCCTGAAATAATTAGTAGACTTTGGATCTCCTTAAGTTGTTAAACTTCTACAAAAGAGGACTAAGCTCTGATACCAATTATTAGGTCCTAGAGACAACTAAGAGGGCGGGGGGTGAATCAGTTGTAAAATAAGTTTAAACCAAAAACAACTTAACCAACTTAATGCTTAATACCGGTAAACCAGTTAAGTATACCGATAGACGGTTATAACAGTTAATTGCTATACCAGTAAAGATTAATGCATGAAAGTAAAACACAAAGTCATCCACAACACATAACACCAATATTTGTGCATGGAAACCCTGTAAGGGGAAAAACCATGGTGGGAAACCTTACCCACAATCAGATGATACTACTATAGATAATAAGTGTACATAAATGGGGTCTGCACATGCAGAAAGGCCAACAACCTAGAGCTCACTGCTCAATCACAAAATGGGAGTCACACTAACTACAGTTGGATGGTTAAATCCAATAAGAATGTACTGCACAAAATAGTATCTTCATATGCTGGATTCAGTACTAGTGTAATGCTGATATGCTTTCACAAAAATCCTCCTTCAATCTTCAAATGATGTCTGCGTGTATAGCTCTGCTTAATCTCGCATATATCTTCACACAATCCTTTTTCGCATTCCACATTTGATCTTACAAATAAGATCTTACATTTATACCATAACCCAAGACCAATTTAAGTAGGTCGGCTCTACAAGATATTACAATAAAAACATTTTACAAACAATATAATATCCAATGCAATAACCGATTGAACAGGTTGGCTTAATGTATTTACAACAATAATTAATCATCTCCATAGCGTTCCATGTTGATCTGGAAAAGATAAACTTGCTGGTGTAACCCTAGACCTATTTGTTGGTAACAACAAATATGCAACTATGAATATACCAATGAACAAAACTCTAGGACAAGATGTCCAAATGATGTCTTCGATATAACCATGTGTTTTCCATATCATTCCAAGTGTCGGTGATCATTATATCTTGCTGATGTACCAGATACCAGTAACTGTGCAATAGTTACTTGCTTGTCGGTGAATGTTGCTGGATCTCCAAAGTGCTAGTGTTTTAGTAGGTGTTGACATCAATGACAAAACCATACTAAAATACCAACAGAATGTGTCAAGAGCTTGAGAACCGGAGGAAAGCTGAAGATCTGGTAAAAGACAAAGATCATGAGATCTCCAATCTAAAGCAAGAGATCAATGCACTTACCGCTCATCTTCATGAAAGTAAAGTGGAAAAGGAACAAATGCAAGGTGAACTACACATGGCTATTTCTGAGAATGAAACCTTAAAGGAATCCAATGCTGCTATTTCCAAAGAACTCACCGAGTCAAAGGAAATACTTGCCAAATTCAATAAGAGCTCTGTTAAGCTAGAGCAAAAGATTGAATCAGCTAAATCAGTAAAGAATACTAATGGACTTGGTTTCTCTGAATATGAGGAAGGTGAGACCTCTGGAACAAAAGATAGAACATCAAAGAAGCAAGCGACACCAAAGGATAAAGGTAAGCAAAAGTTCAAACCTGTTTGCTTTAATTGTCTCAAGGAAGGACACACTGCTAATGCATGTAGAAGTAAGGTTTACAATAATTTTCCTTATTTTCTAAATGATAAGCCTAGATCCAATAGATTAAATGGTAATTGTTATGCATGCCACAAGTTTGGGAATAGAGCATTTGAATGCAGGTTTGTCATGCACAACACCAGAAGGTACCCTCAAAGGAGTCAAGGAGTTTTTCTTGAACCCTCTGGGAATCGGAACCCAAACCAGTTTAATACCTATAATCATCAGTCAGGTAACGGTGGCTATCAAGTGGCAACTGGATGGAGAGCAACATGTTTTATTTGTCTTGATAGTGGCCACACTGTTGCAACATGCATAAGGAAGAATGGAAACATGAACAATGGACCTTGGAAAGCACCTAGAATGGTTTGCTATCATTGCAACAAACTGGGTCATACAACAAGATTCTGCAAGATGAGAAAGAATATATCAGATGATATACCGGTCACCCCAAAAGGAAAGATTGATATTGAAACTGTTGAAGCAGATATGAAGAAAGCATGGAAAAAGAAGCCAGAAGAAGTGATTCAAGAAGAACCGGTTTTTGCACCTAGTGTGGAAGTCACTGAACCGACAAACTAAGAATTAGAAAAGCTTAGGGGGAGAAAATGGTGAAATGTTTCGAAACCTTGATTTACACCGATAAAAGACCTTAACCGGTATGTTATACCTATCAACTGGCAGAAGAGCGGAAACGGTAAAAGGCAAATTAGGGTTTACGCCCTAATAGTGGAGCATTTATTATGGTAGGTGAAGAACTTATTTAAAAGGATTTTTCAAGTCATTTTTCACTTATCAGTTCTCGAGCAAAGAAGTTTTCAAGTGTTGAGTGATGAAAAGCGATTTGGATTGCAATTCAAAGAATTTTCAAAACCTTGAAGAAGAATCAGAAGCTAATATCAGTTAGTCAAGTGTAGAACACAAAGTAGTATTTCAACAAGTGAAGGAGTGTGTGGCGAAGTGGAATTTGCAAGCCCTAAATTTTGATTTACGAAGGTATTTTTTGAATTTCTCTATTTATCATGGCTTCCGCATCACACTCTAGTTCTAGTGCACCCGTTGATTCAGTAGATTTCATCCAACGGAAGGCAAAATATAATGCCCTATCTCAAATACCCGCCGATGTTATAGTGGAGGAAGGTATTTCAGATTATATTGATTGTAAAATTGAAGACCTAGGATCTCTAATGATCCATTCTCAGTTAAGCTTATTCTGCAGGAAGGACAAGAAGATTAAATCGGAATTCAATATCTTGGAAAAGAAGAAGCTTCACAATGCGGTCTATTTCCTTGAAGAGTTTTTAGATGATCACATCCGCATCATTCTGAGCAGAGTGCACGGTGACAAAATGTACCTAAAGCGGACACATGACATCACACTGGAAGCTATTCATGCTGTCACTGGTTTCTGTAATGTCGGTGAAGTGCCAGCCCTAAGGAAGATCAACAAGACCAAAATGACCAAGCTCACCATTTCTGTGAACAACCAATGGGGAATGACCATCAATCCCATGAAGAATGATCTGGTCAAATATGTCTGCATGGTAATAGGTTACCAGACATTTTATGTTAGCAGGATCAACTCTGTCTCTGCTGCAGGGGTAAATGTTACCTACAGGATGATCATGGAAGATGCATCATTTGACTTATGCACCTGTATGCAAAGGCAACTTTTGGTGAACTTGAAGTCGATTAAATAGGACAATGCCTTGAGATTTAAGTTTGGAAAACTATTGATTGGGTTGTTCTTCTACTTCCAAGGTTACTTCCCAGGAGTTGGAGATATTCAGTGGTCTGTTGACCAACTGGTTACAAAGCAAATCAAGGAAAGTCTACAAGTGGTTGGAACCGGTTATCTAGAAGTTCTGAACAAATACTTTGATGAGTTCAGATGCAAAATGAGCCAAAGAGTAAGAATATCGGGTGATATTGTCAAGAAATATGAATATGACATCTATTTCACCATCAAAGTTGATGAGTGCATAATGGAGGCTGTTGAGCCCAGAAAGGAAGAAGTGGAGCCTATGGGTTATGAGGTAATGTATGACATGCTAGACGGGTATGCCTCTACCCTACTTTCCTCGCCCCTTGACCCAAAGGCAAAGAGAATTGACACCTATTTGGAAAGGGTTACACCAGTTGAAGAACCTTCAGTAAAGAAGGGAAAGGTAGTGCCTTCAGTATCGACACCGATTACTGCAACAAGTCCCAAAGTGACCAAGCGGTCACCAGCAAAGAAGAAACTAGAAGCTACACCCGCCAAAGTATTTGAGAGAAAGAAGAAGACCAAAGGCAACATACTGGACTCAGAGGACACTATGTCTGAAGAACAACCTTAGAAGACTAGGCAAACAAGGAAAAAGACAAAGACAACCAGCAATCAACTGACAACATCTGCACCAGTAAATATTGATATTTCCTCCTACAGACCTTTGACACATTGTCAAAGAACTATTAAGAATATTAGAATAAAAGTGCTTGGTGATTTGAAAGAGTGCTTTGATGATTTTAATGATGATGAAAATGAAGAAGTTGAATAGGAAGTCATTAAATATTTATGTATTAATGATTGGTGGCCATTAGAAATTAAATCTGAGACACCTGATTCTTTATATAATTCTTTAGATAACAAATAACGCATTGCCATAGAGAAGGAACAAGAAATAAGAGAGGAAGTATTTGCACAATACTTTCCTGATGTGCCTAAATCAGAACTTTATGAAGTGGTGGAAAGATATAAGGGCCTCTTCTTCATGAGAAGAAGGAGACTCCTGTTGCTAGAAGGAAAAGTCCTAGAAGTGGTAAAAGATACCCACTCCCTTGCTCAATCCGCTCTAAGGTTGTACCAAGTGGCAGAAGCCAACATGAAAGCTGAGCAAGAACCGGAAATCAATAAACCGGATGAGGTGTATGATAGTGAAGGAGTACCAGTCATTGATCAAATGGAACCCATTGATGTTGATTCCTTGAACGGTGAGGATGTTACTCTGGGCACATCAACAAAAGTGGCAGGATAGGAAAAACAGGGAGAGGAAGAGAAGAAGCAACAAGAGGAAGAAAAGAAGAAATAGGCAGAAGAAGAAGAAAAGAAAAAATAGGAAGAGGAAAAGAGAAAAGAAGAAGAAAAGAGAAAATAGGAAGAGGACAAGAGAAAAGAAGAGGAGAACAATAGACAAGAGGAAGAGAAGAAGAAGAAGGAACAGGAAGAGGAGAAGAAAAAAGAAGAGGAGAAGAGGAAGCAGGAAGAGGAGAAGAAGAAGAAGGATGAAGATGAAGAGAAGCGGAAAGAAGAGGAAAAGAAGGAAGAAGAGAAAAGGAAGACATAGGAAGAGGAGAAAAAGAAGGCAGAAGAGGACAAGCTAAGGGCTAAAGAGAAGGAGGGAGTGGCATAGTGCACTTAAGTGGAGAACCCAAAGGCAACCGGTAGTCAAGCCAAACCGGCTGACATTACCAGTCCCATTGACCTCCAATTTGCAAATGAATCGGAGCTGCTGTAAAGAATTAAGCTTTCTCAAGAACGCTTGGAGGTGATAAGGAGGAAGAAGGAGAAAGATGTGATCCAAGCTGTAGTGCACACTCTTACTAGTTTGATACCTAGTACCAACCTCCCTAGTACCGATTCCTCTCTGGCCCAACTAAAACTCTTATGCACAGTTATGGAGGACTAGGTACAAAGCCTGGAAGAGTTTGCTGAAGCTAATACCAAAAAGAAGCATCAAAAGGCTTTGAACACTACCTCGGTGAAAAAGTTACATGAGCTCTGGTTCGATCTGCAGAATGCACAAAAGGACATTAAAGATGTTCTAGATGAGGGGAATCTACTGCTCAACAAGATATGTCAACCCCATCTATTCTGTGATGATGTGCTTGCTCAGAAAGATAAACTGCAAATTGATTTGCAGACATTCATAAGCACCTTCAAGACGCCATATGATTCTTTTACCACTTATGGGCAAACCGTTCACCGGTTTCAACTTCAGGCTGCAAGAATTGATTTGGAGATCAGCAACTGGACCAGGGATTTGCAGGAACTACAACTAGTTCTACTACCAAGACTACAAATACTTCAGAAATGCTATCTCAATCTAGATGCCTTGACATTTACTCAAGAGATGAGTACCTTGGACGCCATGGAGGAACATGTATCCTAGATGCAAACGAAGAGTGAGGTTGCTACCTCATTGCTTGAGTCATAGTCTGTATCCATGAAGATATTTATGCAGGACTTTAAATCTATTTTTGACAAGTTTCACTCTTTATTGTCATAAACTCTTATTATTTTAATGCTAATGGACACAGGGGTTATTCAGCTGCACTTTGTCATTGTTGGCAAAGGGGGAGTAGTAATTTGTATTCAAAATTTTGATCTATGCTATGCATACTTTCATGTTTATCTCTATAAGGGAGTAGTATACATTGTATTTTCTGCAAATGGGATAGTGTATATGCTTAGGGGGAGTAGTTTTGATTATGACATATTTTTTTTGTAAAATACTTGGATGTCAAAATTTTCCTAAGTGTTGCCATCAATGCCAAAGGGGGAGATTGTTGGCATTTTTGATGTTTATGTTGTGATTGTCATTGATGGACACACACTTGCTTTGAGATCACCTTTTGTATGTATGAGTTATGCTCAACCAGTATTTGTTCCAAACTGGTATTGCCTTAAACTTTATAGGCTATCGATGTTTTGCAGAAAGTGTTTACCGATCTCAAGTGGTATGGAGACCTCAAGTGGTTCGAGAATCTCAAGTGGAGTGAAGAAACTGAAGCGACAGTTATCATTTTTCCAGTCTTCATTTTTGGACAATCGATAATCGGTTTAATGTTTAAACTGGTATTACTTTGTGATGAGTTACCAACTAGTAGTCAGTAAAGTTGTATGAACTGGTAATACTCTGTGAGAGTTACCAACTGGTATTTTTGTGATGAGTTACCATCCACCGACACTTTGATGGTGATTTGTGCCATGTTATCAAATGTGTCTAGATGCAATGAACCTAGGAACTTGCAATGTAATCCTATTGGACCGACATGAAATCAGATTCCTTTTTAAGGACATCATGTCTAGGGTTTTAGGTGTGGTAGCTGTTAGGGTTAAAAGGTGATTGTTGAGGTTTTTGCATGTGCGATTACAAAAGAAGAAAAGGTTTGTGTGAGGAAACAGAGTGTGGAGATATTGAAGACTGAAGTAATGCTGAAATGCATTAATAATGAGCTATCAGGGATCTAACCAAGCATACCGTGCTAATATTTAGATCACTCACTTGTTGATTACTCACATCTTCGACAAGTCTGAAACCTTTAACCGAGTAGGCTTGGAAAAGCCTTTGTAAATCCTTTAACAAGGTGGTTCACAACTGTGGATCTGAAATCCTCTCACAAGGTAGTCTTTGATCGGACTTATCTCCTAATAGAGATTGAGATTCTAAACAGGATCTATTCTGGTAAAGAACATTGTATGACCTTAACCGGTTTGGTTACTATTCTGCAGATAGTTACTTGTGAGTTTCATCTCACCATGGTTTTTCCCATTTGGGTTTCCATGTTAAAATCTCTTGTGTTATGGTGATTGTGCTTCTCTGGGTGAATGTTTTATTTGCTGTCTGGTTTGCATGTGTGTTAACCGATTTGTTTGTAAAACTATTTTACCGGTTTACTGCTAGACTGCTAAAGTGTTTGAGTTCAGTATTTTTTGGTATACTAATTCGCCCCCCCTCTTAGTATTCATCAGTGTTCTTGCTCCTCTTTCTCTAAACTTTGGTGAAGAAATGGGTGAAAATGTTATTTGTAATGGCAATACAACTCCTAACACTTCTGATAGTGAGTATGAGTATGTTGGTGTGGACAAGCATTTATCAACTAAATTTTCACAAACCCTAATCCTAGCTCCTCAAATCGAACGAAGTGACTTACCACATGAGCATAGTCCTTGTTTGGATCTTGTGATAGCTCCATTTGTTGTGCTTGATGTCTCTTCTCTGGCATGTTGCTCACCTTCCCAAAATAGTGATCAACAAGTTTGGGAGGCGGATGTCATGCTAGATTAGCAATATTAGCACTGCAAATCTTTCTCTCTCTTCTTTCTTTCTCTTTTGTGACCATTCTTCTATATGCATCCCTATTCTTCAATTGTTCCCTTAATGTCTACTTGGGGACGATGCAAAGCATTGAGATATTATCTTGGCTCTTTCATGTTGACTCAAAAAGCATCCTCTTTTCCCTTTCTTCTAAGGTAGTGTCCTTCTTTGGGGAATGATGATTATTATATGCATATTCATACATGATATACATGAGTTATTGTAGAGCATACTGACCCCGAGGAAATTGAAACTACCTCATGTTTTGTGTTCATTATCTTTGGGTTTATTCCATAATTGGGGTTAAATCCTTGCGATAACGTGCTCCCTTTCTTGTCTCTCTCTTGGGTGTATCCTACCTTAAAGAAATTACTTCTGATAAGGCACATGCGATCGCTTTAATGTGGGGGCATACACTCTGCTCATATTTTCCTTCTTGTGATTCTTAGAATTACTTAGTGAACCTTGTTTTGGTTTGTAATATTTGGTATCCTTGCTTTCATGACTCATAGAGAAGGGAACTTTGCTACTTGCAGTCATGGTTCTCCCCTTCTCAATCTTCCCTTTTACTTTGTCAATCGGAGTCGTAAGATCCTAAATCCACTGGGGGCTTGGTTCATCTTGCCTCCTTGATGTGGTAAAAGTCTTTCAATTTTGTTTCCTTGTATTTTACCAACAGTATTGGCGTACGCTTATACTCCCACTAAAGTGGGGGCTAAATATAGTGTCATAAAATAATGACATTAGCAATTTTTGATTGCATTAGGGTCCTCATGCATGCGAGTTTGAATCCTCTAGCCTGATTGGAGATCGAAGATTTCTTAGCCCTCAGAATAGCTTCTTTCTTGGCCTCTGCATCACCTCATCCACACCCTACCTTGGAGAAAGGGGTAGGATAGGGGCATGATGCCCTTGTCCTCCCAGGACAGGGGCATGGCACCCCTATCCCTGCCCTATTTTGGGGCAAGACCCTTCCTAGGGTTGCATTGTTGGTTGTGCATTGGGTGAGAAACTCCCTCGATGTCGGCTTGTGACGAAAATCAAATTCACTAACATGAATTTAAGGGGCATTCATCCTCTCATTTGCATAATTTAAATAGGTTGAAGTTGGATAGATTGAAGTTGCACAAGCGATCAATAATTCAAGAGTCTTCAAGCATTCTTTTCCAGCATTTGAGCATTCTCAAGTCTCCCTTCAAGTATAGGTGTTGCATTCAAGTCAATGATTCAACCATTGAAGAGGAGATTGATTTCAACATCCAATTCCACACAAGCATTTCTATCAACATTGCTACCACAACCTCCCTTGAGGTGATTTACAATTCAATCTTTCATTTACATCTACTTGCAAGTACTTTCTTTCATTACTTGGTTAATTTCAAAACTGGGGTTTGACCTAAAGGCAAACCTCCAATCCCAACCCATTTCCCTCTCTTTTCTATGTGTAGGTTGTAGGTGTGCAGCTGTACTTTCAGATTCGGGGTCTATTTGTAGAGGCGGAAAAACCCTTTTCGTTTCGTGGGTTTTTCGGAGGACTGTGTACATTCCCGCCATGGTCTAGACAACTTTTCCTCAAATTTGCAGTGCGGCTTCATCTTGACATCTTACTATCAGATCCAAGTGCACAACTTCATTCTATATTCCAATCTCAAGTTATAATCAATTCTTTGTCACTTTTGCACTACATAGTTCAATCAATTCTTTTCCATTTCAAATAAGGAAGAGGGGATCAACTCATCAATCCCATTTCATTCAAAATTCAATCTTCATCTTTGAAGGTTGAATCTAGTGAATTATCCTCTCCTCTTCCTAATGTAACATGGTGAAAAGTATTTGAAGGATAATCAATAGTGAAACTCTCATCTCTCTTTGAGGGAAAGGGTAGTTTTCCTCTTGATCTATCATTCACCCATTTTCCACAATTACAACTGTGTGCTTAGATGCATTCATATAAATGTGGAAATCATGTGCAAAATCTTATGATTGACATGAGAAATTTTTAATTAATTGAAAAATTAAAACCCCGTCAACAAATGACATAAGGAACACATAAATAAGAAGGCAAAAGAAGAAAGTTCTAGCGCACTAGGTCATGGGACACTTCCTTCTCCTCCCACACATCATCCCCTTGACATTTGTCCTAACATAGCCAAACTTCCATCTTGCAGCCTCCTACTTCAGACTCCCCCTGCTCAAGATCATAGCTTGTAAATAGTTTGCTTGAATTCTCTCACACATCGGTTTTCCCCACCATCCCCCATTCGTGATCTTTCTCTCCCTTCTCACTGCATGTACCTCGTGTACATGTTGCATATGAAATCTAAAAGCTATTGTGTTTTCCCTCTAATTTTGGTTGGGCTTAAGCAGTACACTACTGGGGTTTCATGCAGGGGCTTCTTGGAAAATTAGAGTTGAATCTACAGAGACTTTAAAACTGGTGGTCTCATGAAATTTGAAATTTGTAGTGTAGTTCAGCTTAAAAATTAAAAAAAATCAAGTTCTTAAATTAAAGGAAGCTGGTAGTCCCATGAATTGTGGAGTTCAGTTTAAAAATTTAAGCTCTTAAGGATTATGTCTAATTTGATAAAAATTGCGTCTACCTTTGTAGTGTGCAATTTTAACAATGAATTTTCATTGAATTATGTTAAGAAATAGAAAATAAATTCTTGTCATTCTAATTTTATAAAAATCATCATAAATAGATGCTCAATGATGCATTGAATATTTTTATTTTATAATGTGTTGCTTTGTATATATATCATTTTTTTTTGCATATTCTATATGCCACATGAAAATGATTTTTTATTAAATTATATTAAGGAATAAAACATAATTTTTTATCATTTTAATTTTATAAAGATTATTATAAATAAATATTGAGTGATCCATTGAAATTTTATTATTTTATAATGTGTTGCTTTGCATATATGTCTTTTTTTTCTTTTTCTTTTTCTAATTTCACATCACATGCCACATGCCTTGGATTAAAAAAGATGTCAATGTTTTAGATCCATATATATGTATGTTACAATCTATACAAGTTTTTCATCATGAATTTTATTTTTAATATTTTTAAATATATTTAATTTTAAAAATAAAATATATGTTTGTTTATATTATTTTAAAACTATATGGTATTTCACTCTTCCACCAATTATATTGAGATATTTGTATCTATTTTTGCATTTTTTTTAATAACTTTTAATCACATCACTCAATTGTGTTGATTAAGTAAATGTGCAGCTTTGAACTCATTTAAAAAACAACAGATTGGGTCATTTAAAAGTACCATTTATTTTTGTAGAAAAGCCTACAGTGACATCAAATAAATCAAATCCTAGTGAATACAAATTCTACATTCATTGTAAATTAAAATTACTAGAATCTAACATTCATTCTAAATCAAGACCCTATCAAATGTATCTTGTTACATGTTAGTATTTTATAAAAAGTAAACGTTGGTTTGAACAATTCCACTTTGAAACAAAATATGAATTTGACATCTTCCAGCTCCCACACATAAATCTCAACATTCATCAAATAATCAAAACTTAACAAAACTAATATAAGCATTTCTAAAACAAATTCAAAAAAATTGAAAACATGTTTTAACATCTATTGCATCTTTGTAAATCAATTAAGCTTCTAATTTTTACGGTTCTACTTGCTTACATTATTCATATCACCATTTACAAAAGTCATTAATGTTTCTTGAACAAGTGTTGCGATTGGATCAGCTAATTCATTAGTTGCCATATGTGTTCCATTCTCAACAAAAAACATCATCATATGTATCATCTTCCTCTTGCACAACATCTATTGTCATATTATGCAATATACAACAACAAAAAGTGTTTTTTTGGAAGTATTTCCAAATTTAGATGCCAAATTTTTTAAGCCTTCCAAATGAAAACTCTATGACAATATGTGTTGATGACAACTTAAAATTGAATTCTCTCCAACTAGTTGTTAGACCTCCATTGAAAGGTATAATTAGCCATGGCAACAATGGATATCCACCATCACTAATAATATATTCTCTCATATTTAATGCGTCGTTTGACACTGGATGTCTATTTAATCTTTGTCCACCTTCACACATTCTATAGAAACCTAAATTTCATAAAAGTATTGAATCATTTACAGAATCAAGCCACTTTGTAAAAATGTCCATGAAAAACATATTGCTATCAACAATTGCTTGTACTGATATATATACTATAATAATGATCACGACCAAACCAATAAGAGGAACACTCATTAGGTGGAAGATGAAATTGAATATGAGTCACATCTATTGTTCCACAACAATTTGGAAAACCTCATTTTTTACGGAAGCCTTCTTTCACATGCTTAAGTTCCATCTGGTTACTAGGCCATTGGATATGACTTTGAAATTGAGTATAAAAGACACTAATGAACTTATATATAACTCTTACCACAATGGACTTTCCACAACCAAATAGTTCACTAATGTTAAGTATTGTCATCCCAGATGACAATCGTAAAATTGCAATAGAAACCCGTTTCTCAATTGAAAGGACCCTACTTTTTATAGTTGTAGCAAATGAATATGGTATTACACCTTTCTTTAGGTCATCATTCAAAATTTCACAAAGGTTTTGAAACAATGCATAAGGTAGCCTAAAAATGTTACGAAAACGTTCATCATCACATCTAACTTGGAAAATATAGTGGTTTCACCAATGTAAAGAGTGTGCTTTGACATACCACTCACCTTGAATCCTTCCTTCCCATTGAGAAACAGATAAATGAGCTCCAACAATGCCACTTTCTAGCTCAGAAGTGATTGCCTAAAGAACTGTTTCTATGTCATCTAATTCCATGCTTGACAATTGTCATATTTCAGATAAATTTATTCTACATTTTTAAAAATCATTTTGTATACCTTTTGAATTTTGAATATCATTACAAATTTGTAATGCCAATTGGATAACATTTGACGCAATGGCAAGAATAAATTTTGTTTTTTTGGTTGAATTAGAATTAATTGTGCAGTAATGATCTCCTCCCTACAAAACCAAAAAATTCAAAAAAGTTCTTTAAGTTCATAAGGCTTGTAGAATATTATGTTAAAAAAAGTTGAGAAATATATAGAGGTAAATTAATTAAAGAAAAAATAAATTGTTAAAAGATCACCTATTCATGTATATCATATTAAAATTATACAAGTAAACTTTACACTATCCTTCTAGCTTAAAGACATATAGATTAGGTGACTTGAATTATAGCACCTGGAATCATCTAAATTCTTACAATCCATAAGCTTCTCCAAAAGTTTGAACTATTTATATTATTAGGGTTTTTGTAGTTGACTGAGCTGATTATGCTGGAGAATGAAATTGACAGCTCTTTTAATTGGTCACTTTCCTCTTTTCTTGGAAAACTATTCTTTACTTTTGTTTCTAGTAGAATGCTTAATTCTTTTCTACTTTGTATCATCTTTTTATACATGAATTGGTGTGTTCAAAATAAATGGTAACAACATATTATTTTCGAGATAGCCACAAAACAACGCTCTCTCACATTCATCTTGCCTTCTATAAACATGTACAACCATATGATACCAATAAATGCACTAACAAATTTTGTACCAATGTTCTCAAGATAGCTCTTATCCTTTAAGCTATTAAATACAAATTTAAAACTTCACTATCTTGATGTATTTTCGATCTATTTTGAGCAAGAATTTTGCATCATTATAAATTTTTTTTATATAGTTCAATTTCTAGACTCTCTTTACTATCTAGGTGTTGCTAGACTTTTGGTAAGAGATATAATAACTCAATTAGTCAATATTATTTTCTAAAAATCCATTTGAAGGATTCATCCTTTTGTACTGATTGTCTATCTTTAATCCTTCTGGATTTTAAAAAAAATAGAATCTAGAATGGGAATCAACCAATGCTCTGCTACTAATTCCACCATTAGAGAGGAGGCCGCCCCCTGGTGTGGGAGGCCTGCCTCAATTTCTTTCTCAGGTAGAGTCATCTCTTTCACCTTGTTGCAGTGTTTATGGGCTCACCTAGCCCTGGTGAAGAATAGACAAAGTCTTCTAGGGCACAACATGCAAGTGATCGTGTAGGAGGGCGTGAAAAACAGGAGAAGTATTTTAAGCAAGTGATCGAGCATGGATTTAGGGCACCGGAAGGAGCCAAATTTCTTAGGATTTTTCCCGACCTAGTAATGGCCTCCTTGAAGGACGAAGATGGAGGTAAGACTCCCTCGGGCGATGCTATCATTGCTAAGCCTAATTTCAAAATGTTTGTTGCTATAGAAGCAGAGAAGAATAGATTAAAAGAATCTATAGTATTTCTTGCCACCTAAGACCCCTCCAAACTTCCATCTATTGATTTCCTTAATGAATGGCTGCATAATATATGGGGCAAAAAATTAGGGTTTTTGTTCACCTATGATCGAATGTTGCAGAAAGGGCTTTTTTTGGTTTTTGTTGTTAAACTCTAGTTCTCAAAAAGAGGTTATTGGAAGGCAATTATGGAGAATAGGCTCCTGTAACTTCAAAGCTTTGTCGTGGTCTCCTAATGTAATTCAGGATGAAAATATTGCTCTATCTTCCCCTCGCTGGCTTACGGTTGGCAATGTGCCTCCCTACCTTTGGAACCTTATACCATGTCAAGCCCTCGAACCTATTGGTTTCGTGATTAGAACAGACTCCACAGATTCGTTACTGCCACACATTGATGCTAGGGTTTTGGTTTCAATATATCATGTTCTTAATATCCCCAATGCTATTAGATTTTATATTAATGGTGTAGACACCTAAAATTAATATTTAATTAATTTAAGCCTATCAACATAATTAATTAATTGTGCTATCCTTATTCCTCTCAAAATCAATTAAATCTAATTTAATTAATCCTGACAGCATTGTCCAATAATTAATTTATCAAATAAATTAATTATTCCCCTATTCTTCTAAAGTTCCCTCCAATAATTATTTCCTCTAAACCCACTTAGTTAATTAATTTTAATTAATTAACCTAGTCACGTGATTCCTACAAATCACTTTTCCTAATCCCACTCAACCTAATTAATCCTTCTAGAATCTCTCATAATCATGCTTATCATTATCCCTCAATTTTTAATTCCCACTCATGTCACATCAACATTGAGCCTCTCAAAGAAATTCAAATTTCTTTGAATCCCTCAATGCATCCTTATTTTGGATTTTTTAATTCCTCATGTTTGAAATTCAAATTTCTCCCCCCTTTTCCCCAAGGAATTTTATAATCCTGTTTATTTTCCCAAGGCACCCTTGATCTATGCCTTCTATCTCAAATCAATCTCAACCCTTCATGATCAAATCAATCTTGGCCCTCCATTGGCCTCCTCCAATCTATAAATTGGAGCCTCTTCTTCTCACAAAGGGATCATCATCTTCATAGCATCCTCATTCTACTTCCATCCTCTTCTATCTTCTATTATCATGCCATCATAATGTTTTCATGATCCTCTATCCAATCCTCTTCTAATCCAAATCCTCATCTATCTATCACAATCCTATCCAATAATCCACTTACCTTGCTGATCATTTGGAGAGCATTCCACATCCATCAAGAAGGAGCCAATCCAATCAAGTTGAAGAGAGGTGCTATTCAACTTCACCGAAGGCTCAATCTGAGGGAGAGGTAAAATAGTAAGGTATAAATGGTTATTCTTTGTGTTTTATGTGTTTTGTTTGAATACTAACCATCTAATAATACTATTGGTATTATGGATGTGTTGCATTAGTTTTGTCATTGATGTCAACACTTATCCTTCTAGAGATATTTTGCTATGCTGAACTGACACATTGTGTTCACCGGCATGTTCAGTGACTTATGCACAATTGCCGATATATTATTCACCGGCATTGAGGATGAGTTGTTACCATCTAGAGATCACTTGGTTATGTCAAAGACATGGTTTTGATACTTGGTTTTGGTATTTTGGTTATTGGTCTAATCGGGCTGACATATTTGATGTTATCGGCAAATTGGTCTAGGCTATGGACTGGTATGCATTATCTATTCCAGATCAGCATGACACGTTATGGAGATGATTTATTGATTGGACATTGTTGTAAATGTATTGAGCCAACATGACACATCGCATCTTGACTTATTTGTAATTGATTTAATTGTAATATTCTTAGTAAGCCAACCTACACATTTGGTCTTAGGTTTTGGTATGTATGTGAGATCTCATTTGTGAGATAACATATGAGAATGTAACGGTACATGGTATATGGTACGTAAGGTTATGGTATTGTAACATGGTATGTGTGAATATTGAAGATCATTTGAGCAAACCATAGAGAAGGTTCAAGGAAGGTTTGAAGGTGATTATCAGAGCTTAATCATTTTGAATCTAGCATTGGAGATGCTACTTTGAGCTTTACATTATCATTGGATTTAACCATCCAATTGTAGTCAGTGCGACTCCTATTTTGTGATTGAGCAGTGAGCTCTAGGCGGTTGACCTTTCCCCATTTGTATACACATACTATCTGCAGTAGTATCATCTAATTGTGGGTAAGGTTTCCCACCGTGGTTTTTCCCCTTATAAGGTTTCCACGTACAAATCTCTATGTTATGAGTTGTGGATGTTGTTTCTATTTCTATTTTATGCATTAAGCTTCACCAGTATTAATACTAACTGTCAATCTGTCAATCGACAATAAGTTTGGTTTACCAGTATTAAGTATCATGCTTGATTAAGTTATATTTGAGATGAAATTAATAGACAACTAATTTACCCCCCCCCCCCCCCCTCTCTCAGTTGCCTCCTGGGTCCTAACAATTGATATTAGAGCTAAGTCCTCTTTTTGTAGAATCCTAACAACTTGAGGAGATTCTGTGGCAATAAACTTTTTCAAGAAGGACAGTCCAAAACTTGATGGAACTAACTATGGTATATGGAAGATCAGAATGGAGACACATCTGAACTGCATTGGAAGAGACATATGGGAAGTTACAAAGAATGGCTATGTTGGTCCTACACCAAATCAACCTAATCCACCAACATTGGGTAAGGATCAAGAGAATGATTGCAAAGTAAGAGAAGCACTTTTGAGCACATTGTCAGATCAGCAAATTGGAGACACTGAATGAAGGAGATACCACTGTCAAAATTCCAAAATTGGAATGCTTTCGAGTCAAGTATGAAAATTTGAAAATGGAAGAAGATGAAAGAATTTTTGCTTTTATGGATAGGGTTAATGAAATTGTTTTAGGAATACAATGTTGTGGAGGATCCTTAAGTGAAGATGAATCTGTTTCTAAAGTTTTAAGAGCTTTTCCACCGACATATAAAATGAAAGTGACTGCTATTAATGAGTTGAGAACAATGCCTAATACATCAGTATCTAGAGACACCTTGGTTGGAAAACTTTCAACATTTGAGCTTGAGAAATTTGGTCTTGTTGCTACAATTAAAACAGATCTGGCCTTCAAAGCATCATCATCTAAAACATCATCATCATCATCTGACAAATCTGATTGGAGAGTACTTTATGGAAGAGAACTTGAAGATATCAGAAAGGAAAATGAAGAACTGGAAGAACTTGAAGCACTATTTGCAAGGAAAATGCCTAAAGGTCCTATTGGAAGTAAGTATGAAGGTAAAGCACCATTTAAATGTTTAATTGCAATATAGTTGGTCATATGGCATCTAGATGTCCTGATAGACATGCAAGATTTAGAGAAGAAGCTAAAAGGACATATAAGCCTAACCCTGAATATCAGAGATATAGATTTAAGAAGAATAGAGACAAATCATGTTACTATGCTGATGAAAGAGTTACTGATGATTCTGATGAAGAACCGACAGACAATGGATGGTCTTTTGTTGCAATAAAAGAATATCAACCGACACCTACTATTCCACTGGTAGAGCAAACCCTGGCAGTTAAAATTGAAGAAAAGGATGAATGGATCATAGATTCTGGATGTTTACATCATATGATTGGTGATAAAAGTAAATTATTATCTTTTCAGGAATATAGTGAAGGTGTAGTAAGATTTGGGGACGATAAAGCTTGTTTGATCAAAGGAAAGGGAACTATATCTTTTGATGGTAGGCACAATACTGACAACGTTTATTATGTTGAAGGTTTGAAGCATAATCTTTTGAGTGTTGGTCAATTAGTTGAAAAGGGATTTCAGTTACAATTCAAGAATGGTAAATGCAAAATCATGAACACAACTGGATTGGAGATTGCAACCGGTAATCAGACTAGAGGTAATATATTTCATTTGAATAATAGTGAAAAGACATGCTTGATTGCACATATTGATGAAAGTTGGTTATGGCATAAGAGACTTTGTCATGTGAATTTTGATTGCATTGTAAAGATCAGTTCAACTAAGGCAGTAAGGGATTTACCTAAGATTGTAAAACTTCATAATCTGGTATGTAAGGAATGTCAAATGGGAAAGCAAGTGAGAACAACTTTTAAGAGTATTTATGAGAAATCCAATAATGTTCTTGATTTAATCCATACTGACTTATGTGGTCCGGAAAGAACAAGAAGTATACAGGGAGATAGTTATTTTATGCTAATTATTGATGATTATTCTAGAATGTGTTGGGTTACTTTTCTCAGGGAGAAATTAGAAGCTTTTGGAAAATTCAAGTTATTCAAGGCAATGGTAGAGAATGAAACTGGTAAGAAAATCAAATGTTTGAGATCAGATCAAGGAAGAGAATTTACATTCAATACATTCTATGAAGTGAATGGAATAAAAAGACAACTATCAACACCTCGAACACCTTAGCAGAATGGAATTGTGGAAAAGAAGAACATAACTATTCTGGATGTAGCTAGAAGCATGATATTGGAAGAAAATCTACCTCATGTGTACTAGAGAGAAGTAGTGAATACATCGATTTACACTTTCAATAGAGTTCACATCAAAGGTGAAACCAGTAAGACCCTTTATGAACTATGGTTTGGTAATACTCCTACTCTTAAATACTTCAGAATATTTGGAAGAAAATGTTATATTAGGAGAGATCAAAATGTTGGTAAATTTGATCCTAGAAGTGATGAAGGAATATTTATTGGTTATTCATCTAAGAGAAAGGCATATAGATGTTTTAATAAAAGATTGTAGAAGATCATTGAGAGTGCTAATGTGAAGATAGATGAACAATTTAGAGGAAATTCAAGGTCTGTATATTTTGAACCGATAGTTGAGATGATCATAAATGAACCAATACAGAGTGCACCGGTACAGAGTGTGGATCCAGTCACATCGGCATTATCAGAGAATTCCATAGTGATTGAAGAACAACAACAAGTGAACAAACCTAGGTATGTAAGATTGAATCGCTCTGAAAGTCAGATAATTGGAAATAAGTATCAAGGTGTAATGACAAGAGGAAGACTAACAAATGAAGAGGTGTGTTTAATTTCTCAAATTGAACCAGCATCTGTTATTGAAGCTTGTCAAGATGAATATTGGATTAAAGCAATGGAAGATGAATTAGAACAAACTGAAAAGAACAATACATGGACATTAGTTCCCCAACCTAAAGACAAAAATGTAATTGGAACTAAATGGGTATTAGAAACAAACTTAATGAAGATGGTAAGGTAATCAGAAACAAAAAAAGATTAGTATGTAAAGGATACTCACAGAAAGAGGGAATTGACTACAATGAAACCTTTACACCAATAGGTAGAATTGAGACAGTCAGATTATTTATTACATTTGCAACACATAAGAACTAAAAAGTATATCAGATGGATGTAAAATGTGCATTTCTGAATGGCTATCTTGAAGAGGAAGTTTACATTGAACAACTTGATGGATTTTCATTGACAAATGATAAAGATATGGTTTGTAGATTAAGAAAAGCTTTGTATGGATTAAAGAAAGCTCCTAGAGCTTGGTATGCTAGATTGGACAAATATCTTTTGAAGTTTGGTTACACTAAAGGTAATGTTGACTATAATTTATATTTCAAAGTGACTAATGATGACATTTTGGTTATTGAAGTTTTTGTTGATGATATCATTTTTGGAGGAGAAGATGGATTGTGTAAAGACTTTGGTAATAAGATGCAGGAAGAATTTGAAATGTCTATGATTGGGGAGATAAAATTCTTTTTAGGATTGCAGATCTCACAAACCGATAAAGGTATATTCATATGTCAAACAAAATACTTGAAGGAACTACTGAAGAAATTTAGTATGGAAAACTCTAAACCGGTAAGTACTCTTCTGACTAGAACTAATAAATTGACATTGAAAGATGATTCAGCTCCTATTAATCCGACAAGATACAAATCTATGATTGGAGGTTTAGTATATTTGACACAAACAAGACCTGATATAATGAATGCAGTATGTATTGTTTCAAGATTTCAGATTAATCCTAAAGAAGATCATGAATCCGCAGTGAAAAGGATTTTATGATATCTACAAGGCACAACAAATCTTGGTTTATGGTATCCTAAAGATGAAAATTTTGATTTATGTGCATACACCGATGCAAATTGGCCAAGAGATGTAGATGACAGAAAAAGCACCACTGGTGGAGCATTCTTTCTTGGTAGCAGATTGATTTCATGGTTGAGCAAGAAGCAGAGTTGTACATCATTATCAACATTATAATCATAATATGGTGCAGCAACAACTAATTGTACTCAGGTATTATGGATTAAGCAAATGTTGAAGGACATAAAGGTAAAATGCAAAGAACCTATAATCATTTATTGTGATAATTTAGTAGCAATTGATATATCAAAGAATCTGGTATTTCACTCTAAGATTGAACATGTTTCTATTAAATATAATTTTCTGAAACATAATGTTGAAGCAAAAGAAGTCAAATTGGTCTATGTGAATACTAAAGAGCAGATTGCAGATATCTTTACTAAGCCTTTGCCTAAGGAAACCTTTGAATATCTCAGAGAGAAGCTTGGGGTAATACCCTCACCAGTAGAGACTTAGATA
Organism: Cryptomeria japonica; assembly: GCF_030272615.1. Lineage (NCBI taxonomy): Eukaryota > Viridiplantae > Streptophyta > Pinopsida > Cupressales > Cupressaceae > Cryptomeria > Cryptomeria japonica. The sequence continues at coordinate 45,746,523 of NC_081407.1, read as the reverse complement.
GTTGAAGATTGACCTCAAACTGGTAGAAATTAACAAAGAAACCTTTTTTTGACTTTGATGGAGGAGAGCTACTTCTCAGGGGGAGTAGTTGGTCATTGTAATTGGTTATATGAATTGGTTGTATGTTCTGGTATTTGTATTGCTTTGGCATTTGATGTCAAAGGGGGAGAGATATCTATGGAAAAAAATTGTATTTAGGAAACATTATCCTAAGGGGAGAGATTATTCATTGAGGGAGAGATATATACTCTCTGCATTTTTGGTTTTTGACTTCTGGTATTGATCTATTCAGGAGATTGTTGGTTTTTGGTTTTTGGCATTCTATTTTTGGTAGATGTTTTTTCATCTTGTGTTGCCATCAATGCCAAAGGGGGAGATTGTTGGTATTATAGATGTGTTGCATTAATTTTGTCATTGATGTCAACACTTATCCTTCTGGAGATCTTTTGTTATGTTGAACCGACACATTGTGTTCACCGGCATGTTTAGTGACTTATCCATAATAACTGGTATATTGTTCACTCGCAAGTTATATTGTTCATCAACACTAAGGATGACTTGTTACCATCTAGAGATCACTTGGTTATGTCAAAGACATGGTTTGGATACTTGGTTTTGGTATTTTGGTTATTGGTCTAATCAGACTGACATATTTGCTGTTACTGGCAAATTGGTCTAGGTTATGGACCGGTATGCATTATCTATTCCAGATCAGCATGACACGTTATGGAGATGATTTATTGATTGGACATTGTTGTAAATGTATTGAGTCGACATGATACATGACATCTTGAATTATTTGTAATTGATTTAATTGTAATATTCTTAGTAAATCGACCTCCACATTTGGTCTTAGGTTTTGGTATATATGTAAGATCTCATTTGTGAGATAACATAAGAGAATGTAACGATACATGGTATATGGTACGTAAGGTTATGGTATTGTAAGATGGTATGTGCGAATATTGAAGATCATATGAACAAACCATAGAGAAGGTTCAAGGAAGGTTTGAAGGTGATTATTAGAGCTTAACCGGTACTGAATCTAGCATTGGAGATGCTACTTTGAGCAATACATTATCATTATATTTTACCATCCAATTGTAGTCAGTGTGACTCCTATTTTGTGATTGAGCAGTGAGCTCTAGGTGGTTGGCCTTTCTGCATGTGCAGACCCCATTTGTATACACATGCTATCTGGAGTAGTATCATCTGATTGTGGGTAAGGTTTTCCACTGTGGTTTTTCCCCTTACAGGGTTTCCATGTAAAAATCTTTGTGTTATGAGTTGTGGATATTATTTCTATTTCCATTTTATGCATTAAGCTTCACTGGTATTAATACTAACTGTCAATCTGTCAACCAACATTAAGTTTGGTTTACTGGTATTAAGTATCATATTTGATTAAGTTATATTTGAGATGAAATTAATAGACAACTGATTCACCCCCCCTCTCAATTGCCTCCTGGGTCCTAACACATACCTTGCTACGTTTTCCCCTCTATAGATGGACAGGAGGTTTTGTGTCCTATTTTGTTCCTTGGAGGAATTTATGCCTGCTTCTTATGTAGAAGGGAAGGCCACTTGAGAGCATCCTACCCTCTCCTCAAGAAAAAGTCCCCTCCTCCTTTGAAGAAGCCAATTAAATTAGTTGCTCTTAACCCCTCCAGCCTTGGCCAGTCTGATTCCTCTAAGCGAGTCTCTGGTGGTCAGACGGTCCTCAATATCAAACCTCCTCCTACCTCTAAGGAGTTGGGAACCACACTCAACTCCCTTAAAGAAGCTTTCAATATGAAAGAATTGCTTCCTTCACTCCTAGAAAAATATGTGATGACAGACCTAGACAAATTTCCCAAATCGAACTCCATTGATTTTGGCTTGGATTCTCCTCGCCCCAAACCTAGGCATAGAACTAAGAATGCTCAGCAGTTGGCTTTAGAGAGGATCAAAAGGATCCTCGAACGTAAGAGGGTAGAATCTCCTCTTGACTCTAATTCAAAAAGTAAAGACAAACTTCTATAGAGTAATGTACACAAAACCCAATCTAAGGCCATCATCGCTTCCCCTCTCATGGGCAAGGATGATGACATGAGGGATAGATCCCAACCCTATGGGAATACCAAAGTGAACCCTAAGAGTGGGGTTGAGGTGTACATGGAGACCAATGAGAATTAATTCGAGTCAGATAGTCTGGATACTCTAAAAAAATCCTATGATGAAGATAAGCTTATCAATTTTTCACTTGTGATTTCTGCCCCACCTCCTCTACCCCCCCAAAGATCCATCATGATATTCTCTATGATGGTACTTTTCTCTATGGTTAATTTTTTCATTAGCATCAGATTAAACAAATAAAATATTAAGCTAAATCTAATGTAATTAACCTTTTACCTATAATAAGTAATTTAATAGTAAGGTTAACAATAAACTAATTACTCATGTCCAAGGGGTTGAACTTAACTGGTTAAAACACTGGGTTCTCACCGTGGAGACCCAAGTTCAATTCCCAATAGGGACATCTGAAGTGGAATTATAAGATGTGACTCTTGGCCTTCAATAGGATGGGGAAGCTCTTGGGGCCAATCTAATCAAACATAATAATAATAATAATTCAAAGATATGTAATGGGGACGGGGCCCCCTACTGTGTTCCCACTGGCTCATAGTTCCATCCAAAAGCTATTCAGGCTTTGGCCAATTACCGATAAAAAAAAAAAAAAAACTAATTACTCATATATTTATATTTTATATTGAATGAATATTCAAAACATTTATACTACAATTATAAATTATATTAAAGATGAGATTTCATTATAAACATGAATTAACGTCAATAATCGATAATAAAGCTTTGAGATAATAATTTGCAATAGTGAAATATTAGGGCAATGAATAAATAAAATCGATTAATACATATCTGTAAATCATGGAGAGGCTGCTTTCCGCATGTAGAGGATTAGTTATAGGCCTAGGATTTCCAGGCAACGAAGCACCCCAGGAGGACAAGGTTCCTACACAGAACCCCACATGCCTTCACGACATGAAATAAACACAACCCTGGCTAGGACACTCTCAGATGTACATTGTACCCTGAGTTAGACACACACTCTATGACCCTTCTCCAATGCCCAATGCCCAACCACCAGACCTTAACTATCCTCTCGCTTTTGCTTCTTTCAATTTATTTTTCTTCTATTATTTTCTCCTTGTGTATCCTTCTTTATTAATTCACAGGTTTATATAATGTCACTGGGTGGTTACCAAAAATCATACCCTTTCATAACTATAATAATGTTCATAATTATATTTATTTAATTGTATTTATTACAATTTATTTCCACGGGAAAAGTCTTGTAACATTCTCAGCAGGGATTCGTCTATCCCTCATGATGTCCTCCCTACTAATGGGAAGGTAAGAGAAGATGAGTCTAATGGTGATAGTTCATATGCTAATCTAGAAGATGGAGAATTGGTGGAGGGGGAAGCCACCACAAAGAATACTCCTCCTGATGGTAACTATAGCTTTGTCTTCAATGCACAAAAGGTAGTTTCCCCTCTTAAGAAGAGGAGGGGAAGGCCCCCTAACTATTTCAACTACAAAATGCCTGCAAAGAGGCCTAGGATCCACACCCCTAAGTGCTACAAGAGATTTAAGGCTCCAATGGAATCTGACCCTTAAATTTGGACATGGAGATAAAGTGTGCAATATGGAATGTCAGGGGACTTGAGTCCCCAAACAGAAAATACATCATTAAGAGATTCATGCTCATGAACAAGAACATTGATATTTTATTCCTGCAATACCTTTTGCTATGAATCACCAGAAAGGTAAGGGGGGCAACAATATTGATTGGCCCCAAATGGAACAAATTTATCACTGGATGGGGATGTTCCCCTTGCAATAGGGTAGTGTGGGTTATTGTTAAGTGGAATGACCTAGAGTCTAGACTCTGCATTGTGTATGCATCTAAAGATCATCGAGAGAGGACTGATCTATGGAAATGGATGTTTCAACTCAGGAATATCCTATGGATCATGGGAGGTGACTTTAATATGATAGAAGGACCCCAAGATAAGGTAGGTGGTAATAAGTTTGAGTGGAAATACATTGAAAAGTTCTTTTGGTATAAGATGACCAATAGACACAAGTTGATTGACCCTTTGAAAGAAAATAAAGATGGACATAATGGTATATGGCATACTTGGTCTAATTACCAGAAAGGTGGAAGGAGAATTTACAGTAGACTAGATAGATTCTATGTGAACAATGATTTTTTTGGTTTCAAGCCCAATGTTGAGGGGATTGTTGGCATAATTGATGGAGATGATAAAGATGAGAAGATGACTGGTAAAGTTGATATGATCAGGTATATGATGTCAAGGGGAGATTGTTGGCTTGATGATGATGATATAATTATAATAGGATATTTGATGACTTTATTTGTGTTTTCATTGATGGCAACCATGTTTGTTTAGTCATTTAGGTCTTCCAGACCACCCTGTATAGCCTAATTGGTAGTGGAATCAGTTTGACAACAAAACTGCCAAGTTGTTGTCAACTGGTAAATAGGAACAAAGCGATGATCAAGTGAATGGTACAGACAATTGGAGAATATTCAGGTGTAGTGGTTCAAAATATATGTTCATTACATTGGCATGAGTCTATGATTGAAATCACATCAAGTTTGGTAAAACGGAAAGCACATTTGTAATTGACTGTTATGAACTCTGTGAAGAAGAATGGATACTGGTATCAGATCTTTAACCAGTAATGATTTAAGGTTTGGCGGTGGATCTTATCATGACCATAACTTAGTGATAACGTGTCATAATCCATGTGTAATGATAAGATTGTGTTTGGGCGCATACAAGGATCAGATTTCTTGGGAAACAACAAAGTGCTTAGAATAATGGAACAAGGGCTTGATTGCTTATCAAATCGATGTGCGGTGATCATTCAATGATGGAAATCATCTATAAATTTATTGTAATGATCTGTAATGTATTTTGGCAGAGTGTTTTTCTGTGCCAAATGTAAATTCATTGTATCTTGTTGATGTAATTAGGGTTTGTAGACGCACTAACTGAAAAGTTTGTTTAGGGCTAGTTGGAGAAGAGATTTTGTGTCAATAGTTTGAGAGGAAGGTATTGCTGAACCATTTTGAAGTGTCTGCATGTGTGTAGTAGAGTTGTATTGAAAAGGATGTATACTAGAAAGCAAGGAAGTGTTGTAATCAAATCATTTTCCCTGTTATTCCCTAACAGTTACAACAGTTTGAAATCCCTTAACTGGGTAGATCCTAATAGGTCTTATATTGCAAATCCCTTCACCGGGTGGCTCATTAACTTGAGTTTGAAATCCTCTAACAAGGTTACTCCTAACAAGGTCTTCTCTTAACTGGGCATATTGTAAGCTCTTAACTGGGCCAGGCCTTTAACTGAGCGCATTCCAAAAGAGTGCAAATATTTTGTGGGTGCTAATTACCACTGTGGTTTTTCCCAGTTGGGTTTCCACATGAAAAATAAATGTGTTCATTTGGTGGATGCATTGTTGATTTGTGCATTTTATATCATTACTTTGTTTGCATGTTGATGAACACTTGGATGAATGGTTTGTTAAATCAACTTAGCAGATTGTTTGAGTAGTTACTAGTATAGTTTTGGGAAGAGTTTCATATTTGTTTTATTATTGATTCACCCCCCCCCCCCCCACCCCTCTTAGTAATAATTGGATCCTCATAATAACAATTGGTATTAGAGCACTAGGTCCTCTTTGTGCAGAAGCTTAACTACTTGAGGTAAAGATCCAAGATGATGAAGGAGGGTCCTAAGTTCACAAAGGATAACTACAAAATCTGGAGCGACAAAATGAAGATCTACATCAAAGGTATGGGGCCACAATTATGGGAGCATGTGGTTAATCAGTACACTCCTCCTACCGGTACTTTGACTTTAGATCAGCTCAAGGAGTATTAGGAGAATATTAAAGCATTGGAAGCCATTGTAAGTAGTCTTTCTGATTTTGAGTATATTGATGTTCATGGTTTAGAAACTGCTTATGAAGTTTGGTAAAAGTTGAAGTTGATTTATGGTAGAGATGAGCATGTACAAAAAGATAAAGAAGAAAGCCTAAGAGGCAAGTTTGATGACATGAGGATGATGGAAGGTGAGAACATCACCCAGTATGGACAAAGAATAAAAGAAGTAGTTGGAGGAATCAAAAGTGTTGGTGGAACCATAGTAGAAGATATAGTGGTAAGTAAAATGATTAGAACTTTACTGCCCGCTTATGCTATTAGAGTATTTGCTATCCAATAATTGAGGTCAGTCAGTAAAGATAAATTTATAGATGAATCATTGATAGGCATGCTTACTACTTTTGAATTGAATAGCTTTGACAATAGTGTACCTAAAGTAGAATCTTCTTTCAAAGCATCAATATCTAATGTAGCGGTAAGAAAAGGAAAGGATGTCTATCATAACTAGGAATATAGGTCAAGTCATCGTGGCGGTGGTAATGAAGAAGTGGATGATAAACATAACTTGATGGAAATTGAGGCTTTATTGGAAAAGAAACTTCCTAGAGGCACCGGTAAGTACAAAGGCAAGCTTCCTCTTAAGTGATTCTCATGTAACAAAATAGGACATATTGTTGCTAATTGTCCTGACAGTGATTAGAAGGAAAAGTTTAGAAAGTTTAAGGGAAAAGGTAAGAAACAATGTTATGTTGCAGTAGATGAAGGTGTTACCGATGAGGAATTAGAGGATGAAGATAATGAGGAAATTGTTTTTGTATCAATTAAGGAAGATCTCTCTGACAAGAAAGCTTTAGTGTCCCATATTGATAGTAGTGATGAGTGGGTCATTGATAGTGGTTTCTCACACAACATGACCAGTGACATGAACAAGGTCATCTAACTTGAAGAATTTGATGGTGGAGTAGTGAGATTTGGTAAAAATACACCATGCTTGGTAAAAGGTAAAGGTTCAATTTCTTTAAATGGAAAAAATAATGTTGATGATGTGTATTAGGTTGAAGGATTGACGCATAATCTATTGAGTGTTGGTCAGCTAAATGATAAGGGTTATCATCTTGAGTTCAGGAATGGAGTGTGCAAGATTTTAGGAAGCAAATGAGAACTAATTGCTACTGGTAAATAGACAAAAGCTAACTTATTTCATCTAAACACTAATGTTAACAGTTGTTTGGTTGCAAAAGTTGAGGACAGTTGGCTATGGCATAGAAGATTTTATTATGTAAATTTTGATAATTTGGTTTAAGGTCAGCAAGTCAAGTATGTTAAGAGGTATGCCACAACTAGTCAAACCAGACAATACGATTTGTAAGGAGTGTCAGTTGAGTAAGATGACTACTTCCTCTTTCAAAAGAAAATCATTTTCTTCTAAAAATAATTTAGATTTGGTGCACACTGATTTATGTGGTCCTATGAGGACAAGGAGTTTTTAAGGTAATGAATATTTCATGATATTTACTGATGATCATTCAAGAATGATGTGGGTTACATTTTTTAAGGAGAAGTCTGATGCTTTTAGCAAGTTTAAGGTATTCAAAGCCTTAGTGGAGAAAGAAACCGGTGATAACCTAAAGTGCCTAAGATCTGACTGGGGTGGAGAATTCACATCAGCTAAATTTGTGAAATATTGTGATGAGAATGGAATCAAGAGACAACTATCTACACCAAGGACACCAAAACAAAATTAGATTGCAGAAAGGAGGAACCAAAGCATATTTGAAGCAGAAAGAACAATGTTGATACAAGGAGATGTACCTAAAATGTTTTGGAGAGAAGCAGCCAACACTGCATTATACACAATGAACAAGATATTGGTCAAGAAAGGTATTGACAAAACTCCCTATGAATTATGGTATGGTCATACTCCTAATGTTATTTATTTCAAAGTCTTTGGCAATAGGTGTTACATAAAGAGAGATGAGTATATTGGAAAGTTTGATCCTAAAAGTGATGAAGGAACTTTCCTTGGTTACTCAACTAAGAGAAAAGAATTCAAGTGATTTAACAAAAAGAACCAAGAAGATTGTGGAAAGTGTTAATGTGAAAGTTGATGAGTATTCTGAAAAATTTGATGATACCAACAAGTCTGATGTAGTAGATGAACATAAGATAGTGATAATTGAACTCTAAGTTCAAAATGATGCTGAGTAGAATAGTGTGGAGGATACTGCTCAACCGGTGGATGAAGAGGAAGAAGAAGAAGAAGTAGAGGCTTCTATACCGGAACTAGTTATACCTAGATATGTAATGTTGAATCACTCTGTAGATCAGATAATTAGAGACATGAATGTTGGAGTACAAACAAGAATAAAAATCAGATAAAGTACTTGTCTAATTTCCATAGTTGAACCTAAGACAGTGAGGGAAGCTCTCAAGGATGATGATTGGATAAAGGCTATGAATGAGGAGCTTGATCAAATAGAGAAGAACAACACTTGGTCACTTGTCCCTAGACAATCTAATAAAAATGTGATTAGTACTAAGTGGGTGTTCATGATCAAATTGAATGAAGATGGTGAAGTGGTTAGGAACAAGGCTAGACTAGTTTGCAAAGGATATGCATAAGAAGAAGGTGAGGATTATGGAGAAACCTTTGCACCAATTGCTAGACTCTTTAAAGGATTCAAGGTATACCAAATGGATGTTAAGTCTGCATTTTTGAATGAAATTCTAGAAGAAGAGGTTTATATTGAACAACCAGATGGGTTTGCATTGACTAAAGACAAGGACATGGTGTGCAAACTTCAATAAAGCTTTATATTGGTTAAAGAAAGCTCTAAGGGCATGGTATGAGAGACTCCATTCACACTTGATAAAGATTGGATTTCAAAGAACCAGTGAGGACAATGACATTTACTTGAAGATAGAAGGAGACAAGCTATTGATTGCAGAAGTGTTTGTAGATGATATCATATTTGGAGGAGATGATGACATGAGTTTAAATTTTGCAGAAGAAATGAAAAAGGAATTTGAAATGTCTTTGATAAGTAAAATCAAAATTTTCATTAGTTTGCAGGTCCAACAGATGAAAGGAGGAATCTTTATCAGCCAGTCCAAATATGTGAAGGAGGTATTGAAAACCTTTGGAATGGAAGACTCTAAACTGGTTGGAACCCCTATGGTTACTGGTTGTAGATTATCCAAGGAAGATGATTCAGATCCAGTGGATGAAACTGAGTATAGATCAATGATTGATAAACTACACTATGTTGTTCATAGCAGACTAGACATAGCTCATACAGTTGGTATAGTGGCTAGATTTCAAAAAAATCCTAAAGAGACTCATATGGTGGCAGTGAAGAGAATTTTCAAGTATCTTAGAGGAACTATTGATTATGGATTATGGTATCCATACAAAGTAAAATTCTCTTTGAAGGTGTTCACAGATGTTGATTGTGTAGGTAATATATGTGATCAGAAGAGCACAACCGGTGGTGCATTCTTTCTAGGAGGAAGAGTGGGATCCTGGACTAGTAAGAAACAAAGTTGCATTTGTTAGTCTATAGGAGAAGCAGAGTATGTGTCTGCATCTATGAACTCTACTCAAGCAATATATAAGTGGTCACATATTGTGATAATACAAGTGCAATAAACATTTCAAAGATCATGTATTACATGCTAGAACAAAGCATATTGAACTCAAGTATCATTATCTAAGAGAAAGAGTGAAGGAAAAGAAAGTCACGATGGATCATGTGTCAAGCAAGGAGCAGTTGGCTGACATCTTCAATAAGCCATTTCCTAAAGCAACCTTTGAGTATCTTAGAGGCAAGCTAGGGGTTATACCGCTATAGTAGGTCAACTAAGATGTTGTTGCAACATCAATCTAGTGAACTAATTGAAGATCTTTCACTGTGGATTGATGATAAGGGACATTCCTCAGGGGGAGCAAAAGAGATGAAGAAAACAATAGCAGAAGAAAATGAATTTGACACTTTGCACCTTTGGCATTGTTGTCAAAGGGGGAGAAGAAAAGTAAAGAGGGAGAAGAACAATGAAGAGCATAAAGAGAAGAATTGATGAAGGGAGAAGAACAAAACAGTACAACATTCATAATAGTTAGAGTTCCATTTTTGCATAGTGATATTTTGGTGTTGCCATCAATGCCAAAGGGGGAGATTGTTGGCATAACTGATGGAGATGATGAAGGTGAGAAGATGACCGGTAAAGTTGATATGATCAAGTATATGATGTCAAGGGAAGATTGTTGGCTTGATGATGATGAAATAATTGTAATAGGATGTTTGATGACTTTATTTGTCTTTTCAATAATGGAAAACATGTTTGTTTATTCATCTAGGTCAGTCAAACCAACCGATATAGCCTAACCGATAGTGGAATTATTTAGACAACAAAATTGCCAAGTTGTTGTCAACTGGTAAACAAGAATAGAGTGATGATCAAGTGACTGGTACAAATTATTGGAGAAGATTCAGGTGTTGTGATTCATAATATATGTTCATTACATTGGCATGAGTCTATGATTGAAATCACATCAAGTTTGGTGAACTGGAAAGCACATTTGTAATTGACTATTATGAACTCTGTGAAGAAGAATGCATACCGGTATCAAATCTTTAACTAGTAATGATTTAAGATTTGGCAGTGGATCTTATCATGATCATAACTTAGTGATGATGTGTTATAATCTATGTGTAATTATAAGATGGTGTTTGAGCATGTACACGGATCATATTTCTTGGGAAACAACAAAGTGCTTAGAAGAATTAAACAAGGGTTTGATTGCTTATCAAATCGATGTGCGGTGATCATTCAATGATGGAAATCATCTAGAAATTTATTGTAATGATCTATAATGTATTTTGGTAGAGTGTTTTTTCTACGTAAAATGTAAATTCATTGTATCTTGTTGATGTAATTAGGGTTTTTAGCTGCCCTAATTGAAAAGTGTATTTAGGGCTAGCTGGAGAAGAGGTTTTGTGTCGGTAGTTTGAGAAGAAGGTATTGTCGAACCAGTTTTAAGTGTCTACATGTGTATAGCAAAATTGTGTTGAACAGAATTTGTACTAGCAAGCAAGGAAGTATTGTAATCAAATCATTTTCCCTGTTGTTCCCTAACAATTACAATACTTTGAAATCCCTTAACCGGGTAGATCCTAACAGGTCTTATATTGTAAATCCCTTCACCGAGTGGCTCATTAACTTGAGTTTGAAATAATCTAACAAGGTTACTCCTAATAGGGTAGAGCTCCTAACAGGGTTGAGGCAAAATCCCTTGACCGGGTGACTCCTAATAGGGTTTGCTCTTAACCGGGCTAGGCCTTTAATCAGGCGCATTCCAAAAGAGTGCAAATATTTTCTGGGTGCTAATTCCCACTATGGTCTTTCCCAGTTGGGTTTCCATGTGAAAAATATATGTGTTCATATGGTGGATGCATTATTGATTTGTGCATTTGATATCATTAATCTGTTTGCATGATGAACACTTGAATGAATGGTTTGTTAAATCAGCTTAGCAGATTGTTTGAGTAGTTACCGGTACAGTTTTGTGAAGAGTTGTAGATTTGTTTTATTACTGATTCACCCCCCTCCCCCTCTCAATAATAACTGGATCCTTATAATAATAGGGATAAGTGTTGAAGTCATCCCTTATACTCTGTCAGATTACCACCCCATTGTTGCCAACATTTTCCCATTATTAGTGGAGGACAATGCAAGGAAAAAGACAAACGGATTTGCCCTAAATGTCAATCTATTAGAAGATGAGGATATCATGACATCTATAGACATTATTAGATGGTATAACAAAGGAATTTTCCTTCATAGTAGTACTATAGACATCTAGGTCCAGTGTACTTCTAGATGGAAAGCTCTGTTCCAAACTATTGGTAAGAAGATGGCTAAGGATAAAAGAAGTTTAGAGGCTGATATGCAAGACAAACATTGTGAGGTAGAAAGAAATATCCAAGGGGACCCCACTAATGTTGAAGCACTTGAAGTAGTTTCTCAAGCTAGAAATTTGTTAAGGAGGATTCATAATCTCAAAATATGAGGAGCTAAGACAAGAGCCAGAGTGTAGTGGATCAACCACGGGGATAAAGGATCAAAATACATTTTTCAAATTCTGAAATATAAAGAGGCCAAGGAAAGGATTGAGACCTTATGTGAAGAAGGTAACATTATCACTAGTCAAGAAGATATTCTAGAATCTTTTGCTTCCTACTATGCTAAGCTATTCTCTTCTGAAGAGAGGGGATTTGGAATGGAACTCGCAAGGAACAAAATCAGTAGCATTATCCTGGCTAGACTCTTAGAGACAGATAGGGCCCTACTAGACTCTCCTATTTCCTTGGATGAAATTAAAAAGGCCATTTAGAGTATGAGTAATTATAAAGTACCCAGACCTAGTGGGTTACCCATTGAATTTTATAAGAAGAACATAGACTAGATAGGAGAAGACCTGTTGCAAGTGTTTGAAGAAGCTATTGAGAGAAAATCCTTGGGCAATGAAATTAACTCAGGTCTGATCAAACTAATTCCTAAGGATAGAGACATAACTCGAATAAAAAACTGGAGGCCCATCACCTTGTTGAATGTATCATACAAGATTTTTGCCAAGATTCTAACATTAAGAGTGGAAAAATTTCTACCTAATGTCATTAACTCTACCTAAATAGGCTTTGTGAAAGGGAGATATATCCTTGAGAATCTAATTACTTGCTAGGAGGAAATGGATTGGGAAAAAGAGTCCAATCAATGAACATGTATGATTTTCTTAGATTATGAGGAAGCATACATTAGGGTGGAATGAAAATTCATCCTAATGATGTTGCAAGCCCTGGGTTTCTTTCTCTCCTTTTTCCAAATGATTGCTACCTTGATGAATGGGGCTTGTGCAGCTGTGGAGGTTAATGGTGTCAGGTTTGGTCCCTTCCAATTGTCCAAGTCCATTAGACAAGGGTGCCCCTTGGCCCCTGCCCTCTTTGTTATTGCAACTAATTGTTAGAGTAATTGGGTCTTTACTTGATTAATTAAACATTATTTGTTTAATTCTTAAGTTCCCAATTATCTTTTTACACTTAAGCTAACATTAGGTGCATATTAATTAATTATTTTATTCATTATTATGTGCAAGCCTAGGGTTTTCCCTTTTTAGGGTTTCTTGACCTATTAGAGGTTATTTTTTCTTTTCATTGTATTATCTTTTCACAATACATTTTTTGGTGAATTGGAGCTCTCATCTTTTGAGAATACTTTTATGTGTTTTGTGTGTTCTTCAGATTTTGCTTCATTGCTTCTCCTTGTAATAGGTTATTCAACTTGTAGAAGATCTTTAGGCTACTATGGGGTTGTATTTCTCAACTCCTATATGGTATCAAAGTTTAGATCTGCAGCTATCTGTTCCTATTTTTTGAGAATTTTTCATTGGAAGCAGATATGGGGTTTTAGGATTTTTTATGTACCTAGGGTTTGACCTTTTTTCTGAGCACTTTGGGCCTAAACGAACCTCACCATCATGCTCAGAAGGCCCAAAAACCCCTATGGTCATATAAAATTTGACCTATTGTGGTTCCTGAGCCTTTGGGAGCATTTTTTCTCTCAGATCCAGGTCGTACAGCTCTAGCATGCAAATCAAGAATTTTTTTTTTTGCCTTTTTACGGCATGCAGGCCGAATTTTTTATTTAAAAAAAAAAAAATTGCCAAAAAGAAATCAAAAAATCATACAACAAAAGGGAGGGCAAAAAAAAAAAAAAAGTTTGTGTTAAATTTTTTGGGCACCGGACTTGACTGTTTGGCGTCGTACGACGCCTGCAGGCCAGTCAGGCTGGCCCCACCGGCCCTGCCAGCCCTCCGGCCGCCCTAGCTCCACTGGCTACACATTCTAGCCACCCTGGCCGCCACCGACTATCCGCTTCGGTAGCCCCTGCTACGGCCCTCGCTGGCTGTCCGCTCCGGCTACGCCGCCGCCTCCCCTGAACAACACCACCTCCACTCCGCCAGTTGCTCCGCCCCAGCGCTGCCACCACCTCTAGCCCAACACCACTGCCACCTTCACTCCACTCTGCCAGTTGCTCCACCTATTTTCTCCACTCCACCGATTGCTCTGCCAGGCTGCACCATCAGAGCTTGGCTTCTTCACCGGAGCCCCTTACTTTCCCCTTTTTGAGAAGGGATTGGGTTTTTGGGCCTAGATTGTGCATCCGGAGTTGGATTTTGGTAAACGAATAGGCATCGGAAAGGTTATTCCAAGCCAAATGTCATGGTGATGGATTTTTTTTCCTGAATCTTCTATTTGACTATATTTTTTACCAGTCAAAGTCAGGCTTCATTTTTTGCACTTCCGGGGTTGTAGAATGGGCAAATAGACTCCATTTTTTGAAAATGAATAGGTGTTGGAAAGCTCTCAGCATGGTCTATTCAGATTTGTGATCTTTTTTCTCAAAATTTTCATTAGGTACATGAGATATCAGTTTGAATTTTTTTTGCTTATGCACTACTTCCTTCTCATTACTATGTACTAGGGTTTGGGTTTCTCTATTGTGGGGGGGTGTTTTTTTCTCGCTTTCTATCATTTATATAAAAAATCAAGAACACCTAAATTCTCAAACCAAACAAACCCTTCTACATCTTCTGTCTATTCTGAAAGACCACATAATGAAAACAACCAACAAGCAGATGCAGGTGCAGAGTTTTGTTCTCATGGCAGATCCTTCAGTTGAGTTGTTGACTTCACACAACTATCACACCTGGAAGCCCCACATCATGAAGCTTCTCAGGGTATGAGGGTTGTGGGCTTCTTTAGATGAGGTCCAACTAGTACTGCAATGTCCTTATGAGATTCTTATGCAAAGGAACAAGTTGGATGAGGCCATGGGTTTGATCTCTTTGCATGTCTTTGATAGTCTTCTGTTTCACCTTGATGAGTTGCTTACTCCTCGGGATATGTGGTTGAAGTTTGATTCTCTTTTCAGGAGGGTCAATGAGATTTGGACATTATAGATTGAGGCAAAGTTGATTTCTTTGTCTCCTAATTCCTTTCCAACTATTGAGGATTTTTTGAACAAATTCAAGACTACTAGATTTGTTCTTAGGGATGTGGAAAGAACAAGATTGATATAGAGTGCATTCATTTGATCCTTTCGAAGCTACGGGGCCACTTTTAGTTTTTTTCCTCTACTTTCTAATCCACCATGGATGGCTTGGGTACTCGTTTCAACATGCCTACCTTTGATGTCTTTTGTGAGTTATTGTCTCATGAGTAGTCTCATATTTCTTAGTTGGATAAGCTCTCAGGCTCCAAGAACAAAGCATTGGTTGCTCAGTCCTCTAAGGAGAAGGAGAAACAAAAGCAGAAACTGAAGCCCAAGAAGGATTCTACAAGCAGTGAGTCTTCTTCCAAGCCACCTCCTAAGTCTGATTCTAAACCTTTGTCTACTCCCAAGCAAGGGAAATCTTCACAGTAGAGTGAGTCTTCCTCCAAGACTAAGAAGAAATCAGGCGACACTTGCAGTTTTTGTGGCAAGGAAGGACATCTAGTTTTCAGGTGTTGGAAATGATTAGAGGCTTTAGAGGAAACCATGCAGCAACATCATATTTCCTCACCTCAAGCGTCTTCTCCTTCCATAGGGAAAGGTCATGCTCTCATTGCTAGAGCTTCGACCTATGGGTCCACATGGATTCTAGATTCTAGTGCTTCTCAGCATATGACACACACTTAACAGTTGGTTACTTCTCTTGCCTCATGTGGTATTTCATAGATTGCAGTGGGTGACTTAGTTTAGCTTTCCATCTTGGGTTCAGGTTCTGTCTCTTTGGATGGGGGTACTCTATAGAGTGTTCTAGTTGTCCCTGACATCTCGATGAACCTCCTCTCCATTTATCAGATTTGTCACTCTGGCTCTGGTAAGATAGTTGAGTTCTCACCACATGATGTGGTTATTCGGGACCTCCATGACCCTGATTTGGTTGTGGCTACTGGTAGTGTGGATTTTTCATCTCATCTCTACAGATTTGATGAATTTGAGCCCTCTTAAGGTACAGGTTCATCTCTCATAGCACATGCAGATTTAGTGAGTAAGCTTTAGCATGAGTGATTGGGCCATGTCAATTACAGATATCTTCAACAGATGAGTACACAGGCACTTGTTCTTGGGCTCCCACAGATTTCATGCACTGATGGTGTTTGTCATGGTTCTGTGTTTGGCAAGCATCATAGAGATCCCTTTCCGAAGGGGAGAGCCTCTCATGCTTTGTCACCCTTAGAGTTGATTCACAGTGACCTCATGTCATTTCCCACTTCTTCTTTTTAGGGGCCAAGTATGTACTCACGTTTATTGATGACTTCTCGAAACGCACATGGGTGTACTTTCTTAAGTACAAGTCTGATGTTTTTCATTCATTTCGAATCTTCAAGACATATGTAGAGAAGCAGTCTAGTTGTTCTATTTGGTGAATATGTACAGACAATGGGGGGGAGTATGTGAATCAGGCTTTTAGAGATTTTTGCACTGAGCATGGTTTGTAGCATCAGTTTACTGTTCCCTACACCCCTCAGTAGAATGGTGTTGCTAAACGCAAGAACAAAACTTTACGGGAGATGGTGAATTGTATGATTCAGTCCAGGTCCATGGATTCATCTTTTTGGGCTGAGGCAGTCAATTGTGCCAACTATATTTAGAATCAGATGCCTCACAAGGCTATCCGACATATGACTCCTGAGGAGGCTTGGTCTCATGACAAGCCTGATGTTTCTTTTTTTTGAGTGTTTAGCAGTGAGGCATGGGCCTTTATTCCTGATACTTAGAGGAAAGCCATGGAGTGGAAGAGCCGACCACTCATTTTTGTTGGCTACTATGAGGATGTTAAGGCGTATGGTTTTTTTGATCCTGATTCCAGAGAGGTCTTGTTTCGACGGGATGTTTAGTTTGATGAGCGCCTTCCCACAGTGGATACCCTGACTCTAGTGTCTACTCCTCTACCTACTCTGCCCACTGCACCCCTTCAGGATCTTTTTGAGGATGATTCTGATGATGGTGCTGATGATCCACCATCCCCACCTCCACCTGCTCCACCTCAGATGCCCAAGTGGGCTCACCTTACTATTGAGGCGATAGGTCCTATAGCTGGTGATCCTTCAGATACTCGTCGCACTTGTTCTCATATTGTGGGTTCTAGTCTTTTGAGTCATGCTATTTCAGATGATCCTCAGAAGTTTTTAGAGGCGACAGGTCACCCTGAGTGGGATTGTGCTATGGAGGAGGAGTATTCTTCTTTGATTAGGAATCATACTTGGGATCTTTGTCCTCTTCCTAAGGGAAGAAAGATGGTTAGGTACTGCTGGTTATTTTGCACTAAGTATGCTGTTGATGGTTCTATTGATAAGTACAAAACACGTGTTGTTGCAAAGGGGTTTTCACAGGTTGAGGGTATTGATTACTTCGAGACATTTGCCCCTATTGCCAAGATGAATTCCACTCGCTTTGTACTATCTCTTGAAGCTTCTCGGTGTTGGCCTGTCTTTCAGATGGATGTGAAGAGTGCCTTCTTGCATGGGGATATACAGGAGAAAATCTACATGGAACAACCTCAAGGATTTGTGCAGCATAGTTCTTTGGTTTGTAGACTTCAGCGTTCATTGTATGGTCTCAAACAAGCCCCTTGGGCTTGGTATGAGAAGATGGACTCTTTCTTTCTCTCCATTGGGTTCTCCCGTAGTCATTCTGATCACAAAGTGTACATTCAGCTTCTTGAGGGTGACATCTTGATTCTTGTGCTATATGTTGATGATATTCTCATCATGGGTAGCTCATCCTCTATGATTCAACATATTCATCGTGCCTTGATGGATCAGTTTGAGATGACAAATCTTAGTCTTTTGCACTATTTCCTTGGTCTTCAAGTGATTCAGTCTTCTGATGGGATCTACCTCTACCAACAAAAGTATGCTCTTGACATGCTTCAGTGCTTCGGCATGCTTGATTGCAAGCCTGCTCCCACTCCATTTCAATGAGGGGTTGTTTTGACCACCGCTTGCCCCACTCCTTCGATAGATTCTACACTTTACGACAGTTGGTTGGTAGTTTGTTGTACCTGACTCACACCCATCCTGATATTTCCTTTACAGTTGGTCTTGTCTCTCGATTCTCCCATGATCCTCATGAGAGTCATTAGCAAGCTACCAAATGTATTTTGAGGTACATTCAGGGCACTAGTTCTCATGGCATTCACTACACATTAGGGGAACCTCACATTGTTGGCTACACTGACTCAGATTGGGCTGGTGATGTCACTGATCGAAAGTCTACTTCTGGCTTTTTTTTCTATCTTGGCTCTGGTCCTATCACATGGTCTTGCAAGAAGCAAACTGCTCATGCATTATCATCTATAGAGGCTGAGTACCAAGCTGCTGTGCTCGCTAGTCAGGAGATCTTATGGCTTCGATAGTTGATGACTGAGTTTGTTTTTCCTCCTGATAGTCCCACTATTCTTTAGTGTGACAATCAGAGTGCTATTCATATTTCCCACAACTCGGTAGAGCATCAGCAGATGAAGCACATTGAGCTTCACATGCATTTCATCCGCTAGTTGATTCAGGACGGTGTTCTCATTCTGGAGTACATTCCCACTTCCGAGCATGTTGTAGAACTCTTCATGAAATCTTTTGCATCACCGCGCTATCTTCAGCTGCACTCTATGCTTGGGGTGAAGGAAGTTGTCCTTAGGGGGTCTTTATGAGGCCTTCCTTCCTTCTTCTTCTTTTAGCATGTTCTTTTATCTCTGTTTGGAGAGGATTTTTTTCCCACTGGGTTTTCTCCTTTGTCTCCGTTTCATAGAGATTTCATTGTATTTGGGTACCTGATCAGGCCTTGTTGTGGGGACCCATCTTTCATGCTTTTAGTAGTTGTTCTAGGTTTTAGCTTCTCCCTAAGTCTAGCTTAAGGGGGGTTGTTAGAGTAATTGGGTCTTTACTTGATTAATTAAACATTATTTGTTTAATTCTTTAAGTTCCCAATTATCTTTTTACACTTAAGATAATTATTATGTGCGAGCCTAGGGTTTTCCCTTTTTAGGGTTCTTGACCTATTAGAGGTTATTTTTTCTTTTCATTGTATTATCTTTTCACAATACATTTTTTGGTGAATTGGAGCTCTCATCTTTTGAGAATACTTTTCTGTGTTTTGTGTGTTCTTCAGATTTTGCTTCATTGCTTCTCCTTGTAACAGGTTATTCAGCTTGCAGAAGATCTTTAGGCTACTATGGGGTTGTATTTCTCAACTCCTATACTGATGTCCTATTTTACCTACTCAAGGATGACTCCTTGTCTCCAGAAGTCTTAGGAGTAACCCTACCTAATGGTGAGAAACCCTCTAATGTGAAATTTGTAGATGATACAACTATCATTATATAAATGAGTGATAAAAATGTTTGTAATATGATGAATAAGTTGGATCTTTTTTTCTTGGCTTCTGGGTGTAAAGTTTCCTTACCCAAATACCCTAATGTTAAAGAAATGTGGGAATGGATTAAAGGCGGGATCACCAAGAAATTGGGCAAATGGAATAGGCAATACCTCTCCTTAGCAGGAAGGTTCTAGGTGTGTTAGAAAATTCTATCCTCCTAAACCATTTACTATGCTTCCTCTTGGTTATTCACCTAAGCTCAGTTTAATATGGTTCGGAAATAGATTAGATAATTCCTTTGGTTTGATGGAAAGGGAGTCAGTAGGAGACATGGGGTTAACTGGAAATGGTGCAACATGAACAAAGACCTTGGCGGACTTGGGTTGAAAGATTTAAGGCTGAAAGGTATCTCCCTTTCTATTAAGTGGGTTGCCAAAGCTATGGAAGGAAATGAATCATGGAAGGTATTCATTAGAAATAACATTGCCAGAGCTACTCCCAGGAAATATCTCTATTGGAAAGGATTGCATTTTAATGACCTTTTGGCAGGAAGGTTTGAGTTAAAATTTGTAGGATCTAATGTATTAAAATCCATTTTGAAGGCTTGGAGTTATGTCTCTCATCTCATTGAGGGTGATAATATTATAGATGGGAGCAATAGGATTTGTGGAGAAAGAAGCATATGGTGGAACCTCTACCACAAGGAGAAACCACTAGCTCACTTGCAGGATTTTTCAACAAAATTATGGGCTAGCAGAGGGATGCCTTATTAATTGGGATGCCCTGGCATCTAGATTTGATCTCTCTCAATCATATTGGAGGACCTACACCTTAGTAAGAGAAGCTTGTTCAACTCTTAACCTCCCTAAACCTTGCTCCAAGATTGACACTAGAGTTGCCCTCTTGAGATGGTCTGATTCCTCCCCTCTTTCATCTGTCAAATCAAAGTTTATCTATAGGCTGCTTATAGATAATAATGAAATCCTACAACACCTCAACCATTCTTAGAACTTGTCCTTGGACTCCTTCACCTGGTCTAAGCTCTTTAAATCCCTTTGGCATATCCCTGTTGAACCCAAGATCAATTGCTTCTTGTGGCATTCCCTTCTATATAGGTTGCCTATCAAGAAACCTAATAGAGAACTTAATCTTTGCAAGCTCTGTAGGTGTAGTGAAACCATTTCCCATATCCTTTTTATTGTTTCTTTATTAGAGAAGTCTGGAGGATTTTTGGGATGGCAGCAAACTGTAATACAAACCATGTTAGTATGCTCACTAGAAAGATTGGTGGGCATAATAAGTACTCTAACTTCTTTTGGTCTAGTTTTTTTGCTTACATCTTGTGGTACATTTGGAAAGCTCGTAACAATTATATCTTTAATGGTAGAGGTAGGAGTCTCACTGAGTCTCTTCAGAGACTCATTTATCATAACATCTCTATGCAGGTTAACCTTATCCTCAAGATTGATGAAGAAATGTTCCAGGAGCTCCTCAATGAAGGATCAACCAGGATGCTAGAAAAAGAAATAGCCCATGGGTTTACAATCAACAATCCATTGGATGATGAAGATAATTCAACACTACTTTGAAGCAACTAATGGTCTAGACTTTGAAGATGAAAGGGAAAGGGAAAGAGAAGATGGGAGAACCCTCCTTTGGTGCACATACAAGGGTAGATCCAGGTGCACATACTTCATCTACTAACCAACCAACAAAGAGAAGGAATTTTGATTGTACACTCCCTTTAGTTGTTACCCCAACATGCACTTTGATAGATCTAGTGGACGATCATGAGGAAGCTGATCTAGAGATGGAGTCATTGCCTCCTCTAATCTTGCCTACTACTTCTTTGCATGACCCAGGCACCAATTTTGAGTTTGATGAGAATGTACTGAAATGGGTTGACAGTCCACAAGGTTGGATTGCATGGGAAGAATCTGCTAGGTGATGCTTTTTGGAGGGTAGTCATTTTGAAATATTTTGTATGTAACTCTGTATTATTTGATGATATAACTAGTTGAGTTACCTTATGAGATCTATGTTCTGTACAACACATGGATCTGCTACTGTGATAATTTTCATATGATGTACATAACTTATAACTAATATATAAAAAAAAATATAGAATTGATATATCAAATACTATTTTAATATATTTTTGCACCATTATATTGAAGTCCATGGTAGAATGGAAGCTGGCTATAAGAGGCTAAATGAATTAATTAAATAAATAAAATTTATTTAATTAATAGAAGACTTAGGATAAAGTAATTAAATAAATAAATAAATATATTTATTTAATTAAATAGGACAATTTTAGGTGTCTACATTTTGCCCCTCTTTGAGACAATGCAACTTGTCGCATTGCCTCAAAGAAGATAAGAAAAAATGATACAAAATTGCTCCAAGATAGGAATGATATGCCCCTCGAGAGTTTGGATGATTTTTTTTGTTTGTTTGTAAAAGATCTCAAACAATCTCTCTTTAAGAAAGAAAGGCTAGAAAGGACTGATAGGATAGGGTGAAAAGATTAGATGAGAAAAAAGATTGACTTGAGAGGGAAGAAAATGACATGATGGACTAAGATTAACTAGCCTATATATGCAAGCTAAAAGAAAAAACATCCTCATTTTGCATCCATAGCACTTACGAGATCAGAGCACTCAGAGCATCTAGGGAGCAATCAGCGATACAGGAGAGATGGTAGAGAGGCTTCACAGTTTCGATCGCATTTGACGGTACTAGCGACCAGATGACATGGGGGAACCGATATGTACCCTAACCTTACTTTGTACATGTAGAAACCCAAATCTATCCACTTAATTGAATGAATATTTAGTATTTATTTGATTATTTAACCATCGATCAACAGTTAATTAAATTTATATTTAATTAATTCATCTTAAACCTCTTCTTCTATTAATTAAATAAATTATTCAATTTATTTAAATTAATTCATTAAACCATACTCTAACAATTAATTAAATGAATAAAGCATATTTGTTTCAATTAACCCCTTTCCTCATTTAAATAAATAAATATTTATTTAAATCTCTAAAACCCTCCCACTTCATTCTCCTACAAATGCAAGTTGCACAATTTTAGTTGAAATAAATGAATTTTATTTTCATTAAAATCCTATTTTCTCTCACCCACCAAACCCTTCTAGACTCTTCTAACCCCTTCTATTTAGCCTAATCCCCCTCTCTAATCATTTTCACATTCCCAAACAAAGGTCACTTCTCAAAAATGCCTCAAAGTCTTTGAAATGCATTAAAGGCTTTTATTCTTCAACAAGTTAGGCCCCAAAGTCTTTTCAAGCCTTTATGGCTCTTACATAACCATTAATGGTTAACTCAACTTACCCACATGGTTAGAGACTTTCCCTCTAGCCCAACCCTCATTTAACTCATAGGTCTCTTCAAGCATTTATTGTTTTGACCATGGTTATCCCCGTTAACTCTTTCACAAGAGCTTTATCCACTAACTCAAGCCTAGCCAAACCCTCCTAGGGTAACCTTCATGTCATCTCAAGCATTTAGTGCTTCTTCCCTCTCCTCTCAAGCCATCTCATGTTGACACTTGCCATCATGGGATTGGGTTGAAAGCCATCACATGGATCCCAAACCCATCAATCTTGACCCTTCACAAGCCCACTCAATCTTGGCCATTCAATCAACATTTTTCCCTATAAAAGGACCTCATTCCCCAAGAAAAAGAGATAATTAGGAAGCGTTTGCATTGTTATTATACTAAGATTCACATAGACATTAATTAGCAGTTTTTTCATAGTAAATCATTTACACTTGCATAAGCATTTGTTTTCATTTTTACAATCATCTTGAATCTTCATATGACATCCATGGATAGTGCTAAAAGTTGAGAGCTACACTCATGTGGGACTTGGAGAAGAGAGGAACAAGGGAGAAACATCTATGATTATCCTTGGGAGCATCTTGGGGGGTTTTCTTTCCCTTTTTCGTTTATGTATGCTCTTTATTGTGTGCTTTGTATCTTTTTTGGTATGCATCTTAAGGCTTTTGAGTTCATTTGTATTTAGTTTTGGTTGGAACTAATCTACTAATGATTGAACCTTTGTTTGTGCCTTGTGCCCCTTTTGCTTTACATCATTTGGTGAACCTGACATGAATCGAACATGCAACCTTCTAATCGACTTTTTTTTGCGATTTTCTAGAATTTTCACACACAGGTTGCACTTCAGCGCTTTTGTTCCATGGTTTGGCATCTTTGTGTGACAGTTTTGGCGTTTTAGCGCTTTTGCACAGTAATTACCGCTTTTGCACTGATATAGCATTTTTGTTCCCTCTATCTGTTAGTTTTAATTCCGTCTAAAGTTGTTATTACAACACTTTTGTTAATAGTATAGCACTTTTATTAATATATCGACGTTGTTGTCCAAATTAGTGCTTAGGCTTTCTCACAGAGTAGTGCTTTTATTCCAGAGAGCTCAAAATTGTAACCGAAAAACTGAATTTAGGCTTGTGGAAGCCTAAATAAGATTTTGTATTTTACTAACTTTTTTATTTACAGGATTTTAACAATTTCTTGCAGGTTTTGGAGTTAAATTAGAAACACTTTTTTTAGTCTTTGAGTTTAAAATTAATCTTTCATGTTTTTCAAACAAAAGGATTAAAATGAACCTCATAGTCTTTTTGGTGCAACTAAAATAAACTTCTCTTTTACTTTGGTGCTTAAAACAAACTTAATCTTTCACATTTTTCGAACAAAGGGATTAAAATGAACCTCATAGTCTCTTTGGTGCAACTAAAATAAATCTCATTTTCAATTTTAGTGCTTAAAACAAACTTCATCTTTCTTGTTTTTAGGCAAAGGGATTAAAAATCAACTTCATTCTTTTGGTACACTTAAAATCCACTTCATTTTTCAGTTTGGTGCATAAAAAGAACCTCACATCTATATTTTTTTGCTACAAAGGCTACACGATTTCATTCTATTGACCAGGTTTATTTTTAGTTTGTCAAGTGTCCAAAAGAGTTTTTATCTTGGCTAAAAAGAACACCATATCTGTTGGAGCAACATCTCCAAATAGCAAATAGATCACATTGCAATAAAAAGGTTAAAAAGAACAAGTGTCTTTTGTGTTTGGCACACTTGTGCAAATTTGTAGAGTGGTCCTAGTTCTAACACACACTATCCTCTCCCTTGGATCTCGTCGTCCTAGGTGCAAGAGAAAAGTGTTAGTAATGCTCTAAATTTTCTATTTTTAAGAGAGGCCTGCCAAGAGATACATCACTCTTGGGACAACCTTGCGCGGTAAATCCTTCGAGCCACTATTGAAATTAGGTGAGAGTGAAAGTTGTAGCCTTGGGTGTAGTTGTTCCTATAGTGTAACTTGCCGAAAGGACATATGGGCCTCACCATGAGTTACAAGGCTCTTAAGTGAGTCACTGCAAAATGAATTTACATCCAAAGACATTGAACATTATTAGACACCTCTTATTTTAGAATCCCACCCGTTCTATTGATTGAGGATATTTGTGAAAAGTTCAGTGCAAAAGCATAGATGGTTTTTCTCCCAAGAGACTCACCATACATATTTCCTTGAGTAGAAATAGGGCTTTTTGAAAGGGTACTTGTAGCTTGATGAAAGTGGTGACTCCCCCATCATAGGGATCACCTATCTTTTATGCTCGTGTAGACTTAGTATATCACTTCCTTACCTGCCATGGTGAGATACATAAGGTATGTAGTACCAAATTCGAAGAAATATCAAGTTGTGGGCTAAAAATATCATATTTGGCCATTACTTTTGGGATAAAAAGTGTTTGAATTGTCTTCATCTTGTTTTAGACCAGTAAAAATTTGGGCTGACTTTAGGCCTGGGAACATACATACATTATAAGGGTCAAAAAGTTCATGATTGGGTTGATTTAAACCCACACCTGTTGTGCCTTTATTGAAAAGGGGCAAGTCTATGTGCTTGTGTGCTTGGCGTATTTTTTTGTCAAAGGATTCAAAACAATTGAAACAAAGTATCCATCCAACAAATCTACATCAACAATTGAAACAAAGTATCATTTTGTATGACCATCACTCATATCTTGAGAAAAACAAGTCTTCCTCAAAAGACTAAGTTAAAGAAAAGACAACTTGGTTCAAAGGCCCTTATAAGGAAAAGGAAATTTCTCTATATCAATAGACAACTCTTTCTCTCACATAGAGTATTCTTGTGTCATATGCACTTGTACCTTCAGGGCAAAACCAATGAATTTGACAAAGAGCCTTTGAGCAATAGAGCTTTCACTCAATATAGAGATTTTGATTATCAAAAGAACAAAGGGGGCAAGATCAATCCTGCTTTCTTTCCTAAAACTTGTATCACATATAACAAAGCTCAAGAGGAACCACCAACCCCTATAAGAGAGGAAGAAGTAGAAACCTCCTTCATAATGGAAGAATTTTATTGAGACACATATCCTATCCACTTTCACATCCAAACATCACAAATTCACTCAACTCTCAACACAAAGAGGTTTTATCCTTAATCCTTTCATATATTTCTTAAACAAACCAACAAATCATTTTTAGGGTGTCTCTACATCTAGGATCTATCATCCTAAGAGGCATTTCTACACATCTAGATAGGTTAAAACTAGTTTATGAGTGCATCCTCTCATTACTAGGTAGCTTGGATTAAAACACATCTCAAAGCTTGCTATACCTCATCACATCAAATTGTTGAAAAACACAAAAAGAAATTCACAAAGAACTCTGTTGACATCCAACCTTCATTATTAGAGATCTATCCCCCACCAAAAATTTCACAAAACTTGTCTTCCATCAACCATTTCATCACCACATCATAGTCATTTTTATAACATCAACTTTTAAAACATGGCTCAAACAAGAGCAATAAAAAATTGACAACCAGAAATTGAAGAGGGGGACGAAAACCACAATGATTTTCATGAGGCCTTTGGAGAAGGCACTAATGATGAAGATCCTAAGACTCCCACTCCAGAAGAATTGGAAAGAGCACAACATAATCCAAAATTCAACAGATTCTTTGATGAAATTCTTAGAAACAATGCCAATGCTTATTTCTTGAGACTCACTCAAGAGGGTGCCAAACTTCCCTCCAATTTTGATACAACACAATTACGACAAAAATCTGAGCAACATAGCTATCATGATGATGGAGGAGGTAGAGACTACTTCTGCTATGACCCTAATCATCAAGGGAATCCTCCACCTCCTCCTTCTTCAGAAATAGACATGTTGAGGCAACAAGTAGAAATTCTTACCCAACAACTGAACAGTGGTGTGAAGACCAATCGAGTCTCACTTAATGACATTTTCCCATATCCATTTGACAGGAACATGCTTATGCCACCTTTCCCATAAGGGTTCAAAACACCCAAATTTGAAAAATATAGAGGCAAAGGAGATCCTAGGGACCATGTGCAAGAATTTCACTCTGCTTGCTTAGAGGTGGCCTATGAGGAAACATATCTAATGCACCTCTTTCCTCAAAGTTTGGGAGGCACAACCACACAATGATTTTCATGACTGCCGGGTGGTATTAGAACATTTGAAGAATTGGTCTAAAAATTTATCGCTCATCATTCACACAACATAGAACATGATGTCACCATGGCAGAATTTGTGCAACACAAAACAAAAACCAAGGGAGTTGTTCTAAACTTTCCTACAACGGTGGAGACAATTGTCTAGCTGACGCTCCCTTCATCTACCTGAGCAAGAATTAATAGAAATTTTCATTTCTAAATTAAATGATGAAATGGAATTTCATTTGGACATGAAGGGTACAAAATCCTTTGAAGAAATGATAACTCAAGGGCTGAAATGTGAAAGAGCCCTCATTAAAAAGTGACTTATCAAAATTTATAACAAACACAAAGATGGTCCTCGTCCACACTATAATAGCGACAAACCAAAATTTTGGAACAAAAACAAGAATGTTGTCAATGATGGGATAGTGGATGCAAGAATAGTAAAAATGGCACAACCTGTGGTTAGGTTTGCAGGACAAAATCCCCCTCCTAACAACAACACCAACAATAATCCACAAAATCAAGGTCGCAATACACAACAAGAGGAACCAAAACAAAAAGATCAAAAATACAAGCCAAAACGCACATATACGCCCATAGGGGAACCAATCGAAATGATCTTACACCAATTAATATCCTCCAATATTCTAACCTTACCAAAAACATCCAATTAGAAGCCTAAAGTCAAGCCACCATGGTGGTGAGATCACCAACATTATGAATTTCACCAAGGAAGAGGGCATAAAACAAGCAATTGCCATCAACTAAAAGATCTTGTTTAGGATCTTATCGATAGAGGAGAAATCAAAATTGAAGGAAATGACCCAAAAATATCCAATGATGATCACTTAATGGTCAAAAATCCACTTCCATCACATGATCAAAGGGGTCCTTCCACCTCAGGGAGAAACACAAATACCACAAGCAATTACACACAAGCCGCATACAATTATACTGTAAATCACCTTTATGATGCGGATGAACAAGTTGCAACTCTTACCATAAATGATCAAAATCCTGCATGCAACATTGTTATGCGTCATAGCAAGATTACTATTCGAGGGGCACCAGCAGGAATGACACCCCTCCCCAAACAATATAATCTTGTAC
Organism: Cryptomeria japonica; assembly: GCF_030272615.1. Classification (NCBI taxonomy): domain Eukaryota; kingdom Viridiplantae; phylum Streptophyta; class Pinopsida; order Cupressales; family Cupressaceae; genus Cryptomeria; species Cryptomeria japonica. Next base: position 45,718,461 of record NC_081407.1, on the reverse strand, counting down.
AGAAATTGGATAAGACACCAGCTGTCATCTCCATATTAGAGCTTTTACGCTTATCCCCCTCACATAAAACAATCTTGGACCAGGCTCTCCAAGAAGCGTCTTTCCTCGCCAACCTCAACACAGATCAGTTTCAAGTCATGGTTGGTAGTCTAAAATCATCACCATGTCTCACTTTTAATGAAAGTGACAATACATCCTTCCAACAACCCCGTAGTGCCTCCCTCCATATTGAACAATTCATAAACCAAAATAGGTATCAAGAAAGTCTTTATTGACAATGGAGCCAGCTTAAACATATGCACCTTCTAGTTAGTCACAACATTGGGTTATGCAATAGAATCAGTGGATGCCAGCAAGAAGATAACCATCAAAGCATATGATGATGTAGAACGTTCTTCCAGAGGAGCTGTTACATTACCCATCAGGGTTGGGCCAGTGGTGAAGCATATAGTTTTCCAATTTCTAGACCTTCCTTTTCCATACAATCTCTTGTTAAGAAGACCTTGGATACATGCCATGCAAGTTGTCCCATCCACTTATCACCAATGTATCAAGTTTCCATATAATGGGGTAGAAATGACAATCCTTGATGATGCTAATCCATTTACATATTGTAATAATATCCACCATCATCCAGACATCACCGTACCTAGCAACAAGGAAGCTATCGCTTCCTTATCATATGTTAATCCAACCTCTCTTTCCAGCTTAACAACCCCTACACCAAAACAAGAGAAATTAAAAATGAAAATGGTTGAGGAAGGTCCCAGTGAATATAATCTTAGCCAGCTCTTTTGTGTTGGGCAGTTACTCACATCCCCTAAAACTCATGGCAAACCCCAAGGTTTACTTCAATCACCGCTGGCCAAAAGAACTTGCACTTTGGCACAATTCACCCCTGGTAAAAGTCAAGACGAGGAAATCATGGATGAAGACCTGGCAGAATGGATCTACACATACCCTCTCAACAAAGAAATCCCGAAGGTTAAGCTCCCCACTGACAAATATGGCAAAGGCTTCACTATAATGCAAAGAATGGGCTATGATGGCCATAGTGCTTTGGGACCTTGCAAGCAACGATGACAAGAGCCCTTACAACCTAAGTTGAAACCAAGAGATAAAACTAGACTAGGTTTTCAAAAAGAATTTGTTCCTAAGCTTTGATTCAAAGGAAAACCCAACAAATTTGTGTATCAACCAATTACTTCAAGGATACAATCCTTGACTATATCTGAAACACCAGCAACACCGGCAACCCCACCTCCAATAGCACATAAGCCAGTAAATATTGCACTATTCAATTCAAACGACATCCTAGTTTGGTACAGTAATCGGATGCTAGAGAGTGATTTTGAGACAGATTCACATGAGTGGGAATGGGATTCAGTGCATTTAAATACTTTAGACGAGGAGGAAAAATCACCTCCACCACCTCGTAAGGATATACTGGATTATGGAGAAGCATGGATTACAAAATTTTGGGTTCCTGAGCTAGAAGAAACTTCCACATGCCCTATGTCAAATCCTGCGTCTGAATTTGATGAGGAGAGTACCATCAATGAACTTCACACCTCCATATTAACCCTCATTGATGCCTCCTACGAACTCAACTTAATCAATGAAGTAATGCCTATCATTCATATCAAACTCATTGAATGCAACTAGCCAAATCTCCCATGCCTTGACCATTTCCAAAATGATGAGGCACTCATAGACTTTCTAGAATTATGGGATAACATACCAAGTGGAGATCATAAAGATGGGTTTTCTTTTGAACTTAACAGCGTAGCATACTTTGGGGCAGATGTCAAACCTTTCAGCTCTAAAAATATTACAATAAAGCATGGATCTTCTAGTGAAAACCACACGGTGGCACTTTTTGATCCCAAAAGAGTAAAAACAAAGAGCGTATCCAAAGGTGAAAACCTCTCCGAGGTGCCTGGGGATGAAAGGTTTGACATCCTCCCCTTTAGTATGAATCAAGAGAGATCAACCATCCTAATAGAAGAAACAAATGAATTCAATGTGGGGACCCCTGAGACTCCTCACAAAATATATTTGGCATCTCTATTAACTCTTGAAGAACAACCAAAATTTTCGGAATTCTTCCAAAAGTGCCAAATCAACTTTGCATGGTCTTATAAAGACATGCCCAACTTAGATCCAGATTTGGTCATGTATCACTTAACTCTAGTAGAAGGAGCTAAACCTATCAAACAAAATCTCAGAAAGATGTACCCACAGATTGTCATTCTTGTCAAGGCTAAACTTAAAAAGATCTTGGATGCTGGTTTCATCAGACCAACTGATTATGCAGAGTGAATCTCCAATATTGTACCTGTTGGTAAACCTAATGGGGGCATCCATATCTGTACAAATTTTAGAGATTTAAATAAAGCATGTCCTAAAGATGACTTTCCTTTACCAAACATCGACATGATTGTCGATCTAACAATAGGGTCATTCAATGATTTCTCTTATGGATGGCTTTTCAAGATATAACCAGATTAAAATTGCTCCAGAGGATCAATAAAAAACTACTTTCACATGTCCATGGGAAACATACTATTGGAATGTAATGCCATTTGGTCTGAAGAATGCAGGGGCAACATATCAAAGAGCCACGACTACCATCTTCTGTGATATGATGCACATAATATTGGAAGATTATGTGGATGATTTACTAGCTAAATCATTAACAAGAGAGGGTCATCTTGCAATACTGGATAAAATCTTCAATAGATTAGAACAATACCACATTTGTCTCAATCTAAAGAAATGTGTCTTTGGAGTAACTTCCAGGAAGCTCTTGGGATACATTGTCTCAAGTAAAGGCATCAAGGTAGATCCTGTGAAAGTCAAGGCGATCATGGAAATGCCACCTCCAAAGAATATCAGGCAGTTGAGGACATTATAGGGGTGGCTACAATCCATTTGACGATTCATTGCATAATTGGCTGATACATGTCATCCCTTCACCCATCTGTTACATAAAAATATCCACTTTCAATGGGATGTAAAATGCTAGCAAGCATTCCAAATGCTTAAAGACTACCTAATGAATACACCATTGTTGATTTTACTGGATCCAAGCAGACCTCTCTTATTATATATTTCAGCTACAACCACAACATTAGGAGTATTGCTTGCAAAACATAATGCGGAAGGAAAATAATGTTTTTTCTACTACATCTCTTGAACACTGGTAGGCTATGAACTCAATTACACACCTATTGAGTGAGCTTCCCTAGCAGTTATCTTGGTAGCCACCAAATTAAGGCACTACATGTTAACACACAAAGCACAACTTATTGCTAAGATAGATCCACTCAAGTACCTACTCAGCAAGGCAGCATTGACAGGCCGCTTGGCCAAATGGGTTATGATCCTAAGTGAATTTGATATTGAGTATGTGGACCACAAAGCTATCAAGGGAGAAGTTATTGTAGATCAGTTAGCTGATACACCACTCAAAGGCGACCATCCTCTTATTTCCAACTTTTCAAATGAGGAAATTTTTCATGATCATAGCTCCACAACCCTGCAAGCTATATTTTGATGGCTCATACACTAGACATGGCTCAGGGGAAGGTAGTCTTTTTATCACATCTCATGATGACAGTATCCCGAAGTCCTATAGACTCACTTTTCCATGCACAAATAATGTAGTAGAATATGAGGCCTTGATCACAGGACTCAGATTTTCCATACAATGCAATCTAAAAGAGCTACAAGTATATGGAGATTCCCAACTGGTCATTTGACAAGTCACTGATGACTACCAAACAAAGGATGATAAGCTCATGCCATACAAAAAGATGGTGGATAGTTTCAAAGAATCATTTACAACTATCACATTTGAGCAAGTACCAAGAGATCAGAATCGAGCTATCGATGTAATGGCTACAATTGCATCTCTCCTGGATCTTCCAAAAAAATTGACACGCTATGAGTTCCTGGTGGAACAGCTTTGGATCCTCGCTTATGATATCTCTAAATCTAAAATGATATGTCACCTTATCAGTTCTAACTCCCCATGGTATGGTTATTTTTTCACTTACCTACATGACCACACACTTCCCCCTAACCAATCAAACAACCAACGAAAAACCTTTATCTGCCAAACCGCTCAATACACCATCATTGCCAAAACCCTATACAAACGAAGTCTTGATGGTACTCTCCTTCAATGTTTGGAATAAGATGAGATAACAAAAGCCTTAGAAGAGGTACATGAAGGAATGTGTGGGGCTCACTCAAGCGGTCCTTCACTAGCAAATAAAATCATGCGACTTGGATACTATTGGCCCTCCATGGAGAAGGAATCCTATTATTTTGTCAGAAAGTGCAAGAATTGCCAAGTTCACAAAAATCTGATACATGCCCCAGCACATCAATTATAACCTATCACAACACCATGGCCCTTTTGTCAATGGGGACTTGACCTTGTGGGTAAAATCCATCCATATTCACTCAACGGTCATAAATTTATCATTACCACCACAAAGTACTTCACCAAGTGGATCGAAGTCGTTCCACTCACCCAAGTCACCGGCAAAAAGATCTCCCCATTCATCCTCAATTACATCATCTGCCAGTATGGTGTACCCATGTCCATCATCATAGATAATGGGCTCCCTTTCAAAAATCAAGATGTTCATGAACTTTGTGAGAAGTTTCATATCCAACATCATTTTTCTACCCCATATTACCCACAAGGAAATGGTCAAGAAGAAGCATCCAATAATAATATATTGATGATCCTAAAAAAGATAGTCAATGATGTTGGTCATGATTGGCACATTCATTTGAATCCAACACAATGGTTATATCAAACTAGCATTCAAACCCCTACACGCCCAACCTCCTACTCACTAGTTTATGGAGCAAAAGCCATCTTGCCTATTGAGGTTGAATTACCATCTCTACAGGTCTTCTTGTACAATCTAATAAATGATGAAGAATACAGAGTCTCACGTCTTTAGAACTTGGAACTGCTTGATGAAAAGCAATAAGTTGCCTACACCTAAAAGCCTATCAATAGTGCATGAGAAGAAGCTACAATCATAGGGTCAAACCTCGCACATTTGAAGTAGGTGATCTTGTTCTCAGGGAGAACCCTTGCAATCAATCAAACAAAGAACACCGAGGCAAATTTGAATCCAATTGGCTAGGTCCATATGTCATCACTGTCGTCTTCAAGTCTGGGGCATATCAGTTAGCAACTTCAGAAGGAGAACCACTAGCAGATCTGGTCAACAACATGCATCTCAAAAGGTTTCATACATAAGCTATGTAGAGCATCAAGCTCATCCAATATCAGAAAATACCAAAAACATTCAAAAAATAGTCCTGAACAAAATACAAAAATACAAAAATCAAGAAAATAGTAAAGAAAAATCATTCATCCAAATGGTGAAAACCACTCCAGTGGTGCCTTGGGTAAGTATGGTGGTGAAAACCTAGTAAACATGCACCATTTGTAAGGCTATGGATCCATTTTCCTTCAGCCTTATTAGAATCACATCCATTGCATCCATTCATCCATCATTTATACCATGACTTGTTATTGATCTGCAATCAGGGTTATTACTTCATGTGTCTCGCACCACGCTTTCATAGCAACATCTAACTAGGGGCAATGCTCTTAAACCTACTGATGGGAGTGGCTTCTCCATGCTTGTGATTCATTGAGTTTCTCATTCAAAAATGTTTTGAAATAATACCAAAAACATTCATAAAATCTTATAAAAACCCAAAAACATTTGTAAAATATCCTAAAGAAAATACCAAAAACATTTACAACATTCAAAAAATCCAAAAACATGACAAAAACATCAACATCAATCAAAAACATTGCAAAGTATATTATTCCTTGTACATACACATCGCAAAAGACACAAAATAACATTTTGAGCTACTCAAACGATGACCACCTATCAAGTCAACCAACCAATCAAAAAATCTACACATGACCATATTCACAAGGATGCATCCTTCCCCACAAACAAGACATTGTAACATTTTCCTTGAAAATAAAATTATGTTTGGCTGATAAGCACTTGGTTGATTTTTATTTATTTATTTATATCAGGTTCCTACACTACTCCAGGATATCCACAAGTGATTAGAGTGGCCGGGATGGTTCTTGATATCTTTTTCTTTGTTTGTTTGTTGTCTTTGGATTGTTCCAATAAAGTTCTGGGGCATATATTAATGGTGTCTACATGGTAATTTCACTAAGCTACATGATCCTATGCAAAAATACAGTAATGGATCACTATGGCTTACTGACTACAATGTATACCTCGACCATTTGTACATGAATGAGAATGGAGGGGAACTTTCCTTGTCTGCGATGTTTGTTTATAGGTGAAACACTCAACCTTGGTTTCTAATACCTTGGCCAAGATCGATACTACCATGCTCGATGATGAAAATTAAGAACTGTGAATAAGCCATACATCGCCATTTTATCTCATCTATTTATATTTCATTCTATTGCATATCACCCATCCATATCGTTGCATATCATTCATACATAGTCATGACAATGGATACTCTATTTTTCTCCTCTTACATAGGAATGGGTCCTAGGTCCTCCATACCTTCTATGTAACTTTGAATTCCCCCCTCACCCTCCCCATCTTGATCATCAACACCACATACCCGTCCATCTCTAAAAAGAGGGGTTGTGTAACCTATGTTACCTAGGTCATCCTATAAGAAAACAAAGTTACTCTATCTACACAAGTACATCGAATCACACACACCTAGACTATCAACATATAATTTTTGATCAAATATCTTCAAGACTCAACAGGTAATCTATTATGGCAATCCCAGACTACAACAGGCTTTTACATCAATTGCCTAGTCTCAATAGGTACGCTAAGTCCAACAAATGCCACAAACAACCTACAATGCAAACACTGTCAATTGATCAACCAATCAAACACAATCAAAATAGAAAGTTACATCAATTGTCTAAGTCTCAACGAGTATTTTGCTTCAGATACCTTGACTTCATCGAGAAATTACATGAATTGTCTAAGTCTCATCAGGTCATTTTGACTCACTTACTCAGACTTTATCTTGTCCAAGTCAACAACTGACATTGACTGTCACACTTTGACTCAACCGAGGCAATTCAACCGATTGCACCAGACTGTCCAACCAATATTGATCAATTGTACAGTATCAATCAAAAGCACAAATGCTACATTTGCATCGTGACCCCTGTGTACTTTCAAGGCTTGTTGTTTCTCCGTATTCATTTCTTCTTCTCCCATTCTTTCACCATTATTTCTAATTTCTTCTATTCTACCTCCCCCAACTTCTTTCTCTTTTTCGAGAGATCGCCTGATTTTTCAAAAAAAATCAACCCATCTCTTGAGGGGGCATACCACCCACTAAATTAACATTTCTGGGGAATATTTCTCATACCTATCTTTCTTTCTTTGAAATGAGGTGATAAATCGCACCATCTCAAAGAGGGGCAAATGTAGACACCCAAATCTATCCACTTAGTTGAATGAATATTTAGTATTTATTTGATTATTTAACCATCAATCAACAATTAATTAAATTGATATTTAATTAATTCATCTTAAACCTCTTATTCTATTAATTAAATAAATTATTCAATTTATCTAAATTAATTCATTAAACTATATTCTAACAATTTATTAAATGAATAAAGCATATTTGTTTAAATTAGACTCTTTCCTCATTTAAATAAATAAATATTTATTTAAATCTCTAAAACCCTCCCACTTGCATTCTCCTACAAATGCGAGTTGCCCAATTTTAGTTGAAGTAAATGAATTTTATTTTTATTAAAATCCCATTTTCTCTCACCCACCAAACCCTTCTAGACTCTTCTAACCCCTTCTAATTAGCCTAATCTCCCTCTCTAATAATTTGCACATTCCCAAACAAAGGTCACTTCTCAAAAATGCCTCAAAGTATTTGAAATGCATTAAAGGCTTTTATTCTTCAACAAGTTAACCCCCAAAGTCGTTTAAAGCCTTTATGGCTCTTACATAACCATTAATGGTTAACTCAACTTACCCACATGGTTAGAGACTTCCAACCATCATTTAACTCATAGGTCTCTTCAAGCATTTATTTCTTTGACCATGGTTATCCCCATTAACTCTTGCACAAGAGTTTATCCATTGGATAAAGACATTATTCATTGGATGAAAGCTTTATCCACTAACTAAAGCCTAACCAAACCCTACTAGGGTAGCCTTCATGTCATCTCAAGCATTTAATGCTTCTTCTCTCTCCTCTCAAGCTATCTCATGTTGACACTTTTCATCATGGGATTGGGTTGAAAGCCATAACATGGATCCCAAACCCATCAATCTTGACCCTTCACCAACCCACTCAATCTTGGCCATTCAATCAACATTTTTCCCTATAAAAGGACCTCATTCCCCAAGCAAAATAGATAATTGGGAAGAATTTTCATTGTTATTATATAAGATTCATATAGACATTAATTAGGAGCTTTTTCATAGTTGTATACACATAAAAATGGCTATGAGTGGTTAAATAAATATTTTATATTTATTTAATATTTATTCTTCTATTAAATAGTTAATTTGAAAAGATTAATTTATTCAATTCATTTTGTGTCTTTCTATTAATTGATTTAATTGAAATATTTTATTAATTAATTCATCTATCATATTGCTCTAATTAATTAAATATCTAATACTTAATTATTTCCTCCAATCATTTGAATATCTAATATCTAATGCTTATTCTTCTATCCTATAGTCTCAAATATTAAATGATTTCTTAAGTTATTTAATCTATTTTCCAACTCTTTCTTCCATCTCCACTTCATTTTTCCTTTGCCAACTCATCCATCATGTGGCTAAATTAATTCAAAAAAATTAAAATAAATAAATCATTTATTAGCCACTCATCTTCAACCTCCAAATTTAATGAAACATTGTGTATGTACACATATTTCATAACCTTCTTCTATATTCTCTCCAACATTCCTACATCTTAGGAAAGACTTGAGTCCACTTGTCCTCTCATGCCTAAATCTTCTCTAATCATCCCTAGATTCTCTCAGTCAGCAACCTGTAGACACCTAAAATTGTCATGTTTAATTAAATAAATATTTTAATTATTTAATTATCTAAGCCTAATTCTTATATTAATTAAATAAATCCTTATTTATTTAATTAATTCATTTATCCTCTTCTAGCCTTATTTCTCATTTAAATAAATACATTTATTTATTTAAATTATCCTTTCCTAAATTAAATAAATATTTTATTTATTTAATTATCTTACTTCTATAAATTAAATAAATCTTTATTTATTTAATTAATTCATTATCTTTTTCTACCCATGACACATGTCATTCATCTCTTAATTCCTACACTACCTACCCCTTTCATTATTTTATTATTTCTTTTACCTACCCTCTAATCCTAGTCGACCTCCTTTTTACACCTCTCAATCTTATCCCTCCATTTCATATTGTGTCTTCTATTTAAGGAGATGCCTTCTTCATTATCAAACCCTAATCACTAATGACTAACAACTTGATCAATTGGCTACACTACGATCCTACTTGCAACCACATTCCGTTCTTTGTTGAGCTCTTGTGCACATAAAATCTGAGAGCAAATATATCAAGCAAGATCAATGGAGATAGGAAGAATGGAGATCAAAACCCTATTGGACATGTGATGGTATAATCTTTGTGATTTCATGTGATTTGCATTGTCTTAGGTAATCTTCATATGTTATGGTGGATCTTTGTTTGATTGTTGGGCTAGGATTTTGTGGTTGGATTCATTTAGCCTTTCAATATTGTTATTATTGTTATCCATTTTCACCATATACATTTTGGCACGCCCGGTGGGACTCTTGTCCCTTTGCATTTAACCTTTTTTGTTGCAGATTTTGCGTTTTTGAAGTTGTAGATCAGACATTTTTCGATGGCATTTTAGGTTTTTCCACGTCTGCGAACTTTTGGACAGCGTCTTTGATTTTCAGGCGCGTCTGAGGAATCTGGAATCGCATCTGTGTTTTCGACAAATTTTATTTTGCAGGTTCAAACAGGGGCGTCTGTGTTTCAGAAGCATGTCTGCATTATTTCTGCCAGCGTCTGTGTCGGAGAAGGGCGTCTGTGATTTTTGGCCACGTCTGTGCATCACAGAACCGCGTCTGTGTCATATAGACGCATCTGTGTCATGGGTAATAGCGTCTGTGTTTTATTGTTTCAAAATTTTCAAATTTTCATTGATTCAATTTTCGGGTTTCGCACTTAGGGTTTCAGATCTGGTTTATTTTTGGACTAACCCTTTCAGATCTAGCTAACTAAGTTTGTGCAGCTTGTCTTAGAAGCAAAACATTTTTTGTTGAAGGCCCCTCTTTCACAAAGTCTTTTGGGTTTCTAAAATTTACCTAACTTGTGTGTTTGCAGGAAGGGGTGATTATGTCAAACAACCCAAACTACTAACAAATTTTGTTGCAGGTCCTTGGCTAGGGTTTTGAAATTTTATTGTGTGCCTTGTTTTCATAGATTAGCAAACACTTCAATTGGTGCACTAAAATTGAATCATTGTCTTTTGTGTCTTGAGAAATAGGCTCTTTTTGTTTAATTTTTAGAGGTCCTGTCTTCCCGTGTGGTCATTAGGACTACTAGTGAGAAGAGAACGACCCAAGTGGTAGCGAGGAAAACCCACCTCATCCGAACCACTACAATCAAATGTATTCATGGTGAAAACTATGAATAACGTGTGCTGATTAGTTCATACCGACACTATGTCTCCCCATAAACCCATTTGATCAAATTTATTTGATCATTTGTAGGGCGTAACCCCTACTGGCTGGGAGCCTTCTGTATTTACAGAGCTGAAAGTGCCGCATGTATGGCCACACGAGCGGATGCCCTTACTAGCACCTTTTTTTTTAGAAGCCCAAATCCTTCTAGTTGTTGGGGCAGGAGGTCGGACCTCTGGTAGCGGCCCACACACATACGGTTCTTAGTAGAGATACAAAGTTCGCCATGGGGAGTTTTCATGGGGAGTGATGCTTGGCTGACCCGAGAAGTGAGTGTCGAGGGTGGAGCCAGTGAGGTCAAGCATCTAAGTATCCGCTCTGTATAGCGTAGCCTCGGGGGTAAAACCCTATGTGGGATCAACAACTATTGTCTTGGCCAGCCATAAGAATTGTGCTTGACTTATGTTAAACATTCAAACATTCAAGACCAAACAACAAAACATTGTGTCTTTTGTGTCTTCAAGTGTATGCAAAACATTTTACATCAAACAACACACTTTTGGAGTTTAAACACTTGCAAACATTGAGTCCAGCAAACATTGTGTCCTCTTGTCACGAAAAACAGTCAAACAGTTGGATTTGGTCACAACAAAACAACTTCACAGATTGGAAAAATTGCACGAAGTTTATAGAAATTGTGTCTGTTTTAACTGCGTCTGAGTCATCTAAACGCGTCTGTGAAGGGCATAATAGCGTCTGTGTATCTAGCAGCGTCTGTGTCAAACAAAGACACGTCTGTGTTTGGGAATCGCGTCTGTGAAGTATACAGAAGCATCTGTGTCCAGAATCAAAATTTTTTACAGTCCAGCAAACAAGAGAAATCAGTTTTGAAATACTTGAGCTTCTTAGGTTGTTTCTTCAGGTTTCATCTAGCATTCAACCTGTCTTTGGGTCTCATATAGTCCATCATTGCTTTACATCTCTCATTACATTCACAATTGTCTAAACTTGAGTCAAAAGGTCACTTGCTTGTCCTCATCATACTTTGGCAACACACTACATACAACTACACTTTGCTTAGTGGTCCCTCATCAAGGTTTCTTACCTTTGGGTCTCATTTGGTCTTACTTAGAGTCAAGGTCAACTTACCTCATCAAGAGAAACTATCCTCTCTTTGGAAGTCACACCTACTCTACTACATACATACTTGGTCTTACACTTTGGACATTGCAAGTACACCTCAGACTCATTTACACTCCATACAACTCTTGGTCTTCTATAGTCTTTTCATTTTTCATCTAGTCTCTCACATCTTGGTCGAATACCTAGTTCATGGTTGAAACCCATCTTCAAAAATCTAGGAGAAAAGCTAAAGAGGCTCAAGAATCCGCAAACATGAGTTCTTATGAGTATGATAACGATTTATTTTTCAATCCTGAGCACACTACATTACCTGACATGGATGTTTATAGAAACATTCCCAATGTGGAAAACACAGACACTACAAACAACAATGCGACACACAATGACAATGTGGACAACTTTTCAATACATTCAGCTGATGTAGAAGAATCCATTATGAATCCTCATTTCAATAGATTGGTTGAAGAAATAATGAGGAGGGATAAACAATACTTCTTACACATGATGGCACAAAGTGGAGCTAAAATACCTCATGACTTTGACATGTCTCAACTTATGGAAAACCGACCTTTGCAACAAACTCACTCCAACATGGATCAAAGGAGACCTAATAGTGGAGGAAATAGAGGACCGCATATGGTACTTGAATCACCATCAGCTTTGCTTCAAAAACTAGAAGTCCCACATACACATGCTCAAACATATGATACTTACCTTCGAAGACCATTATGGAAGTCTTATGCAGATAGATATGCTCAAGCTATGGATCAACCAAAACAATTGGATATTCAAAGGCATGCTCAAAATTTGGACACAAGGAAACCCCGTGTCAAATTTGGGGGCAACACAATAGAACATGACATGCCTATAGAATATGGTATACATGCACAAAATAGATATGGGGTTCCTCAACATGAAGCTATACCAAGTGCTCCATATATGCCACATCAATATAGACCTCCTCCATATGAACATGTGTATGATCAATATCATCCATATATGCAACAAGCTCCTCCTCAAATTGGTGTCTCAAACATGGGGTATGCTACAAGAAGTCGATCTCCACCTAAGAGCAATTTGGAGCAACAAATCAGAGATTTACAAAAGAAAATGGAGGACATGAATACACCAAAACCAACATACACTATGAGAGACATATGTCCTTATCCATTTGATAAGAGCATTCCAATGCCTCCATTTCCTGCACACTTTGTGACACCAAAATTTGACAAGTATAGAGGAAAAGGAGACCCCAAGGCACACATAAGACAATTTTTCACAGCTTGCATTGAGGTAGCGGTAGAAGAAACATATTTGATGAGATTATTCCCACAAAGTTTAGGCGATCAAGCTATGGAATAGTTCTCTCAACTACCACCTGGTATTAAATCATGGGGTGACTTAGCAGAGGCATTTATTCAACATTTCTCCTACAATATAGAGACAGATATCTCAGTCACTACTTTGTGCAATACTAAGCAAAAAGAAGTAGAATCTTTTGCATCATTTTTACAAAGATGGAGAAATCTAGCTAGCAGATGCTCTTGCGAAATTCCATAGAAACAAATGGTAGAGATGTTCACTCAAAACGTTAACAAGGACATTGGCTATGATCTAAGGCAAGCTTGTTTGTCCACCTTCAAGGATGTCATTGAAAAGGGCTTAGCAACAGAAAAGGTCTTAATTGAACGAGGAGTCATTAAGATATTCAAGGAAAACAAAGATGACTTTAAAGGAAAAGACAAGCCAAGATTTTGGAATAAAAACAAGAACACAGTCAATGATGGTGTTGTTGACGCCAATACAGTGAGACCCAAATTCATCTTTTCGGGATTAAGTTCTACAAACAATCAAGTGAACACTCAAACAACTTCTAGACCACGAAGGAAGTACACCCCATTGGGAGAACCACTTGAATCAGTCTTCAAAAAGCTTGTGGCAAACAAAGTGATCACAGTTCCAGATTTTCCTCCATATGAACCAAAGGTCAAACCAAATTGGTGGAATGATGATGAGTATTGTGAATTTCATAAGAGCAAGGGTCATAAGATAGGAAATTGCCATCGACTGAAGAATATTGTGCAAGATCTCATTGATAGAGGTGACATTGAGATTGAGGGACACTCATCTAATCAAGAACATGAGATGTTTAAGGAACCATTCCCAAAGCATGACAAGGGAAAAGCCAAAGTCACAGATGATCAAGACAACTATACTAGAGCACCTTACAACTATGATTCAACTATCAATCATATCTCGATGGACAATCATATCTCTACTATTACCATCAAGAACAAAAATCCTGAGAATCCTCCTCAGAGACCCAAGATTGTCCTAAGAGGTGTTGGATCTTCTTCCGAACCTACTTCTGAATGTCATGTTACAACTCGTCGAGGTAAGATTACTTTGCCAGGTGCCTCCACTAAAAATACTGCTTCTTCATCAACTAAACCTAAGTATGACCTTGTAGAACAGTTAGGGAAGACACCCGTGCTCATCTCCATACTTGAGCTCTTACGCATATCCTCTGCTCATCAAGCCATTCTTGACAAAATCTTGAGAGACACCACCGTTCCTACTGATCTGAACGTGGACCAGTTTCAAGCCATGGTGGGATACCTATCCATTCTGCACTCCCTTAACTTCACAAAAGCCGATGATGCCTTCGTAAGTCAGCCACATAATGCACCACTACACATTGAAGCCTTCATACACAAACATCGAATAAAGCGAGTCCTGATAGACAAAGGAGCTGGTCTAAACATTTGTACATTGAGCACCATTAAAGAATTGGGATATTCTAATAAAGCTGTGAATTCAACAAATCAAATCACCATCAAGGCATATGATGATGAAGAGCGCTCATCCAAGGGCACAGTCACCTTACCTCTAAGAATTGGGCCAGTTACAAAGGATGTGGTTTGTCAGGTCCTAGATCTAGATCTCACTTATAATATATTGCTAGGACGTCCTTGGATTCATGAAATGAGGGCAGTCCCATCAACATATCATCAATGCATTAAGTTTCCTCATAATGGAGTCGAGGTAACAGTTAACGGTGATCCTAATCCGTTCATATATTGCAATAACCTGAGATCACATACGGAGACCATCATTCCCAGTAATCGTGAGGCTGCTCCTTCTTCGGCATACATTGACCCTGAGTCATTGAAACCTTCGACATCAAAACAAGGTGAACTTAAAGGCAAATTTCAGGACAAAGGCATGGGAGAATACACTTTAAATCAGACCATGTATTTACGACAAGTCATGAGCTCTCCAAAAGAATATGGAAGGCCACATCCTAACAAGCAAATATCTATCATGATACTCAAATGGGATCCTACTACCTTTCAAAGATGGGGCGAACTAGAAGAGGAAGATTTATACAAAATGCTTTTCAAAGACATTGAAGAGGACACACAAGATCAGATCAATATACCCTGTGAGAAATATGGCAAATGCTTTAACATTCTACAAAAATTCGGGTATGATGGAAAAAGCCCTCTTGGGTTACGCAAGGAAGGCATTATGGAGCCCTTACAACCTGAATTGACTGTAAAAAGGGAACGCTCAAAGGGACTTGGTTTTCTGACTTCCAAGATCCACACTAAAAGGACAGAAGAGGCATCACAAATCAAAGTTGCCAAAGTTCAACAAGAGGATTACTGTTCCACAGATTCCAACGAATGGGAATGGGGTTCAGACAAATCCTCCAGTGACTATGAGCTCACCGAGACATTCAGAGAGCCAGATGAACCCACAAAAGAAGAGGAATTTTATAAAAAGTTCAGAGTTGGTCAAGAAACAACCCATAAGGATTGCACACGGTCTTCGTTTCAAGGTTCTAAGTCAAAATCACATAGGATGAGAACACCTGTCCCAGAAGGCGCTACTAGTGATGACAATTTGGATTCGCTTGTGATCGAAATTGATGAGGAAAGTGCCATCGATGACCTCGACAATTGCCTTGATATACCCGAGTATAACCACATCTTCACTCTTAGCCCCGCAAACTCCGAAAACATTAAAGGCCTTCCCCTTGTTCACCACCAACTCATTGACTGGGATTATGAAGGACCAGCACACTTTGACACATTTCAAAATGACAAAGCTATTATTGACTATCTTGGCATACAAGATGATCTTCCCCCTGGGGACCACAAAGAAGGATACACCATAGAACTCAACAACATGGCATATTTTGGTGAGGGTGTCAGACCTTCCAGTCGCAAAAATGTGAAAATAAGAACAAATCAAGGGTCTTATGGCGAAAACCACACTGTGGCGCTATCTAATTCCAAAAAAGTAAAAAGAAAGGATGTATCTGAGGGTGAAAACCTCTCTGAGGCACCCGAAGATGGAAGGCTCGACATTCTCCCAGCATCATATGAGGAAAAGTCATCCATGTTGGTAGAGGAGACTATCAAAACGAACATTGGTACAGAAGAAGTTCCACACAATATATTCCTGGCTCAATCATTGACAGAGTCTGAAAGGGCAAAATTCATAAGCTTCTTCAAAGAACGACAAATCAACTTTGCATGGTCATACGCTGATATGCCTGGACTAGATCCAGATTTGGTAATGCATCATTTGACAGTCAAACCGGGGGCAAAGCCAGTGAAACAGAAATTAAGGAAAATGCATCCACAAGTGGCATTACTAGTCAAAGCAGAGCTGGAGAAGTTATTGGATGTCCGATTCATACGCCCAATTGATTATCCCGAATGGATCTCCAATTTAGTACCTGTCAGTAAACCAGATCGCAGCATCAGAATATGTACAAATTTCAGAGACATCAACAAAGCTTGTTCGAAAGATGACTTCCCATTACCAAATATTGACTTGATCGTTGATCTCACAGCAGGTCACGAAATGTTATCTTTAATGGATGGATTTTCTGGTTATAATCAAATCAGGATTGCACCCGAGGATCAACGCAAAACATAATTCACTTGTCCGTGGGGAACTTTCTATCTGAATGTCATGCCCTCTGGGCTGAAAAATGCAGGTGCTACATATCAAAGAGCAATGACCACTATCTTTCATGATCTCATGCACATAACCGTGGAAGATTATGTTGATGATCTCTTGGGTAAATCAATAGACAAAGATACACATTTGGACATACTCTCAGTCGTCTTTGATCGGCTGGAAAAATACAAGGTAAGATTAAATCCCAAGAAATGTGTCTTTGGAGTAACCTCCGGGAAGCTCCTAGGATTCATTGTGTCCAAAAGAGGAATTGAAGCCGATCCAGCAAAAGTCAAGGCTATCTTGGACATGCCACCACCTAGAAATATCAGTCAACTTCGATCTTAAAAGGGAGACTCCAGTCTATACGAAGATTCATAGCACAACTTGCAGATAAGTGTAATCCTTTTCAGCACCTGCTACATAAAAATATCAAGTTCAAATGGGATGATAACTGTCAACAAGCTTTTCAGACGCTCAAAGATTATCTTTTGAATCCGCCAGTTTTGATGCCACCAATTCCAGATCAGCCTTTGCTACTATACATATCAGCTACTCCAACAGCACTGGGGGAACTCCTAGCACAACAAATAGCTGACGACAAGGAAAAAGCAGTATACTATATCAGTCGCACATTGGTGGGATATGAGCTAAACTACACACCAATCAAGCGTGCATGTCTCGCTGTGGTCTTTGCTTCACAAAAATTACGCCATTATATGCTTACTCATAAGATTAAGTTGATTTCAAGAATTGATCCATTAAAATATCTTCTCAATAAAGAAACACTTACTGGGCGACTGGCCAAGTGGGTAATGATCTTGAGTGAATTCGACATCGAGTATGTGGATAGAAAAGCAATAAAAGGACAAGCAATCGTGGATCAATTAGCAGATGCTACCATGATAGATGATGTTCCTCTAAATTCCAAATTTCCAGATGAATGCATTTTAACAATATCACATGCAAAGCCATGGCAACTGTACTTTGATGGTTCCTACACACAACATGGGGCAGGAGCTGGTATTCTCTTTATAACTCCTCAAGGCGATTCTATACCAAAATCATACCGCTTATCATTTCCTTGCACTAACAATATAGCGGAATATGAGGCATTAACAACTGGATTACGAATTGCAGTTCAGTGGAAGATCCAAGAACTTCGTGTTTTTGGGGATTCTCAACTTGTCATCCGTCAAGAAACTGATGATTACCAAACAAAAGATGAAAAATTAATGCCTTACAAACAAATGATGGATGATTTGAAACAACACTTCGCAAAGATAGATTTTGAGCAGATACCAAGAGAGAAGAATCGTGCTACAGATGCCATGGCTACAATTGCTTCACTAATTGATCTACCTCAAAATGAAACCTGCTATGAGTTCCTGGTAGAAAGCCTGTTGGTTCCTTCATATGAGATCACTGCTACTGAAATGATATGCGTTGTTGGTCCTGAATCCCCGTTATATGGTTCCATATTCACATATCTTTGTGACAATACCTTACTTCCTGATCTATCGAATAACCAACGTCGCACTTTCATTCGCCAATCCTCTCAATATGTCATTTTAACTGATGTCCTATACCGACGAGGTCTAGATGGCACTCTTCTTAGATGTTTAGAAAGCGACGAAGCTCAGATTGCATTACGTGAAGTGCATGAAGGGGTATGTGGTCCGCATGCTAGTGGTCCTACCTTGGCCAAGAAACTCATCAGGACTGGATATTACTGGCCCAATATGGAAAAAGACTCACATCAGTTTGTCAAGAAATGTAAGCAATGTCAAATTCATGGAGACCTCATACATGCACCAGCACAGGAACTACAACCACTCGCGTCTCCTTGGCCCTTTTGTCAGTGGGGACTTGATCTCATAGGCAAGATTCACCCTCCTTCTTCCAATGGTCATAAATTCATTATCACAACCACATAGTATTTCACAAAGTGGATTGAAGCCGTGCCTCTCACACAAGTCACTGGAAAACAAATTGCTACCTTCATCCTTAACTATATCATTTTCCGGTATGGTATTCCTGATTCCATTATTACTGATAACGGGTGTCCCTTCAAAAATCAGGATGTTCGTGAACTCTATGACTGCTTCCATATTTCCCATCATTTCTCCACACCATATTACCCCCTAGGTAATGGCCAAGCTGAGGCGTCTAATAAAACAATTCTTAAAATCCTCAAAAAGATAGTCGAAGACGCTGGCTGTAATTGACATATCCAACTCAATCCTGCACTTTGGGCCTACCGCACAAGTGTCCGCACACCTACAGGAGCTACACCATATTCACTTATCTATGGTGCTGAAGCCATCTTGTCTATTGAGGTCGAGTTACCTTCTTTACGGGTCTCTTTGCAAAACATCATCAGCAATGAAGATTATAGGGTCTCTCGCTTACAAGAACTAGAACTGCTGGATGAACGGAGACAAACTGCTTTTAATCATCTCAAGGCTTACCAACAACGAATGAGTCGTAGCTACAACCACAAAGTCAAGCCTCGCACATTTGAGGTGGGTGACTTGGTTCTCAGAGAAAACCCCAAGAATCAGCAAGACAGAGAGAAGTAGGGCAAGTTCAAACCAAACTGGCTTGGTCCTTACATCGTTACAGCAGCCTATGTATCTGGTGCATATCAGCTCTCAACTATAGAAGGTGAACCTTTGGAGGATCCTATCAACAACATGCACCTTCGCAGGTTCTACACATAGCTCTTCGAAATATCCTAATTCAAAAATACAAAAAAATCAAAAAATTCAAAAATACAAAAAAAATTATAAAAACAAAAAAATTGTTACTTGGTGAAAACCTGGCAAACAGGTGCCTTGTGACACAAAAAAATTGAAAAATCAAAAAAAGTAAAGAGAAATAATTTCGTCCAATGGTGAAAACCACTTCGGTGGCGCCCTGGGCAAGTACCATGGTGAAAACTGGGTCACCATTGCCATGCGTAGAGACATTGCTCCTCCCTCCTTTAGGATTCACTTTCATCACTTCACATTGCACACACTCACAACCTATTCATCCATAATAAACTTACCCATTCCCATCATGGCTTGTTATTGATCTACCCAAGATTGGTTAGCCATTCATACTAACCATCCCTTTTCACCCCTTTCCATCCATAATAAATCAGATCCTATCTGTGGCTATGGCAAATCTTACGTCTAGTGATGGGTGTGGAACTAAGAACATCACATGTTTCGAGGAGTACAGTTTCTTCTAGCTTTCTTTAGTCTATTCGCGCACAATCCGCAATAAAACAATATTTGCATCATAGATCCGCAATAAAGTTTCATCTTCTCCGCAATAAAGTATTAGTTTCATGGATTCAGTCAGTTTCAGATGAGACAACAGCAACAATTGGCTTCAACAAATCAAATCTTTCAACAGACTCAGACAACATATGGTTCAATGCTATCTATCCATTATGTGAAAGTAAACATTGTGACCACAATCAAATAAGACTTATACAAGTGACAAGAGACACTAAACTTGAGGACTACAGTGGATGTTGGTGTCGAGTCTTGGTTTTCTTTTGATTTTATCTTTTGGTGACATGTCTTTTAGTTTTTCCAGGATGTCTTTGACTAGAGATTCTATCTCCAGGATGTCTTTGACTAGAAAGGCGAGGATGGGGTATCGTCACCTATTTGCATTTGCTGTCTGTGGATTGTCTTTTAGTAATGCTATGACTTGTCCAAGGATATGAGGACACTGTGAGTCTAGTGTGAACTGGGGCATTCTTTGTTTGTGACTATCTTATCTCCATGCAAACAGGTACAATGACTTTCTGGGTCGAACATATGCCTCGATTGTCATAACCTACTTGCCATAATAAAGCTCAATGATGATAACGCACAAGAAGCTCTTTCACGTTCATATCTTCTATCTTTCATCCCCCTTTCTTGATTGACTTCCATCATCCTTCTTGAGTCCGCGTAGCCTGCTATCACATGACTGATTATAAGGACACACCAAAAACATTTGCATTTCATATAGTTGCACCTACATTACTACATATAAGCATTTCATACATACATATAGATATCACAACTGCATCACATCCTGCACACAACACTTGTTAGCACAATTTACATTTGCATTATCATATTCATCTGCATTACATACATTCACATTTGCATCATGCATACACATATAAAACATAAAAGAACAAAAATATTGCATTTGCATCATATACATTTTTGTATCCATCACATAGAAACATACATCATCAAACAATCTCATCACATAGGTACACATGCATATAGCTGCCGCAAAGATGAATCATCTCATATATATATATAAAGTGTCATGGTACAATGATGTCAAAACCATATGGCTACAAAATCACCTGCAGGTGTCTACAATACAAAAATGGTACAAATACTGATACAAGGGAGCCCTCTATGGCTATGATGAACTCCCTCCCTCGGAGCCGCCTGGCCTCGATAGAATCTGGGCCCTCAAGGGACCCGCCCCAGGATCACCCTGCCTATTTGGTGGTGGTGGAGGACCCATGATCCCACCACTTGATGCTTGTCTCCTCCGACTCCCTCCCGTAGCTGTCGCTGTCCGCGATGGTCTATGGAAGCTCCTCGCCCGCTGATCTGCTGGCACGACACCATAATAAAGGTCCCTCCAGTAGGCAATCTCCTCTCTAGCTCGCAGGACATATGCGTAGCCTGCTCCTGTGTCCTCCGCCGCCTGCCTTCCTGCCCTCAGCGCTGTCTCGGCCTCTGTGTAGCGCTGAATCGCCTGATCCCTCTCCCGCTCAGTATCCCTGAGCCTGATCCTGAGTCGGTCCCTCTCCCTCTCCAGATCCTGGATCTCATCTGCCTGGCCCTGGCAGACCTCCCTAAGCTCAATCAGCTCATCCTCCTCTGGATCCCCACCCTCTGCCTCTGCCTGTGGCTCTCCCTCTGCGGGTGCCTGCCCCTGTACCTGTCCCTGTGCCTGTACTGGTTCCTGAATGGGTACCTATCTCGGTACATGCCTAGGTCCCTACACCTGTCTCTGTCCCTGCTCCTATGCCTGTACTGGCACCTGTCCCTGTACCTGTCCCTGTCTCTGTCCCTATGCTCTAGGACCCTGTGCTGCTGGTACTTGCAGGGGCAATCCACCATGACCCCTCACCACCTGGGCCTGTCCCTCCTATCCACCCTCCCTCCAAGGTGCCACCCTCCTCTTCCCAACTACTCCCCTCCACCTCCGTCGGGCTCGGCCTCCATCACCCCCACCATCATCATCATCATCTCCTCCTCCATCTCCCTCCAGTAGCTCTCCTGGATTTGTCAATCGAGGGAATGGATGCTCGGCCCAATATGCTGCATACTCCGCATCCATCCCGGCGTCCTCAATCTCTGGCCACATATCCTAGGGTAGGGGCACCATCTCTGCCAGCTATGTCAGTGCCTGATCATATGACAATAAAGGCCCGAACTGCGCCTGATCCCTCACTATACGGGCATACATACCCGAGCCTCGTGGCATCCTCTGGATCCTGCCATACTGCCTACATACTCTGTCCACCAACTGTCTCTCCAGTATATAGGGCGTCCGCCCAATCAGACACCTTCTCCGGAAGGTGTAAGGCAGCTCCACTACATCATCCTCCCACTCCTCACATCCCAGATACGGCCTCTAGATGACTATGTCAATGTCATCTATCACTCGCTGCCAATGCTCTAACCTGCCAATCCGTGGCTGCGAAGTGATCATGTCATATAGATGAACAAAACTCCATCCATGACCTCTCCCTCTGAAATGTATCGGTCGCGTAATGGGCAGATGCTCATATGCCCAAACCTGTAGTAGTGTCACTCCACAGCCTAGTCCCACTGATCCATGGTATACAAACTAGTGAAGCTCATAATATAGGTGGGCCAACACACATGGACCCCATGCATATCTGGTGTGCTGCATCACCAGTGTCTCCAATGCTCCTCCCCAGCCCACTGCCAATCCCCATGTCACCCTGTCCGGACATAGGAACCCACTGATAGCTCCTCAAATCATAGCTGGCAAGGCTAACCCTGTCGCGGTCATGGTGTCCCATGCCACATGTCCTGCTCTCATCTCTAGGCCGGGATCCTAAAACACCCGTCTCAAAGCCTCTCTGTCTCCATCACGATCATATGGAATCAGATCTCCATCAATCGGTATATGTAGAATCCTATAAACATCCTCAAGGGTGACTGTCATCTCACCCATCGACAAATGAAATGTGCAAGTCTCTGAATGCCATCTCTCGGCCAACGCAGTCAGCAAACCCATGTTTTCCCGAAACTCAGGCACATATAGCACATGTCTCAAACCCATCTCCTCGATGGCAGCTCTATCCTGAAATGACAACTTCGGTCGCAACTTTTGTGTCGACGGGAATCTCTCCCGTGACTCCAACATAGGCAAATACTCTTGCAGTCAAACAAATCAATCATGTCAGTCATTGTGGCATTCACTGTTCATCACAAAATGCTACCTGTTATCTAAATGCATATGGTTATCTATCCTAGTGACACTCACTGTTCATCACAAAGTGTTGCTATCTATCCTAGTAGTGCTCCTTGTTCATCACAAAGTACTACGTGTGTGACACTCGCTGTTCATCACAAAGTGTTACTCACATCTTGCACTTCCTGTTGATCACAAAGTGTTGCTTATACTTTGGGTACTCCCTGTTCATCACAAAGTACTCTATCTTGGTACTCACTATTCATCACAAAGTGCCTTGATCTATCCTAGTCTTCTTAGAGGACCTGCTTGAGTGTATCCTCTCAGTAGCTTATCCAATCGACAACGTATGTTCATCACAGAACTGCCAATTTGACCTAGAAGATAAAACCTTGCATTTTTCATACATAAACGCGTTTTTAACTCACAAACGTACCTATAGACTGCACAAGCGTGCTTAAACAACACAGACGCACCTATTGGACATAAACGTGCCTATATTGTTCACAAATGTGACTTTGCAACATAACGCCCCTGAAGGACGTAGACGCACCCGGATTTGGCACAAACGCGACTCTAGACACAGACGTGCCTGGCACCGACACAGACGCGCCTGTCGGACACAGATGCGCCTGACATCGACACAGACATGGTTTCCCAGTTTTTGCATTTTTTGCACCCTACTTCTAAGCGCATTTATTTCTCTATTCGGCATGCATTAATGACAAAATTAAATGCGTCAAAGTACGAGGAGGTTTGGTGGTACTTACCGGCTCTCCTACCTCTGCTGGTCTCTGAAATCATCGAACGCGATCGAATCTGTGTACGAAGGCCATCGCTGCTGACTGCTGCTGCTCTTTTCTCGCTCTGCACTTTGATCTCGTGAAGGTGTAGATGACAATGAGGATGTCTTTTTCCCGTGGTCTATCTTATAGCCTACCCTAGCCTTGGCCTTCATTTTCCGAGTCAGTCTTCGTTATCCCGTGACTCTGTCACTTTATTTGGCTAGTCCATTCTAGCCTTTCTTTCTTATCGAGAGATTGTCTGCAATCTTTTCAGACATTTTCATCCAATCTCTCGAGGGGGCATATTATTCCCATTTTGGGGCAACTCTGTATCAGTTCATCTTTTCTTTGAAACAACGCGACAAGCCGCATTGTCTCAAAGAGGGGCAAAATGTAGACACCTAAAATTGTCATGTTTAATTAAATAAATATTTTATTTATTTAATTATCTAAGCCTAATTCTTCTATTAATTAAATAAATCCTTATTTATTTAATTAATTCATTTATCCTCTTCTAGCCTTATTTCTCATTTAAATAAATACATTTATTTATTTAAATTATCCTTTCCTAAATTAAATAAATATTTTATTTATTTAATTATCCTACTTCTTCTATAAATTAAATAAATCTTTATTTATTTAATTAATTCATTATCTTTTTCTACCCATGACACATGTCATTCATCTCTTAATTCCTACACTACCTACCCCTTTCATTATTTTATTATTTCTTCTACCTACCCTCTAATCCTAGCCGACTTCCTTTTTACACCTCTCAATCTTATCCCTCCATTTAATATTGTGTCTTCTATTTAAGGAGATTCCTTCTTCATTATCAAACCCTAATCACTAATGACTAACAACTTGATCAATTGGCTACACTACGATCCTACTTGCAACCACATTCCGTTCTTTATTGAGCTCTTGTGCACATAAAATTTGAGAGCAAATATATCAAGCAAGATCAATGGAGATAGGAAGAATGGAGATCAAAACCCTATTGGACATGTGATGGTATAATCTATGTGATTTCATGTGATTTGCATTGTCTTAGGTAATCTTCATATGTTATGGTGGATCTTTGTTTGATTGTTGGGCTAGGGTTTTGTGGTTGGATTCATTTAGCCTTTCAATATTGTTATTATTGTTATCCATTTTCACCATATACACAACCTAGTCAAGGTGAGATGAGTGACACTTGTCTTCTCCTTCCCCCTTTCTCTCAACCTTCACCTTTGCTCACAACCATCCAAATATGCAGATCTGATCATGACCATTGATCTAGGACACATCATCTTATCCTCTCAAGGTCTATAAACTTAGGAGTTTGAGTTGAGAAAGAGTTAGTCTTCAAGTTAGTCTTCAAGTGAGTTTTCAAGCTAATCATTTGTTAAAACTTATGCATCTGTGAGTTTTAATCTTGAAGAAAATAGCATAATCATTTAGCATTGTCATTTAGCATTGCATTTCATAGTATCAGTTAACTATCAGTTATCAGTCCATTCTTCATATGCCATCTTGGAAGCTATCAATGCTTGTCTGAGAGAGCACAATTTGCAACCAGAAACAGTGAAGTTAGGACACAATGAGACTTAAATCATGAAGGTAAAAATAATGTTTTATTTTAATATTCATTTCATGTAGTTTCATTGGTTGAGTATGGATTCCCTATAGCATTTCCTTTGTATTTTGTGAAACTAATATGTTGCAGGTAGTATTTTGATGATGAAATTCAAGTCGACACATTTTGGCGCCCACCGTGGGGCTTAGGCCTCGAACTTATCTTTCTAATATCATGTCTTATTCTCACATAACTAGTTTAATGCTTTTGTAAATCAGTTTCACGCATTTGGGCAATTTGACAGTGCTTTTGCTAGATAGGTTAGTGCTTTTGTTGCTTAGGTTAGCGCCTTTTTTCAATAGAACAACACTTTTAATCATGAATTCACGCATTCAAACATTAGGTTAGCACCTTTGTCGCACATGTTAGCACTTCTGTAACATAGGTTAGCGCTATTGTAATGCAGGTGAGTGCATTTGATAGATAGTTAGCGCATTTGACTAATCTTTTAGCATATTTGACATATGGTTTAGCGCATTTGACAATTGTTTTAGCGCATATGTTCTCTAAGATAGTGCATTTGAAATAGAGTGCAAAATGTGTAATCAAATCTTGAAATTAGGCTTGTGGAAGGACAATATATATGGAATATAACATTAAATTATAAGTGAAATTTCCTCTTCTCTTTTCTCTTTCTTATACTTTAAGTTATATTCCATATATATTGTCAGGATATTTGAGAGGTGTTTTGGACCTCTAGGATTTATAATGCAAAATCTAGTTTTTGGAAGATCCTCCAAATTTCAAACTTAGTCAAATTTCAAGGCATTTCAGGATCAGGATTGAAAAATTTGTAACCACAATTTGAAATTAGGCTTGTGGAAGCCCACTTAAGGTTTTGGATTTTCACTAACTTCTTTTTTATTGCAGGTTTCTAATAGTTTCTTGCAGATTTGGAGTTAAGTTAGGATTTAGTGATTTCTTTTGTAGCTTTTTCAAAGTTGGTTAAAAAGAACTCATACTTCCTTTTGGGTAAAAAGAAATTCATTTTTCAATTTGATGTTCTAAAAAGTACCTCACTTTTTGGGCTCTAAAAATAATCGCATTTGCAAGGTAAAAAGAACAACAAATGAAATATTTACTTTCTTGCAAAGTTGGGATTCACACCTCAAAATTTGAGGCTCTAAAAAGATTTTGGGCTCTAAAAAGAACAATGTTTTATTTTCTCACAAAGGTAAAAAAGCACAAAATACAATTGTTTTTGCAAGTTAAAAAGAACAATCAACTTGTCCATTCTTACAAAGCAAATTATTTTTACAATGATTTTCATTTTGTTGACCAGGATTTCCAAATCTAGTTTAGAAAATCATTTGCTATGTGGGGCTAAAATAAACACCATGCTTGTTGGAGAAACATCTCCAAATAGGACTTAGCCAACAATTGTTTTGAAAAGGTTAAAAACAACTTTGATTGCTTTGTCTTAAGTGGTAGGTATATGCTCTCCCCTTAATTGGGTGACCAAAAAGCCAAACCCACTTTTTCATTTCTTTATTACTTTCAAGCATTAAATCCTTTAGAGGTCCTACCTTCTTGAAGCCTTGAAAGGGCTAGTGAGAAGGGTACAACCCAAGTGGGGAAACAAATTTATCACCAAGTTTACCAACCCACTATAATCAAATGTGGAGGCTGATCAAAATCCCCTCCAATGGAAGTGTGTATTTGATAGCCTTCCCCTAGTATCCTTGTGATGTGAAAAGCCTTTGTTCTAAAGGTTGGGAAGCCTCTTAATTGAGTTTATCATTTGTCATGCCAAACAGAATCCTTACTATGAACCATAGAAGTAGAAGCTTTGAGTTGAGTCAGTTGCCATACATTGGCAATATCATAGTGCAAGGGTGGGGAAGAATCCACCTCCAAGATTACTCACCATATATCTCCCAAGATAACTACTCAATTGAGGATAAATTCTCTTTGGGTTAATTTCTAAAAAAAGGCAAAAAAAATGGGCACCCTCTAGGGGGTAACAAGGTTGTTTGAGCTGACCGAGTATCGAGACTAGTGGGCTATGATATTGTCAATGACCTTTTAATAAAGTGTCTATTTGATGTGTCCTTTATTGTAAATAAAACCAGTGAAAACATTGGGGATTTGAAAATATCCTCACAAAAGCATACACTCAATGTTTAGCATAGGGATGATCATTATTTTCATGTGTGCTATGTCTTCTTGTTATGAATATTGAAATATCTTGCAAATCAACCAATACAACAATCAATTCAAAACAAAGAGTAAAAGAGAAACCTAAGAGAGAAAAGAATTTCAAAATCCAACAAAGCACTTTTTTTTGAGGTGGTTATCAACTTTTAAACTATCTTTAGGCAAGATTTTCATCCAACAAGATTAGGGGAGAATCAAACCAAGTGATCAAGATTTTATCATCCAACTATCTCAATGACAACAATACCCAGCTAGGTATTTAAGTTAGTCAAATCAAGTTTCCATATCAAGAGGCTTTATCCATATCATTTGACGTGCTTTGTCATAGGGGCCTATCGAACAAACCCTCTATTTGACTTAGTGAGCTTGAGTATCTGAAACAAATATCTATCAAGTCAACAATATTAACCTATCTAAACTGAAACTTTGATCACTCATGTGACCATCCCTTGTCGCTTGAAAAAGAAGAAGCTTATTCAAAGGAAATGAGTCCTATCCTAAATCAAGATCAAGATATCATTGCTCTCCAATCTAATCCCATTTTTAATCAAGATCCTACCTATCAAGAATCTTATGATGATCCCCTAAAATTCTGGTATTCTATCCATGATGATCCCCTTTTATCTCAAGAGTAGAGTCCCATTCAACATCCACCTCCTAAGCAAGAGCATGATATCCCTTCCATCTCTTTCACTAATCTAATTCAAAATAAAGTGAAAAATAAAAACTCAAATGATCCTAGTCCAAGTCAAGATCAAGATTAAGAAAAATCTTCATCATCTAAATACATTTTAGGTCCATTCATTCCAAAGTCAAACTCTTCATCCTCCAAATCCATTTTAGGTCCTTTCGTTCCAAAGTCAAACTCTTCATCCTCCAAATCCATTTTAGGTCCTTTCATTACAAATTCAAACTCTCCATCCCTTCTATCCATCTTGGGTCCTTACTTCCCTCCATCCACCATTCCATCACCTCAAATGATCCATAAGAAAAATCAACAAAGGCGCACATCTTTGAACTTCTTTCAGACATCTATCTAAACATCTTTTTAAAACTATTCTTCCATCATTTCCTTTATCTATTTTGGGTTCTTATGGCCCAAAATTCAATTTTCCTCCATCTCTTCATCACTTCTCAAGTTGTACCAACATTCATCTTGAATGTATTTTCATCTATCCTCGCACAAATATTTAAACATTCTATCTATTATCCAACACCTCTTTTCTATCCTTCCATCCCTTTCATTCAATCCTTTGCATAAATTCATCATCTGTGAAATAGGCATTTGTGTCATTTTGTCACATGCTTTCCCATGCTCGAATCTCATGTTTAGTCTATTTCCTAGATATCTATTCATGATACACTTCAAAATTTGAGGTTGTTCCTCTTTAACATTATCTTTTGATTGGGATACGCACTCAATCTAGAAAAGAACCACTTATCGTATCTTGGTACCGACATCTTTTGATTACTATATCTCATACACTTAATCAATTACTCTAAATCATTGTGATCTCTTAGTTGAAGACATGGCTATTCAAAAATCTAATATCTTGCTTCAACGCCACTGTAATTATCAAACCCATGTAAGTTTCATTACTTACAAGCCAATGCAATCAAAATAAGAAAAGAAAAATACAATATCAAAAGATCCAAAGCATGATCAGGAAAAGAAATATCCAGAAAAGAAAAGAAATAAAATATCAAAAATCTTGGCTATGGGAATATGCAAGTAACTCCATCGGGGCTATGGATGCCTGGCTAGTAATGGAGCAATATTTGTGATATTACAATGATAACCTTGTTGGAGCTATGGATTCTTTCTGGCAGTGAGGCTCTATCCAGGATGCTTTTGAAGTTAGGGTAACTCATGTAGCTAGCCACATTGGATTCTGAAGATTACAATGATCATATGAGCGAAAATGAACCCAATTACACACACATGAGTAATCAAAGATTAAGTACCTTGATCCAATTTGGGATTCTTCTTCCCTTTTGAGTCTACTTCCTAGTTGCTAGATATGTTTGGTTGAATTTATCGGAGGTTCTAAGTGTGGGTTGGGTCTCTATCTTTGAAAAGTCTAGGAATACTTATTTAGGTGGTGCTAAATACTATGACAATCTTACATATCACCTCTTTACAAATGGAGACCTCTGTACTTGGGGTCAAAGTTTCATCCACTCTATTATTCATACCACATCTCCCATTATCCTTCCTCCAGTATCCATTACCCTATCTAAATTCATCTAGTTCTATCTGTGAACTTGCTTCATGTTAATCTATACCATATATCCTAACTATCCATTTCTTCCACCATTTATCACTATCTTTGATCTTGTTTCACCTATCCATATCCTATCTCCATCCATATCCCCTTTTCCATCCTTGATCTTGATCAAAACTAAGGACAAAAACATGATTTTAAAAATCTCTTGACATGTCTCTTCATGTTCCATAATAAGATGCATCCATCTTTCACCCATTCATCTTCAACTCAACAATTCATCCATTCCTTGTCTTGCTATACATTGGGGCAACCAAATGCATCTTTCTTCTAATCCAAAAAATTCTTAAAAAGATCACAAAATGTCCAAAAACTAAAAATTAAACAAATCAACAAAATCAAATAAAAAATATAAAATCAAAGCATGACAACATCAACAATTTGTCAAATCAGATCAACAAAAGGAAAAGTCTTGAAGACTGCAATCAAACTGATCACATGCCTAGTTAATCAATTAATCTATCAATATCAACATGTCTTATACAGGGAAAGGTACGCTTGAAACCAGATAGATTAGTCTTATACGGGATAATCACTCTTTGAAACCAGACATTCTTATCAATCATCGAATAAATCAAAACAATGACATAGATTAGTATGACTGCTAGATTTTGTTCTTAGGAATCTTATCTTTATCAATTGATGGCAGGATATGTTTCATCTCTAAAAAATCAGGAAAGACAAAAAAAAATAAAAAAATAAAAATATGCAATAAAAACAAGTGGTGAAAACCTAACAAATGGGTGCTATCTAAAAAAGTGAGTTTTTCCATCTATGAGATCGCTTTGCGCACCTATCCACTCCATCCCATTGCATCTATCACTTCCTTCTATCCTATCTCATCCATTTCATCTTTCACATCTACTACTCTTAACCATTAGCAGAAAATATGCAACTTACCAACAGTTATCAATCTTTGACATACTTGTCGTAGTCACTGTCTTAGATTTTATCAGAATCAATCAATCTGCATTTGTATCCTGCCATGGTTTAGATCTTGATCAATTCATACATCCACAATAAAACTTTGTTTCCACTGGGGGAAAAATTCTAATTCCTTTTTCTAAGGTGATCTTTTGAATCTTTGAAAATCCAAACCATTTGAAAAACTTAGAAAAAACAAAAACATTTAGGAATTTGAAACAGATAATGAGCAAAAAAGCAGCGAGGATCAAGGCATCTTATGACAACTGAATCGTGAAACTTAGAAAATGAAGAAATAACCAGCAAGTAATAAAGGATTATCCGAGATCATTTATCAAGATGATTATATTAGTTAATGACCATAAGAACATTTGAATGACATGCAAGATTTAGTGTTTATTTCTTGATTTTATTGCTAATCATGTACTCTATGTGACTCAAGGATGTCCATGACTAGAGAAGCTATGATGGGGCATGATTATTTTATTTGATTATTGTATGTGGTTTATCTCTTATTAAGGTATGTACTTGTCTAAGGATATGATTAGAAAAAGATCAAGAAGGATGTTCCAAGTCATGCATGAAAGGAGATAATCCGTGTCTATTCTGCAAGAAATACTCAGGTCAACTTGATTCATTATATCAAGTTTCTTGTATTAACTTGCTATATCAAAATCCATGTAAGAAATACTCAGGTCATCTTGGATCATTATGTCAAGTTGCTTGTATTTTCTTACAACATTTATGTCAAGTTGCTTTTATTTTCTTATAACACTTTAAAGCTCAATGATGAAATCAAGCACTGTTACAAGACAACATATGAAGAATGGCACTATCATTTTTAGTTAAATCATTTTAGATTAGCTCATTATTCATCTGAATTATAAGCATTTCATTTCATTCACAGATCAACAGTCACGAATAATGATTGAGTATACTTGGACAAACAAAAAAATAATAATTTGCATTTGATCATTGTAGGTGCATTCATTTTTAGAATCATTTTAATCATTATCCATTTCATTTAGTTGCATTTAAATCATTGCATTATTTTGCATTCAATTAAGTGCATTTCATTAATCATGTAGTGTATCATCATTATTATTTGCATTATCATTTCATTAAAGATCATTTAGTTACATCTTTGCACTTAGATTCATAATCATTATAAGCATTACATAAAAATAAATTAAAAAAATAAAAAAATAAAAAACATTTGAATAAAATATTGCATAATCATTCATTTGCATTCTCATATAGATCATTGCATTTACATCAGATAAGTACAACATATCATTTAAGATAGTAATCATTTTCAGTTGCATCCAAGGTCATTAAAATCAAAAATAAAAAAATATTTATCATTGCATCATCATATAAAACATCATCATAATGAAGAGAAAAGATCATTACATCATCCATCTAATCACTGCATCCATATAATCAATGCATATAGATCATCATAAAATAGAGTAACATGCATAATAAAGATCATCATCATATAGAGTCCATGTCTGCATATAGATCATCATAAAACAATAAAAGTCCAAGTATACAATGATATCGGATCAAAAATACAAATGCCTCATCATTACAAAGTCAAGTTAAGGTTGTCTTGTACCACTACTGCCTGGCTCTGTTCATCTCTATGGCTGTGGGTGAGAAGATCCTCCAAATGCCCATCTCACATGATCACCACTCCTCTGAGGAGGTCCCATGACTCCACTGCTGCTAGTATCCATCCTCACAGTGGTATGATAACTACCTTCTCTTAGGCTCTCTGCGACTAAATACTCATATAGTCATCACCAATGGGAAGTCTCCTTCCCAGCTCGAACTAGTTCTCTAACAGTATCAGTTGAGAGAATGCCCGATCCAACCTACTGAATGTGATCAAGGAGGCCCTGAGTATCCTGATGTCTCCTAATAGTTGTGTCTCTCTCTGTCATGAGTGTCTGTACCTATGCTCTAAGCTGATCTATCTGTGCTCTAAGACTATCAATGGTCTCTTGCTCTCACACATCCTACTCTAGCACATCCTGTTGTGGCACATGAACCCTAATACCCTCATCTCCACCTCCCTATCTACCTGCTGGAATCTCAACCTGAGTAGCTCTTAGATCCCATCATCTAATGAGTGTAACATGACCCTCTGGATCCTCATCCTCTCCACCATGCACTGTAATAACCCTAGGGTTTGGCTGAATCTGACCAAAATCAATGCCTCTCCCGCAACCCCCATCCAGTCCAATCATCCTCCCTCCTCCTATCGATGGCAACCCTCTCGGTGATCTCATCCTTTCCCTTCAAGTTTCCCTCCCAATCCATCCAACTTCTCCCACCCATAGGAAGCGGTCTCCCAGTCTTGCCAACTAGTCCAAACAGTCCTCCACAAACTCTCAATCGACGTCCTCTCTGTCTAGGTCTCCTACCACCACTATCTCCATCTCCTCCCTCATCTTCATCCCCTCTGGCCTCCTGAGAAGCACTAAGCTCTCGTCTATGTCTCTGTCTCCTGATAACTATATCATCTAAATCATCATCCTCATCTCCTGAGCTAGGAGAAGGATCTGTTGGATTAATAATATGAGGAAACGAGTGTGCCAATATGTACTGAGCATAATATGCAGTAACCCAAGGATCTAGAATATGCAATCTCATATCATAAGCTACCCTAGGAGTACCCAAAAACTCTGCATGTTCTAAATCAAATGACAAAGAAGGTCCCCAATCTCGCCTATCTCTATATTGTTGTGCATATATCATGACACCAGTAGGCATAGGCTAAATGATACCAAACTGTCTCAAAATGCAACTAATCAACTGTCTCTCAATAATGAATGGAGTCCAACCAATGAGATATCTACTCTGCATAATAAATGGTAATGTCTATGCATCATCCATCCATGGCTCGCAATCGATATAAGGTCTCCAAATAACATTGTCCAATGAATCAAGAACTCAACGCCACTCCATCTTACCTAGCTTATGCTAAGTAAGGATACCTGCATACAGATAAACATATGGTTGTCTCTCACCACAAACTCTATGATGAATAGGTCAAGTAATAGCAATGTGCTCCAAGCACCAGATCTGCAAATGTGTGCATCCTATCAACAAACTAGCACCCTCATCGAAAAAACCTGATGAAGATCATTATACAAATGAGAAAGCATACAAACACCCCACGCATATCGAGTCCAACGCTGCATCATTATCTAAATAATCTCACCCCAACCAACAACAAAACCTCAAGATCTCCTATTTGGATAGATGAATTCCCCAATCAAACCTGCAAGAATGATAGGGAGAGTCTCATAATACATAATCATATCCTTCCATCGGATCTCTCTTCTCGAAATGATCTCATCACCAAATACGGCTCTGCATGCCTCTGTCCCTCCATGATCCTGAAAATCATATTGAGCTAACTCACAGGTCACTGGGATGTGGAGAATCCTGTAGACATCCTCAAGTATCACACTAATCTCACCCATGGGCAGGTGGAAAGTGTTATTCTTGCTATGCCATCTCTCGGCTAACATTGTCAACAATCCCCTATTATGGGTAATATCAAGCATGTATAACAATTGGTGTAATCCATAGGCATCTATATGTCTCACCTCTTCTTGTGTAAGCTCTGGCACTACGTGTCGCATCACTGGGAATTTCTCCTGACACTAGAGAACATCAAGTTTCTCCTATTTATCAAGAGAATTTGATCATCAATCATCTATCTATCAAATCAAAGAGATTGCTAATCTCTAACATCAACAACTAGTAAATCTTTTCACATAAAGCAAATTAGGCTATCAAATCAATTTAAACCTATCAATCATGGTTTTCTATCAATCACTGAACTCAATCAAACTCTACTATGCTCTTAATCAGAAACTAAATTAGTTTCTTAGAGCTAATCTATCCAATCAAATAAAATCGATCAATCATTTATCATATCAATCAACATTATCAAATCAAACAATCAAGTACCTATTCATCACAATTGCGCATCAAAATGCCTTAATCTAATCATAAAAGTGAATTTTTTACTATGAAATACATCAAACACATTCATCAAAAGGAAAAGCGCTAATATTTTTACCAAGCGTGCTATTCTATTGAATGCGAGTGCTAAATCATACATATGCGTGAACCTTTTTAACAAAAGTGCTAAACTTTCAAGCATATGCGTGAAACAATCAAAAGTGTTGTTTTAAGCATCAAAAGCACAAACACTAAGAGAAAAAGCATTGACAAGCAAAAGTGCTAACATACATCACACATGCGCTAACAAAATGAGCACATGCGCTACATGCAAAAGTGCTAAAACAGAAAACAAAAACACTAAACATACTTGCCGAAAATCAAAAAATTCAAAATAACCAAAAACACGCTAAAAAAAATATGAAAAATCGTACGACAAGTTACAAACAGGCTCGAGATAATATACATATCGATACCGAAACACATTAATATATATATCAGTAGCTTGCCACTTTTGCCTAAAAAGAAAAATATATACATATCGATACACATACTCAAGAGGTCGCTGATATCGTCGAACGTGCTCAAATCTATGGTTCTCCAATGAGATCACCATTTTACCACCTCACTAAGACAATTTCTTCACAAAGCTGACAAGGATGCAAATGAAAAAAAAATTAACTTTGGTTAATTTTATATTTCCTATGTGGAAGGGTAATTAATGTTTTTCAATGGAGCAATTATATTTATTTTTTATGAATAAATTTAATTGACAGACCTTTTCAATTATCGTGAGATCAATCACTTATCAAAATTATTCAACAAATTCACAATCAATCTCCCAAGGGGGCACACAATCAAGATTTTTATCTCTATCAGGCACACTATAGAGACTTGATTTAATCTTTAAAACAATGTTGTCTTGACATCATTTCAAAGAGGGGCAAAATGTATACACATAAAAATGGCTATGAGCGATTAAATAAATATTTTATATTTATTTAATATTTATTATTCTATTAAATAGTTAATTTGAAAAGATTAATTTATTTAATTTATTTTGTGTCTTTCTATTAATTAATTTAATTGAAATATTTTATTAATTAATTCATCTATCCTATTCCTCCAATTAATTAAATGTCTAATATTTAATTATTTCCTCCAATCATTTGAATATCTAATATCTAATGATTATTTTTCTATCCTATAGTCTCAAATATTAAATGATTTCTTAAATTATTTAATCTATTTTCCAACTCATTCTTCCATCTCCACTTCATCTTTCCTTTGCCAACTCATCCATCATGTGGCTAAATTAATTCAACAAAATTAAAATAAATAAATCATTCATTAGCCACTTATCTTCAACCTCCAAATTTAATGAAATATTGTGTACGTACACATATTTCATAACCTTCTTCTATATTCTCTCCAACATCCCTACATCTTAGGAAGGACTTGAGTCCACTTGTCCTCTCATGCCTAAATCTTCTCTAATCATCCCTAGATTCCCTCAGTCAGCAACGCAGTCAAAGGTGAGATGAGTGACACTTGTCTTCTCCTTCCCCCTTTCTCTCAACCTTCACCTTTTCTCACAACCATCCAAATCTACAGATCTGATCATGATCATTGATCCAAGCCACATCATCTTATCCTCTCAAGGTCTATAAAATCAGGAGTTTGAGTTGAGAAAGAGTTCGTCTTCTAGTTAGTCTTCAAGTGAGTTTTCAAGCTAATCATTTGTGAAAACTTATGCATCCGTGAGTTTTAATTTTGAAGCAAATAGCATAATCATTTAGCATTGCATATCATAGTATCAGTTAACTATCAATTATCAGTCCATTCTTTTGTTACTACTTACTAAGTTGCCATTAGTTTTATATCCAAAGTCATTCTATATACTCTAATCGGATACTACTACCGAAATATTCAGTCGGTAAGCATAGAACAGTTAGTTATAGAAGAAAGTAGTCACAGAGCCTAGTATACACTGAGTTGTCTACCAAGTTACACTCTCTGTCTACCGAGTGAACACACACCGAGTGAAACATTTTACTAGATTCATTAAACCTAGACACATGTGTGGAAACGTGTTACAAGATCGAGGAACAAAGAACCGTTATCTCATTGGAAATTGCACTTAAAGATTTTGTATGATTTTGAGGTCATCTATACAATGAAATATTTTGTATGGTTATTCATTCGATAAATTATGTTTGTAAGATCAAAGCAATGAACCAGATCACTGACATAAGAGATCTATTTATACAGCATGGATTAAGGATAAAAAAAAAGAAATGAGGTGTATGAAGCAAGACATGTGCAATAGATAAGCAAGCACTGAGTATTGTGACTGTCAGAGACACAGAAGTCACCAAGAAGGATTTCAGAGAACACTTAAGGAATAGAGTAAATAGAAAGGTTTACCAAGTTACTTTATGGGTTACCGAGGTATGCTATAAGCAAGGTAATCTCATTTTGAGCACATAGAATCTGCTATAACATTCCAGATGTAAAGTTGTAGATATTTGTAAAGATTTTATTGTAATATTTTGAGTTGTAAGAAAAACCTTTAACTGGGTAAAAGACTCTAACAAAGTCTATAAATTGTAAAGCCTTTAACGAGGTGCAACATTTAGAATAAGTGTTGTAAAATCCTTTAGCAAAGTAGATCTAACGATCTTGATACTCCTAACAGGGTAAGGTATCAAAAATAGCTAAACATGTAGCTCTAACTGAGAAACCTTTATTATTGCAGTAGTAAAGTTGTGGGTGCCATCCCCACTGCAGTTTTTCTCTATAACCAAGAGTTTTCGTGTAACCAAAATATATGTGTTATGGAGTGAATCATGTATGATTGTTATTTATTTGTTTTAGCTTTATGTTATGTTACAATAGTTTTTAGTTTATGTATAATAGTAAAGTTATTGTTAAAGAAAGGATTTGAAGTATTGATTCACCCCTCCCCTCTCAGTACATTAGCTTTCCATATTGGGCCTAACAATTGGTATCAGAGCTTGAATCTTGGAAAAGGGTTTAACAGCCTAAAGAAAAAGATCTTATCAATGGAAGGCTATAAACAATCTCGGAGAATTGTGTATCTGCAAGAAGAGTTGGATCATGCTAATCAAGTGATTGCAGACATGCAAAGACAAATACAAAAATCATTGAAAGTTAGAAGAAGATTGACTGATGATTTACAGGACTCTCAAGAGTTAGTGGAACAAATTGAGACATCATCTGAGAATAGTATTATCTGAAGAGACTGAAGAAGTGACTAGAGAATTGAAAGAAAAGAACAAAGCACTGACTGATTAGCTAAAAGCAATGAAAAGAGGATATAAACATTTCAACACATAGATGACTGAAAATCTTAATGCATTGAGGACAGCCAAGGATAAAGTAAGAGATCTAGAAAGAGAAAAACAATAGCTTGAAGCATTAGTATCTGAAAAGAATGATGAAATCATTAGGATGACTGGAATTCAAAGTAATCTGTCAGATTAATTGGGTTATGCACATCATGAAGCAAATCTGAAAGATGATGAGAATCAAACATTGAAACTTGAACTATCAAGGTTGACCAATGAACTTGAAACAAAGAAGAAATCCAAAGAAACACTGAAGAAGAGTTATGAAGCATCAAAGATGTTGGATGAGAAATTGAATACAAAAAGACCAAACAAATTTGTAGGACTCGGTCACAAAGGAAAAGACTCTACTAAGAAGGGAATCCACACTACCGAGAGAGGAGAATAATCAAAGCAAGCTGGAAACAAGAAGAACATCAAAGGAAAGAAGCCTATTTGCAACTACAGTGGAAAACAAGGACATACTGCTAATATGTGCCAAATCAGAAAAGGTAAGCAACCGAATGTCACTAGGTCTAATGGTTATTGTCACAATTGTAATCAATAGGGTCACACATCTAACCAATGTAGGACAAAGTCTGCTAGCAATTATTAGAAGGCAAAATTCAAAGGATTTTGAAAAAACTGCAATAGATATGGACATAGTACTGAGAAGTGTTGGTTAAAGCAAAAGAACTATATGTGGTCTGCACACCGAGCAAATACTAGAGGCTATCAAACTCACATAGATTCTAACCGACAATATTCTATAGTACCATGGGAGTACAATACAAGGATATGGTGTGAATGTTATGGAAGATATGGACACATAAGTGCCAACTACTTTATAAGGTTTGGAATGAACAACCGAAGATCATGGAGAAATCCTGGTATGGCATGTTTTCATTGTCACAAAGTTGGACACTTGGCTAGAGACTATAGAGATCAAGCTAGAGGAGGCACTGAGGAAATAAAAGGCAAATTACAGATGATTTGGAAAAAGAAGGAAATTGTGTCAAATGAAGAAAGCACCTTACCCATTGAGTTAGGTGCACCTATTCCAAATTAATCCGTGAAGGTATGAAGGGATTGCATTCTTACAAAGGTTAAATCTTAACAGTTCCTATTGTATTATGTAGTTAATTCAAAATCTACATAGCTAAGATGCATTAGCAAGTTTGAAATAAAGGAAGCCTGTCAAGTCAGTAAATACAGGAAGCCTGTCTAGTCGGTAAATACAGGAAGTCTGCCTATTCGGTAAAAGCATAAAAAGGAAGTGGTACCGAGTGCATTTAATGTTTTTGACCTAACTGCATAGAGTCTGATAAGGTATATTGTATACTTAAAGCTTTTGCGCGGTCATTTTACACTTACCAATTTTTCAAGAGAGTAGAGCAAAGGGATTAAAAGGTGATCAAACCTCCTACGAAGCATAATTCAAGGTATTTACACATCGATCTCAAGCATTTTTAAGAGCTAGCTACCGAGAAATACCAGTGTGATTATCTGTTTTAGATTTGTTAAGAGAAAGCGTTTGTTGTTTAAAAGTCTTTAAACCCTAAGAATCATTTGTTAAGTGATTATCTGAAATTTGTAATAGCACCTAAGATCCAAAAGCTCGTTGTTGTTGAGAACATTGAAAATCCCTCACTGAAATACTCTCTAACTCCCAAAGTAGCATCCGAACCAAATGATAAAACTGCTTTTTCACTCATTCCGGATAGAGTTCTATTAGTTGAGGATGTCAGATTCTTCACTAAGTGTCGTGTTGAGGAACTAGGTCATGTTGAGATCGAGGACACATATGATGAATTGTGTACCGATGGGAAATTGGATAGCAAGTATGAACACATCAAAATCAAGGGATTGGCCAAAGCCCTAACCTATCCCCATGTCTTCAAACCCCAATGGGTCAAGTTTGTTCTGAGTAGAGTTAATGATGATTTCATGTGGTTAGTGAAACAACCATTCAAAATCACCAAAGAAATCATTCATTTGATCACCAGTTACCCTATTTTTGATCATGCCCGAGCTCAGAAAATGATATCACAGAAGGAATTGATCACTCTAACCGAAGTTGAATCTGACTACAGAGGACTAAAATTGAACAATATGACAGATGCAAAGCTGAAGTTTTCCATTAGAGTGATAGGTTATTGTTTCTTCCAATCGACAAGGGAAAATAGTGTACCCTGTGTAGCAGTCGATTTAGCATATAAAATTGTGAAGAAGGGAATGAAAATTTATCTTTGTGAAGTATTGTTGAAAAACCTATTTGAGAATCTAAACACCATAAGGAAGCTAAAGAAGAACAACTCAGCTAATACATTGAAGTTTGGATCACTTTTGGTATGCATGTTTTTCTATTTTGAGAAATTCTTTCCATCAGTCGGTAATGTAGTTTGGGGAATACATTGACCAATCACCCATCAAATCAATGACTTCATCAAACAGCTAGGTGATAACTTTAATGATATTATCGATGATTACTTTAGCAAGTTTTAGGAAAAGATGCATAACAGGTATAGAATTCCACCCAAGTTAGTAGAGAAATACAAGGATGACATATGCTTTCAAGTAGACACCGACTACTGCTATGTTAATACTGTGGAACCAAGAACTCAATCTTTGCCACCTATGCATTATGAGATTGATTTTGACATTACACAACAATGAATAGATGCTTTTCTTACATTACCAAGGCATGCTACTGAGCTGAGGTATGGAACCTATGAAGAAGTTAAAGAGAAAGTAAAGATGAGTATTCTAGTACCCAAGGCTACAAGGAAAGCAACAAAAATGATCAAGGCATTAACAGAGAAATTTGGAGAAGGTTCTTCCTCCAACCTGTCAAAGGCACTCCAGTAATCACCAAGGAGGAATCTAAAGTGCAAGAAGAAGCGATTACTTTGAGTACCGAGTTGCCTAAAGGGAAATTTTTGAAAAGGAAGAAACAAGATACATCAAAGGTATCATCGACTCCTTCAGTAAAGCACCCAAACACAAGATCATCTACAGTGTCACTAAGTAAGAAAACAAAGAATGTTGTTGTTCCAAAGGTAACAAATACTTACAAGAAATCTACTTGGAGACTCATTTTGACTAAAGAGTCCAATGACACCGAATCTGAAGACAAAACCAAATTTCAGATTGTCAAGAGTAAAAAGGTAGATGTACATAGTGTTGATAATTTTTGTGCTAATCTGAAGCAAAATGGTGGATTTGGAGAATTCAGCTATGTTAAGTATGAATCCAGATCTGATGATGAAAAGAGACAAATTGAAGAAGTCGTAATCTCCACACTTCTGAAATTCTGATTGGTCCCATTGGAAGTATCTAAATCTCTTCCAAATGAATTATATTTGCATATTGATAACAGGTGGAAGTATGCCATGGACTTAGAGAAATAGATGAGAGAAAGAAGTCTGGTACATCTCTTTCTAGACATGTCGGTAGATGAGATCAAAGAACATCTGAAAAACTGCCACACAAACTTCCCAGTCAAGCAAAGAGCCTTGAAATTGATGAATGGCCTTTACTTGGATGTAGAGAATGAGACAAAGGAAAAATGGCAGGAAATCTTTCAAATCAAGAATGCTGGTGAACAAGTTGAAGTTGAAATAGTTGATGTCACCAAGCAAGATCCTGATATCATTGAGCAAGACCCTGCTAGCACTATATAAATTGATGAGGGTATCATGGACACTGAGGCACAAGAATAGGAAATGGTAGAAGGGAATGCATATTCCAAACTGGTATCTAGTGAGTCTGTGTTGGAACAAGTACAGCCCTATCCTGCGGTCACTTAACCTGCTTCAACCAAGGCCCCTCAGGATACTGAACAAGGAACAGAGGATCACAAGTCTATAGAAGGAGACACTACTTCTCAGGCCATCAGGGAACAGACCTCTCAAGCTCCTTCTAGCACTGAAAATGTTACAACCAAGACCCCAAGCACAGAAGCACCGAAGGACACAACACAGGTTACACCAGAGGTTCAAGAAATTGACAAAAGTGTTGCCTCTACCGAGCAACCTACTGAGGGTCAACAAGCCTCCCAAGCCATTATGTTAGTTCAACCAGTGAAAGGTACATAAAATAAAATGAAAAAGCATAGTTTCAAATTAGATTTTCCAAAACCAATAGTGTTGCCAAATGTTGACATTTCTAAACTAAAAGGGCATGCACTCATTGAATTTAGTGAAATATGCAAAGCCAAAGCAGAATAGGAAAAACAAATGTCTATTCAAAAGAAAAACAAAGTACTTCAGAAGGTGAAAGCACTATTAACAGATATGCTACCTGAAGCTATAGTAACAAAAGATGCAGCCATCCATATTCAACTGGATGAACTCCTAACTAAAATAGAGACATCTGGAGTTGACGCATCTGGATATTTGAGCAAATTGAAGGACAAAGAGGTCACTGCTAAAATGATTGAAGAGGTACAAAAAGCTATTGCTATTGACAAAGTAAAACTTGTCAAATTTATTGCTGAGTTGTCCCCTCAACTCAAGCACATTCTTTATTTATTTCAGAAACTCTGTACATTCTCTTTATTCATTAAAGATATCAAAAATAAAATAGAAGTGATTGAGAAAGAGATCACCGATCTCTCAAATAAGTTGACCACTGAGCCAAATTCTATTCAAAATTTCTATACAAAGTTACAAAAGCTCATGGCTCAACAATTGGAACTTAGGAATGAAGAGCACAAGATTAGGATGGATATAATGACTCTTCAAACATTATTCATTCCTCATCTTTCCTCCGTCCAAGAACAGATCAAAAAAGTTACCTCCCTATCCACTCAACAAGAGGGAAGCACCTTAGATGGACTAATTTCACTATTAGCTAACATTACAACTCAGAATTCACTCATGGATAGTGTCAAGGATGCCCAATCTGCCGCACTCATCGATGCAAGGACAAAGTACAAATCCATTTTTGACTAGTTGCCACCACCGAATGGTAACTAAGTTTTGATGTTTGTCAAAAAGGGGGAGTGAGTATAGTATCAAAGTATCAAAGGGGGAGTGTAGTATACAGGGGGAGTATACCAAATAGAGTATCAAATGCACAGTTAATTTTGATAGGCCATGAACAGAGAAGTGATAACCGAGCAGTTAATACAAGAGATTGACCACCGAGCATGCAAAATCAGAGTTATGTACAGTATATTGATAAGGGGAGTATATACGAATATACTATTTTATTGACAATTATATATACTATCAGTTTAGTCAAATTTTGTAAGTATATAGATTTCTGAGTTATGACTTTGAAAGTAGTTTTGTCAAACATCTCAACTAATGTCAAAAGGGGAGATTGTTACTACTTATTAAGTTGCCATTAGTTTTATATCAAAAGTCATTCTATATACTCTAGTCGGTTACTACCATCAAAATATTCAGTCGATAAGCACAGAGTAGTCGGTTATAGAAGAAAGTAGTCACAGAGCCTAGTATACATCGAGTTGTCTACCGAGTTACACTCTATGTCTATCGAGTAGCAAAAATGATATACCAAGTGAAACGTTTTACCAGATTCATTGAACCTAGACACGTGTGGAAATGTGTTACAAGATTGAGGAACAAAGAACCATTATCTCATTGGAAATTGCACTTAAAGATTTTGTATGATTTTGAGGTCATCTATCCAATGAAATATTTTGTATGGTTATTCATTCGACAAATTATGTTTGTAAGATCGAAGCAATGACCTAGATCACCAATATAAGAGATCTATTTATACAGCACGGATTAAGGATAAAAAAAAGAAATGAGGTGTATGAAGCAAGACATGTGCAATAGATAAGCAAGCACTGAGTGTTGTGACTATCAGAGACACAGAGGTCACCAAGAAGGATTTCAGAGAATAGTCAAGGAATAGAGTAAACAAAAAGGTTTACCAAGTTACTTTATGGGTTACCGAGGTATTCTATAAGCAAGGTAATCTCATTTTGAGCACATAGAATCTGCTATAACATTCCAGATGTAAAGTTGCAGATATTTGTAAAGATTTTATTGTAATATTCGGAGTTGTAAGAAAAACCTTTAACTGGGTAAAAGACTCTAACAAAGTCTATAAATTGTAAAGCCTTTAACCAGGTGCAACATTTAGAATAAGTGTTGTAAAATCCTTTAGCAAGGTAGATCTAACGATCTTGATACTCCTAACAGGGTAAGGTATCAGAAATAGCTAAACATGTAGCTCTAATCAAGCAACATTTATTATTGCAGTAGTGAACTTGTGGGTGCCATCCCCACCACAGTTTTTCTCTCTAAACAAGAGTTTCTGCGTAACCAAAATATATGTATTATGGAGTGAATCATGTATGATTGTTATTTATT
The DNA here is from genome assembly GCF_030272615.1 of Cryptomeria japonica. Classification (NCBI taxonomy): domain Eukaryota; kingdom Viridiplantae; phylum Streptophyta; class Pinopsida; order Cupressales; family Cupressaceae; genus Cryptomeria; species Cryptomeria japonica. Next base: position 45,673,656 of record NC_081407.1, on the reverse strand, counting down.
TGTTTTAGCTTTATGTTATGTTACAACAGTTTTTGGTTTATGCATAACAATAAAGTTATTGTTAAAGAAAGGATTTGAAGTACTGATTCACCCCTCCCCTCTCAGTACATTAGCTTTCCATATTGGGCCTAACAATTGGTATCAGAGCTTGAATCTTGGAAAAGGGTTTAACAGCCTAAAGAAAAAGATCTTATCAATGGAAGGCTATAAACAATCTCGGAGAATTGTGTATCTACAAGAAGAGGTTGATCATGCTAATTAAGTGATTGTAGAGATGCAAACACAAATGCAAAAATCATTGAAAGTTAGAAGAAGATTGTCTGATGATTTGTAGGACTCTCAAGAGTTAGTGGAACAAATTGAGACATAATCTGAGAACACTATATCTAAAGAGACTGAAGAAATGATTGGAGAGCTGAAAGAAAAGAACAAAGCACTGACTGATCAGCTAAAAGAAATGAAAAGAGGACATGAACATTTCAGCACACAGATGACTTAAAATCTTGATGCATTGAGGACAGCTGAGGATAAAGTAAGAGATCTAGAAAGAGAAAAACAACAGCTTGAAGCATTAGTATCTGAAAAGAATGATGAAATCATTAGGATGAATAGAATTCAAAGTAATCTGTCAGATTAATTGGATTATGCACATCATGAAGCAAATCTGAAAGATGATGAGAATTAAGCATTGAAAGTTGAACTATCAAGGTTGACCGATGAACTTGAAATAGAGAAGAAATCCAAAGAAACACTGAATAAGAGTTATGAAGCATCAAAGATGTTGGATGAGCAACTGAATACAAAAAGACCCAACAAAGTTACAGGACTCGGTTACAAAGGAAAAGACTCTATTGAGAGAGGAGAATCATCAAAGCAAGCTGGAAACAAGAAGAACATCAAAGAAAAGAAGCATATTTGCAACTACTATGGAAAACAAGGACATACTGCTAATATGTGCAAAATCAAAAAAGGTAAGCAACCGAATGTCACTAGGTCTAATGGTTATTGTCACAATTGCAATAAATATGGTCACACATCTAACCAATGTAGGACAAAGTCTGCTAGCAATTATCAGAAGGCAAAATTCAAAGGATTTTATAAAAACCACAATAGATATGGACATAGTACATAGAAGTGTTGGTTTAAGCAAAAGAACCATATGTGGTCTGCACACCGAGCAAATACCAGAGGCTATTGAACTCACACAAATTCTAACTGACAATATTTTGCAGTACCATGGGACTACAATACAAGGATATGGTGTGAATTTTGTGGAAGATATGGACACATAAGTGCCAACTGCTTTATAAGGTTTGGAATGAACAACCAAAGATCATGGAGAAATCTTGGTATGGCATGTTTTCATTGTCACAAAGTTAGACACTTGGCTAGAGACTGCAGAGATCAACCTAGAGGAGACAATGAGGAAATAAAAGGCAAATTACAGATGATTTGGAAAAAGAAGGAAATTGTGTCAAATGAAGAAAGCACCTTACCCACCGAATTAGGTGCACCTATTCCAAATTAATCGGTGAAGGTATGAAGGGACTGCATTCTTACAAAGGTCAAATCTTAACAGTTCCTATTTTATTATGTACTTAATTCAAAATCTGCATAGCTAAGATGCATTAGCAAGTTTGAAATAAAGGAAGCCTGTCAAGTCGGTAAATACAGGAAGCCCGTCTAGTCGCTAAATAAAGGAAGTTTGCATATTCGATAAAAGCATAGAAAGGAAGTGGTATTGAGTGCATTTAATGTTTTTGACCTAACTGCATGGAGCCTGATAAGGTATATTGTGTACTTAAAGCTTTTGCATGGTCATTTTACACTTACCAAGTTTTCAAGAGAGTAGAGCAAAGTGATTCAAAGGTGATCAAACCTCCTACGAAGTGTAATTCAAGGTATTTACACATCGATATGAAGCATTTTTAAGAGCTAGCTACTGGGAAATATTAGTGTGATTATCTTTTTTAGATTTGTTAAGAGAAAGCATTTGTTGTTTAAAACTCTTCAAACCCTAAGAATCTTTTGTTAAGTGATTATCCAAAATTTGCAATGGCACCTAAGATCCAGAAGCCCATTGTTGTTGAGAACATTGAAAAGCCCTCACTGAAATACTCTCTAACTCCCAAAGTAGCATCTGAACTGGATGATAAAATTTGTTTTTTCACTCATTCTAGATAGAGTTTTATTAGTTGAGGATGTCAGATTCTTCACTAAGTGTCGTGTTGAGGAACTAGGTCATGTTGAGATCAAGGACACATATGATGAATTGTGTAGCGATGGGAAATTGGATACCAAGTATGAACACATCAAAATAAAGGGATTGACCAAATCCCTAACCTATCCTTGTGTCTTCAAACCTCAATGGGTCAAGTTTGTTCTAAGCAGAGTTCACAATGATTTCATGTGGTTAGCAGAACAACCATTCAAAATCACCAAGGAAATCATTCATTTGATCACCAATTACCCTATTTTTGATCATGCCTGAGCTTAGAAAATGATATCATAGAAGGAATTGATCACTCTAACTGAAGTTGAATCTAACTACAGAGGACTAAAATTGAACAATATGACAGATGCAAAGCTGAAGTTTGCCATTAGAGTGATAGGTTATTGTTTCTTCCAATCGGCAAGGGAAAACAGTGTACCCTGTGCAGCAGTCGATTTAGCATATAAAATTGTGAAGAAGGGAATGAAAATTTATCTTTGTGAAGTATTGTTGAAAAACCTATTTGAGAATCTAAACACCATAAGGAAGCCGAAGAAGAACAACTCGGCTAATACACTGAAGTTTGGATCACTTTTGGTATGAATGTTTTTCTATTTTGAGAAATTATTTCCATCAGTCAGTAATGTAGTTTGGGGAATACACCAACCAATCACCCATCAAATCAATGACTTCATCAAACAGCTAGGTGATAACTTTAATGATATTATGGATGATTACTTTAGCAAGTTTCAGGAAAAGATGCATAACAGGTATAGAATTCCACCCAAGTTAGTAGAGAAATACAAGGATGACATATGCTTTGAAGTAGACACCGACTACTGCTATGTTAATGCTATGGAACTGAGAAATCAATCTTTGCCACCTATGGGTTATGAGATTGATTTTGACATTACACAATAGCAGATAGATGCTTTTCTTACAATACCAAGGCATGCTACCGAGCTGAGGTATGGAACCTATGAAGAAGTTAAAGAGAAAGTAAAGATGAGTATTGTAGTACCCAAGGCTACAAGGAAAGCAAAAAAAATGATCAAAGCATTATAGAAGAAATTTGGAGAAGGTTCCTCCTTCAAACCTATCAAAGGCACTCCAGTAATCACTGAGGAGGATTCTTAAGCCCAAGCGGCAACTATTACTTTGAGCACCAAGTTGCCTAAAGGGAAAGTTTTGAGAAGGAAGAAACATGATACATCAAAGGTATCACCAACTCCTTTAGTAAAGCTCCCAAACACAAGATCATCTGTAGTGTCACCAACTAAGAAACCAAAGAATGTTGTTGTTCCAAAGGTAACAAAAACTTACAAGAAATTTTGACTAAAGAGTCCAGTGACACCGAATTTTAAGACAAAAATAAATTTTAGATTGTCAAGAGTAAAAAGGTAGATGTACATAGTGTTGATAATTTTTGTGCTAATCTGAAGCAATATGGTGGATTTGGAGCATTCAGATATGTTAAGTATGAATCTAGATCTGATGATGAAAAGATACAAATTGAAGAAGCCGTAATCTGCACACTTCTAAAATTCTGATTTGTCCCATTGGAAGTATCTAAATCTATTCCAAATGAATTATATTTGCATATTGATAATAGGTGGAAGTATGCCATGGACTTAGAGAAATAGATGAGAGAAAGAAGTCTAGTATATCTCTTTCCAGACATGTCGATAGATGAGATCAAAGAACATCTGAAAAACTGCCACACAAACTTCCTAGTCAAGCAAAGAGCCTTGAAATTGATGAATGGCCTTTACTTGGATGTAGAGAATGAGACAAAGGAAAAATGGTAGGAAATATTTTGAATCAAGAATGTTGGTGAACAAGTTGAAGTTGAAATAGTTGATGTCATCGAGCAAGATCCTGATATCACCGAGCAAGACCCTGCTGACACTATACAAACTGATGAGGATATCATGGACACCGAGGCACAAGAATAGGAAATGATAGAAGGGAATGCATATGCCAAACTGGTATCCAGTGAGTCCGTGTTGGAACAAGTTCATCCCTTTCCTCCAATCACTCAACCTGCTTCAATTGAGACCCCTCAGGATACTGAACAAGGAATAGAGGATCACAAGTCTACAGAAGGAGACACTACTTCTCAGGCCACCAAGGAACAAACCTCTCAAGCTCCTTCTAGCGCTAAAAATGTTACAACTAAGATCCCAAGCATAGAAGCACTGAAGGACACAACATAGGCTACATCAGAGGTTCAAGAAATTGACAAAAGCATTGCCTCTACCGAGCAACCTACCGAGGGTCAAAAAGCCTCGCAAGCCATTGTGTTAGTTCAACCAGTGAAAGGTAAAGAAAAGAAAATGAAAAAGCATAGTTTCAAATTAGATTTGTCAAAACCAATAGAGTTTCCAAATTTTGACATTTCTAAACTAAAAGGGCAAGCACTCATTGAATTCGGTGAACTATGCAAAGCCAAAGCAGAATAGGAAAAACAAATGGCTATTCAAAAGAAAAACAAAGTACTTCAGAAGGTGAAAGCACTATTAACAGATATGCTACCTAAAGCTACAGTGACAAAAGATGCAGCCATCCATATTCAACTGGATGAACTCCTAACTAAAATAGAGACATATGGAGTAGACGCATTTGAATATTTGAGCAAATTGAAGGATAAAGAGCCCACTACTAAAATGATTGAAGAGGTACAGAAAGCTATTGCTATTGGCAAAGTAAAACTTGTCAAATTTATTGTTGAGTTGTCCCCTCAACTCAAGCACATTCTTTATTTATTTCAGAAACTCTGTACATTCTCTTTATTCATTAAAGATACCAAAAATAAAATAGAAGTGATTGAGAAAGAGATCACTGATCTCTCAAATAAGTTGACCACTGAGCCAAATTCTATTCAAAATTTCTATACAAAGTTACAAAAGCTCATGGCTCAACAATTGGAACTTAGGAATGAAGAGCACAAGATCAGGATGGATATAATGACTCTTCAAACATTATTCATTCCTCATATTTCCTCCATCCAAGAACATATCAACAAAGCTACCTCCCTATCCACTCAACAAGAGGGAAGCACCTTAGATGGACTAATTTCATTGTTAGCTGACATTACAGCTCAGAATTCACTCATGAATAGTGTCAAGGATGCCCTCTCTGCTGCACTCACCAATGCAAGGACAAAGTACAAATCCATTTTTGACTAGTTGCCACCACCAAATGGTAACTAAGCTTTGATGTTTGTCAAAAATGAGGAGTGTAGTATACAGGGGGAGTATACTGAACAGAGTATCAAATGCATAGTTAATTTTGACAGTGAACCGGCAGTAAATAGAGTAGTGACAACCGAGCATTTAATACAGGAGATTGATCACCGAGCATGCAAAATCAAAGTTATGTATAGTATATTGATAAGGGGAGTATATCTGAATATACTATTTTATTGACAATTATATATACTATCAGTTTAGTCAAATTTTGTAAGTATATAGATTTTTGAGTTATGACTTTGAAAGTAGTTTTGTCAAACATCTCAACTAATGTCAAAAGGGGAGATTGTTACTACTTACTAAGTTGCCATTAGTTTTATATCCAAAGTCATTCTATATACTCTAGTCAGTTACTACTACCAAAATATTCAGTCGGTAAGCATAGAGCAGTCGGTTATAGAAGAAAGTAGTCATAGAGCTTAGTATACACCAAGCTATCTATTGAGTTACACTCTATGTCTACCGAGCAGTAAAAATGATATACCGAGTGAACACACACCGAGTGAAACGTTTTACCAGATTCATTGAACCTAGACACATGTGTGGAAACATGTTACAAGATCGAGGAACAAAGAACCATTATCTCATTGGAAATTGCACTTAAAGATTTTGTATGATTTTGAGGTCATCTATCCAATGAAATATTTTGTATGGTTATTCATTTGATAAATTATGTTTGTAAGATCGAAGCATTGAACCAGATCACCGACATAAGAGATCTATTTATACAACATGGATTAAGGATAAAAAAAAAAGAAATGAGGTGTATGGAGCAAGACATGTGCAATAGATAAGCAAGCACTGAGTATTGTGATTGTCAGAGACACAGAGGTCACCAAACAGAGTAAATAGAAAGGTTTACCGAGTTACTTTATGGGTTACCGAGGTGTTCTATAAGCAAGGTAATCTCATTTTGAGCACATAGAATCTACTATAACATTCCAGATGTAAAGTTGTAGATATTTATAAATATTTTATTGTAATATTTTGAGTTGTAAGAAAAACCTTTAACTGGGTAAAAGACTCTAACAAAGTCTATAAATTGTAAACCTTTAACCATGTGCAGCATTTAGAATAAGCGTTGTAAAATCATTTAGCAAGGTAGATCTAACGATCTTGATACTCCTAATAGGGCAAGCTATCAGAAATAGCTAAACATCTAGCTCTAACCGAGCAACCTTTATTATTGTAGAAGTGAAGTTGTGGGTGCCATCCCCACCGCAATTTTTTTCTCTAACCAAGAGTTTCTGTGTAACCAAAATATATGTGTTATGGACTAAATCATGTATGATTGTTATTTATTTGTTTTAGCTTTATGTTATGTTACATCAGTTTTTGGTTTATGCATAACAGTAAATTTATTGTTAAAGAAAGGATTTGAAGTACTGATTCACCCCTCCCCTCTTAGTACATTAGCTTTTCATATTGGGCCTAACATCCTCATATGCCATCTTGGAAGCTATCAGTGCTTGTCTAAGAGCACACCATTTGCAACCAGGAACAGTGGAGTTAGGACACAATGAGAATTAAATCATGAAGGTAAAAATAATATTTTTATTTTAATATTCATTTCATGTAGTTTCATTGGTTGAGTTTGGATTTCCTATAGCATTTCCTTTGTATTTTGTGAAACTAATATGTTGTAGGTAATATTCTGATGATGAAATTCAAGTCGACACAATAGAAAATTATTTACACTTGCATAAGAATTTGTTTTCATTTTTACAACCATCTTGAATCTTCATATGACATCCATGGATAGTGATAAAATCTGAGAGCTACACTCATTGGGACTTGGAGAGGAGAAGAACAAGGAAGAGCCAACATCATCAAGCATAGGGAGAAAGGATTAGAGTTGTCTTGTTTCTTTGTTGTCTTTCCTATTTGCTTTGCTATTTATCTTTCTTGATATGCTTTGAAATGGAGTCATTTTCATGTTATGCTTGTGGTTGAAAGTTTACTAACATGATTTCTTTGTTGTCCACTAATCCCTTTTTTAGAGCATCAGTATGTTTTACATTTATGGCACATTTAATGCATTCTCAAAGTAGTTAGACTAAAACACGAAAGCGATAATTAGGGTAAAAATGCGTTTAGGTTAGGTTTAACCATGTATGTGACAAATAGGCGTGTTTGGGTCAAGTCTACATGCGTCTATGTCAAGTGTGTTCACGTATGTGATCAAAATATGTGTCTATGTCGAAAAAGCATGTTTATGTATAACGGGATCACGTCTAGGATTAACAAGTGTGTTTGTGATGCCAAAGCATCTCTAGGTCTAGTAGTATCACCTTTGTGTTGATAAAGAACGTTTGTGATGCCAAATCGTGCATAGGTGAGGTAAAACGACATTTTTTGTTGAAAAAAATGCAGCTATGTCTAGAAAAAGGCCAAAAGTGATAGTTTTGTAATCAACATATGTTGTCAATTGGATAAATTGCCAAGAGGATTCACTCAAACAGGTGCCCTAGAGTAGACAAATTGGAAACAAGGCTAAAATTGACAATTCTATGATAGACATGCATTGCCAATTGGATAAGTTGTTGAGAGGATTCACTCAATTGGTGCCCTAAAACATATAGATTTGCTAAGCTGAATAGAGGATAAGTCGTTGAATTAATAAAATTTGACGAGTGCTCTAGCAAGATAGGTTGTAAAGTTGATAGCAGATAAGCTATAAAATTGATAGAATGTGGCGAGTGCTATAGAAAAAAAGGTTGCAGTGCCATGTGATAAACATAATCACTAGGATAGATAGGATAAGCTACGTAGCACTATGTGATGAACATGAGTACCACTAGGAGTGACACAATTGGTTTGACTGAATGCAGGAGGACTTTTTCCAGCTAAAGTCACTAGAGAGATTCTCATTGAATCAACAATTATGAACCGAGTTGAATGGTGATGATCATGCTACCATTTATGCTATGGGATTGAGGTATACTTTGTTCATACCAGAGATTCAGATGAAAATAGAACTGTTGATTTCTCTTGGAGAGAGATGACCAGAGATTCAGATGAAAATAGAACTGCTGATTTCTCTTGGAGAGAGATGGCACTCTAAGACATGCACATTTCATTTGTCGACTGGTGAGATGTCAATCACATTGGAGGATGTATATAGGATACTACAGATACTAATCCATGGAGATATAGTAATATATGACCGGGAGGGAGATAGAGATGTGCTTTGATGAGTCTTTGGAGACCCAAATCTAGAGCTCAGACCAAGAAATTTGAGTTGGGATGTCATGTATTCTAGTGGATAGACATTGGAAGCAATGTTAGGAGGGATGATCAGCGAGTATCTGTGTTCTGACAGGGTGACACACAAACTCACCATTGGATGGGGGATGACACTGGAGATCCTACTCACTGAGAGGAGGAGGTTTGCATGGGGACCTTACGTAATAGCACACCTATACCATGAGATTCATTAGTTTGTTTACCTTGGTGTCTGTGTGATAGGGTGTGGAGTGACATTACTATAGGTATGGACCTATGAGCATATAGCAATGAGGAGGCTGATTCATTTCAGGTTCAAAGAGCATGGCCAGGCATATGCCCATTTGTACAACATGATTACTTCCCAGCCATGAATTGGGAAGGTAGAGTACTGGTGACGCATTATCGATGATATAGACAGTGTTACATGGTGATCATATATTGACTACAAGGCCTGGGAGGAGGATGCCACAAAGCTACCATTTTGTTTCCACAACAGGTATCTCATCGGGAGGAATCCATATATTTTATGAAGAAGTTGAGAAAATACAACTTCAGAGATCCCAAGAACATATGTTAGAAAAATACCTGTCACAAGAGAAGATTGCAGGTGAAAACACAATAATGGCTCTGAAGAAGAAGATTGTCATTCAAAGAGGGAATCAAATAGAAAAATATAATACAATCCTTATAAAAGGATATTTGCAACCCTGAAGGTGTGCAACCCTAAAGAAACCCTATAGGGATAATGTGTATTTAATAATTAGAATAATTATTAAATACCTACTGTGTATGGTGAAAATGGATAACAATAATAACAATGTTGAAAGGCTAAAATGAATCCAACCACTAAACCCTAGCCTAACAATCAACAAAGATCCACCATAACATATGAAGATTACCTAAGACAATGCAAAATAACTCAAAATCACAAAGATTATACCATCACATGTCCAATAGGGTTTTGATCTCCATTCTTCCTATCTCCATTGATCTTGCTTGATATATTTGCTCTCAGATTTTTATGTGCACAAGAGCTCAACAAAGAACGGAATGTGGTTGCAAGTAGGATCGTAGTGTAGCCAAGTACTCCAAAATCAGTCATTAGGGTTTGACAATGAAGAAAGCATCTCCTTAAATAGAAGACACAATAGGAAATGGAGGGTTAAGATTGAGAGGTGTAAAAAGAGAGGTCGGCTAGGATTAGAGGGTAGGTAAAAGAAATACCAAAATAATGAAAGAGGTAGGTAGTGTATGAATTAAGAGATGAATGACATGTGTCATGGGTAGAAAAAGCTAATGAATTAATTAAATAAATAAAGATTTATTTAATAAATAGAAGAAGTAGGATAATTAAATAAATAAAAATATTTATTTAATTTAGGAAAAGGATAATTTAAATAAATAAATGTATTTATTTAAATGAGAAATAAGGCTAGAAGAGGATAAATGAATTAATTAAATAAATAAAAATTTATTTAATTAATAGAAGAATTAGGCTTAGATAATTAAATAAATAAAATATTTATTTAATTAGACATGACAATTTTAGGTGTCTACATTTTGCCCCTCTTTGAGACAATGCGGCTTGTCGCGTTGTTTCAAAGAAGATAAGATGAACTGATACAGAGTTGCCCCAGAATGGGAATGATATGCCCCCTCGAGAGATTGGATGAAAATGTCTGAAAAGATTGCAGACAATCTCTCGATAAGAAAGAAAGGCTAGAATGGACTGACCGGATACAGTGACAAAGTCACGGGATGAGAAAGACTGACTCGGGAAATGAAGGCCAGGGCTAGGAGTAGGCTATACGATAGACCACGGGCAAAAGACATCCTCATTGTCATCCACACCCTTAGAAGATCATAGTGCAGAGCGAGAAAAGAGCAGCAGCAGTCAGCAGCGATGGCTTTCATTCATAGATTCGACCGTGTTCACCGATTCCAGCGACCAGCCGATGTAGGAGAGCCGGTAAGTACCCAAAAACCTCCTCGTACTTTCACGCATTTCAAGTTTTGTCATTAATGCATGCTAAGTAGCAATAAATGCGCTAGGAATAGGGTAGTTGAAATATGCAAAAACGTGCAACCGCGTCTGTGTTAGTGCCAGGCGCGTCTGTGTCGAACAGGCGCGTCTGTGTCGAACAGGCGCGTCTGTGTCGAACAGGCGCGTCTGTGTCGGGTCCAGGCATGTCTATGCCTGGAACCGCGTTTGTGCTAAATACGGACGCATTTGTGAAATGTAGAAGCGTCTGTGCCCTGTAGGGGCGTTTATGTCATGCAGGGACATCTGTGTTCCCTGGTCGCGTTTGTGCATGGTATAGGCACGTTTGTGTTCAGAAAACGCGTCTATGTTGCAGAAGTGCGTTTATGCAGTCTATAAGCGCGTTTGTGTGTCAAAATGCATAGTTTGAGTCTTCTAGGTCAAATCGGCAGTTCTGTGATGAACATACGCTGTCGATTGGATAAGCTGCTGAGAGGATACACTCAAGAAGGTCCTCTAGGAAGACTAGGATAGATCAAGGCAGATGGTGCACTTTGTGATGAACAGGGAGTGCGAATGTGAGTAACACTTTGTGATGAACAGGGAATGTCACACATGTAGTACTTTGTGATGAACAGGGAGCACTACTAGGATAGATAGCAACACTTTGTGATGAACAGTGAGTGTCACTAGGATAGGTAAGCGTATGCATTTAGGTAGCAAGTAGCATTTTGTGATAAATAGTGAATGCCATGATAACTGACATGATTGATTGGTTGACTGCAGAAGTATCTGCCTATGTTGGAGTCACGGGAGAGATTCCCATCGACTCAGAGGTTGCGACCAGAGTTGTCGATTTAGGATAGGATTTCCATTAAGGAGATGGGTCTTACACATGTGCTATTTGTGCCTGAGTTTCAGGCAAACATGGGTTTGCTGACTGCGTTGGCTGAGAGATGGCACTCTGAGACGTGCACGTTTCATCTGCCGATGGGTGAGATGACAGTGACACTGGAGGATGTTTACAGGATTTTGCATATTCTGATCGATGGAGAGTTGATTCCATACGATCGTGACGGTGACAGGGAGGCATTGAGACGGGTATTCCAGGATCCCGGTTTGGAGATGAGGGCAGGTCACGTAGCCTGGAATACCATGACCGCCACAGGTTTAGCTTTGCCAGCGGTTATTGGAGGAGCCATCAGTGGTTACTTGTGTCCGGACAGAGCCACATGGGGATTGGCAGTTGGCTTGGGAGGGGCATTGGAGACGCTGATGATAGAGCACACCAGATATGCATGGGGGCCATGTGTCTTGGCACATTTATACTATGAGCTGCATCAGTTTGTGTATCACAGATCAGTGGGCTTGGGCTGCGGAGTGACTCTCCTTCAGGTGTAGGCATATGAGCACCTTCCCATCACACGGCCTATTCACTTCAGGGGCAGAGGGCATGGACGGAGTTTCGTGCATTTGTACGATATGATTACATCACAGCCTCGGATTGGTCGACTGGAGCATTGGAGGCGCGTCTTAGATGACATTGACATGGTTATTTGGAGGCCGTACCTGGGGTGCGAGGAGTGGGATGACGACGTATTGGAGCTACCCTATGCATTCAGGAGCAGGTATCTTATTGGGCGGATGCCCTATATTCTGGAGAGGTAGCTTGTTGACAGGGTATGCAGGCAGTTTGGCCGTATTCAACGGATGCCACGAGGCTCGGGCATGTATGCCCGTACAGTCAGAGATCAGGTACAGTTCGGGCCGCTGTTATCATATGATCAGGCCGTGACACAGCTGGCGGAGATGATGCCATTACCATGGGACATGTGGCCGGAGGTAGAGGATGCAGGGATGGACGCAGAGTACTCTACGTATTAGGCAGAGCATCCCTTTCTGAGATTGATAGATCCGGGAGAGCTGTTGGAGGGAGAGGCCGGGGGGGATGATGATGATGATGGTGGAGGAGATGGAGGCAGGGGCAGACGGAGGCGGAGGGGAGTAGTGGGGGAGAGGCGAGTAGCACCTCGGAGGGAGGGAGGATAGGAGAGAGAAGCTCAGGTGGTGAGAGGTCGGGGTGGATTGCCCCTACATGTACCAGCAGCACAGGGTCCTAGAGCACAGGGACCTAGACAGGTGCAGGGACAGGGACAGGCACAGGGACAAGTACCTATTCAGGCACCGAGACAGGTGTAGGCGGAGGCACAGGTACAGGTACCTGCAAAGGAGGAGCCACAGGCAGAGGCTGAGGGTGGAGATCCTGAGGAGGATGAGCTGTTAGAGCTGCGAGAGATCTGCCAGGGCCAGGCAGATGAGATTGAGGATTTGGTGCGGGAGAGGGATCACCTCAGGATCAGGCTCAGGGACACAGAGCGGGAGAGGGACCAGGCCATCCAGCGATATACTAAGGCTGAGACAGCTCTGAGGGAAGGGAGGCAGGTGGCAGAGGATGCAGGGGCAGGCTACGCATATGTGCTGCGAGCCGGGGAGGAGATTGGGTACTGGAGGGACCTCTACTATGGTGCAGTGCCAGCGGATCAGTGGGCGAGGAGCTTCCATAGACCATCGCGGACAGCGACGGCTACGGGAGGGAGCCGGAGGAGGCAGGCATCTAGTGGTGGGGTCATGGGTCCTCCACCACCACCAGATAGGCAGGGTGATCCTGGAGCGGGTCCTTCTATAGCTCAGCGTCCGTCGAGGCCAGGCGGCTCCGAGGGAGGGAGTTCATCATAGCCATAGACGGCTCCCCTTGTATCAGTATATGTACCATTTTTGTATTGTAGACACCTGCAGGTGATTTTGTAGCCATATGATTCTTTTGACATCATTGTATCATGACACATTTGATTATATATGAGAGATGATTCATTTTTGCGGCAGCTATATGCATGTGTACCTTATGTGATGAGATGTTCTTATGTGATACATGTTTTATGATATGGATGCAAATATGTATATGATGCAATGCAATGTTTTTGTTCTTTTATGTTTTATATGTGATGCATGATGCAAATGTGAATGTATGTAATGCAGATGAATATGATAATGCAAATGTAAATTGTGCTAATAGGTGTTGTGTGCATGATGTGATGCAGTTGTGATATCTATATGTATGTATGAAATGCTTATATGTGGTGATGCAGGTGTAACTATATGAAATGCAAATATTTTTGGTGTGTCATTATACTCAGTCATGTGATAGCAGGCTACGTGGACTCGAGAAGGACAATGGAAGTCAATTAAGAAAGGGGGATGGAAGACAGAAGATATGAAAGTGAAAGAGCTTCTTGTGCGTTATCATCATTGAGCTTTATTATGGCAAGTAGGTTATGACAATCGAGGCATTTGTTCGGCCCAGAAAGTCATTGTACCTGTTTGCATGGAGATAAGACAGTCACAAACAAGGAATGCCCCAGTTCACACTAGACTCACAGTGTCTTCATATCCTTGGACAAGTCATAGCATTACTAAAAGACAATCCACAGACAACAAATGCAAATAGGTGACGATACCCCATCCTCGCCTTTCTAGTCAAAGACATCCTGGAGATAGAATCTCTAGTCAAAGACATCCTGGAAAAGCTAAAAGACATGTCACCAAAAAGATAAAATCAAAAGAAAACCAAGACTCGACACCAACATCCACTGTAGTCCTCAAGTTTAGTGTCTCTTGTCACTTGTATAAGTCTTATTTGATTGTGGTCACAATGTTCACTTTCACAAAAAGGATAGATAGCACTGAACCATATGTTGTCTGAGTCTGTTGAAAGATTTGATTTGTTGAAGCCCATTGTTGCTGCTATGTCTCATCTAAAACTGACTGAATCCATGAAACTGATACTTTATTGCAGAGAAGATGAAAATTTATTGTGGATCTGGCGATGCAGATGTTTCTTTATTGCGGATTGTGCACGGATAGACTTGAAGGAAGCTGGAAGAAACTGTACTCCTCGAAACATGTGATGTTCTCAGTTCCACACCCATCACTAGATGTAGGATTTGCCTTAGCCACAGATAGGATCTGATTTATTATGGATGGAAAGGGAGGTGAAAAGGGAGGTTTATGGATGACTAACCAATCTTAGGTAGATCAATAACAAGCCATGATGGGAATGGGTAAGTTTATTGTGAGTGAATAGGTTGTGAGTGTGTGCGAAGTGAAAGGATGAAAGAGAATCCTGAAAGAGGGAGGAGCAAAGTCTCTACGCATGGCGCTGGTGACCCAGTTTTCACCATGGTACTTGCCCAGGGCGCCACCGAAGTGGTTTTCACCATTGGACGAAATTATTTCTCTTTACTTTTTCCGATTTTTCAATTTTTTTGTGTCACAAGGCGCCTGTTTGCCAGGTTTTCACCAAGTAACGATTTTTTTGTTTTATAATTTTTTTTGTATTTTTGAATTAGGATATTCCGGAGAACTATGTGTAAAATCTACGAAGATGCATGCTGTTGATAGGATCCTCCAAAGGTTCACCTTCTGTAGTTGAGAGCTGATATGCCCCAGATCCATATACTGCTGTAATAATGTAAGGACCAAGCCAGTTTGGTTCGAACTTGCCCTTCTTATCTCTGTCTTGTTGATTCTTGGGGTTCTCTCTGAGGACTAAGTCACCTACCTCAAATGTGCGAGGCTTAACTTTGTGATTGTAACTGCGACTTATTCGTTGTTGGTAAGCCTTGAGATGATTAAAAGCAGTGTGCCTTCGTTCCTCCAGCAATTCCAGTTCTTGTAAGCGAGAGACCCTGTAGTCTTCATCGTTGATTATGTTTCTCAAGGAGACTCGTAAAGAAGGTAGCTCGACCTCAATAGGCAAGATGGCTTCAGAGCCGTAGACAAGTGAGTAGGGTGTAGCTCCTGTAGGTGTGCGGACACTTGTGCAGTAGGCCCAGAGTGCAGGATTGAGTTGGATATGCCAGTTATGGCCAGCGTCGTCGACTGTCTTTTTAAGGATTTTGAGAATTATTTTATTAGACGCCTCAGCTTGGCCATTACCTTGGGGGTAATATGGTGTGGAGAAACGATGGGATATATGGAAGCGCTCACAGAGTTCACGAACATCTTGGTTTTTGAAGGGACGCCCGTTATCAGTAATAATGGAAGTAGGAACCCCGTATCGGCAAATGATGTAGTTCAAGATGAAGGTAGCAATTTGTTTCCCAGTAACTTGTGTGAGAGGCACGGCTTCAATCCACTTTGTAAAATACTCTGTGGCTGTGATAATGAATTTATGTCCATTGGAAGAAGGAGGGTGAATCTTGCCTATGAGATCGAGTCCCCACTGACAAAAGGGCCAAGGAGACACAAGTGGTTGTAGTTCCTGTGCTGGTGCATGTATGAGGTCTCCATGAATTTGACACTGCTTACACTTCTTGACAAACTGATATGCATCTTTTTCCATAGTAGGCCAGTAGTATCCAGTCCTGATGAGTTTCTTGGCCAAGGTAGGACCACTAGTATGCGGACCACATATCCCTTCATGCACTTCTCGTAACGCAATCTGAGCTTCGTCACTCTCTAAACATCTAAGAAGGGTGCCATCTAGACCTCGTCGGTATAGGATATCTGCTAAAATGACGTATCGAGAGGATTGGCGAATGAAAGTGCAGCGTTGATTGTTTGATAGATCGGGAGGTAAGATATTGTCGCGAAGGTATGTGAATATGGAACCATATAACTGGGATTCAGGACCAACAACACATATCATTTCCATAGGAGTGATCTCATATGACGGAATCAGCAGGTTGTCTACCAGGAATTCATAGCAGGTCTCATTTTGCAGTAGATCAATGAGCGAAGCAATTGTAGCCATGGCATCAGCAGCGCGATTCTGTTCCCTTGGTATCTGCTCAAACTCTATCTTTGCAAAGTGCTGTTTCAGGTCATCTACCAGTTGTTTGTAAGGCATTAGCTTTTCATCTTTTGTTTGATAATCATCAGTTGCTTGATGGATGACAAGTTGAGAATCCCCAAAAACAAGAAGTTCTTGGATCTTCCATTGAACTGCAATTCTTAACCCAGTTGTTAATGCCTCGTATTCCGCTATATTGTTGGTGCAAGGAAATGACAAGCGGTATGACTTTGGTATAGAATCGCCTTGGGGAGTTATAAAGAGTATACCCGCTCCTGCCCCGTGTTGTGTATATGAGCCGTCAAAATATAATTGCCATGGCTTTGCAGGTGATATTGTTAGAATGGATTCATCTGGAAATTCTGACTGTAGAGGAGAATCATCTATCATGGGAGCATCTGCCAATTGGTCTGCAATTGCTTGTCCTTTTATAGCTTTTCTGTCTACGTATTCAATGTCGAATTCACTCAAAATCATTACCCACTTGGCCAGCCGCCCAGTAAGTGTAGCTTTGTTGAGAAGATATTTTAGTGGATCAATTCTTGCAATCAACTTAGTCTTGTGAGTGAGCATATAATGTCGTAATTTTTGTGAAGCAAAGACCACAGCGAGACATGCACGCTCGATTGGTGTGTAGTTTAGCTCATATCCCACCAATGTGCGACTGATATAGTAGACTGCTTTTTCCTTGCCGTCAGGTATTTGCTGTGCTAGGAGTGCCCCCAGTGCTGTCGGAGTAGCTGATATGTAAAGTAGCAATGGTTGATCTAGAATTGGTGGCATCAAAACTAGCGGGTTCAAAAGATAGTCTTTGAGCACCTGAAAAGCCTGTTGACAGTTTTCATCCCATTTGAACTTGATGTTTTTGTGTAGCAGGTGCTGGAAAGGGTTACACTTATCTGCAAGTTGTGCTATGAATCTTCGTATGGATTGGAGTCTTCCTTGTAAAGATCAAAGTTGACTGATATTCTTGGGTGGCGGCATGTCCAAGATAGCCTTGACTTTTGCTGGATCAGCTTCTATTCCTCTTTTAGACACAATGAATCCTAGGAGCTTCCCGGAGGTTACTCCAAAGACACATTTCTTCGGGTTTAATCTTACCTTGTACTTTTCCAACCGATCAAAAGCAACTGAAAGTATGTCCAAGTGTGTATTTCTATCTATTGATTTAACCAAAAGGTCGTCAACATAATCTTCCACTGTTACATGCATGAGATCATGAAAGATAGTGGTCATCGCTCTTTGATAAGTGGCGCTTGCATTTTTCAGCCCAAAGGGCATGACATTCCAGCAGAAGGTTCCCCATGGACAAGTGAATGATGTTTTATGTTGATCTTCAGGTGCAATCCTGATTTGATTATATCCAGAAAATCCGTCCATTAAAGATAACATTTCATGGCCTGCTGTGAGATCAATGATCAAGTCAATGTTTGGTAATGGGAAATCGTCCTTTGGACAAGCCTTGTTGATATCTCTAAAGTCTGTACATATTCGGATGCTGCGATCCGGTTTGCTGACAGGTACTAAATTGGAAATCCATTCAGGATAATCAATTGGGCGTATGAATCCGACATCCAATAATTTCTCCAGCTCTGCCTTGACTAGCAATGCCACTTGTGGATGCATTTTCCTTAATTTCTGCTTTACTGGTTTTGCCCCTGGTTTGACTGTTAAATGATGCATCACCAAATTCGGGTCTAGCCCAGGCATATCCGCGTAAGACCATGTGAAGTTGATTTGTCGTCCCTTAAAGAAGCTTATGAATTTTGCTCTCTCGGCCTCTGTCAATGATTGAGCCAAAAATATGTTGTGTGGAACCTCTGCTGTACCAATGTTTGTCTTTATAGTCTCCTCTACCAACATGGATGATTTTTCCTCGTATGATGCTGGGAGAATGTCGAGCCTTCCATCTTCGGGCACCTCAGAGAGGTTTTCACCCTCAGATACGTCCTTTCTTTTTACTTTTTTGGGGTCAGATAGCGCCACAGTGTGGTTTTCGCCATAAGACCCTTGTTTTGTTTTTATTTTCACATTTTTGTGACTAGAAGGCCCGACACCCTCACCAAAGTATGCTATGTTGTTGAGCTCTATGGCATATCCTGCTTTGTGGTCTCCAGGGGGAAGATCATCTCGAATGCCAAGGTAGTCGATAATAGCTTCATCATTTTGAAATGTATCAAATTGTGCTGGTCCTTCATGATCCCAGTCAATGAGTTGGGGGTGAACAAGGGGAAGGTCATTAGTGTTTTCAGAGTTTGCAGGACTAATAGTGAAGATGTGGTTATATTCAGGTATGTCAAGGCAATCGTCGAGGTCATCGATGGCACTCTCCTCATCCGTTTCGATCGTGAGCGAATCCAAATTGTCATCACTAGTAGAGCCTTCTGGGACAGGTGTCCTCATTTCATGAATCCACGGACGTCCTAGCAATATGTTATACGTGAGATCTAGATCTAGGACTTAACAAACCACATCCTTTGTGACTGGCCCTATTCTTAATGGTAAGGTGACCGTGCCCTTGGACGAGCGCTCTTCATCATCATAAGCCTTGATGGTGATTTGGTTTGTAGCATTTACAGCTTTGTCAGAATATCCCAATTGTCTGATGGTGCTCAATGTACAAATATTAAAACCTGCTCCTCCATCTATCAGGACTCACTTTATTCGATGTTTATGTATGAAGGATTCAACATGTAGAGGTGCATTATGTGGCTGACTTATGGAGGCGTCATCAGCCTCTGTGAATGTGAGGGAGTGTGGAACGGATAGGTATCCCACCATGGCTTGAAACTGGTCCACATTCAGATCAGTAGGGACGACAGTATCTCTCAAGATTTTGTCAAGGATAGCTTTATGTGCAGGAGATATACGTAAGAGCTCAAGAATAGAGATGAGTGCAGGTGTCTTCCCTAGTTGTTCTACAAGGTCGTACTCAGGCTTGATTGATGAAAGATTGGTATTCTTAGTGGAGGCACCTGGCAATGTAATCTTACCTCGACGGGTTGTAACATGACATTCAGAGGTAGATTCAGACGAAGATCCCACACCTTTTAGGACAATCTTGGGTCTCTAAGAAGGATTCTCAGGATTTTTGTTTTTGATAGTAATGGTAGAGATATGATTGTCCATTGAGATGTGATTGATAGTAGAATCATAATTGTAAGGTGCTCTAGTGTAATTGGCTTGATCATCTGTGACTTTGCCTTTTCCTTTGTCATGTTTTGGGAATGGTTCCTTAAACACCTCATGCTCTTGATTAGATGAATGTCCCTCAATCTCAATGTCACCTCTATCAATGAGATCTTGCACAATGTTTTTCAATCGATGGCAATTACCTGTCTTGTGACCCTTGCTCTTATGAAACTCACAATACTCATCATCATTCCACCAATTTGGTTTTACCTTTGGTTCATAAGGAGGAAAATCTGGAACTGTAATTACTTTGTTTGCTACAAGCTTTTTGAATACTGATTCAAGTGGTTCTCCCAATGGAGTGTACTTCCTTCATGGTCTAGAAGTTGTTTGAGTGCTCACCTGATTGTTGGTAGAACTTGATCCAGAAAAGATGAACTTTGGTCTCACTGTATTGGCATCAACAACGCCATCATTAACTGTGTTCTTGTTCTTATTCCAAAATTTTGGTTTGTCCTTTCCTTTGAAGTCCTCTTTGTTTTCTTTGAATAGTTTGATAACTCCTTGTTCAATTAAGACCTAACAATCAACAAAGATCCACCATAACATATGAAGATTACCTAAGACAATGCAAAATAACTCAAAATCACAAAGATTATACCATCACATGTCCAATAGGGTTTTGATCTCCATTCTTCCTATCTCCATTGATCTTGCTTGATATATTTGCTCTCAGATTTTTATGTGCACAAGAGCTCAACAAATAACGGAATGTGGTTGCAAGTAGGATCATAGTGTAGCCAAGTACTCCAAAATCAGTCATTAGGGTTTGACAATGAAGAAAGCATCTCCTTAAATAGAAGACACAATAGGAAATGGAGGGTTAAGATTGAGAGGTGTAAAAAGAGAGGTCGGCTAGGATTAGAGGGTAGGTAAAAGAAATACCAAAACAATGAAAGAGGTAGGTAGTGTATGAATTAAGAGATGAATGACATGTGTCATGGGTAGAAAAAGCTAATGAATTAATTAAATAAATAAAGATTTATTTAATAAATAGAAGAAGTAGGATAATTAAATAAATAAAAATATTTATTTAATTTAGGAAAAGGATAATTTAAATAAATAAATGTATTTATTTAAATGAGAAATAAGGCTAGAAGAGGATAAATGAATTAATTAAATAAATAAAAATTTATTTAATTAATAGAAGAATTAGGCTTAGATAATTAAATAAATAAAATATTTATTTAATTAGACATGACAATTTTAGGTGTCTACACCTACAATATTATTAAATGCCTAAGTTTAGCTTAAGTGTAGAGTATAATAGACAAATAATTAAATAAATAATTATTAGCTAATACAAGATAACTCTAACACCCCCCCTTAAGATGAACTTAGGGAGTAGCTAAAAACTAAATGCATGAAGCAAAAAAAGTGCAACTACATGAGAAGACAAAAAAATTGGGTCCTAGCAACAAAGCCTGATGAGGTACCCAATCACAACCAAATCTCTATGAACTGGAGAAATAGAGAAAACCACGTGGGAAAAAAAATCTACTCCATAAAGAGATGGAAAAAGTAAGTGAAGGACTGAAGAAGCTTCCAAACAAGAGAAGAGCAGAAGAATCACTGAAGCATGAAGAACCTGCAAACATTGTTGATCTAAAGAACCTCCACTGAAATAGAAGATGATCAGGTAGAGAAGACTGTAATCTGCATGAGTGCCCTCAAATAACACTACTCGAATCATATTGCAAACAAAGGCAAACAACTCAACTCGAAGATACAGATGACATAAAACACCAAATCCTGAAGAGCTAATCCAATGAACCAAGAAAGCATTAGAATAATAGGAGAAACCCCCCCAGAATGCAGATAAGGGTGAGGAACATGGTCACTGAAAAAGATGACCAACAAGAACTGCATGACGGAGAACCAGGAACATTGAAGGTGTAGAGAAAAGTACATAGTGTCAAGGAAGGAACACTCACTTGACACACATCATGAGGCTAATGTCATGGAAGGAACACTCACATGAAAAAGGTAGATGACAAACAAAGGAAAACACCAACCCCCCATGGCACTTTATAATGTAGTGCATGTACAATAAGGCACAAGATGTGCAAGATCCCAAGTATATAATGCATAGTGGCACTTTATCTCAGTCTATTTGCAGAAAGAAAATGCTTACAAAAAATAGTCTACAATGATCAGAAGAGATATAAGGATGGAAATATAGAAAGAATAGCCAAAGAGAAGACATCCTACTCAAAGAAACAGATCCTGGGACCTGAAACATCCAAGATATTCGGTAGAGTGCTGAAAAGTAAAAAATTGAATAAAATGTACCTGGAGAAGAATCTGGAAAGAAAACTCATATGACTAGAAAGTGCACAGAACAAGCTTTCCAATGATATAAAGGTTTCAAAAAATGGAGTTTGGATGCTCAAGTTATGTCTCTCATAGTGCAAAAAGGAACTTTTGGATTTGACAGCAAAAAACACCATCAAAAAAGAAAAATCAGAAGATTAAACCTCAAGATCTAAAGAGAGCTTGAAAATAGCTTTCTGATACCATGAAGAAGTTGAGAAAATATAACTTCAGAGATCCCAAGAACACATGTTAGCAAAATACCTATCACAAGAGAAGATTGGAGGCAAAAACACAATAATGGCTCTGAAGAAGAAGATTATCATTTAGAGAGGGAATCAAATAAAAAATATAATACAATCCTTATAAAAGGATATTTGCAACCCTAAAGAAACCCTAAAGGGATAATGTGTATTTAATAATTAGAATAATTATTAAATACCTACAATATTATTAAATGCCTAAGTTTAGCTTAAGCATAGAGTAGAATAATCTAATAATTAAATAAATAATTATTAGCTAATACAAGATAACTCTAACATTTTGGATAGGCATCTGATAGATAAGGTCATCAGGTAGTTTGGCAAGCGATAGCGGATGCCATAGGAGTCAGGAGAGTTTGCACAGTTTGTCAGAGAGCAAGCTCATTGGAGGCTGATTTTGTCATATGATGCAGTAGGCACCCAGTTCTAGGAGATGGTACCTATGCCATGGGACATTTTTTTGGCTATAGTTGATACAAGAATGGATGATGAGTATAGAACATATTTTGAGGCACATCCATTTCCATGACTAACAGATCCTAGAGAGCCCATACCTGCAAAGGAGAATGATGACAATGAGGATGGAGGTGGTCGATAAAGGAGATGAAGGAGAGGAGGGGCAAGGAGGATTGTCCGGGCTAGAGGAGGACAAAGGGATGGAGGGAGAGTAGAAGGAGCATAGGGAGGTGGGGAGGGAGGAAAACCACTAAGGCCAACTAGAGGGAGAGGAGGACAACCATTACAGGTTCTAGCTCAGGTACAAGGACAACTACAGGATGGGCTAAGACATGGATAGGGACAGGGATAGGGTGCACTAGAGTAGGGTGGATAGGAAGAGGGAGCTCAGGGAAGAGATGAGGAGGAGGATGAACTTCTCATGCAACAAGAGCTCATGTAGGGACAAGCTAATGAAATCAATGATCTCGAGAGAGAGGTGACTTTATTAAGGTGACAACTAGGAGAGATGCATAGTGAGAGGGACTAGGCCATACATCAGTACATAGCTATAGAGGAGGCGCTAAGAGCAGCACGGGCAAGACTGGGAGGAGACACATCCTCAAGTTTTGCATACTATGTTTGACCAGGAGAGGAGATAGAGTACTGGAGGAACCTATATCATGCAAAAATTCCTCCACACCTTAGAGCTGGCAGCTACAGGAGAGTGGCCCATTCAACAAGCATAGGATGAGACAGACGAGAATCATCTAGTGGGGGTGTTATGGGTCCACCCACACCACTAGCAGGAGGGAGGGACAAACAATATGATCCTGGGGCTGGGACTTCAAGTGCTCAGATTCCTTCTTGGCCTACTAGCTCCAAGGAAGTGATTTCATCATAGCTCTCTCAGATCCATTTTGTATCAGTTTTGTATGATGGTGTAGACACCTTTGGGTGATTTTGTATCTATATGAGATTTTGACATCATTGTATCATGACACTAATATTATATATATATATATGAGATGACATATTCTTGCGGTGATTATATGCATGTGTTCTTATGTGATGTTTCTCTATGCTTTATGATTATGAGTTGTAATGATTCTATATGATTATGCAATTTATGTTATGATGCATGTTTTATTATTATTCTATGATGCCTATGATGATGTAATGAAATATGATGTGATGCATTGATTTTTGTTCATTTATGTTTGTATGTATGTATGATGCAAAGGAAAATGATGCACTATATACATGATGGGATGCATTATTTTTAAGTTATTTTGATGATTTATATGATGATGCAAATCTCTAAATGAGATACTAATAAGTGGTGTGTGCAGGGTGTGATACTATTATGATTTGTTTATGCATATGATGAAATATGTTAATATATGATGATGTAGATGTACACTACATGAGATGTTGATATATTTTTGGCATGTCATTATACTCAGTCATGTGATAATGAGCTACATGGACTCAGGAAGGGACAACAAAGGATAAACAAAAGAAAGGGGGATGGAAGGTAGACGATATGGAGGTGAAAGAGATTCTTGTGCTATTATCATCATTGAGATTTATTATGGCAAATAGGTTATTGACCATTTGGGTATAGGTTCAACATAGAAAGTCATCGTACCCATTTGCATGGAGATCAAACAGCACAAACAAGGAATGCCCCAGTTCACACTAGACTCACGGTGTCCTCATATCCTTGGATGAGAAATAGTATTAATACGAGATAATCCACAAATAGAAAAAATAGGTGAACATATCCCATCCTCGCCTTTGTAGTCAAAGAAATCCTAGAGATAGAATCTCTAGTCAGAGACATCCTGGAAAAGCTAAAAGACATGTCACCAAAAGATAAAATCAAAAGAAAAGCAAGACTTGACACCATCATTCAATGAAATCCTCAAGTTATTAGTGTTTCTTGCCACATATGTTAACATGTTTGATCTATTCACAATGTTGTTTTCCTAATAAAGGATAGATAATGTTGAAAAACCATGTTGTTGCCAAAGTCTGCTGAAAGATTTGATTTGTTGAAAGCCCACTGTTGATTGTGTCTCATCTGAAACTAACTGAATCCATGAAACTAATACTTTTATTGCAAAGAAGAACATAACTTTAATGCGGATCAGTGATGCAAATGACCTTTAATTGCAGATTGTGCACGAAAAGGAGGTATGAAAAGACTATGCTCCTCAAAACATGTGATGCTCAGGGTGCCACTTCCATCACTAGGTTTAGGATTTTTCCCCAGTTACATATTGGACCTGATTTATTATGGAAGGGAAGGGGTGAACAAGGGGGATTTATTATAAATGAATACCAATCTTAGGTACATCAACATCAAGCCATGATGGGAATGGGTAAATTTATAATGAAGCGGTAGGTTGTGAGTGTGTGCAAAGTGAAAGGATGCGATTGAATCCTAAAGGAGGAAAGAGAAAAGTCTCTACACATGGCGCTAGTAACCCAGTTTTCATCATTGCACTTGCCCAAGGTGCCACCAAAGTGATTTTCACCATTGGATGAATTTATTTCTCTTTACTTTTTTTATTTTTTGTATCACAAGGCGCTTGTTTTCCAGGTTTTCACCAAGTAACGATTTTCTTGTTTTTCTTTTTTTTTTTCTTTTTTTTATTTTTTTTGTATTTTTGATATTCAGATACTCTGAAAAACTATGTATAAAACCTATGAAGGTGCATGTTGTTGATAGGATCCTCCAAAGGTTCTCCATCTAGTGTTAAGAGTTGATATGCACCTGATCCATATGTTGTTGTGATGGCATAAGGGCCAAGCCAATTTGGTTCAAATGTTCCCTTCTTTTCTCTATCTTGCTCATTCTTAGGATTTTCTCTTAGCACTAAGTCACCCGTCTTAAATGTACGAGGCTTTACCTTGTAATTATAACTATTTCATTCCTTGACTGAATGATGTGTTGCTCCTTTGATTGTCCTTCTTGATGAAGGAACTAACGTAGAATTACTAATGTGTGAACTACATTGGCCCATATGTGTGTCACCTAAAGAAGTTTGGGCATCCTTGATAACAAAGTCCTTTGAGGAAGTTCCATTAAAGGTCCATTGATGTGATGTATCACCAAAAGGAGATGGATGAGTGGAACAAGTGGATGAAGGATGAAGGCTTATGATTGTGAAAAGAAGTGAAAGTAGGATGGCATGATGGAGACTTAGGATCAACAAGTATTCCTTTTGACTTGAAATTTTGGAACTTTTGCCCACAGTTATTTTGGTATTAGGGGAGATCAACTCTTGTTCTTTTTCCTTTATAGGATTTTTATCCTTGAATTTGATTTTTGCAAAGTCCAATAACTTTTGATTTTGATTTGGACTGAAGGATGTCTCTTTATTTTTGACTTTTATATTTTTCTTTTCAAAGCTTGATTTTTTATCCCCAATGAGTAAGGGCTTTTGTAATTCTTGTTGATCTAAGTCTAGGAGAGGAGTGGAAATGGAATGAGCAGATGAAATGGTAACACTATATGAGTTCTCAAGAGGGTTGGTGATATATTCAGTAGATTCTTCATTGAAACCACTTTTAGGACTATTGATATTAAGAGATGCTTGCACCACTAGAGGATATTTTCATTCAGACTTAGTAGCCACAACACTAGGTGGTTCACACCCAATTCCTTGATATTGCAAATTGTTTGTAGGTTATTCATGTCGACTAAATATCTTAGGAGATAGTGGGAATTGATCAACACGAAAGATATACTCATCACATCCCATGTCTTTAACCTTGAATTTTTCTTTTAGCTCTTCTTGCTTTGAAGTGGAAGCTTTCAAATATTCTGGATCAACATATTTTGAAGAAGGAATAGCTTATTGATTTACTGAGACTATTGTTTATGTTCTTGATCACAAGTTGTTGCAATATATGAATGGATTTGGATCGCCTTTGACTGTCACTTCAACTCTATTGTGAGGAAATTTTATGCATTGATGATATGTTAATGGTACTACTCTCATCTCATGAATCAATGGACATCCCAAGAGTATATTGTATGTAAGATCTAGATCAAGGACTTGACAAATCACATCCTTTGTAACTGGCCCAATTCTTAGAGGTAAGGTGATTGTTCCTTTGGATGAACATTCTTCATCATCATATGATTTAATGGTGATCTTATTCTTTGAATTCACAGTTTGTTCAGAGTATCCCAATTGTTTAATAGTATTCAATGTACAAATGTTCAAACCTGCTTCTCCATCTATCAAGACTTGTTTGATGTGTCTTTTATGGAGAAAGGCTTCAATGTGGAGAGGTGCATTGTGTGGTTGGCATACAAATACATCACTGGCTTCTATGAATGTAAGGCAATATGGAGTGGAAAGGCATACCACCATGGCTTGAAACTGGTCCATGTTTAGATCAGTGGGAACAGAGGTTTCTCTCAATGCTTTATCAAGACTAGCCTTATGTGAAGGGGATATATGAAAAAGCTCAAGGATGGAAATGAGGGTGGGTGTCTTCCCTAACTGGTCTACAAGAGCATACTCATTTTTGGTAGAGGATGAGGATATGGTCTTGGATGGAACACCTTGCAAGGTGACTTTACCTTAATAGGTTTTTATATTACATTTGAAGGTTTCAACATTAGATGGTAAAGAGGATGGTCCAATGCCTTTCAAAACAACTTTACTCCTTTGGGTAGGACCTTCAAGAGTTTTGTCGTTTATGATAATGGTTGAAACATAATTGTCCATTGAAATGTGGTTATGGTGGAATCATAATCATAGGACATCTTAGCATAATTAGCTTGATTATCTACTTTGGTTTTTTCTTTATCATGTTTAAGGAATGGCTCCTTAAACATCACATATTCCTCATTTGAGGTATGACCATCAACTTGTATGCCATCCTTGTCAATAATATCTTGTATAACATTCTTTAATCTATGATAATTGCTAGTTGTATGTCCTTTGCTCTTGTGATACTCACAATACTCATCATCATTCCACCATGTAGGTTCTCAATTTTGGTTCATAAGGTGGATGGTCTGGTATTTTTATAAGCTTGTTTGCAACCATTTCTTAAATGTTGTCTCCATTGGTTCTCCCAATGGACTGTATTTCCTTAGAGGCTTTGATGGCCTTTGAGTGTTCACTTGATTATTTGAGTTAGATGAACTTGCATAGGGGAAAGTCATTTTTGGTTTTACAACATTTGCATCTAATACCCCATCATTGATTGTGTTCTTATTCTTGTTCCAAAAGAGGGGTTTGTCTTTCCCATTTGATTCTTCTTTGTTATCCTTAAATAGCTTAATGGTGCCTTGTTCAATAAGGACTTTCTTAGTTGCCAATCCCTTTTCTATGACTTCCTCGAAGGTAGACAAACAATATTTTCTTAGTTCATATCCAATATCCTTGTTAACAATTTGAGTGAACATTTCTACAATTTGTTTTTGTGGGATATCACAAGAGCATCAACTAGCAAGACCTTTCCATCACTGTAAATATGAAGCAAAGGAATCCCCATTTTTCAATTTGGTGTTGCACAAAGTAGTCACTAGCATATTTATTTCAATGTTGGATGACAAGTGTTGTATGAAAGCTTTTGCTAGATCACTCCATGTCTTGACTCTGGGAGGGAGTTGGGAGAACCATTCCATAGCTTATCCACCTAAACTTTGTGGGAACAATCTCATCAAGTATGTTTCTTCACTAGCTACCTCAATACATGTTGTGAAGAACACTCTTATGTGTGCCTTAGGATCTCCTTTGCCTCTATACTTGTCGAATTTTGCTGTCACAAAATATGGAGGAAATGGAGGCATTGGAACCCTTCTATCAAATGAATAAAGACATATATCTTTCATTTTATACTCTTGCATTGATGTATTCATGTCTATCATTTGTTTTTGCAAATCATTGATTTGTTGTTGCAAGTCATTCTTGGGTGGATGTAGACACCTAAAACTTGCACAACTAATTATATGAATTTTATTCATTTAATCATCATTTATTTGCCTATTAATTAGAATAAGGTTTAATTAATACCCCTATTCTTCCAATCATCCTATTAATCAAATTAAAGATTTGATTAAAATTATTTTCTTCTAGCCTAACCTATTAATTAAACTAAGGTTTGATTAAGTACCCTTTAGCCATTTAATTAAATAAATATTATTTATTTAATTAAAACCCCCTCTTTCCCTTTTAATTGAATTTACATTTGATTAAAACCCCTTTACATTTAAATAAATCATTATTTATTTGTAATTTGTCCCCCCCACTTGCAAAATCCTACAAATGCAAGTTGCACCCCTTTTGGCTAAAATAAATCTTTTATTTTATGTAAAAATGTCTATTTCCCTCCACTTGCATTTTCCT
This sequence comes from Cryptomeria japonica, assembly GCF_030272615.1. Classification (NCBI taxonomy): domain Eukaryota; kingdom Viridiplantae; phylum Streptophyta; class Pinopsida; order Cupressales; family Cupressaceae; genus Cryptomeria; species Cryptomeria japonica. Next base: position 45,644,550 of record NC_081407.1, on the reverse strand, counting down.
ACATTTTTCATTACCATGCTAATATTCTTCTAGAACCCCTCTAATCCTTCATTAGTTAGCCTAATTATTCTAATCATGTCACATCCCTAAATTTGGGGGAGACATATCTCCAAATTTGGAGAAAGTCTTCAAAATGTGTTGAAGACTTTATCTCTTTCAACAAGTTAACTTGTTGAGTCTTCCAAAACTTGTAAGCCTCTTACATAAGCCTTGAAGGTTATCTAACTTCCAACAAGTTAACCTCCAAAGTCTTCAAAGAGTATTTAATGCCTCCTACAAAGACATCACCCTAGCACATGATGGTTGTCCCTTTGACCATCCTTCAACTTTGCACAAGAGTTTACCTCTTGGACAATAGTATGCTCCCTTGGATAATAGAATTATCCAATGATGTCATCCCTTGATGTTATCCCTAATGCTTACTTAGTGTCTAATTCTTGCTTATCATCCTCTCAAGCCATCTCAAGGTGACATTTGTCAACTTGAGATTGGATTGAATTCCCCTCATGGATTGATAACTTTCCATCCTGGCCCTTGTTGAGATTGCTCAATCTCAACCATCCATTTCTTTATTTTTCCTATAAATAGAGCCCTTTCCTTCACTCTTTGGGATCCATCATCTTGTGCATAAAACTTATAGTCATTTTGCAGGTTATCAAGGAGCTCAACTTGTCATCTTCAAGAACTTCGATCATCTTAGTTGCATGCTAGTTTAGCTTTCATCATGTTGATAGTATCATGCTATCTTAATTCATATCCATTGTATATCAATTTCATAGAAATCTCCATGTTAGTTTAATTAGCACACCTAATCTTTCAATTTGGAATCAATCTTAATCTCATATCTTGCAATCCAACTTGCATTTCATCTTTTCATACCATTTGATCATCTAGCTAGGATCTTAGTTGCATTCATTTTGATCTTGGCATATCCTTCAATCTCGCTCTTTAGGTTGACATCTAAAATATCAAGTGCTCTTCCAAGTGAGAGCCACCTTGAATCTTGAAGATCCTTGGAGATAGAGGAACATGAGACGTGCATGGGGTTCTTGATTTTGAAGCTAACTTAGTTTAGTTTCTATTTTGATTTCTAACTCTAACATAATGTTTCATGTGTGTGTTTGATGTTGTTTGATTCTCTTTTATAGATTCCACACTTTAGAACACACATTTCTGATGCCCATCATGGGGCTCGACCCCTAAATTTATCAAATTTCTAACATTTTTGCACAAATTAGGCCAAGAAATCTTATAGAATCTTCTAGTGCATTTTTTGTACACTGCAGTGTGTTTAGTCTATGTTATAACGCATTTGGTCTCTATTATACCACATTTGGTCTCTATTATAATGCATACACTCCATATTATAGCGCATTTGAAGTATGGCGCAATGCATATATTCTCTATAATAGCGCATTTGCATCAGCAGGGTTACAATTGGCTTGATGATATTTGTGATGTATTCATCATTTATTGTAATTGATGAAACACTCTCACACACACATATGATTATATTGACTACAGGTATAACTTCAATTGTTTACTCTGTCAACCAATATGTTAGAGGTTATACCAAGAGGTTTATCTCTAACTGGTACTTTGTGTCAACTAGTATGTGCATAAGAGATAGTATGTGATTATACTAAGTCGGCATCAAGATGAATATCAAGATGGAGATCAAGCGGAGATTTAAGTACAATGGTTCATATGTTTTATTCAGACCGGTATTTGATTGTTCCAACCGGTATTTGGTAATTTTGTGATGAGTTGCCACATTTCATGATGATTTCCTCGCACCGACTGCTTGGCAAGAATTTTTGTGATAAGTTATGTGTTGGCATATGTACAAAGCATGATGACATGTTAATATTGTATGTTGTCATTGATGTCAATATGCTAAGTGAACTGGTATATTGAAGTTAAGCAACTGACAAAGAGAAATGGTATGATGTTGTGAACCGGCATATGTGAAAAAGTGAAGCGATATGTCGCAAAGAGAACAAGAGAACCGGTATGATGTTGTGAACCGGTACCGGTATGTCAGAACGAGAACCGGTACCAGTATGTCAGAACGAGAACCGGTATATGGAATGTTTTGTATCAGGGGTTCATATGGCATGACTACCGGTTGGTAGTCTTAGTCTCAGGGTTTCTGGTTGAAGTGAGCATTGTAATGGAGGTCAGATCATGTCGCCACATCAGCCTTGTGCACGTGAAGTATCTTGCACGAAGGAGATTGATCCTATCTACCTTAGGAATGTGCGAAGTCTCTGCAAACGGTGGAGAACGTGTGATGGGTTATCACCTCCAAGAAGTGATGAAGAATGAACAATGGAGAATTTCATGAGATCTATTTAAGACCATTGTATTAAAATGCAAAGTGTTCAATGGTTAGGATTGAACTGACTAAATTTCTCAACCTAAGTGTTTAGGGTTTAGGGTTTATGCTACCAACCTATCTATCTCTTATACGGTCGATGTGGTGTTTCATGCAGAGGTTGTTGGAAAATGTTGTGTGTGTATCTATGTGCAGAGATACATGATTCTTGCCAGACTAGTTGAGAGGATTGATACCTGCATAGTGTGTGTGCAGAAGGAAGGAACTAAAGCGGATCTGCATTGGCATTAAGTGCTATTACTAGATCATTGTGATACCTGTTGATCTCTAACCACTTCAATAGTTGGAAAATCCCTTAATAGGGTAGCTTTAACCAGCTTGCTGTAAATCCTTTAACAGGGTGACTCAAAGTCATTGAGTTCATAAAATCCTCTAACAAGGTAACCTCTTATAGGGTTTAACCCTTAATTGGGTGATCCCGAACAGGATCGGTTCCTAACAGAACCTGATGTAATAGTCTTTAACATGACCTAGCTCCTAACAGAGAGGACTTCTAAAGAGTTCAAAAATAGCTTGTGGGTATTCATCCCCACTGTAGTTTTTCCCAGTTTGGTTTCCACGTGAAAAAATATGTGTGTCATGTGTGATGCCTCTTTCATGTGATGTTTTGTTATTTCTTGTTTAGTGGTAAATCATTGTATCTTTGATGATAGATTATTTGTTTATGCATAAGGACAAAGTGGAAATGAGGGAGTAGGTTGTATGGAAAGCTAAGAAGATTGACTGGTTCATGTCTTTCATAGTTGCACTGTGTTCAACTGGTAGTAATCTAGTTCGGATCGGTGTTAGGGATTGCCAGTAGTTTATAGTCTACAATCAAACCGGTTCAGGAAAAGTTTTTGTGCCTATACTGATTCACCCCCCCCCCTCTTAGTACTAGTTTGGTACTCACTGTTCATCATTGAGTTATCAATTGGTATCAGAGCGCCCTCCAGGTCCTCTGTGTTGTAAGCTTAACCGCTTAAGGGAAAGATCCTATTGTAATGATGAAGAGGGAAGGTCCAAAGTTCAACAGAGACAATTTTAAAATATGGAAAGACAGAATGAAGATATACATTAGAAGCATGGGTGCTTAGCACTGGAGCTATGTTGAAAATGCCTATGCTATTCCTACTGGTACTCTCACCGATGATCAAAAGAGAGATCCAGGTGAATGGGCAAGTCATGGAAGCCCTAATTAGCAGCTTATCTAACATTGAGTTTATCGATGTCCAGGATAAAGAAAATCCCAAAGAAGTATGGGATACTCTTGAGAATATCTATGGTGGTGATGAGCATGTAAAACAAGCTAAGGAAGAAAGCCTTAGAGGGAAGTTTTAAGACATGTGGATGGTTGAAGGTGAGTCCATTCAACAATATGGAATAAGAATCAAGACTATTGTTGGAGACATCAAGAGTGCAGGAGGGAAAATGGAAGATTCTACTATTATTAGTAAAGTCCTGAGGTCCTTATTACTGGTCTATGTAATAAGGGTTGCTGCTATTCAGGAGTTGAGATCAATAGACAAGACTAAGGTATCCGTAGACTCCATAATCGCAAAACTAACAGCCTATGAGCTAAATAGTTTTGATGGCGGTGTTCAAAAGACTGAATTAGCTTTTAGAGCATCTGTTGGACCATCCAGAAAAGGAAAAGAAGCAAGCACCAGTAGTGAACCAAGACAGAGCAAAGAAATGGATGATGAGGAGATTCTGATGGAATTTGAAGCTCCTCTTGCCAAGAGACTTCCTAAGGGAACCAGAAAATACAGAGGTAAGCTTCCTTTGAAATGCTTCTCTTGTAACCGAATAGGACACATCGCTATAAACTGTCCTAATGGTGACGACAAGAAAAAATCGGAAAGGTTCAAGATATTCAAAGGAGGAAACCGAAGAAATTGTTTTGTAGCAGTTGATGAAGGTGTCACAGATGAGGAATTAGAAGATGAAGAAAATGAAGATATTGTGTTGTTGCAGTCAAGGAGGAAATGTTACACAAGAAGGCTCTTGTCTCTTGCATTGATAATTCCAATGAGTGGATTATTGACAGTGGTTGTTCTCACCATATGACTGGTGATCGGAGCAAGTTTATATCTCTAGAAGAGTATGATGGTGGTGTGGTTCATTTTGGTAATGATGCACCATGTATGGTCAAAGGCAGAGGGTCCATCTCTCTAAATGGAAAGAGCAGTGCTGACAATGTGTATTGGGTGGAAGGTCTTAGACACAATCTATTGAGTGTTGCCCAGCTGAATGATAGTGGACTCACTCTAGAATTAAAAAATGGAGTGTGCAAAATCAAAGGAAAGAATGGTGAACTGATGGCCACTGGTATGCAGACCAAAGGTAACTTATTTCAGTTGAATGCAAATATAAGTACATGTCTTATGGCTAAGTGTTTTATGATAGCTGGATATGGCATAGGAGACTCTGCCATGTAAACTTTGATAACATAGTAAAGGCCAGTAAGATCAAGGCAGTTAGAGGATTGTCGATGCTAAGCAAACCAGAAAATCCTTTGTGCAGAGAATGTCGACTGGGGAAAATATCTTCCTCAACCTTCAAAGGTAAATCTTTGATTGCTGACAACTTACTTGATCTTGTGCATACCGATTTGTGTGGTCCTATGAAAACTAGGAGTGTGAAGGGAGATAGGTATTTTATGATTCTTACAAATGATTGCTCAAGAATGATGTGGGTCACATTCTTGAAGGACAAGTTTGAATCCTTTGGAAAGTTCAAAGCTTTAAGAGCACTGGTAGAAAAGGAAAGTGGTAGAAGAATCAAATGCCTTAGAATTGATCAAGGAGGGGAATTCACTTCCGATGAATTCAACAAATGTTGTGAAGAAAATGGCATCAAGAGGCAACTGTCTACCCCCTAGACTCCACAATAGAATGGCCTAGCAGAGAGAAACAACTGGACTATGGTTGAAGCAGATAGAACCATGTTGATCCAAGGAAAGGTCGCTCATACCTTTTGGAGAGAAGCGGTGAGCACTGCAGTCTACACAATGAACCGAGTACTCATCAAGAAAGGAAAGGATAAGACTCCTTATGAGTACTAGACTGGTAAGACACCTGTGGTAAGCTACTTTAGAGTATTTGGTAGCAAATTATATATCAAGAAGAGTGAACATCAGAGCAAGTTTGATGCAAAATGTGATGAAAGAATATTCTTAGGATATTCCAAAAAAAGTAAAGCTATCAAATATTTCAATAATAGGACTCATAGAATCATTGAAAGCATCAATGTTAGGGTTAATGAAAACTTTGAGAAATTGGAGGGAATCGACAGTTAGCAAGTAGGAGATGAACCAGTAGTAACTTTATAGGAACTGGTTACAAATCAGCCTAGTACCAGTAATTGTGCTCCTACACCGGTAGATGTTGATACTGATGAAGATGAGGATGATGAAGAAAAGCAAGAGGAAGCTATAAAGAACATACCTAGGTATGTCAAACTCAATCAGGATCCAATGCAGATCATAGGAGACAAAGATGCAAGAATTATCACAAGAAGAAAGGTCAGAGAAAGCTCATGTATGATCTCTAAATTTGAGCCTAAATCATTCAAAGAGGAACATAAAGATGAAGACTGGATCAAGGCAATGGAGGAGGAACTTGACTAGATAAAAAAGAATGGTACATGGTCTTTGGTACCCAGACCGGAGCATAAAAATGTCATTGGAACCAAATGGGTTTTCAGAAATAAGCTAAATGAGGATGGCATAATGGTAAGGAACAAAGCCAGACTAGTATGTAAAGGATATACCCAACAAGAAGGAGAAGACTATGGAGAAACCTTTTCTCCAGTAGCAAGATTTGAAGGAGTTCATATGCTTCTTGCATATGCAACTTTTAAAGGATTCAAGGTATACCAAATGGATGTAAAATCTGCATTTTTAAATGGAATACTTGAAGGGGAGGTGTATATAGAGCAACCAAATGGGTTTACCCTATCAGAAGATAGTGACATGGTGTGTAGGCTACATAAAGCCTTATATGAACTAAAGCAGACACCAAGAGCATGGTATGAATGCTTGCATTCCCATCTTGTGAAGATTGGATTTGAAAGAACAAGTGAAGATAGCAATATCTACTTGAAATTAGAAGGAGATCAGATTCTAATCTGTGAAGTATTTGTTGATGACATAATTTTTGGTGGAGATGACAAGATGAGTCATGACTTTGCAGATGAGATGAAAAAGAAGTTTGAAATGTCACTCATAGGGGAGATTAAGTTCTTCATCAGACTGCAGATTTAGCAAATGAAAAATGGAATCTTTATTACTCAGTCCAAGTATGTCAAAGAGGTGTTGAAGACCTTTGGCATGGAAGACAGTAAACCGGTTGGTACACCAATCAGAGTTTACTTTAGTGGAAAAAATTTCACGTTGGCCATGTCGGAAATGGTGAATATTTTGTACCATCTGGGGGTGGCCATGTCGCCAGAACATTATCAATTTATGTCAAAGTCATGGCCCGATCGCCATATGTTTTATGCAATTAAATGTTTCTATGTGATGATTTCGCCAATACAATATATGGTGGACACATGGTAAATTTAATTGTTTCGCCTACACTCTCTGAGGTTACCTTAATAGATGACCTTAATTCGCCTATAGGCATGTGAAGATTTGTTAGGCAGGGGGACCCAATTCGCCTGACATCTTGCCGACGTGTGTCTCCATTCACCCCAACTTTCGCCAACTATATTATATTCGCCTATTATTTGGACGACCTATAATTGCCTCAAAAATTACATAAGTCATATTTAGACGACGTATAATCGCCTCAAAAACTACATAAGTCATGTTATAGTTACGCAGGATTTGCCAAATATTTGTATACCATATAAAATTCCCATGGAATTCACCATATAAGGATTGGTATAAATACATGCAAAGATTAGATCTATCTCAATGCAATCTGGTGGGTTCTAGGCTCTGAATTCTGATCAATAGCGAAGTTTCAGACCAAGGAAAATCATTGTTGTTGACTGTATTGGTGACTGCTAGTGACCTAAAGCATAAAGGTGAGCGATCATATTTTTGAAGTGGTATATTATACATTATAGTCTATTATTGCTTCTTCAGCAAATTGATATTTTTTTGGCAGCCTTTATTTCGTTGGAGATGTCGAACAGGAAGAGGGGTAGGAAACTTGAATGTGGGGAAGGCCTAGAGAGGCCAACAAAAAGAAGAATGTTGTCTTCGTACTTTGGCATTGGAAAAGATTGTGGTACTGGTGAAAATCAGGAAGGTACATCATCACAAGTACAAGTACAAAATTCACCACCTACACCGCATGTTGAAGACGGCGGCGAACTTGATATCTCAGATCGGGATGATCTTGAAGAAGATTATCTGGTAGATACCCAAGTTAGCCGAAATGATATAATTGACTTGGGTGATAATGCCATTGATGATAATGCACGGAAGGGGAAAAGAAAATCCATATCCAAAAAGGGTGAACCACAATCAAAAAAGGATTGGGAGTGGGATATGTCAGTGAGGAATTTTCAAATTAATTGGGCATCAAAGTATCCATTCATTGAACCAGTTGAGAATCCAATTGAAGGGGAGCCTCCAATAGAATGCAGGTGTAAGATTTGCACTTGGAAACATAACAAGGAAATTAGGTTGCAGCTAAAATTTGACACCATAGAAAAGCATATGGGTAAAGTTTATGAAAAATAAATGATAGACGGGGTTGAAAAATCAGTGATAAGATGGAAAACAAAGGATGAGTGTAAGCATGTGAGGAATGCTGAAGAGTATTATTTTCATGAGAAATTACAAACGAAGCCTACTGAAGTTAAAGGTTCTATTGAAGCTATTTTTGGAAAAGCAATGCAAATAGAACAACTGGGAAAAGCTATTCAGTTAAGCGTTGTTTTTCATATTTTGATTAGAGGGCGTGCTATGATAGATTTCCCATCAATTATTGGTTTATTACACTTTTTGAAAGTTCCTAACTATCCTAATAGACACTGGTCAGTAAACAATGGATGGGAATGGGCAAGTTGTCTTGCTGAGGTTGAAAAAGAAGATGTATAGGAAAAAATAAGAGAGTCAAACTTCATTGCATTTTCTTTAGACGAAGTTATGGCAGTAGACAATACTTCATGGGTATGCATTCATGTTTATACTATAGAGAATCATACCCACCAACCTCATCTACTATTTGTTGCTAAAATGAAGGAGAGTGCGACAGTGGAAAATTTATTTCAACTAGTAAAGAGAAGTTTAATTGAATATGGAGGTATGGATGACATGACAGTAGCCAAAAAATTGGTTTGTGTTGGAGCAAATGGAGCTTCGATAATGCAAGGTCACAGGAATGGTCTTTGTATAAAGATTGAAACTTCATTTGCACTATACATTACTACAATTCACTGCATGGATCACATAATGAATCTAGCTTTTGGAATTGTGAGCAAGTTTGCTTCGGTTAAAAAAATTGAAATTTTAATTAGAGAGCTCTACTCACACTTCTGTTGAAGTCCCAAATGACTTATGGAATTTCAACACTTTGCTGATGGATTAACTGATGGGAACAAGCTTCTCAAGGATAATGATACCAGATGGATCTCTTTGGATGGTCCAGTGCATCGAGTGTTTTCAGAATATCCATCCTTGATTGGACTATTTCACACAACTCGCGACGAATCAGATCAACTGAAATTTCCTGAACTTCTTGGTAGGTTAAGTAATTTAGAGACACTCTTAACTTTAGCAACTCTTCTGCCCAAGCTAGAGGAAATGAGGAATATTATGAAGGCTACCCAAAAAAGAGCTCTGTATATTGCAGAATATGCTACGCTACGTAAGATGACATGCATGACCCTCGACAATGTCTATCAAAATCAACCAACACTATCTGATGAAAAATTTGCTAAGTGGCAGACACTCACAGATTTGAACAATCCTGATAACTTTTTACAAATTGGTGCAGATGGGGAGGTATGTGCCAATGTACAGAGAGTTGAGATACCAATGCACTTCTATGCCACGGTCGACCCCGAGGAACCAAGAAAGCGCCCCAGGAAGAAACTAGCAAGAGTTACAAAGGAAGATTTCGAAAAGATTGTTGAGACTGTAACTACTTCTGTGAAGAAAATTGCATATGATCTTTCCTCACAAATTAGAAGAAAATTCCCTCCTGACAACCTACTCGAAGCCATGTCTATTGTGTTTCCTCATTATTTGAGCCTCAAAAGTGCATCTGATTTTCAAAGTAAGCTACTAACTTTGATAAAACAATTTTGCATATCCAAAGAATTTAATGGAGTAACTATAAATGGAATATTAGATGAAACTCATCTTCGAGAGCAATCATCTCGTTTTGCATACACTATGAAAGAACAATATGCCAAAATGGAGAACCCCCGTGAAGAGGGATTAGTAACAAGGCTTTGGAAATATATAGTTGAGAACCCATCCTTGCATGATTCAATGACAGAATATGTGAAGCTTGCTGATTTATTTCTTACCATGATATTGGGTTCAGTGGAAGATGAGAGAGTTTTTAGTGCTTTAGGGTTCCTAAAATCAAAGCTAAGAAAAAAAATAGACAAAAATTTGGAAAATTGCTTGAGGCTCTATACATCTAGGTATGATGTCCACACTTTTCCTTATGATAGGGCATTGCAAATCTAGAGGTCCAAATGTGAAAGAAGAGGTTTGGCAAACACTTCAAACCAAAGTGCCAGCGGGACTACTGGACCTAATGGTAGCATTGAGATATAGTGCGGCAAAGATATGCAGACTCAGACTCGAAGTGAAGAAACCACAGATGAGAATCAAAATCAAGAAAGCACTAAATTTGACGAGGATGAATGGCAATTGTAAGAGATTGGTATTTATTAATCTTATTACTGTATCTCATCATTCATATTACAAAAACATATTACTTTTTGCAATTAGAATTTAATATTGATTTGTAATTGTATTTTTCAACTTTCTATTTCCAAATTTAAAATAGCATAATAAAAAAAAACCATAATGTGTTTATTGATACAAAGATGTTTATTGTTTATTTATAGATGTTTGAGTCTCAAATCTGTGTGATACATTTCAGAACCATATGATACAATTCATTCAATAGTAATACACATGTAGAGAACTTAGATTTTCATTAATTCTTCAAAATATAGCCATATGATACAATTCATTCAATAGTAATACACCAATCTATGTGATTCTCCATGCCAATTGCAAAAGTGAATACAAAGTTTCAGAACCCTTTGCAAAAGACCCTGAATTCCCTTTTATAGAAACAAGAGAGCAACAACAACTCCTGTGTGATTCTCCAATGTCCATGCAAAAGTGAATACAAAGTTTCAGAACAATTTGCAAAATTGCAAATGACCCTGAATTCCCTTTTATAGAAACAAGGGAGCAACAACAGCTTCAGGTCAAATTGCAAGTTTGCAACATGTGAACACTGAACATCAAAATCACAAACTCAGCACATATTTATATGGCCATCATAGGCCATATTAGCAATTTAACATCTAGTACATGTTTGATGTCTCCTATTCAAAAAATAGAGTTCAAAATTAAATATTAATTCATGCCATGACAAATCAAACATAGATAATAGCAGTGCCTAAAACCTACTAATCAGAAATAGAGAAATGAATAAATGTTAAAGCAAGGGAGAATTTGGGAAATAGAGAAATGAATAAAACCTACTAATCAGAAATAGAGAAATGAATAAATGTTAAAGCAAGGGAGAATTTGAGAATATAAATTTACTGGCTAAAGTTTTGCACTGTGCATCATAGATTCATAGGCTAGATTAACAAAATAGCAATAGCGAGTGCTATTTTTTTCCTATTCATAAAATAGATTCATAGGCTGGATTAGCAAAATAGCAAACAGAAAAAACATAAAACCTTGAAATTAAGAATAAAAGAAGAAAATTGTGCAATACATACTATGATTCTTAAGAATTATGTGCCATTTTTTGTAGGGTGCTCCACTCTTTGTCTGATGGAAGGTCAATATTCTGTAAACTATGGAAATCCAACTCCAACTTCGTCAACATTTCATATTTAGAAGATTTACTTGACATCACTATTTCATCCAATACCGAATTTAGAGTTGTAAATGGTTGGATGAATTCTAGAAAGCTTTTGGGAGTTGTGTCCTTTGGAAGCAAGTCTAAATCAGACTTCATTTTTATCTCCATGATTTTTTTGTAAGCTTCTTCTCCAATGAATTTATTTGATGTGTCAACAAGCTTAGGAAAACCAAGTTTCATCAAATTATTTTTCTTTTCTTGCAGCTTCGCTATCTTTTTTCCACAACTTTCCATAACTTCTGATGTTTCCCTTAGCTTCTAGCATTTTTGAATGATAGATGATGTCTTAACTATGGCATCAATGCGGCTCTTAATTCCCTTGGATGCCAAGTAGCTGTCACTGGAACTATAGACTATTTTCAAATTTTTTTTTGCCATTTCCTCTTTTGAATAAACATGTGTGCTCTTCTCATAGTGCCCTTTGATTTTTATAAAAAATTATCTCATACTTTCAGTGAATTGAAACCATTCACACAACTTCTCACTCCTCTGCATTATTTGCCGCCAAATATTTTCTTGTATATACTTTGTTGTATTTTTTTATGTTATCTTTCAATCTATCCTCCAAAGTTTTTATTTTATCATTTGCATTGTGCAGGTCTTCTTTCATTTGTGCACATTTTTTTCTTTCTTCCTCTACTTCCTCTTGCAAATGTTTTTCTTTTTGCTTCCCATGATCCAATAGGTCCTGTAATTTTCTCATTTCAGGGGCAGCAGACTCATAACTTTTGTATAATGTTTGAAAACTGGCTTTTTCCTCAGCAATTTTTTTCTATCAAGTCCTTCAATTTTGCATCCATCTTCTCCTACTCTGCAATTTCTACTACAGAGCCCAAATTTTTTATCCTTTTCTGTAAATCATTGCACTTGCTATCTGTTGCTTTCCTCTTTGATTTTTCATTTTCTAGGTCTGCCTGTAGCTTTTCTATTTGTTTCTCCAGTTTATTTTTTTCTCTCTCCACCTTTAGCAGTGAAGTGTAGACCACTTCGTTAGTCCTTTTTGACACACTAATTTTGTCCACATTATGTACTCTGGAAAAATCCATTTGGAGGGTGCTAACTTGAAATTGAGAGGGATCTATCTGACTGTGTGGTGGATTTTTATCTTTAGGTGGGCTCGGGGGCATAACAACCATGAACTCCATCATATCTTTCTGTTGGTCATATGTTGGAAATACCTTGTTCCTTGCAGTCTGTTCATTTACAACTTCAGACACGAAATTCCTATGAAATGCTTTCTTTTTTTCTTTATTTGCTTTTGTTGTTTGTTCATATTTTTCATAGTAATCACAAAATTAAAAATCTGGGCTTGCTGAAGCAATTGAATGTTTGAAAGGTCACATAGGAATACCATAGGCTCCAGTTCCACTTATTCTTGTAGTTTTAACTAATGCTTGACTAGGATTACCAACAATAGTTCTTGATGATGTCCCACTCCCACTAACACTTTCATGTGTAGTTTTCATAGTCTTTTGAGATGTGTGATCTGAAGCTACAAATGATTGATTCCTAGTGTCAATGGCACTTGATATAGGATTCTCAATAGTATGAGATTGAGTATCTACCTCTAGTGGCCTCTTGCAAGAGATATTTTGATGTTGCCCTTGTCCAACACCAAGACAACTAGTATCAATAGTAGTACCCATGCCAACCCCACCAATCATAGTGGCACTTGACTGAACAATAATAGGAATACTATCCCTAGATTCCCCACTAGTGGTAGTGGCACTTGATTCACCACCAATGGGAATACCATGATGTGGTGGTGGACTTAGTGGTTGTGGATTTGAACTTGAAACAAATATAGGTGGACCCTGAGGGTAATGAGTAGTACCTATCCATGATGAATCTGAAGAATCAAGTCCAATGACTAGTTTAAGATGACCTTTTGATTTTGATTGTGATGGAAGTTGTACATAAAGTGGATACCAAATGCCATCTCCTCTAGCACCTAGACCACCACCTTCAAAACCCATTTTTTCCACAAGGTTTGCCCCTTTGCTATATTTTTCTTTCATGGACTCATTGACTCCACCTAATATTTTTGGGACTATAGTAGTTGTTGGAGGGGGATCAACGGCAACCTAATACTCATCATCATCACCTTCTATCCCGCCATGCTCCATATCCCATAATTTTCTAAACTCTGCATCCTTGTCGATGCTCTCAAATTCTGCAGTTGTCTTTGGTTCATCGAGGTTCCTCATATTCCAAAAATCATTTATTTTGGTTTGAGTGAAATAATTCTCTTTACATTCATACAAAATTGATTTGGGAATAGATTTGTTAGATGGATTAGCATATTTTAGGTAGAAATTGTAGGACCTCCTATTTTGGATTCCCCGGCCCTCCTCTGTTGTCCTCTTTGCATGCATTTGCAATGCCATAATTTGTGATGAAAGTTATTCTGTTGAAATGTTTTTGTTAGCTGTAATTTTATCCATCTCTTTTTTAACCTTATCCCAGGAGTCCATGTTTCTAAGCTTTTATAGCAATGGTTTACTTTCATGTTGACATAATCCCATTTTTCTTAAGCCTTGCTTGAACTACACCGATTGGATCATACTACCAGAGACCCTCATCACCAAAGTTAAAAACTCTCAAAAAATCATGTGCCACATTGAATGCTTTTCTCTCAAATGTGAACCCTCCACATGAAAAAGGCAAGGAAGGAAATATGCTCTTCTTTTGCTGACCATGGAAGTGCCTATCTGTGCTCTCCAATTGCCATACATACTCTAATGCAAATACCCTGTCTATCACATGTATTGGAAGTTTGTATGGTTTTACTGTTGATCCCTAAAACCTTAACACGGTGAATTCTTCCATGAAGAACCAGTCAGCCAATTCTATTTGACTTTCGAGTTAAATGAAATCTCTACAAGACACAGGCAACCTAGGCATTGGAGTGCTTGTTATTTCATTATACATTGGTACCAAAAAGAAGTCTACAAAATGGTTGTAGTTCTTCCTATTATCATGCATCCTTATCTTTGGCATCCAATCATATATTGGACACTTTGTTCTCTTCCCAGTCTTCTCATCAATCTTATAGCTCACAATTTGAAGCTTGTTGGTCTCGAATATTGCATGATACTTGAATAGAAGGAGATAGCACAAGTAGGATGAGAACCTAAATGTCTTACAGGAACCTTTTTTGATCATTAGTAATTGTTTTTGCATGGATTGAACAATGTGCTCAACAAAATTATATCTTATTGGCTGACCTACACAATGGATATTATAAATCATTTCAAGAAGGCTTGCACCCACTTCCCTATCATTTTCCAATCCCAGGCAAAATGACAGCAAGGAAATAGTATCCCCAACCCATGGAACAAAAATGTTAGAATCATAAGGAGGCTTATGATTCTGATCCAACACAATACTAGTACCACTCTTTATTAGATCTTTGATAAGTGAATCTCTGTGACTTGGATTGAGACTCTCATAATTCCCTGCCAGCTTTTCAAGGTGAATTTGGACGTTTGAGTTTTTGGCTTCAAATCCTAGGTTCAACAAATGAGCAAGTCCTCCCTCGTTTATGGATAGAATTTCCTCTTTTGTATTTTTATTGACAATTGCTTTTTTATCTTCATCATAATTTTTGGCGCAGACCATGACAAAATCAGGGCAAGGGAATACTTCAGGAAACACCATGCTTCCCAATCCAACATCCCACGATGCGATTTTATTTGTTTTTTGTTGTAACATTGGGTTGAAAACGGTAAATTTTACCCTATTTGCATCTTCCACCTTACTAGACAATGTATATCTAATATCTATGATACGATTTTCACCATGGATAGCAGGGTCATAAATATCATGGTATTCATTAGTGAAACCTGGTGTTTTAACCAGTTCAGTTAGGTACATTTTGTTTTTCACTTGGCTTCTTGTTGAACTACTGCTTCCCATTTTCCCCATCACTATTATTGTCAATAATTCAAAATAATGCTAGATAAAAACCTAAAAATGCTAACCCTCAAATTGGACCACAACATTACCAAAAGAAAAAAAGGTGGGATGTGGGTGTTCTAGAT
This sequence comes from Cryptomeria japonica, assembly GCF_030272615.1. Classification (NCBI taxonomy): domain Eukaryota; kingdom Viridiplantae; phylum Streptophyta; class Pinopsida; order Cupressales; family Cupressaceae; genus Cryptomeria; species Cryptomeria japonica. The sequence continues at coordinate 45,629,038 of NC_081407.1, read as the reverse complement.
TTTACCCGGAAATTGGAATTTCTATTTCACTAGATTGGTGCAGACAGTCTCTATTGCAACTTGCATTCCTCAATCTAGTAGCTGATTCTGAATCTCCCTCAGTTCACAGGTTTTTCCAAGAAATGAAAGACGATTATGATTTACGAGTCTCTTATTTTTAATACTCTGAAAAGTAGAAAAGTAAAACCTAAAGGGAAAAATATCTAGAATCATGTTGTAATTTAATTAATTACTTTTAGCAACTATTCGATGCCGAAGGATAAAATTAATTACTATTAATAAGTATTTGATGTCAAAGGACAAAACATTCATTACTTCAATATAAATTCCGAGGACATTAAGAATCATGTTGTAATTTTATTAATTATTATTAATAACTATTTGATGCCGAAGGACAAAACATTCACTACTTTGTAACTTCAGTATAAATTCTGAGGACATTAAATGTAATACATTCAATTCTAGGCAAAGTTCTCCCAAATGTGTTCACTTCCCACTTTCGGGCCAAAATCCACCCTAAGTCGTTGATCTTTGCTCATCCAACGGACGAGGGACCAAGGTACCTATTGTGACTTTACGGGTCTGTTTAATAATTTTAAACTTCCACCCGAAAAAGTGCTTTATAGAGTTACTTATATTTAATTAAATTTAAAACATTTCAATTATGGGCGAAGTTCTCCCAAATGTGTTCACTTCCCACATTCGGGCTGAAATCCACCCTAAGTCATTGATCTTTTCTCATCCAACGGACAAGGGACCAAGGTACCTGTTGTGATTTTACGGGTCTGATTTTTAAGTCTGTTTAATAATTTTAAACTTCCACCCGAAAAAGTGCTTTAATGACTTAATTATATTTAATTAAACTTAAAATGTTTCAATTCTGGGCAAAGTTCTTCCAAATGTGTTCACTTCCCACATTCGGGCCAAATTCCACCCTAAGCCATTGATCTTTTCTCATCCAACGGATGATGGTACCTATTGTCAGTTGTCGTGGGTCCCATGACTTCTGCCAGTTTTCAGGCACATCACCATACTCGTGTCACTTTTTCGAGCAAAGTTCTCAGAAATCTATTCACTTCCCACATTCACCCCAAAATCCACCCTAAGTCATTGATCTTTGTTCATCCAATAGTCGATGGTACTTGTTTTAAGATGTAGTGGGTCCCATGACTTGTGCCATTTTTCTAGTACGTCACCATAATCGTGTCACTTTTCGGGTTTGATTTGTAGTCTATTTAATCATTTTAAACCTCCACTTGAAAAATAATTAAATATAATTTAGGATATAGACTTAATTATATTTAATTACATTTAAAATGTCCAATTCTGGGTGAAGTTCTCAGAAAGGTGTTCACTTCCCACATTCGGACCGAAATCCACCCTAGTCATTGATCTTTGTTCATCCAACGGTCCATGGTACCTGTTTTAAGATGAAGTGAGTCCCATGACTTCTGCCATTTTGTTGGCATGTCACCATACTCATGTTACTTTTTGGGTTTGTTTTTAAAGTCTATTTAATCATTTTGAAATTCTGCCCAAAAAAGAGATTTATAGTCTATAGACTATAGACTTAATTCAATTTAATTAAATTTAAAATGTTCAATTCAGGGCAATAGTTTGAGATAACTATTAAATATAATGTTAATATTATTTGTAAAAATTTGAAATTCAAAAATAGTATAAAACATGAAACTTTGTTTCTAGAATAAAACAAATAACTAAATAAAAATATAATTTTGATATACAATTTGAAAGGTAAAAGTTTAATATTAAAAAGAAAACATTCAATATTAAATCTAAAATATTAATTTAAAGTTTAACAAAATTCTTTGAAAATATGTTTACGATATATAATTTTCAAAAATAGTTTAAAAATATATATAAAAGTTCAACATAAATTTAGTGTATTGATTTAAAAAAAATGTGCAACTACAGTCCTCAACCTGTTAAGGCAAGCAATTTTGGAAAATACAAATGCCAAGGTGGCTATTAATTGTTGTAGAAGGAGTTGCCTGCAGCATGTCACATGAACAAAGGAAGGGGAGGATGGCAGGAAATCTTTTTCCTGATCTCATGGCATTAATGTCTTATCGTGCACATTCATTACCCAGCCTATAAGATGGAGGCAGATTTTTTTACCTTTTGATCTGTGTAGTGTGTACCACTTTTTGCTTTGAAGTAGTTGTAGAACAAATCTGTAGTTCGTAGAATTGTACCTTCTGTAAGACATTTTTTGCAGGAAGTGATTTTGAAATTGTAGGTGACAATGGAGGCCAATTTCACACTTCGAACAGACAAGAAGTTGGTGCCCTTTTTGGGCAAAGTATCTGATAAACGAATGCAAGGACTGTTTAGGTCTAAGGAGGACAAGTTGTGGGCAGTAGCTCGACTGATGCTTGCAGAGGAGGTGGCACATATCAGTCATTGGTATCGAACTAACATGGAGGTTTACTCTCTGATTATGGCGTGGGCCTGTGAATTCAAACCGGAGGTGGAAAAGGTAAAACTCACATTGGTCAAATTGATTGATGGGGAGTTTTTTATTAACATGGATTCAATATTTGAGTGGGTGGTGCTGGGAGTTGGCATTCAAATTAAGGAAGGGGACGAACAGGAGGAATTGCTTCCTTTTATTCATGACCTAGAGGATGAAATCAAATACCAGTGTCGTGAATGAGCCCGAGTGGGGTGGGAAGCGATGAAACTCTTTGTGAAATTAACGAGGTGGATGAAATCCTGAAGGCTTTACATGTGGTGGAAAGGATGGAGGTTGGTAGGGCATTGAGAGATAGAGCTGAAGAAGGAAGGGCCATACAACTACTGGCAAGCTTGGAGGGCTACCCCAACTTTGGGTGCCTAAACTGCATTCCTAAAATGAAAGCTGAAGCAAAAAAAGGGAAAGCCAAAGCATCGACCTCCGAGGAGGGAAGGGATTGGGAGGAGACGACCCAGGGGGATAGTGAGACTGAGTGAGCGGCCTATCGACAATGAACTAGTTTTTTTGTGTTCTTGCTATAAGCTGTGGGCAAATTTTGTATCTTGAAACTTTTGAATTAATAGAATGAAAAAACCTTTACTGATAAACTTTTGTATCTTGATACTTTTAAAATTTTGTATTTTGAATGACTATATAGTATATATTTATAAAATTATAATCAACCATAATCAATGTACAAATAATCAATGGAACGAATTGAATTTTTTTTAATAGCATTACATAAAAAAGATCACGGCATTAAATTTATTTCCATTGTTTAACAAATAATTGAAATAACATAGCTCATATACAAAAAGCATTTGAGAGAAATTAATTAATAAAAATGAAATAAAATTATAGAAAGCATTTTTATATCCATAAGACTATAAGAGGCAAACTAAAACAAACTGGAATTTGAAAGATTATCATTAATATTTATGCTTTTGAAATTTATAATTTTTTTGTCAGAGACTTGAATCCCCCAAAAACTTAAAAGCCAAAATGAGTGAGCCACTAGCACTCAGCCTGTTAGGGTTCAAGGACATAGGAAAAAAAACTATAGGTAGTGGAATTGCTTACAATTTTTCCCTAAGAATCTGGCCCTCCTTCCATGTAGAATTCTTCAGATAGCATAAGTTGAGAGAATTCTTCAGGCCACATGTAGTTTGGAAAGTCCTCCAGGAGGAACCATTTTTGGAGGAAGTCCCTGCCAATCCACGCTCATTTTCACTGACGTGTCAGCTACTCCGCATTCAGGTTTAGGAGAAATGGTTGCCTCGCCACTAGCAATGTTTGGTTAGGGAGGAGAAGCTTGGATAAATCACTCACCCAAGGGATCCCCACCCCTACTTTTGCAAGAACGACAAGAGTAATGTCATCTACAAGGATGTCTTCCTTAAAAACCTTCCTCAACAGCATCAGCATATCCACCTTGTCTCCTCCCAAGTCTAGAAGAGACGTTAAGAAGTGGGATGTAAGGTCTGTGTTAACACGGTACCTATTTTCGTTTCACAGAAATTATCTGCCCAGCCTCAGTGGTGAATGATCCAACCTCCCTGAAGACTGATTGGAGGGTTGGGTCTCTAATGGAGCCTAGAAAGGCCCTCTAGTCCTCTACAGAAATGCTTCTCAAGTGGATGGGAGTGTCCATCTTGAGAAAATAGATTAACAAATTAAACAACCTAAGCAGTGAGCCTATAAACCTCAAATATTGTGAGCTCTGACAATTTATCTACCAAATGGTAAAGGCTAATTGAAGATGAAAGAAGTAGAGATCGTATATAAATTGTTGAAGCTCTTGATTGTAATAATTACTTCTTTAATAGTATTAACTACTATAAAAAATTTAAAATCTTTTGTATCTCTGTAAATCTTTCCCATAAATGCACGAGTGTGCAAAATTGGAAACAACTATGAACCAGTACCAAATTGCCAAGTATCACATTGGAAGTCATGGGGACAGAGTGGATTGACGTAAGTGAATAGAAATATATTAAATGAATGAAATTATCATTCGTGATTCATGAAATTTGATGCGTGTCTATTGAATCCAATTCCATTCTGGGCACTTTCTGGTGAGCTATGTTCTCTTCATAAAATTGGGCCGAAATAAAACTTCAGTCATTGATCTACGATCATCGAATGGTTTAAAATCATTGATAGATTTTAGATGTGTCACCCTTTACGTGTCAAAGAGGTCGTGCTTATTGATACATCATGCAGAGTTCAGACTCAATGTATTATGTGATGTGATGTACTGATGTGATGTGATGTGCCTTGTCTATTAATGGCAATGAATTTATGAAATCGCCAATGAATTATATATTGTACCATAAATAACAAAATATTTGCTAAAACAAATTAAATAATTTTCAAGCGGTGGATAAAAATTGCCAATACATTTAAATAATTTTCAAGTGGTGGATAAAAATCGCCAATACATTTAAATAATTTTTCCTTCGAAGTAAAATTTTTTGCTCATACAATTATATATTTGTTCCTTTTAATAATAATTATTCGCCTCCCACAATAAATATTTTCTCCATAAAACAAGGTATTATTCACCAGAAATTTATGGCATTTTCGTACCCTAGAAAAAAAATCGCCAATACAAAATAATTTTTTTCTCATTAAATTTTTTTTTTTTGCCATCGATATGAAAATTTCCCCCTGAAAATAATGTCTGATTCACCAGGATTTTACATAGTTTCTCGGGGGGGTTTCTTAAAGTTATCATTGACACCAATGGTGACAAGTTGTAAACTATCAAAAGAAGATGACTCAGCATTGGTAAATGAGAAGGAATACCGATCAATGATTGGTAAGTTGCATTATGTAGTGCATAGTAGACCGGACATTGCACATGCAGTGGGTATTACCACTCGGTTTCATAAAAGCCCAAGAGAATCTCACCTAGTAGCAGTCAAGAGGATTCTTAGATATTTGAAGGGAACTATTGACTATGGATTATGGTATCCATACAATAATGATTTCAACGTGAAAGTACTCACAGATGCTGATTGGGCTGGTAATGTAGATGACTGAAAGAGCATAACCGGTGGTGCATTCTTTCTCGGTGGTAGACTGGTCTCATGGATGAGTAAAAAGCAGAGTTGTATCTCTCAGTCTATAGTAGAAGCAGAGTATGTTGTAGCTTTTATGAACTACACCCAAACTATTTGGATGAAGCATGTGTTGAATGGCTTCAAAGTTCCTGTATTTGAACTGGTAAGTATATTCTGTGACAGTACAAGTACAATTAACATTTCCAAGAATTTGGTTTTACATGCTAGAACCAAGCACTTTGAACTCAAGTATCATTTCTTTAGGGAAAAGGTTCATAACAAAGAGGTGGTATTGGAACATATTTCCAGTAAGGATCAGTTAGTAGACATATTCACCAAGCCTATACCGAAGGTTACCTTTACCTATCTGAGAGGTGAATTAGGGGTGCTACCCCTTCAAGAGGTAAATTAAAAGTCTATGCTCCACATCAATCAAGTCTTCCATTGATATAGCATTTCAGGATTGATGTGTTGTAGGATGCTACTCCTCACAGGGAGCAGCATAGTTGAACAGGGCAGCTTGTGCCTCCACTTTGGCATTGTTGTCAAAGGGGGAGAAGATGTGAAGCGAGGAAGATATCTGCAATAATAGGGAGAAGATGTGATGCAGAAAGAGAGATATCTTCGTACAGTGCCATCAATGCCAAAGGGGGAGATTATTGACATATGTATAGAGCATGATGGCATGTTAATACTGTATGTTGTAATTGATGTCAATATGCTGAGTGAACTGGTATATTGAAGTTAAGAAAGTGACAAAGAGAAATGGTATGATGTTGTGAACTAGCATATGTGAAAAAGTGAAGTGGTATGCTTGTCCAAGTGAACCAGTATGTTGCAAAGAGAACAAAAGAACTAGTATGATGTTGTGAACCGGTACCGGTATGTCGGAATGAGAACCGGCATATGGAATGTTTTGTATCAGGGGTTCATATGGCATGACTACTAGTTGGTAGTCTTAGTCTTAGGGTTTCCAATTGAATTGAGCATTGTAATGGAGGTCAAATTGTGTCACCACGTCAACCTTGTGCATGTGAAGGATCTTGCATGAAGGAGATTGATCCTATCTACCTTGGGAATGTGCAAAGTCTCTGCAAATAGTGGAGAACGTGTGATGGGTTATTGTCTCCAAGAAGTGGTGAAGAAAGAATGATGGAGAATGTCTTGAGATCTGTTTAAGACTATTGTATTCAAATGCAAAGTGTTCAATGGTCAGGATTGAACCGATTAAATTTCTCAACCTAGGTGTTTAGGGTTTAGGGTTTATGCTACCAACCTATCTGTTTCCTATAAGGTTGATGTGGTGTTTCATGATGAGGTTGTTGGAAAATGTTGTGTGTGTATCTATGTACAGAGATATGTGATTCTTGCTAGACCAATTGAGAGGATTGATACATGCATAGTGTGTGTGCAGAAGGAAGGAACTAAAGCGGATCTACATTGGCATTAAGTGCTATTACCAGATCATTGTGATACCTGTTGATCTCTAACCACTTCAATAGTTCGAAAATCCCTTAACAAGGTAGCTTTAACCAGCTTGTTGTAAATCCTTTAACAAGGTGACTCAAAGCCATTGAGTTCATAAAATCCTCTAACAAGGTTTAATCCTTAACCAGGTATTCTAGCCATCCCTTAATCAGTTGATCCCTAACAGGATCAGTTCCTAACAGAACTTGATGTAACAGTCTTTAATAGGACCTAGCTCCTAACAGAGCGGACTTATAAAGAGTTCAAAAATAACTTGTGGGTATTCATCCCCACCGTGGTTTTTCCTAGTTGGGTTTCCACATGAAAAAATATGTGTGTCATGTGTGATGCCTCTTTCATGTGATGTTTTGTTATTTCTTGTTTAGTGGTAAATCATTGTATCTCTGATGATAGATTATCTATTTATGCATAAGGACAAAGTAGAAATGAGGGAGTAGGTTGTATGGAAAGCTAAGAAGATTGACCGGTTCATGTCTTTCACAGTTGCATTATGTTCAACCAGTAGTTATCTGGTTTGGACTGGTGTTTGGGATTGCCAGTAGTTTACAATCTGCAATCAAACCAGTTCAGGAAAAGTTTTTGTGCCTATACTAATTCACCCCCCCCCTCTCAGTATCAGTTTGGTACTCACTATTTTTCATTGAGTTATCATTATGATCGCTTGTCCAGATACACTGCACCTAGGAAATTGTGTTATGATTTCTTAAGGCCAACATGAAATCATAAGGTCTATATATTGACATCATAATGAATTATTAGATATAGTGAAAAGTGATATGTTATGTTTGAAAGGAAAAGAGTTAAGTTGCAGAGTATGCAGAAGAGCAATGTTGAATATGTTTAGAAGGAGCAGTGTTGAATATGTTTTGAAGGATCTAATTAAGCAAGTATTGTGCTACTTAGAATAGATCAAACCATTCTTGTTGTTTTCTAACCATTACAGTAGAATTAAATCCCCTAATCGGGTAAGCTCTAACAAGCTTCAATGTATAAATCTTTTAACAGGGTGATGCATTAATTTGGATTCGGAAATCCTCCACCGAGGTTACTCTTAATAGGGTACTACCTTTAATAGGGTATAAGCTTTTAATCAAGCTTTGGGATCTCTAACAAGATTCACTCCTAGTAGAGCACTTTGTAGACCTTAACCAGTCAGTTATCTATTACTATAGATAGTTAACCTGTGAGTTCCATCTCACTGTGGTTTTTACCTATTTGGGTTTTCCACATACAAACACTTGTTTTATGGTGGATTATTTACTTTTTGTGGATGTTGTTATATCATTTTGAATTGCATGCATTGTGTTTAAAATCTTTGTTAAGTTCATCTACTGGTTAGTGTTTGAAGTAGTTTTGTTTTTGGTGTCACTGCTTCACCCCCCCCCCCTCTCAGTGCTTTTCAAGTCCATCAATTGGTATCAGAGCCTAATTTCTTTGAAGCCTAATCGATTAGAAGGGAGCCTTGAAACCACCATGGGAGACATGAGCTACTTTAAGATGGCTAGAGAGCAAGAAGCTAGCATAAATGAACTTGAAACCCTTAGGGTCAAACTGAAAGATTCATAAGTCAAGAGGAGAGAGCTAATTGAACAACTATTAGAGATATCTGATAATAGTTCTTCAAATGAAGCCAATATTGATACTTTAGCAGAGGAAGTTGAAAATTTAAATGGTGAGAAACTAAATTTGAGGAGAGAGCTAGAAGGTCTCACTATCCGCATAAGTCGGGAATTGGAAGCCAAAAGAGCTGTTGAAGATCTTATCAAGGAAAGAGATCAAGAGATCACAAAGATCAAATGAGAAAGTGTCACTATGCATGAGCATTTGATTACTGAAAGAGAAGAAAAGGAGAACCTGGAGCTAGATCTTGAACTGGCATCATCTCTGAGAGAGAACCTATAAAAGCATAATGAAGATCTCATCAAACATCTTACTAAAGCCAATGACAAATTAGAGAAGCTCAGTAGAAGTTCTACCATGCTGGAAGAACAAATTCAATCACAAAGAATGAAGAGTGATATCTCTAGACTTGGTTTTCACACAACTGAAAAAGCTGAATCCTTTGGTACAAAGAGAAACAATCCTAAGAACAAATATGCTCCTAAGATCAACAAGCTTACCAGTAAGAAGGTCTTTAAACTTGTTTTCTTTGTTTGCCAGAAACCTGGTCACACTATAAATGTTTGTAGAGACAAACCTAACAGAAATGCAAGTTACAATACTAATGCTAGGTATGTGTCCAAGAAATTTGAAGGTCATTACTTCACATGTGGAATGTATGGACATAGATCTGTTTAGTGCATATATGGAGCAAACAATCCTATACCACACATGCATCCAAGACCAAATGGTGACTGGATGAGGAATTTTGACAACTGGGTAAACTTGAACTAGCAAAGACCCTACGACAACCGGTTTAGTCCATTTGAGATGGAAAAGGTAACAAATGTTATTTGCACTATTTCTAATAACTTTGGTCATGTGGCTATGAACTACAGAAGAAGAACATGAAGAGGAAATGAAAGACCTTGGAGATCATCTGGTATGGCCCGTTATCACTGTAATAAACCGGGGCACTTAGCAAAATTTTGTAGATCCAGAAATAGCAAATCGATCAATTCTTCTAAGGATCAGAAAGGAAAGCAAAAAGTTAATGTTGAAGAAACCAGAGAGGAAATGAATTGGATTTAGAAGAAGAAAATGGCTAAGGGGAGCTTAATGGTTAAAATACCTCCAAACCCCTTGAGAAAAATGAGCGGGAAAAGAATTTTGAAACATGAAATTTTGATAACTTTTTGTCAATATATTATCAACTAGTTTTCCCCTTGGGCGGTGAAATTAGGGTTTTGTAATCCTAAACGAGCAAGAATTTAATGCAGTAGGTAAAAAGGATAAAAGTGAGTTTTACTTTGTCATTTTTACCCTAATGCACTCAAGAAATAAATTTGAGCACTTGCTGAGCTGAGAAATATTGTTTTGCTGTTAATTGTCAAATTGTTTTGTGATTTGTGAAATTAAGCTGAATTGAAGGTTGTAGAAGGTCGATTTGGTGTGCACTTGGGCATTTCAACTGGTAAACGAGGAAATGTGCATGAAACAAGGTATTTCTTTGAACATACTACTTTGATTCTTGTTCATTTGGAATGGCATCAACTTCAAAGACTGTAGAGAGGTTAATGATTACTTCTGAGCCTATGGAAGCTATAGAGGTAGAACAAATTGTGTCATATAATGCATTGTCTAGTTACATTGACTGCAAGATAAAAGATTTAGGATCTCTATACATTTATTGATATTTGAGATCACTTTGTGATAAGAACAGAAAGATTAAAACAAAGTATGCTAGGGTTTTCATAATGCCGCTTACTTTCTTGAATATTTCAAGGATGAGCATATCAGAATCATTTTGAGTCAACTTCATGGAATATGTATTTAGAGAGAACTCACACAATAACTAAGGAATCCATTCAGGTTGTAATTGGTTATTTCTCAACCAGTGAAATTCTTGTTCTCAAAAGAATTTCAAAAGACATGGTATTCTCTTTAATCGGTTCAACTTCTGATAAGCGTTCCTTTTCTATCAACAATATTAGAGACCCTGCAGTGAAACTAGCAGCAATGGTAATAGGTTACCGAGTATTTTACTCTAGTAGACTTAATAGTGTTCCATCTGCAGTAATTCATACTGCTCATAGAATGATTTTTGATAATACAAATTATGATCTCTTTGAAGCCATCAGAAGGCAATTATTTCAAAATTTGCAATCAGTTAAAAAGGATAACAGTTAAAAATTCAAGTATGGTCAGTTATTGGTCGGATTATTCTTCTATTTCCAAAACTTTCTACCAAGAATTGGAGACATTGAGTGGTCAAAGGACTCACTGGTCTTGACATAAATTAAAAACAACATCAAGGTTGTAAAGAATACTTTCCTTGCTGCCATGAATAAGTATTTTAATGAGTTCCAAAATAAAATGAGAATGAGAATGAGACTACTAGAAGAAGTGGTAAAGCACTTTAAAAAGGATATAATCTTCACCGTTACCACTGATTTTTGCCTGATGCAAGCAATTGAGCTAAGAGAGGAAGAAATGGAAGACATGAGTTATGAGGTAAACTATGATTTGTCGTTTGGTTATGCTAATACCCCATTAGCATCACCTAAAGACAAAAAGATGGCAAAATTGGACATTGTGGCAGTCCAAGATGCACTTGCACAAACTAGTACTGCACCTATTAAAAGTGCAAGAGGAAAGAATAAAAAATCTGATGAAGCATCTCCAGCAAAAAAGAGTACTAGGGTTACCCGAAGTGTCCTAACCAAAAAGAACCGGAACCCAAAGTATATATTAAGGAGACAAAGAAGAGAGGTAGAAAATTAATTTTGCAACCAGAGCCTAGGGGAATAGATTCTGATGAAGAACCAAAGAAGGCAAAAACAACTGGCAGAATATCCAAGAAGGTTAAGGAAGTGCCAAAGGAAACTGTGCCTATTGATCTAGCATCCTTCAAACCAAAAACCCATTTTGAAAGAACAATGAAGACACTAAGGAGGAATAGGTTTGACAATGTAAAAGAGCATTTTGATTCCTTCACTGAACATGAGAAAGAGCAAGTGATTCAATAGGTAATCACTCATCTGTCTCATTATAGTAGATATCCACATGAACTAGAAAAGGATATCTCAAATTCTTTGTACACTATTCTATTGAATAAATGGGAGGAAGCTATTAAATTAGAAAAAGAAATCATTGATGAGGTATTTGTACAATATTTCTCTGAATTTTTTAAAGATGATATTAGTGCCTTAGTTGCTCGATACAAATCTCAGTATACATTCAAAGCAAGAAGACTGAAGTTACTCAGTGGAAAGAAGGCAATTTTTGAAACTAAGACCCATCAAATAGTCTATGAGATCAGATGAATGGAAGAACTCATCCAATCCTCTATGAATGAGGATAATGTTGCTGATGATGTTAATCGACCGGAAATGGATGAAGAAGAGATTATTCAACCTAATGAGGTCTATCCTCTCAAGAAAAAGGATGACTCCATTATTCATGTTATTAATGATGTTCAGGACACAGTTGACCTATCTAGAGATAACACTGCACCAAATATGGAGCATCCTGAAAATGTTGATGTATAGGTTACCTTAGTTGAACAATTGGCAACTCAACTAAAAGTGGACAATCCATCGGCAACAGAACAACTGGAGAAACCCCAATCTCCACCAGTCATTCAAGCTATTCAGAAGGAACCTACTGAAATTGTTGTCACACGGTCCTCTGAAAAGGAAATGGAGAAGAATACAAAGAAAGCAATCATTAAGGTTGTATCCCCTGAACCAGCAAAGCAGAAACAATTTGAAGAAGATGATGATGATTCTCTAAGTATCTCAGGACCTATTGATATGAACATTTTGAGTGCATTAGAAATGATGAAGATTGCAAATGTCATGCAATCTAGAGCTCATAAGAAGAGATTGAAAGAGAAAAGGGTTGAAGCTGAAACAATTCAGACTGCAGTAGATATTTTATCTCGTCTGCTACTGGAAACATCTCAGATCTATCTACACCTATTAGCAAACCTGGTCAGCTAGTTGCAGATGCATCTGATCAAATCAATCAGCAGAAGATGCTGCTCAACTGTATACTGAAAATAGTCACAAGAAGAAATATGGTGAAAAATTGGCAAAGGATATTGATAGTGACAAAATGGCTCTATCACACAATAAAAGTTTGTTGAGTAAAGCTATTGAAACAGGAGGAAAGTATCTTGCTTCTACCTCCAATGTTACTTTCTTTTATTCTGACATTTCACAAGTCAAATTGAAACATAGCAAGCACTTGAAAGGATATGCAAGGCATATGTCCCACTCCAGGACTCTATACTTACCTTTAACAAATATGTAGATGATTTGCATAACAGACTGGACATCTATGATAATGAGAAGGGAAAGAGACTCTGATCTCTTAAAGAACTCAAAAGTCAGCTCACATCATAGGTAGACATACTTTAGAGAGCTCACTCCAATGCAGAAGCTATTCTTAAAACTCCTCAAACCTGCACACTGGACTCAATGGAAGAATTTCATTCACAACTGCTATCTACATTTGAGTTACTGAGAACATATGGAATCATGGGAAAATTATTTGTCACAGATGAAGAAGAGTAACAATGATATTTTTATGAGATTAGCTAATGTATGAACTTTTACGTTATTGTTGTATATGCTGAACATTTTGATACAAATTATATATATATATAACCTTTTCAATTTGGCATTATTGTCAAAGGGGGAGCTGAAATATGTATGTGTGTTTTTGAAAATTTTGTATAATGTATGCATTAAGGGGGAGCATGAGTAAATGTGTAAATTTTGTTGTGTATGCACACTTAGTGGTATTACTATAAAATTTTCTAAGTGTTTCCATCAATGCCAAAGGGGAAGATTGTTGGCTTGATGATGATTGTAATGTATTCATCATTTGTTGTCATTGATGAAACACTCTCACACACACATGATTATATTGACTACCAGTGTAACTTCAATTGTTTACTCTATCAACTAGTGTGTTAGAGGTTATACCAAGAGGTTTATCTCTAACCGGTGCTTTGTGTCAACCGGTATGTTAGAGGTTATACCAAGAGGTTTATCTCTAACCAGTACTTTGTGTCAACCGGTATGTGCATAAGAGATAGTATGTGATTATAATAAGTTGGTATCAAGATGAAGATCAAGATGGAGATCAAGCAAAAATTTAAGGACAACGGTTCATATGTTTTATCCAAACCGGTATTTGATTGTTCGAACCGGTATTTGGTAATTTTGTGATGAGTTACCACATTTCATGATGAGTTACTCACACCGACTACTTGACGGCAATTTTTGTGATGAGTTATGATCACTTGTCCAGATACACTACACCTAGGAAATTGTGTTATGATTTCTTAAGGCCGACATGAAATCATAAGGTCTATATATTGACATCGCAATGAATTATTAGATATAGTGAAAAGTGTTATGTTATGTGCGAACGGAAAAGAGTTAAGTTGCAGAGTATACAGAAGAGAAGTGTTGAATATGTTTAGAAGGATCTGATTAAGCAAGTATTGTGCTACTCAGAATAGATCAAACCATTCTTTTTGTTTTCTAACCATTACAGCATAATCAAATCCCCTAACCGAGTAAGCTCTAACAAGCTTCAATGTATAAATCCTTTAACAGGGTGATCCATTAGTTTGGATTAAAAAATCCTCCACCGAGGTTACTCCTAATAGGGTACTACCTTTAATAGGGTATAAGCTTCTAATCAAGCTTTGGGATCTCTCACAAGATTTGCTCCTAGCAGAGCGCTTTGTAGACCTTAATCGGTCAGTTATCTATTACTGCAGATAGTTAGCTTGTGAGTTCCATCTCACCATGGTTTTTACCTATTTGGGTTTTCCACGTACAAACACTTGTGTTATGGTGGGTGCTTTACTTTTTGTGGATGTTGTTATATCCTTTTGGATTGCATGCATTTTGTTTAAAAGCTTTGTTAAGTTCATCTACTGATTAGTGTTTGAAGTAGTTTTATTTTTGGTGTCACTAATTCACCCCCCCCTCTCTCAGTGCTTTTCAAGTCCATCACGATGTGATGCATATATTCTCTATAATAGTGCATTTGCATCAGCAAGGTTACAATTTCTATCTTCTATCTATTTTCTAGTTCTGGACAGTTTAACACATTTACAGTACTCGGTAGCGCAGTAACTCTCTATTGTAGCGCATTTGTGTAGCGTATTTGTACTCTATAATAGAACATTTGTCACAAAGGCAAAATTTTGTAATCTTGTTTGGCGAATTAGGCTTGTCTAGCCCACCAAGTGATTGGGACTTTCACTAACTTTTTTTTTTTTGTAGGTTTCTTACAGTTTCTTGAAGATTGGAGGAGTTAAGTTAGGATTTTTTTTATTTTCTTTGCTAACTTTTTCAAAGTTGATTAAAAAGAATTCACATTTCCTTTGGTAAAAAGAACTTCACATTTTCAATTTGGTGCTTTAAAAGGAATCACATTTGTTTATGGGCTCTAAAAAGAACATCACTTGCAAAGGTAAAAACAATCACTAATCAAACTTTGTTTTCTTGCAAGTTAGGAGCAAAAAAAATTCAAATTTGGGCTTAAAAGGAACAATCAACTTGTCTTTTTTTGCAAAATTGATTTACTTTATAGCAACATGCTTTCATTTTGTTGACCAGGATTTCACTTTCCTAGTTAGAAAACAATTGCTATGTGGGACTAAAATAAACACCATGTTCGATTGGAGCAACATCTCCAATTATGACTTAGATAATCATTGCTTTGAAAGGTAAAAAGAACATTGTATGCTTTGTCTTGAGTGGTAGGTATATGCTCTCCCCTTAATTGGGTGACCAAAATGCCAAACCCATTCTTTTCATGCTTTATTTACTTTCAAGAAATTAAAACCTTTAGAGGCCTGCCTTCCTGAATGCCTTGAGGCGGCTAGTGAGAAGGGTACAACCCAAGTGGGCAATGGATAAAGCCAAGTTTACCAACCCACTATAATCAAATGTGGAGGTTGATGAAAATCCCCTATAATAGAAGTGTGTATTTGATAGCCTTCCCCTACTATCGTTTCATGAATACTAAGAGGGGGGGGTGAATAAGTATGCCAAAAATCTTTGCACTTAAAAACTTTGCTAGACTAACAGTAAACTGGTAAAACAGTTTAATAGACAAATTGGCTAGCACACATGCAAACCAAATAGCAAATAATGCATTCACCCACAGAAGCACAAACACCATAACACAAAAGATTTTTTTGTGGAAACCCAAATGGGAAAAACCACGGTGAGATGGAACTCATAAGTAACTATCTATAGAATAGGAGCCAGACCGGTTAAGGTCTTACAATGTTCTTTACCAGAACAGATCCTGTTAGGAGATAAGTCCGATTAAAGACTACCTTGCTAGAGGATTTTAGATCCACAGATGTGAACCACCTTGTTAGATGATTTACAAGAGTCTTTTGGGCCTACCCGGTTAAGGGATACAGACTTGTCAAAGATGTGAGTAATCAACAAGTGATTGATCTAACTAATAGCACAGATTGCTTGGTTAGATCCTTGATAGCTCATTCCTAATGCATTCTAGCATTACTTCAATCTTCTACACATTCATATTCTCTCCAACTCCTCAACCACCTTAAACCCTAGCAACAACATCAACTTTCACAATAACTACCTAAAACCCTAGACATGATGTCCTTATAAAGGAATATGATTTCATGTCGGTCCAATAGGATTACAATACAGTTTCCTAGGTTCAATGTATCTAGATGTATCTGGTAACACGACACAAAAAGCACTGCTAAAGTGTTGGCACCGTCAAACAATCAGTGGATGGTAACTCATCACAAAATGTCGGTTGGTAACTCATCACAGAGTATTATCGGTTCATACAAAATATCGGTTCAAGCAAACTGCCAGTTGCCAGTTTGACAAAATGAAGACTGGCAAATATGTGTTTTGCCACTTTGGTCCTTCGTACCACTTGAGATCCTTGAACCACTTGGGGTCAACATACCACTTCAAATCGGTAATCACTTTCTACAAAACACCAATAGTCTAAGGACTATAATGCATCATACTGGTTGGAACATGTACCGGTTGAGCTTTAACTAATACATACAAAAATGATCTCAATGCAAGTGTGTATCCATCAATGACAATCACAAAATAATTATCAAAAATGTCAACAATCTCCCCCTTTGGCATTGATGGCAACACTTAGGAAATTTTGACATCTAAGTGTTTTACAACAAAAATATGCCATAATCAAAATTACTCCCCCCCCTAAGCATATATACTATCCCTTTTGTAGAAAATACAATGTATACTACTTCTTAATAGAAATAACATGAAAGTATACATCAAAACATTCAAAATTTATACTTCTCCCCCTTTGCCAACAATGACAACAAAATATTACAAATTAACACCTGTGTCATTAAAAGAATAAGAGTTTATGACAGTAAAGAATAAAACTTATCAAAAATGGATTTAAAGTCCTGCAAGAATTGTTTCATAGATAAAGACCAGGACTCAAGTAGGGAGGTTTCCACTTCTTTCTCTGTCTACATCTAGGAGACCTATTCTTCCATGGCATCTAATGTGCTCATCTCTTGTGTCATTGTTAAGGCACTTGGATTAAGATAGCACTTCTGAAGTATTTTCAGATGTGGGAGTAGAACTAGTTGTAGCTCCTGCAAATCTCATGACCAAGTGCTTATTTCCAACTCTAATTTAGCAAACTGGATGTGAAACCAGTGAACGGTTTTCCCATAAGTTGTAAAAGAGTCGTATGGCAGCTTGAAGGTACTCATATACAACTGCAAATCAGATTGAAGCTTTTGCTTCTATGCAAGAACATCATCATAGAATAGATGAGGTTGGCAAATCTTGCTGAGTAGAAGATTCCCCTCATCAAGAGCATTCCTTATATCCTTCTATGTTTTTTGCAGCTCAGACTAGAGCTCATTAATCTTCTTCACCAAGGCAATTTTGAGAGCCTTTTGATGCTCTTTCTTAGCATTTGCCTTTGCTACCTCTTCTAAGCTCTACACTTGATCATCTACTATTGTGTGTATGCGGGAAAAGTGGGCGAATAAAACTAAATATATGAAAATATTGTTAATACTAGTCCACACACACACAGGACTTGTTGATGCAAGCTATGGAGTAACGTAGTGTTACTCAGCTTCCCAAAGAGGGTCCCATGGTTCTCTATCTCACAATGTCCCTCAAACCAATGTTTTTGCTCTCAGATTACTGAGCAAAATGGTTTAGGGATGGCAAATATGAGAACGAGAGATGCTTTGATAAATTTTAGTATGAAATGGATGCTAAGCTATGTATGATCTTAGAAATGCAATAAACTAAATGATAAGATGACAAGATTAGTATGAATACTATCCTAGCATACTATATTTAGTCTATGATTGAACTAAAATGATAAAGAAAGTAATCTAAATATGCATATTTAGTCTAATTCCTGATCTAAAAGAGGCTAAATGATGAGCATATATGAAATGAAAGCTTGAAAGAATTTGAGCATAAGTGTGATGCTTCAAATTTGAAAGATGATTGTTAAAAATGGAGGAATGAGAGCTCTATTTATAGCATAAACAGGGCAATGGATGGTCAAGATTGAATGGTTTAATCAAGGGCCAAGTTTGAAAGTTGGGGATCCATGTGCATGATTTGCACCAATAAAATAGTGATAAGTGTCAACATAGGATTGGGTTGAGAGAAGAGGTTGGAGGCATTAAAAGCTTGAGAAGACCTCATGGTTATCTAGAGGCTAAGGGTCAAGTCTAGATTAGGTTTACCCACTGGATTAAGATTTAATCCAAGGATAAACCTTTGTGCAAATGATTAAGAGATAATCATGGTCAAAGCATTAATGGCCTGATGAGACCTTTGGGTTGGGTAGAGGTTGAGTCAAAACAAATGTTTTAACCATGTGGGAGGGTTTGAATTAACCATTAATGGTTATTGGAGACTTTGGGGATTAAGTGGTTGAACGTTGGAAGCCTTCAATGGTTTTCAAAGACTTTAAGGGTTTTGGTGGTTGAAAGTTGAAAACCTTTAATGGTTATCCAAGACTTTGGGCCTTTTGAGAAGTGACCTCCCTTTGCTTAGGGATGTGACAAAGTTTAGAGGAGGGTTAGGTTAATTAGAAGCGATTAGAAGATTCTAGAAGGGATTAGGAAGGGGTTTGAGATTTTGCAAGTGGATGGGGGAATAATAGGTTTTAATTGAATTAATTGATTTTCATTCAATTTGATTGTAATTAAATAAATTTGATTTATTCAATTTAGGATAACTATTTAATTAAATTTGAATTTAATTAAAAGTGGCTAAGGGGATTTAATTGAATAAAATGATTTATTCATTAAATGGATATAGTGAATTGAATTTTATTTAAATAAACTGAGTAATTTATTTAATAAAATAGAAGAATGTGGATAATTTAATTAAATTGGATTTAATTAAATAGAGAAATGAACATAAAATATTCATTTAAGAATATGGTCATTTTTATACGTCTACATTTTGCCCCTCTTTGAAGTGATGTGTGTGCACATGTTATTTCAAAGAAAATGATGTGTTTTTGTGATTTTATGATCAAATGCAATTTTTGTGTCGCTTTTTTCATTTGTCAGTCGTGCCCCAGTTTTGATGTGCTGCCCTAGATTCGAGATTTGGTGGTGATGCCCCCTCAGGAGATGAATCAATTTTTTTTGAAAGAAAATTTTGATGTTAAATTGATGAAGTTTGTATGATGTGTATGATTTTGTGCATGTAAAAAGTGTGCAGATTGATTCATCTCCCAATAAGTTACAAGTGTTTTGGTATAGGTGAGACCGCGACCATATTACAGGTCCAGTTGGCTAACCCTAATTTCATTTTCCTTTTATAAAAGGGGAAAAGGGCTCAAATTAGGTTCATTTGTGCTTTGTTGACTTGTGAAGAAAGAGAATTTTCTCTGGAGAGAAAATGCCTATTCCTTATCACAGACACCGTTTCGAGCGCGTTCGGAGATATCGGAGACCTACAGCGCGTGGACCACCAGTAAGTCAACATTTTTGACCCCTTTGGAATTTTTCATTTTGTCGTTTTTAGGTGTTTTTTGAATTTCAAAGTTCGGATATTTCATTTTAGCGCGTCTAGGGTCAACAGTAGCGCATACGAAGTGTAGAATAGCGCATCAGATTTAAATTTAGGGGTTGCGTCCGAAAATGTTAGTTAGTGCATAGGATTTTTAGGTTAGCGTGTGTAGATAAAATAGCGCATGCAAAGGCTTGGGTAGCGCGTCGGGGAAACAGGGTAACGCGTAGGTATGACCTAGTGCATAGGAGCCACCAGGGTTCGCATAGGGAAGGGGGTTTAGCACATAGGACTAACCTAGCGCATAGGTCTAAAAGGGTAGCGCCTAGGAGGGATATATTAGTGTGTAGATAAGTTCTAGCGCATAGGACAGATTAGGTAGTGCAATGGAAGAAAAGAGTAGCACGTAGACAGAGTTGAGCGCATAGGACAGATAGATTAGCGCGTAGGACAAGCAGCCTAGCATGTGGGTTTGTTTTAGCGCATTGAAGGTCTGTTTTAGCGCATCCGAAATTTTTTTTGTAGTTTTGACCAAATTTGAAAAGTTGTGTTTTTGTGTGCCTGTCGCGTTTTGATGCATTTATCCAAGATGAGTATTTGTATAACTTGTTTTTATGTGCAATTTTCCAAGTTATGTATAGATATCAAGCTGTTGTTTTGATCAGAATATGATGTATTTGCGTTGTCTGTTTCAAGTTCAATGTGTATGAAAGCCTGAGTTGTTTTACAAGCTGATATGGGTTGGAAACTTGAGTTGTTTTACAAGCTGATATGGGTGGGAAACTTGAGTTGTTTTACAAGTGTATGTGATTGTGGTACTTGAGTTGTTTTACAGGTTTTGATATGGTTTTTGAGAACTTGAGTTGTTTTACAAGTTGATATGAAATGATAGGATGTTGAACTTTGATTATAAATGAGCAAATTATTTCATGTTTTTCATGTAAGTTTGATTTTGATATCTTTGTGTTGATATGGAAACTGATATTGGATATGTTTTGTTTGTTGATAGGAGCGATTGGGTATTGTGCAGTCGAGGGAGAGATTCCCAAGACCATGGACGCTGATACCACGTCTGTCACAGGCAGATTTGGATATTATAGAGAGATGTGGATTGACCTCGCTTCTCGATATGCCTCAGTTCACTGTGAACCGGGGACTTTTGACAGCATTGGCAGAGAGGTGGCATAGTGATACGAACACCTTTCATTTTGCCACTGGAGAGATGACAGTGACACCGGAGGATTGCTACCGGATTTTGCGCATTCTTATGGTAGGGGCCATTTTACCTTATGAGCAGTCAGAGGAGGGCGGCACAGAGGCACTGCGCCGTATATTTCATGATGAGAGTGTCTGTGGCTATGAGATCCCCTGGCAGGAGTTTTTGGATCTAGATTATGCACCGCTGCCATCTGTATTGGTAGGATTTATTGGGGGATTCCTTTGTCCTGATCGCAAGTCAAAGGGATTTTCAGTAGGATGGGGGCTGGTCTTGGAGCAGATGGTTACACAGAGCCGGAGATTTTCGTGAGGGTCAGCGATGCTGGCCCATCTTTACAAGAGCCTTCATGAAGTAGTATACCTCAGTTATGACAGTTTGTTAGCTGGCGTGACCCTATTACAGGTATGGTGCTAGGAGCACATCCCAGCAGTGAGGCCATTGGCAGACAGAGATAGGCCCGTAGGTGCAGCATATGTCTATGGATACAGAGGCCTAGTTATCTAGCGTAAGCTGGGCAAACTAGAGCACTGGAGGAGAGTTTTTGATGATATAGATACGGTCACCTGGAGACCGTATACAAGTTGTGAGGTGTGGGCGGAGGATGGGATAGAGATGCCTTTCATTTTCATGATGAGGTATCTAATTGGGAGGACTCCGTTCGTCATTGAGCAGTTTTTGGTGACCCGAGTTTTGCGGCAGTTCGGGCGGCAGCAGGGGATTCCGCAGGGAGCGTGCTTGTATGCACGACGGCAGCAGAATGTGGTCGATTGGGGGCCAACTATTGATAGTGTCGTGGCCATAGAGGAGTTCACAGGGCTGGCAGGACAGATTTGGGATTATGCCCCAGAGATACAGGATGCAGGGATAACTGACGAGTTCACTCGTTTGTTTGCTGCGTAGGCAGTAGTGAGGATCTTAGATCCAGAGGAGATGAGGCCAGCCTTTGATTCGGATGGCGAGGAGGGGGGAGATGATGGGGATGATGGAGATGACGGAGATGATGGAGGAGGTAGAGGAGCCAGAGGGAGGCAGGGTGGTAGAGGTGTGGAAAGAGCTGTACGACAGGGGAGGATTGAGAGAGGGAGAGGAGGATTGGCTATCAGAGCCGGGAGAGAGGGGAGAGTGACGGAGGTGCTAGCGGCAGTGGGGGGTGAGGAGGTGGTGAGACCAGTACAAAGGAGGAGGGTAGATATACTCCCACCTCCTGTACCTAGGATAGGCCGAGTGGGAGGGGTGGTACCAGCACAGGTACCGCTGCGGGTTCGAGTGCCAGGGCATGTAGAGGATGCACAAATCTGGACCCTGCATATTACTATTCAGCAGCTGCAGGCACAGATTTTGACATATCAGCGACAGATCTCGCAGTTGACCGTTGAGAGAGATACGGAGATAGAGCGGCGGGGTCAAGCAGAGGAGGCTTTAGCAACTGTGCAGAGAGCAGTGGCGCGTGGTCCTTTGAGAGACACCCTTAGAGAGCTGACACGGAGAGTACAGGAGGCTGAGTATTACAGGCGGCATTATGAGGCTGCAGTTCCCAGAGACCAGTGTGTAGAGAGCTTTGCACAGTCGAGATCGAGTCGATCTCGAACTGCTGGGACATGATCTGAGAGCCGAGGAGTGACTGGGCCGGCGAGACAGGACCCTCCTGGAGATCCAGGGGCGAGCGTATCTGGAGCTAGACAGGACCCTCCTGGAGATCCAGGGGCGGGTGCATCTGGAGCGAGACCATATCTGTCTAGAGATAGTCATACTTGAGAGACAGGATCTCTATTGTGTTTTGAGCATTGTATGCTTTGTACTGGACACAGTTTTGAGACACATTTGTAGATTTTGATCATTTTTTGAGATATATATATGGATGGCACCATTTTTGATCATGTGATGTGTATATGGATGCATGTTTATGTGTGGTACTTCTTTTTCATATGATGATGTAATGTTTACATAGATGATGTAACGTATGATGCAGGATGTATGTTTTTATATGCTGTGAGATGTATCTTGAAAATGAGATGTATGTTTTAATATGCTACTACATATAATATGATATGATGTAAAATGATGTAATAATGATGCAAAATGATATGTAACTAATTGTAAAATGATGTGCAGCTAATTGTGAAATGAAATGAAACTAATTGTAAAATGATATGCAACTAATTGTAAAATGAAATGCAACTAATTGTAAAATGAAATGCAACTAATTATTTGTGGAGCATCTCTCATTTGGTATTTGCCATCCGATATAACCATTTGTTTGCTTTCTTTGTAAATACCATCATGGAGCATTTATTGATTGTTGGATATGTTGAAAATTTATACAAGCATAATGGTATAATTGAACCATAATGTCCTGAGTAAAATTTACATGATTTTTTATTTTGCAAGATAGCACAAGCGTCAAGGTATAATTAAACCAGGATGACCTGAGTGCGTATTGCGTAAACATACAAGAGTAGATCATTTATATACATGAAATGGAATCAGGCCTATAGTGATATGTATCACGTCTCGAGGCAAATATTCACACAGTACAAATGATGGCCTCCCAGACAGAAGACTAAAAAAATATTGTAAGTTCCTCATGATCTCTAGCTTTGAAGTTTTTTATGAGATAAGAAGAAGATTCCAATTAATTTAAAAAGTTCAAAATGCAAAATAATCAAGACTTTTATGCGATAATGCAACATTTAGTACTTCAGAAAATCATCCATCCTTGAGATTCTTGTGTATTGTTTTTGTTTTGGTTGTTGCGATGAAGTGTAGTTGTGTTTGTTGGATGTCATGCATCTGGGTTTTGCAATAGTTGGAATGTCTTGAATGTTTGCAAGTGTTTTGAACAATTTAATGCCCCTAGCTGAGTGTACCTCTGGATATGTTTATGTACAGTGATTTCCAAGCCATGGTGGAATGTGATAAGAGAATAGATACAGGTGGATAACTCAGGATAGTGACTACGCTAAGTATGTCCTGAATGGATATATGCTAGGTGTCGGGCGATGGCCGATAATGTTTTGATGGATAAAATGGCATGAGTGTAGATAAAGGAGCCGGTCTTTCACAAGGGCGCCTGTTTATCAGGTTTTCACCATTTGTTTTTATTGTACTTTTTTTTTTTTCTTTTTGTGGATTTTTTTGATTTTTTTGTTTGTTTTTGGCTTTTTCTGTGCACTAGGCTATCCTAAGTATAGTACTTCTTTAGATGAATGTTGTTAGTTGGATCATCGAGCACATCTCCTTCAGAATTTGTTAGCTGATAGGCACCTGATCCATAGACTGAGATGATGACATAGGGACCCAACCAATTAGGTTCAAATTTCCCTTTCTTTTCTCTATCTTGCTGATTTCTGGGATTTTCTTTGAGAACTAGATCACCAACCTTGAAGTTACAAGGAATGACCTTGTGATTGTAGCTCCTGCACATGTGTTGCTGATATGCTTTGAGATGAGTATAAGCATGTTGGCATCTTTCATCTAATAGTTCCAGTTCTTGCAGTCAGTTAACTCAATACTCTTCATCGGGGATTAAACCTTTCAAAGAGACTCTAAGAGATGGAATTTCTACCTCCAAGGGTAAAATAGTCTCTGATCCATATACCAATGAATATGGTGTGGCTCCTGTAGGTGTGCGGATGTTGGTCCTGTATGCCCAAAGTGCTGGATTGAGTTGTACGTGCCAATCTTTGCCTGCATCATTCACTATTTTCTTGAGGATTTTTAGGATCGTTTTGTTAGATGCTTCTACTTCACCATTTCCCTGTGGATAGTATGGTGTAGAAAACCGATGTTGGATTTTGAATTTTTCACATAGTTCCTGCACATCTTGGTTTTTGAAAGGTCATCCATTATCTGTGACGATTGAACTTGGAATACCATATCTACAGATGAGATAATTTAGGATAAAAGAGGCAATTTGTTTTCCGGTCACTGTGGTCATGGGAACTGCTTCTATCCATTTGGTAAAGTATTCTGTGGCAGTTATAATGAACTTGTGTCCATTTGAAGATGAAGGATGTATTTTGCCAACCAGGTCTAGTCCCCACTGACAAAAGGGCCAGGATGTTGTAAATGGTTGTAGTTCCTGTGCTGGTGCATGTATCAGATTGCCATGGATTTGGCATTTAGGACATTTCTTGGCGAAATGATATGAGTCTTTCTCCATTGTAAGCCAGTAGTATCCCATTCGTAGAAGCTTTTTAGCAAGAGTAGTGCCACTTGAATGTGTACCACAAATACCTTCATGAAGCTTGTGTAAAGCTGAATCAGAATCATTATGATCAAGACAACGAAGAAGAGTACCATCTAGACCTCGACGATATAAGGTATCAACGGTAAGGGTGTAACGAGCAGCTTGGCGGATAAAGTTACGTTTTTGGTTACAGGATTGGTTGATGGGTAAGATATTATGCTTGAGGTAGTCATATATTGGTCCATATAACAGAGAATCTGAACCAGTCAAGGCATATATAACCTGGGATTCAGAGTGGTCATAGGCGGGGGAGAACAGTTGCTCTACCAGGAACTCATAACGACTCTGTTGTTCTAGAATTTGTAGTAATGAAGCGATCGTAGCCATTGCATCGGCTGCTTTGTTGTTCAACCTTGGTATTTGTTCAAAGGTGATGTGCACAAAATACTGTTTGAAATCATCCACCATCCGTTTGTAGGGTAGTAGCTTGTCGTCCTTTGTCTGATAGTTGTTGTTGATTTGATTGATGACCAGTTGTGAGTCTTTGTAGACTTTTAATTCTGTGATTTTCCATTCGACAGCTATTTTGATGCCTATGACCAATGCTTCATATTTAGCCACATTATTTGTACATGGAAACATAAGCCTGTATGATCTCGGCATAGTGTGTCCTTCAGGGGTGATGAATAGAATGTCGGCCCCTGAACCATGTTGTGTATAGGATCCATCAAAGTATAGGGTCCATTGTTTGGAGGAAAGAGCAAAAACGTCCCTGTCTGGAAATTCAATGTCCATGGTTTGTTTTCCTGGTAGCGGTGCTTCAGCCAGTTGATCTGCAATTGCTTGTCCTTCGATGGCTCATCTTTCTGTGTAGTGGATGTCAAATTCACTGAGAATCATGACCCATTTAGCCAATCGGCCCGTGAGAGCTACCTTGCTGAGTAGATACTTGAGAGGATCAATTTTGGCTACTAGCTTGATAGTGTGTGCTAGCATATAATGTCAGAACTTTTGAGATGCAAAAACAACTGTTAGGCAAGCCTTTTCAATGAATGTATAATTGAGTTCATAGCCATTCAATGTTCTACTGATGTAATATATGGCGCGTTCCTTTCCTTGTTGATCTTCTTGTGCCAATAGTGCCCCCAGTGAAACATCTGTTGTTGAGATATACAATATAAGAGGCTTTCCTGCAATTGGTGGTACTAAAACTAGTGGATTCATCAGGTACTGTTTAATTTGATAAAAAGATTTTGCACACTTAGTCTCCCATCTGAATGGTACATTTTTGTGTAGCAAGTGGTTAAATGGCAGAATTTTATCTGCTAGTTGAGCGATGAATCGCCTGATTGATTGAATTCATCCTTGTAGAGATCGAAGTTGACTGATATTCTTTGGTGGTGGCATATCCATGATGGCTTGTACCTTTGCTGGATCAACTTCAATACCTTTAGCTGAGACTATGTAGCCTAGTAACTTGCCTGATGTAACCCCGAAGACACTTCTTAGGGTTGAGTCAGACTTGGAATTTCTGCAACCGATCAAAGATCTTTGTTAGGATGTCGAGATGTTCAGCTCTGGTGAAAGATTTTGCTAGTAAATCATCCACATAATCTTCCATAAATGTGTGCATCATATCATGGAATATGGTTGTCATTGCTCTTTGATAAGTTGCGCTTGCATTCTTTAAGCCAAAAGGCATAACATTCCAACAGTATGTTCCCCAAGGATAGGTGAATGTTGTTTTGTCTTGATCTTCAGGAGCTATTTTGATTTGATTATAGCCTGAGAAACCGTCCATTAAGGAGAGCATTGCATGGCCTGCTGTGAGATCTACAATTATATCAATACTTGGTAGAGGAAAGTCATCTTTTGGATAAGCTTTGTTGACATCTCTGAGGTCAGAGCATATTCTGATACTACCATCTGGTTTTGACACTGGAACAATGTTGGAAATCCATTCTGCATAGTCAATAGGTCGAATGAATCCGACATCTAATAATTTCTTTAATTCCGTTTTGACCATGAGTGCTACCTGTGGAGTCATCTTTCGTAGCTTTTGCTTGACTGGCTTGACTCCTGTAGAGATGGACAAGTGATGCATGATTAGGTGTGGATCTACTCCAGACATATCAGCATATGACGAGGCAAAGTTAATTTGTTGTCCTTTAAAGAAGATGATGAATGCCGATCTTTCCTCCTCTGTCAGAGATTCTACAAGGTGAATGTGTCTGGCTGCTTCTGTGGTACCAATGTTGATTGATTGAGTGGGCTCAATCAGTATGGGTGATCGTTCATGAAAATGTTCAGGAAGAGTGTCAAGTCTCCCATCGTTAGGTGCCTTAAAAAGGTTTTCACCCTCAGATGCATCCTTTATTTTTACTTTTTTGGGATCTATAGCTGCCATTAACTAGTTTTCAGCATTAGATTCATTATTTGATTCATTTTTGCGACTGAGAGACTTGGCACTCCCTGAAGAACAGACATCGTTATTTTTTTCACTGGTAGAGCCTGTTTCGGGATTTACGGTACATAGGTAGTGGATAATAGATTCATCATCTGGAAAAATTGGTATATCATGAGTCTCAGGTTCATTCCAGTTGATGAGATCAGGGAAGACAAGTGGTAAGGAATCGTTGGGCAGGTCAAGTTCAGCTACTGTAAGTGTTAGGATAGAGTTATCATCGTGATGGGTCTTGGTTTTAAAGAAGTCTAGGGTTTCATCGAGGTCTTCGATGGTATCATCTTCTACATAGAATTGTTCGTAATATTTTTGTTCGCTTTCCTGAACATCATAAATATGTTGTGGTCCAAATTCAAGAGGTCTATCCTCTGCATTATGTTCTTCTTGAGAAATGGATATGAAATCAGTATCATCTGAGATATTTGTAGTAGTATCAGAGCAAGTACCCCATTCATATTCATTTGAATCTGTCTCATAGGCATCATCCCAAATTCTATCTATGTTGTAAACAGGTATGTTGTATGGTGAAAACAAATCTTTGATGATGGATACTTTTTTGATATTCTGTGTTGATTCTGTATCTGATCCATCTTCCACGGTCTGGATTTGTTCATAGATCATGCTTCCTTGGGGAGGAATGACAGTTTCTTGTGATGACATGATTTGTTTTTGAGCCATGGGTATGTTAATATGAGCCACTACTGCAGATATGGCCTTCTTATGATTTAAAAGCTTTCACTGATGCAACTTCTGATCTTGACGTTCTCGTGCCTTATGGATTGTTTCGGCTGATTTAAAGAGTGCTTCCTGCCAGGATTCTTCCTTGTACTTCTTCTTTTCCTTCCATTGAGGTTTTGCATTTGTGTGTGACGGCCGTTTCAATAGGAAAGTGAATTTAGAACCTAATCCTGCATTATTTCTACTAGATTGTGAAGGAAGATCTATAGGTTTAGTGACTCCTTCTTGGTGTTTCCCAATAGGTCCTTTACCGCCATATCCCATTTGTTTCATGATCAAGTAGCCTTTTCCATACAGGTGCGTCGGTAGAACAATGTCTAGAGTGGCTGCTCTATTAGCTTCTTCTTCATCTTTGTATAGCTAGTTAAGAACGTCCTTATCTTCTGATTCATGTGCTAGAGTCCCCAATTGGATGAAGGTACCATCAAATTTAGTTATGGGCTGAGTTGCTAGATGTGTTGATATAGTAGGTAAACCATGCGATCTAGGTGATGTTGGCAATCTGGTCAAACATAAAGGTTCCATAGAATATTCGCCCATGCCTTGGTCTTGGATTTGCATTTTCTGTTTGAAGTCTCCCCATAAGGAGTTGGATTTTGCTGTGGGTGGATTGGATGTTGAAGACTGCTGCTCTTCTCTGTTATAAGGAACCAAACTGTCTTGGGATGCCCCCATTGTGTTGCAATGTTGAAATGGATTGTGATCAGCTGATATGGAGATTTCTTGTCCATCATAAGGAAACTTGACACACTGGTAATATGTAGAAGGTACCGCTTGCATTTCATGTATCCAGGGTCGGCCTAATAAGATATTGTAGGTGAGATCAATATCTAAAACCTGACAGATAGTATCCTTTTGCACTGGTCCTACTTGAATAGGTAATATCACTGTTCCTTTAGAGGACCTTTCCTCATCATCATATGCTTTTATGGTAATCTTTTTACAAGGATCAATAGATTCTTCTGAGAAGCCTAGTGCACGGATAAGCTTTAAAGTACATATATTAAGTCTGGCTTCTCCATCTATTAAGACTCTTTTGACGCGGTGTTTGCAAACAATGACTTCAATATGTAGAGGAGTATTAGGCAGGTGACTCAATGAAGTATTATCATGTTCTGAGAAGGTGAGGTTATGAGATTCTGTCATATGGGCAACCATTGCTTGGAATCTGTCTGTATCTAGATTTTGAGGTACATTTGTTTCTAATAGCGCTTGCTCTAATATGTCTTTGTGTTTTGGAGATAGTTTCAACAATTCTAGGATAGATATCTAAGCTGGAGTCTTGCGTAGTTGGTTAACTAAGTCGTATTGGATCTTTGGTGTGGTAGTTGGAGGTGCAGTGTGCCCCTTCAAGACATATTTCTGAGTCCGAGTTGTTACATTGACAGATTCATGATCATGTCTATCTCGAATGGTTATAACATTGACTTGATGATCTTCGGCTGATATGTGGTTGATTGTGTTGTTGTAGATGTGATTAATACGAGCTCTGCGTGTATCATTTGAAGTTGATGCTCCATCTTTGTTATAATTTGGGAGAGGATTTTTGAAGGCTTCGTGATCATTATTTGTTTTGAGACCATCCATCGTTAAGTCACCTCGATCAATCATGTCCTGGATTATATGTTTCAATCTCATGCACTCGTTTGTTCTATGACCCTTGTTGCGATGGAAATCACAATAGTGTGAATCATTCCACCAAGGTGGTTTGATTGGGGGTTCATAATTGTTGATTGGAGGCAAAGAAAGAATCTTGTTTGCCAACAGTTCTCTGAGTGCGGACTCTAATGATTGGCCCAATGGTGTGAAGATACGCTTTTGGAAATTGTTGGTGTTGTTGTGTGAATTGTTGTTAGGTCCTAGATTCAGGTTTTTGTTTTGATTATCGTTGGCGTTGTTGGTATTGAGTTGTCCTTGAGCATTGTTTGGTGCATATGTGTTAGCACTGGGAGTAGCATTTTTAGGATTTTTCGTATTTTGAGTATTTCCTGATAAGGCAAGCACTTGTTGTTTAGATTTGGGATCATATGATTCATTGTTGCCTTCATTTTTGTTTCGCGTCCAAAATCGAGATTTGTCAAGATTGGTATTGTTTTGGTTATTGTAGTTTGATGAGTTTGTTCCTTCCTTGTAGAACTTGAGTGTTCCCTTTTTGACACAAGCTTCCTCTACTTGAATGCCATTTTCAATCAATTTGGCGAAAGATGGTATGCATTGAAGTTTGAGTCTATAAGTCATTTCGCTATTTAAGTTATCAATGAAGATTTCCATTTTCTCTTTTTCAGGAATATCTCGAGGATATCTTGATACCATGCGTCGCCAACGTTGAAGGAATAACATGAATGTTTCGTTGTTCTTTTGTTTGGTGTTGCAAACATCTAGCATAATTATGACATGTTGGATGTTGTAAGAATAATGGGTGATGAATTTGTTAACCAATTCGTCA
This sequence comes from Cryptomeria japonica, assembly GCF_030272615.1. Taxonomy (NCBI): domain Eukaryota; kingdom Viridiplantae; phylum Streptophyta; class Pinopsida; order Cupressales; family Cupressaceae; genus Cryptomeria; species Cryptomeria japonica. The sequence continues at coordinate 45,598,273 of NC_081407.1, read as the reverse complement.
AATGATCTAACAGGTGGTGTAATCTTGGATAACCATTCCATTGTTTGTCCTCCCAGGCTTCTTGGGAACAACCTCATCAGATAAGTGTCATCATGAGCAAATTCAAAACTCATCGTACAAAATTCTTGAATATGATCCCGAGGATCACTTTTCCCATCATATTTATCAAATTTGGGAACATCTAAGTTTGGAGGAAAAGGTACCATGTTTAATCTTCTGTCAAATGGATAAGGACAAATTTCGTTTATAGAATACTGCACTGTTGTCCCTTGTTGCATATCTTGGATTTGTCTTTGCAACATTTGCATTTGTTGAGTAAGAGCAATCAAGGGTGCATTGTCTTGTCGAGGGAAGAGTTCTTCCCTTGCATTTGTTCTTAACTGAAAAGGTGTAGTAAATGGTATGTGTTGTTCTGGGGTTTTGAACGCAGGTACTCGCATTTCTGGTATATGTTGCTCTGGAATATGTTGTTCAGGTATGCGAGTTTCTTCTTCTCTTTGTCGTTCTTGATATGTATATTGTTGAGACCCGGTTTGAAAGACGTTTGCGTCGAAATCTTCAGGAAGTTTGATGCCTTTACTTGTAAGCATGAGTAGATATTTTTCTTTGTCATTTTCTATGAGTTTTTCGATGAGTTTTTGGAATGAAGGATTTTCTTGACATTCCTGAAGAATTGCGTCAGTAATTTCAGGCTCTTCTGAGGATGGAACTTCAAAAGGATTTGATAATCTGCGATTCATACTTGATTCTGCGGGTGTCTCGCTTTGTTTGTTTCTTTGAGAGCGAGTGATAGGCATTTCAATAGAAACTTTCAGTGATGAAAGGAACAAAGTCCTCGTTGATGTTTTGCTCGGGCGTTGGTGGTTCTAGTCGAGATGTGTGATATGTAATGCACTCGTTGGGCAAGAATGCTGGATTGATCTTTCCTCCGCGGTTTATCTTTTGATTAAAAGCAGACTTTTGATAGTATGCTCTTGTTTTCAGGGGTTCTTTGTCAAATTCACTGAATTTGTTTTGGATATAACATTTGACGTGATGAAGAAATACCCGATGGGATTTGAAGAGTTGACGATTGATATATAAAAATTTATTTCTCTTGATGAATTTGGAAAAGCTAGGTTGTTGTTTCTTCAACGTGATGTTACGATAGAGGTTCTTTCTTCTCAGAATAATGGGATTAGTCATGCATGAGTGATTAATGATTTCCTTTGATTTGTTTGGATTTAGTTGATTCTTGTTTTGAAAATTTCAAATCTTTCTTTATCAGAATGAAGGTTTAGATGCCCTTTCACGATAAAGTGTGTCAAATGATATGGATAAGAAGTTTCTCAATCTGGAAACGGGATTTGACAATTTGAAAATTTTTAGACAAGTGTTTGTGAGATAAAATCCGTAAGATGTTAAAAGATTTGATTGATACTAATGATGAAAATGTTTCGGATTATGATAGGAGAGACGTCCTCTATTGTGTGATTCGTTTCAGATTCTGACAACTTTGTTTGACACAAATTTAACCTTGAGAAAAGTTTTTAACCGTTTGTTTTTGTCACTCTGGTTTGATAAAAGATGATTTTTGATGAAAAACTCTTTTAAAAATATTTTTGAAATTTTCAAAAAAATTTAGTTTTTAACTCTCTGTTTTTCGGCCTTGGCTCACGCGCTAAAACAGAGGTTGGATGCGCTACTGAATTTTCTTGATGCGCTAAAATATTAAGCACACACGCTAATCTACCCCTAGACACACGCTAAAATTTGGAGTTTGGAAAATTTTTGCTTTGACAGGTTAAAAAAACTACGCGCTACACTGGGCCCGATACACGCTAATTGTTTTCCTTCATGCGCTAGTTTTGGGCATCTACGCGCTAGGATGTTTCTTCCACACGCTAAAATTTAGCTGTTGAAAATTGCTGTTAAGTTTGTTGGAAAAGCTACACACTATACTGGGCCTAACACGCGCTAATTGTTTTGTTTTATGCGCTAGTTGTGGGCACCTACGCGCTATGATGTTGCTTCTACGCGCTAAAAGTTGTTTCGGATGCGCTAAATTATTGTATACTATTTTTGCCTGAGGATGAAACGCTACTGTTTTTACTGCACGTGCTATTTTAAGTGTTGGATGCGCTAATAGAAGTGTTCCACATGCTAAGATGTTGCTCTTATGCGCTAGAATGTCCTATTTTTCTATTTTTGGTGATTTTTGTGAGATTTTGATTTTTGAGAGACTTTTCAAGTGTGATAGATGATTTTCTGAAATAACAAATGTAAGCACAACACACAAAGTACAATCATTTTGCCTAATCTAACAGAAAGTGTATGTTCTGCAAGGATGTGTTCAAATCCCCAATGTTTTAACAGGTTTGGATACAAATAAAACACTTTAGAAAGACTCTTTATTCCAGGGTCATAAGTAACATCATAGCCCACTAGTCTCGATACTCCGTCAGCTCAAACAGTCGTGTCACCCCCTAGAGGGCGCCCGTTTTTTTGCCTTTTGTCAGAAGTTAACCCAAAGTGAATTGCTTCACAATTGAGTAGTTATCTTGGGAGATATATGGTGTTTAATCTTGGGGGCGGATTCTTCCCCAACCTTGTACTATGATATTACAAATGTTTGGATACTGACTCGGCTCAAAGTTTCTAATTCTATGGTTCGTAATCAGGCTTCCCGTTCGTTCGTCAGTGATAAACTCCCTCAGGAGACTTCCCAACTTTTAGAACAAAGGCTTTACGTATCTCGAGTATACTGGGGGAAGGCTAATCACTGCGCGCAACCATTGAAAAGGACTTTCATCACTTTCCACATTTGATTATAGTGGGTTGGAATTCTTGGCGTCAAAGCCGTTCCCCACTTAGGTCATTCCCTTCACACCGGCCATAAATGGCTTTAAGAGTTGATTGCAACTCCTCGGGAAGGCAGGCCTGCTAAAGGATTTAAATGCGTGAAGTACTGAAAGCGTAAGAGTGGTTTGGCTTTTTGATCACCCAGTTAAGGGGAGAGCATATACCTTCCACTTTCGAGACAAAGCAAACAATGAAGTCTTATTTTATCCTTTCAAATCAGTGATTTACTAAAATCTATGCAAAGATGTTGCTCCACAAAAACATGATGTTCTTTTTAATCTTTAAAAGACAGATTTTCTGATCTAGAAAAGTGAAAATGGTCAATAAAGCAAAATTTTCATTTTTGGAGGTCAACAAAAGAAATCGTTTTGCTGTAAAAGTAAATTTCCTCACTTTACCTGCAAGAAACCGTTATAACCCTGCAAACAAACAAAAAGATAAAATTGTCAGTTGATTCGGGGGACTTCTACAAGTCTAGAATTTTAATTCGGTTACAAAATTTTTTATTTTTTTTCTTCTTTTTGATGCGCTACAGAACAAACTGTACGCGCTATAATATGATCTCGATGCGCTATATTTGTTTTTCTCTATGCTATTCTGTTACTTGGATGCGCTACTCTGCGTGTTGTAAGCGCTACTCTGTGTTTTTCTTTTTCTCGCGGTCAGTTATGCAGGAAAAGTTTAAATCTGATGCGCTAATGTTTGGTTTCTACGCGCTGGAAGATGTATTACAGGCGCTAAAATGTAGATCAGATGCGCTAATCTGTTAAGTATATGTGCTACTATGTGTTTTGTCCACGTTGACACCTACAGAAAAATTTGTTAAACAACATCATGCGCTAAGGAAAAGTGTTCACGCGCTAAGACAGAGAGCCCACGCGCTAAATAGTAGGCTAGAAGTGCTAAACTGTTAGGCGGATGCGCTAATATATCTTTTCGACGCGTTGATTCTCGTTTCCCACAGACCTGCAAAAATAATCAATTTCAAAAACTGATGTGTTATTTGGGGTCGGGCCCCACGGTGGGCACCAGAAATGTATGCAGGAAAAGTGGGCGAATAAAACTAAATATATGAAAATATTGTTAATACTAGTCCACACACACACACAGGACTTCTTGATGCAAGCTATGGAGTAACGTAGTGTTACTCAGCTTCCCAAGGAGGGTCCCATGGTTCTCTATCTTACAATGTCCCTCAAACCAACGTTTTTGCTCTCAGATTACTGAGCAAAATGGTTTAGGAATGGCAAATATGAGAACGAGAGATGCTTTGATAAATTTTAGTATGAAATGGATGCTAAGCTATGTATGATCTTAGAAATGCAATAAACTAAATGATAAGATGACAAGATTAGTATGAATACTATCCTAGCATACTATATTTAGTCTATGATTGAACTAAAATGATAAAGAAAGTAATCTAAACATGCATATTTAGTCTAATTCCTGATATAAAAGAGGCTAAATGATGAGCATATATGAAATGAAAGCTTGAAATAATTTGAGCATAAGTGTGATGCTTCAAATTTGAAAGATGATTGTTAAAAATGGAGGAATGAGAGCTCTATTTATAGCATAAACAGGGCAATGGATGGTCAAGATTGAATGGTTTAATCAAGGGCCAAGTTTGAAAGTTGGGGATCCATGTGCACGATTTGCACCAATAAAATAGTGACAAGTGTCAACACAGGATTGGGTTGAGAGAAGAGATTGGAGGCATTAAAGGCCTGAGAAGACCTCATGGTTATCTAGAGGCTAAGGGTCAAGTCTAGATTAGGTTTACCCACTGGATTAAGATTTAATCCAAGGATAAACCTTTGTGCAAATGATTAAGAGATAATCATGGTCAAAGCATTAATGGCCTGATGAGACCTTTGGGTTGGGTAGAGGTTGAGTCAAAACAAATGTTTTAACCATGTGAGAGGGTTTGAATTAACCATTAATGGTTATTGGAGACTTTGGGGATTAAGTGGTTGAACGTTGGAAGCCTTCAATGGTTTTCAAAGACTTTAAGGGTTTTGGTGGTTGAAGGTTGAAAACCTTTAATGGTTATCCAAGACTTTGGGCCTTTTGAGAAGTGACCTCCCTTTTCTTAGGGATGTGACAAAGTTTAGAGGAGGGTTAGGTTAATTAGAAGTGATTAGAAGATTCTAGAAGGGATTAGGAAGGGGTTTGGGATTTTGCAAGTGGATGGGGGAATAATAGGTTTTAATTGAATTAATTGATTTTCATTCAATTTGATTGTAATTAAATAAATTTGATTTATTCAATTTAGGATAACTATTTAATTAAATTTGAATTTAATTAAAAGTGGCTAGGGGGATTTAATTGAATAAAATGATTTATTCATTAAATGGATATAGTGAATTGAATTTTATTTAAATAAACTGAGTAATTTATTTAATAAAATAGAAGAATGTGGATAATTTAATTAAATTGGATTTAATTAAATAGAGAAATGAACATAAAATATTCATTTAGGAATATGGTCATTTTTATATGTCTACACTGTGCATAGGAGCTTCAGTTGTGCCAATGATGAGTCGGTACTGCGGAGGTTTGTACAGGGTAACAAACCGATAAGAGTGTCCACTACAGCTTGGATCACATCTTCCTCCTTCTTCCTCCTTAACACCTCAAGGCGTTCTTGAGCAACCTTGATGCTCTGTAGTAGCTCCATTTCACTTGCAGACTGGAGGTCAATGGGACTGGTAAGGTTAGCCAATTTGGCTTGACTACCGGTTGTGTTAGGTGTCTCCATTTGCGTGTTCTTTGCCACTTCAGCTTGTTCTCCTCTGCCTTCTTCTTCTCTACTTCTTTTCTCTTTTCCTCTTCCTTATCCTCCTCTGCTTTCTTCTTCTCTTCTTCCTTCCTCTTCTCCTCTACCTTATCTTCCTCTTCCTTCTTCTTTTCTACTTCCTTTCGCTTCTCCTCTTCCTTTCTCTTCTTCTCATCCTCTTCCTCTTTCTTTTTCCTTGCATCTTCTTGTTTCTTTTTCTCTTCTTCCTCTTCTTTTCTTTTCTTCTCCTTTTCATTATTTTTCTTCTTCTCCTCTTCATCCTTCTTCTTCTTCTCCTCTTCATCCTTTTTCTTCTTTTCATCTTCATCCTTCTCCTTCTTCTCCTTTTCATCCTTTTTCTTCTTCTCCTCTTCATCCTTCTTCTTCTCCTCTTCATCCTTCTTCTTCTTCTCCTCTGCTTGCTTCTTTGCTTCCTCCTTTTGTCCTTTGTTTCCTTTAGCTTTACTTCCTTTTCTTCCTGCTTCTCCTATCCTATAACTTTTGATGGTTTACCCTAAGTAGCATCTTCTCCATCCAAAGCATCGACATCAATAGTGTCGATAGGTTCAACAACTGGGTTTCCTTCATCATCAAATACTTCATCCAGTTTTGTTATTGTCGGTTCTTGTTCAGCCTTCCTGTTGGCTTCAGCCACTCTATGCATCTTCAGAGCTTCTAGAGCAAGGGTGTGTGTATTCTTGAGCACTTCTTTACCCTTCCCTTCCAGTAATAGGAGACTTCTTCTTCTCATGAAGAAGAGGCCTTTGTATTTGTTCATTACTTAGAACAATTCCAAATTTGATAAATCAGGAAAATGTTCAGCAAAAACATTCTCTCTCATTTCCTATTCCTACTCTATGGCAATGCGCCATTTATTGCCTAAGGACTTATACAAAGAATTCGGTGTCTCAGATCTAATTTTTGAAGGCAACCGATCATTAACACATAAATACTAAATAATTTCTTTTTCAACCGCTTCCTTTTCATCATCATTAAAGTCATCAAAACAATCAATCAAATCATTCAGCACTTTTCTCCTAATATTTTTGATAGTTATTTGACAATGTGTCAAAGGTTTGTAGGAGGAGATGTCAATATTTACCGGTGTTGATCATGTTGGTTCATTCTTTGTCTTTTTCTTTGCTTGACGTGTCTTCTTTGGTTTTTCCTCAGACACAGTTTCTTCTGAGTTTGGAGAGGTATTGCTTGTCTTCCTCTTTCTCTCAAACACTTTAGCAGGTGCCACTTCAGGTTTCTTTTTAGCCAGTGACCACTTGGTCACTGTAGGACTGGTTGTAGTAGCCGGTGCCAATGCTAAAGGCACTACTTTTGCCTTCTTCATTGAAGGTTCTTTTCCTTTCTTTGCTAAGGGTTCCTAAACTGATGTTATCCTTTCTAGGTAGGTGTCGGTTCTTTTTGCCTTTGGATCAAGCAGTGAGGCAATAATGGTAGAGGCATATCCTTCCAGCATATCATTCATTACCTCATGGCCCATAGGCTCTACTTCCTCCTGTCTAGGCTCAACAACCTCCATTATGCATTGATCCACTATAATGGTGAAACAGATATCATCTTCATATTTCTTGACAATATCCCCTAATATTCTCACCCTCTGACTCATTTTGCATCTGAACTCATCAAAGTACTTGTTTAGAACTTTAGGGTAACTGGTTCCAACTACTTGAACACTTTCCTTGATTTTCTTGGTTATCGGTTAGTAAGAAGACCACTAGACATCACCTACTCTTGGAAAGTAGCCTTGGAAGTAAAAGAACAATCCAACCAATAGTTGTCCAAACTTGAACCTCAATGCATTATCCTGTTTGATCGATTTAAGATTCAACAGGAGTTGCCATTGCATACCAATGTAGAGGTCGAATGATGTATCTTCCTTGATCATTCGGTAAGTGGCATTTACCATTGCAGCAGATACAGAGTTAATTCTGTTGGCTGAGAATGTCCAGTATACAATCACAATACATGCATATTTCACCAGAACGTCCTTGATATAATTGATGGTCATACCTCGTGAGTCACTCACTGAATCAGTGAGCTTGGACATTTCAGTTTTGCTTACCATCCTTAGGGCTGGCACTTCCCCTATATTGCAGAAACCAGAGATGGCATGAATTGCTTGTGGTGTTATATCATGCATTCTTTCTAGGTACATCTTGTCA